>NC_086250.1:51567321-52192321 GCF_021018805.1 Prinia subflava | reverse complement strand
GAACTTCTATGAATCAAAAGCCATGAATTATTAATAAGTATTTTTTTAAAAGCATAATTTGTAGTTAGATTCTATGCTGTGTGGATGACAAGATATTGAAAGTAACTAATTTGAACAAACAAGTAATATTCTACAGAGAGAATATTTTCGCTATATACATACACACTATTGAACATAAAATAGTCTATATTGTGCCTCATTTAAGATGACTATACATTTCTTTTCAAATTGCATTTAACTCATTACTTCAAATTTTAAAGTCAACATACAGTGTTATACATTGTGGATAGACATATTAGAATATTAATTTTGTAGCAGGCCTTATTTATTGCTAAATAGATTTCCCTTCTAAATCTTTTGTGGTTACCAATAATGAAATACACATACATAGACCAAGTAGGGTTAAAGTATTAAACAATGTACACTAAGGAGAAAGGTTTATAATTTCCTTATGAAATAGCTTGAATGCCTAAAAGTAACGGTATACAAAGTGGCAAAGATTTGCACATAATCCTGATCTGTAAAGGATCAGAATGTACTTCTGGATGTTCTCAATTATTTCTGTTGGGAGCTGTTCAGACTGCATTGGTAGTAACATAAATTCCGTGATTATAAAATGCTACAATACAACACATACACAGATGCTTTCAAAATAAGAAAATACTTTTTTGTGCCTAGCCTACTTCAAATTGTGAAACTAGAGCTGACAATCCCTCTTGATCCACCAGTGAGGGAAAGCTCTGTCTTCTATGCCAAATTCAGACTTTTGCAAAGGAAATTGCTATTTAGGCATTTGAGTCAAGAAAGAATTGCAATGATAAATTAGAATGGCTATCATGCCTGTACCTATCGTAAAGACAGTTTTCCAAAAATCCCATAAAATGTTTATTCAGAGCCACTGCAGTCTTACTGACACTTCTCAGCTTCTCCTCCACTGATTATAAACTGTAGGTAACTGATGAAATACAGCTAGAGAACGCTGTGCTTGTGGGGTGAAACTAAGTGGCAAACACATTCACAAAACCTCTTCACCTGCCAACAATGTTAAGGACATGGGAGGCCATCTCATCATCAGCTGTGATGTTTGCAGCCAGCAATAGTGAACCTTTATCTGCTACTTGTACTTCATCAAATGTATGTTAATTTTTTCCTTCTAACCTTTTGACTTGTTCTTTTTGTCCTCTGTTTTGTTCCTAGGTTTTTAATGACCAACCAATTCTATGAAGTCTCAGCTAGAAAATGGTCCACTTTAGATTCAGTTGAGATTGTACAAGATGGAGAAAAGTTTGCTAAATTTAATGTTTCTGGCATCTCTGCCCCTGCAGAGTATTCATCTCATTGTCAGCTGGTGGGAACAAGCAATCTCTATCCTGCAAGGCTGGTTCCATCCAACAATGAGGCAAAAAATTGGGATGTTTTCATTTCCAAGTTGCAAGTGAGTATGCTTTGCCATTTCAGAGATAACTCCAAGAGCTATTACTTGCTATTGTAGGTGGTGAGTGACACACATTCATAATGCCCTTATTTTCATTCCAGCCTGAGGGAAAACGTAAACAAAAAGCTGTTCCCCTAGGTGAGCTATTCAGAAGAGGGGTAAAAAAGACTCCAGTTGCTGAACAAGGAAAACATGAAAGCACAGCTTTGAAAAACAAAACTATGAAGTTGTCCACAGAAAGAAAACCCAATTAAACCAAATGCGCTTAATCAGGCAAAGAATGACTAAGTCTTCATGCCTGTTTAATGAATTGGGCTGCTCCTGGAAACAGGGGCCTCTTAGGTGGGTGGCTTTATGCTGCTTTCCTTGTTTTTATTTGATTTCTTGGTGCTTTGTTTACCTAGGAAAGTACAGCTTAGTGTGGCTGCTGTTTTTGGTGACATGGACTGTCTGTACTCCTGCAGAGAGAAACAAAGCCCAGTTTGATTTAATGGGAGGTTTGCCATGGACTTCAGTCAGGAATGGTACTAGTTCCTGCATGACCCAGAAGGAAAGCAGCTTGCTTTTTTTGAATGACACATAGCTTTTCTGCATATTTAGTAGGACTTCAGACCACATATGTGAGGTGTAGATTATTACACCTTTATTTCTTTGAGCTTTGTTCTTAAGAGAAGCATAACAACATTTATATCTTAAAATAATATTGCACTAAGGGATCTTTTTGATGAAATAGATAGTGAAAATAACAGGAATAATTCCAAACTGTACTCTATTTGTCAAACATGAGCTAACCCCATGATAAATGGATACAAATGCTGATATAATAGTATTTATAATTCTGATAATAAACCAAATCTCAATAATCTGACTCCAGACTTAACACTTCTGCTTAAGGAATGGAAAGCTCATAGAAAGAGCATTGGTGATTAGATTTATTTTCCACAAATTCCAGTATCAAGACTCACCATTTTTTTGAGAAACAATGTTGCAATACATACCAATGTTGTGAAGGTGTTGTTATGATGTTATTTTTATGTAAGGCCTGAAAATACCATAGTTCATGCAACTGTACTTTGCCTTGTCAACTCTTTGGAGTTAGGCTTTCACTTCACCAAGATATGAAAGGACATGACCTATGAAATTACAAAATGTATACTTACCACCTATCTTTTCCTTCAGTTTCTGTATGCACTGACATTACTGCCTTTTTAAAGCTTAAATAGGCCTTGCTCAAACCTTAGTAGGCATCAATTCACTGTGGTCTTAACCAAGAGTAGAAGTAATGGTTTCCCACCTTCCATATTGATTTGGAAGCAGCTGCTTCACTGTTCACACAATAGAATCTCCAGTTCCTCTTGAGAAAGGGCTTTTTCTCTGATCAAGTCCTAAACATGGCACACAACCTGAAAATTCCTGGTCTGATATTTTTCTGTTGTGGTGGAAAACAGAAGGTCACCATTCTGGGCTCATTTCCAAGCTCTGTCTGACCTAGATTGTCGCGGTCTGGCCCGGTGGTGAAGGTGCCACGACCTTTCTTGTCAGAAGTGGCTCTAAAAAGACACTTGGATTAACAGGGTGCAGGCATTCCCAGGCGTAGGGTGACTTGCTCTGTTGTGAGGCTGCAGAACTGTGCATGCCACCCCAGGAAACACAGGAGTAAAACCAGCCAGACAGGGTCTTTCCAATCCACTGGAGAGCTTCCTTAGTCCCTCAGGTCCAAAGGGGAAAGAGCCAGACAGCCCAGAGGGAGAGGGAGTATCGAGGGTAGCCAGGGGTGGGGTTTCATAACTTGGCCAGTGGGGGAAGGAATTGGGAAAGGGACCAATCAGGGAAAGGACCCAAAAAGGAACCAATCAGGACAGGTAAAAACCAGGGACCAATGGGGTATGAAATATTAATATAGAACTGCAAAGGCTCATGGGTTGAAGCATTTTTGCTCACTGTGACTTACAAGGAAATCTCTCAAGGAGCTTTCCCAAAGGGGCGTCAGTCAGAACTGAGACAGCCTAGGAGTTGTGTGTTCTCCAAGGGAATTGTTTTCTGTGCACAGTCCAGAGACCATCACACTAGATCTTGCTTTTCAAGGTATTTTCCATTGTTACATACTGAGAGGTGGTTTCAGTAGTACTCTTTCTTATTGCATAAAGTTTAAAAACCCCAAAACTCTGTTGTATGGTTCAAAGTGCATGTGGGATGTGCTCAATTGTTGCAGCCAGCACCAACTCCTGTTGCTGAAATTGAGGAACATGATTTCATGTCTGTGTTGCACAGTGGTTTAGAAACCAGGATCCAATGCCAATCCAATTAGCACAATTGCACTTTGCAGCTCTGGATCTTGGAAGCTGACTCAGTGGCAACTGCACAGGGAAGCCTTGCACAGCTTGTTCCTAGGCAAGGCTGAACTAGTGTAGCCTTTCACTTCAGTTCTGGAGCTGCTCCACACTCTACCATCTGAAAGAAGCTCAGTGGCATGCTGGCTACATGCTCACAGCCAAGGATGTCACCACCCCTGTGTCACCACACCTCTGCAGAGCACCAAAACGGCTCTGGGTTTGGAGGGGATTTTGTTAGTTGAAGTTGCTACAGTAATGGTTGGTCTACCATGATACCTTTTGTCCTTTTGAGGATCTCATATTTGTCAATTAAGTTAAAGAGGAGGCTGCCACCAAAAGCACTGCTTTTCTTTAGTATGTGTGGTTCAGAAGTACTTTGAAACCTATGAAAAAACTGCTAAAAACTTCAAAATCAAGAATATTTTGATCCTTTGTAGCTAAAATATCTTAAGACCCATAAACCCAGTATAATTTTCTTGAAGTTTTTGTCAAAGACCATATGATGAGAAATCTGCATTCAAAAAAAATCTAAAAATTAACAGTAAATACAGACTTGTGTAATCAAGATAAGTGATTGGTTTAAACACCAAAATTAAAACTTCCACTGGACAGAGGCCTGTATACAAAAGACTTTTGCATTCATAAATATTAGACAAGCACACGTAAGTATTTTTAACTTTACTATATATGTTGCTAAGATTCTCATTTTCTGCCTGGTATCTAACACCCCCACAGAAATAACAAAACTTAAAAAACCCCAATGAAATAACCTGGCATATTCTTCATCTCCTTCCTAAAAGTAGACATAGCATTTTGGGAAGGTACAATTGAATCTTTCATCTAGGTAGTTCAATAAGTATAATGCTGCTTAAAAAAAATATAAGACCACTAGAATTGAAATAATAAATTTCAGTATTTCTCGCTCTAAATCAGAAGTGGCAAAGCCCTTCTAAACTGAATATACCTGTTAAGTACTTCAGAGAGTCTTTGTAAATGTGGTAAGAAATGTGTATTGTTTTCCAGAATTTAAATCCATTTTTTTGAACACATATGACATGAATCATCCCCTTCTGTCTGTTTTTATTGTCAATAAGTCTTTCAGGCTCCATTTCATGACTCCTATTCACATTCGCACTAGTGGTCAAAGCAGTGGCTTAACAAGCAAAGGCTTTTGTAGTCATGTAGTCTCTAACACTGTGCAAATAGTTGTCCAGCCCTGCAGTTTATTTTCACTAATCCTGCTTTAATCAGAAGTCTGAGTGCCTTTGGTGAAAGCAGACCGTCTTTGCGAGTTAGCTATGATGATTTGACTTGGAAAGATTCTTCTAAAAGGTTAAATTGGTAAAATTGTCTTCAACTCCACATTATCTAAAGAGCCTTTAGCCTCATATAATATTAGTTTTATTAATCTGGAAGGTACAAACATAACACATATATTACATAACATTAACTTTAAGGACCTGAGCCATGACTGCATGCAAACCCAGAGTATTTACTGGTGTAATTGTTGCATGGTAGGTTTGTTCAGTTTGTAACAACACCTTTTCTAGGAAATACAAACTCTTTTATTATGACAAACAAACGCAATAATTTTATTGTAAATCCAAGAATAATCATGGTGTGGGAACACATGAAAGTAGAAATCCATGATCTTCTGCTTTCTTGCTTATTGCCAGGTGAGAGAAGTGATTTAAATAAAATAATCCTTTTTAAATTTCATTTGATAATATTTTATGGAAAATAAAATTGTTTCTTTACAAGTGGGTTTATAATATTTGGTGCTTTCCTCACACACCCATTTCAAAGATTCTGTAAATGCATAAGAATCCCAGTCTTCATTTTTCTTTATAAAATTATTTAAGAATGAGTCAAAATGAGGTCAGATTAATTCTTTCCTTCCTCTTCTTCCACCAGTTTTATTCCCTTCCTTCTAGAGGAATCAGTGCTAATGCCATTATGTGCATGTTGGTAGAGTGGGGATTGTCTTCCCTTTCTTCATAGTTTTCTAATTCTTTGATTGGTTTGAACAAAATCTCTATAAAATTATATCAAAGGCATTCAGTTTGTTGATATTTTTATACAATTGAAATCTAGACAGAGAATGTATCTCCAAATTTGTTGATTTTTCTGAGGAAATCATATGGTTGGAGGATAGTCAGTAGCAGACATTGCAAATTCAGTCACATCAGAGATACTATAAACTTTTCTAGCTGCTGGAAAAGTTTGTATAAGTTTTATAAGTTAATAGACAACACATATCCTACACCTCAGTAAAGCAAGCCTTTCCTTCTGGTTTGAGTCTTTGATGTCTAAGGAGGAAGGAAGAAAGATTTCAGAACTTTTTTTCTCCTTGAACTTTCACTAAAACTCAGCCAAAAAAGGTCACCTTTATTAGATGTGTTTTAAAGTAGGTTCTAGGAATTTTGTTTGTCAAGGAGCTTTTAGCTAAAACTCTCAGACTGTTTCAATGGATCTTGTGATCTGGGCAGCCTTAACTCTCATGCCTTTTGAGTGCTTTGAGTTTCCTGATTCTGAAGTTGTCATAGAGCTGATGACCAATGAATACTGATATACTGATTATGTGAATACAGAACACTGATCACATGTTCCCTCTGGGACTTTACTTGTAAAAGTAATGCAAATTTCTGAAGTGGAGAACCTACTTCTTACCAGAGAAATGGATTCTACATCTTCTATTTCCTGGGTGAAAAGGAGATCTAGAAATTTGTTTTGTAAAGCATTTTGTTCTCACTCTTTTTTTTAATGGGCAAAGTATGATTGATAGTTAAAAGGTGTGGGTTTTTGTAATTACCACATATATCCTGGAAGTAAGGACTATGCCTAATTACACTCATCTATCTACCTTTTCTCATTTTCAGATTCAAGGCTTCAACGTTATAAACAACCAGTTTTCCTATGCAAGTGACTGTACAGGTTTCTTCACTCCCGGAATCTGGATGGGCTTGGTGACATCTATAATTTTACTGTGGATCCTGACCTATGGAATCCATATGATTATGCAGCTCACAACAAACAACAGATTTGATGATCCTAAAGGTCCAGCTCTATCAGTTCCTCAGACAGAATAGCTATGGATTGACTTAATGCTGTTGGCTTTTCTCTGTCTGATGTTTATGATTTTTATAATCTTTTTATTTCATATGTTTAACTTAAAAAGTTGTCTTAGAAAACCAGATAACTAAACTACATATAAAAATTACCCTTAGGCTTGGCAACAATAATAATTCTATCTGTTACTATGATCATTTGTTAACAGCTTTTTGTTTTAAGTTTCTGAAGTGAGACTGTAGAGGTTATTACTCTCTCTGGGTATTAGAAAGATCATTTAAAACTTCCTTCAGATTAACTTTTATTGGCAAAGAAAACATACCGAAGCATAGATAATTGGGAAGGATAAAATATTTGATGAGAAATTTTTAATTTATATATTGAAAATACTGGTCTCTCTAAAGGCTCTAGTGTCATCATGATGCTGTGTCTTAAGAAATTTTAATGGTGTTTTGAAATTTTTTCTCTTGAGTAAAACATCCAGAAATACATAGAACTAATAAAGTATAATTCACTAAATAAATGGTCCTGAGAAGTCTTTTCAAAATGCATCACTTTGGTCAGATGTGGTATCCCAAAGGAGAATGGGTAGGTCAAGGTTTAGTTTCCGTCTAACGTTATCTTACGTTTGTGGGAATTACGTTGAGTAACGCTGACTTGTGTTTGCTTTAGCCATGGACAGCTGATGGGAGGTCAGTCACTGGCAGATAGGTCCTTGTCCAAACTGAGCACAAAATTGAATTTGGTGTCATGACAGTGAATGCAAATTTTCAAGTTCAGAACCTATTATGATGCAATGTGCTGGTGCAGACAGCATTTTAACAAAGATAAGGTTAAGTTTTCTTAGCATCCTCCATTTTCCAGGCATCTTTGGAAAGGTTTGAAGTTCACTTAAAAAAGGAAAAATAATATTATATAAAACCATTAGAAGCACTGAGCCAATGAACTGTTTAAGTCTGAGCGTTTTTTGGTCATCTCAGCTCTTCTAGAAGCCTGCAAACATTTACACAGTGCTGTATTCTGCAGTTAATAGAAACATTACATCTCCAAATTGGGTGACCTGATTATGGAGTGAATTACTAAATTTTATGTAGAATTAGGAAATAGTAAAAGAGCAATGGTTAAAAAGTGGTAAAAATAAGGGGTTTTTTCTTTCTTCTGGATTTTTTTTATGACTATGCATGTTCAATTAGTAGTTAAAACCCCCAAAAATATCATTTTGACAAAATTACATTAATGAAATGAGAAAAATTCTAAACTTTTCTGATCTTGATCCATGTAATAGTACAATGATACAGAGGAAAGACAGGTAGAATCAACTATTTAACTAGACAGACAGTAGTTTCTGTCCATCATTTCTGGGTGTCACACTTCTATTATGCAGTCCAAAAAGTAGATTAGATACTGTCCGAAGCTATTCCTTCTGAATCATTCAATCCTGACCTGGAAAACAAAAGGAAAGTGTCATATAACTAGCAGAGGTGTCTCCTGTGCTGTAATATTTTTTCCCAAATGCTTTCCAGAACCTCAAAGAATGCATTTGATCTACACAGAACCTCTGTGTTAGAAAGGCATATTTTCTTTGCACAAATTAGTTGCCAGGAGACAACTGGACATGTTTTATTAATTCTCCCTTTGAAGCAAGTTGTATGGATGTGATAACAGAAAATTGACATAATAGTCATGAAACTACCGCTAGAAGAGGGAAAGGCTATGCAAAGGACTTGATTCATAGAAAACAGCTTTCTTAGGACTTTTATCTGGCTTCAGTAAAATTTGGAAAAGATTTTGTTTGACAGTGGTGATAAAAGGATCTGAAGATGAGTTTTACCAGGCCACCTAGCTTAGGGTTCTATCTCCAGTAGTGGTGTGAGTGTGGTGAGCCTCTGTTAGTGCTCCCTGCAGATGTTCTCCACTGTTCACCATATAGCTCAGGTACTTCCTCAACCAGAAGTGTTACCTTTGTATTTAATAACTCTGGGTATGGCTGTAGCCCATGAATTTGTCCAGCCTGCTCTTGAGCCTGTGGGCTCTCATACAGCTCACAGAGTCCTGATTATAGCATGGCACTGGGAATGCTTAAATCCTCTCTTGCTAGCCTAGGATGGACTCTGGAGAAGAGGGCAAGGTCTCATATTGACTGTAGCATGAGGGAAAGACAAGCCTCTTTCAGAAGAGCTGTTTGATGTGTTTGGTATTGCACATTCCAAGGTGAGGGTGAAGGCATTTTTAATGGGAGAAAAGCTTTTTGTTTCTATCTTCTCTCACAGCAAGGATACCATGCTTTGGCAAGTAGGGCCTGTGGGGGCACATAGTCTGTTTCTATAGAGACTTAGGATATCTTTGTAGTAGAAAAATCAAACCATATAGGCTTATCCTTGTGACATCTGTGCTGGAAAAACATCAGGAAAAGAAAGGAACTATCTGCAGCTCTAGCTGTCCTGTGGGCCAATGGACTGGGCTTTGGGGACAATGGCCTTTCTGTCAAGGAAAGGAACTGCTCTCTGTCCACATGGGATTGGTTCACCTTGGCTGGATGGCAAACACCCACCCTGCTGCTCGGGCCTCTTCTCACAGGGGCCACCCCTGCTGGCAACACCTGGACACAGACATCCAAAACCCCACCTCAGAGAGCCGTGCAGGCTGCTGGGGTCCCCATGCCTCTGAAACCCCTGCAGCTGCACGTCACACTCCCCGTGGCTGCAGACAAAGACAACTGAGCACTTAGTTCAGCAGGGCTGGCTTCCTTCTTTGTAAATAGGACTGTACCTCCGGAAATTTTAGGAGGATTTTACACCTGTCTGTGTTTGTTTCCCTTTCTGAATAAAGTGGAAACCCTGTCAGAAGCCTTCCAGTTCTGCATACTTCTGATTTCACAATTCAGCTTAATCATAAATGTACTTGTTAAAACATGCCTGTTTTGGGAGCTGTTCCAGACAGAATATTAGCTCTGTCTGGAAAAGTGTGAGCCTTTAGGACTTCTACCAGAGTTTGCTGAATTTATCAGAAATACTGACTTCGATGTGTGCTAGCTCATTTCTCTACCAATATAAAAAAAAATATATAGTAAAGATGAAGGGGATGATACGTAAGAGTATGAGTTAGAAAAGTAAAGATTTTTTTCATTTACATATATATAAATTAAATTTTATGGAAAAAAATCAGGAACTTTAAAGAGCTGTGGTAAAACTCAAAAATGAATTTAACTCTGAAGAATCAAGATTAAAACCAGAGAAACCCAAAAACTAAACACAAAAGTCCAGAAAAAACAACATATTTCATCACAAAATTCAGCAATTATCATTTGTTGAGAGGGATAGCTGAGATGGAGCTAGAATCTGAACCTCCTGATTTGTGTCCTGGTCTGTTGGTTTCTCTGCCTATGAAATTATTCATTTCACAAATCATACCAAAACCCATCAATGACTTGTAATGGCACAGAATTATAACAGAAATAGTCCAAGAATAGTATTTTTAGGTAGGCAATAAAGGAAGACATTATTCCATCTGCAAGGGAAAACTCATTGAAGTAATTAGCTCCACCTTTATTTCTGTGTGACTTATAAATTAAATGCAAATCTAAAGCAGCTGAATGATTAGGCAGTGCCCTGGCATTAAAGAGTTCTGTAATTATTTCAGCATAAATTGAAGTCAAACAGAAGCTATAGAGGCTGAAAACAAGGAATGACCTTGAAAAGCTAATTCCTAAGATAATCAGAGACACAAGAAGTCTGAATGTTGGATACTGGTCACTGCTGGCAAAAAAGTAGCAGCAATGATGATTTTTTGGGGCAAGTAGAGTGACAATCTTATTACACTGAACAAGAGACAATGCACAGAGAGGGGACAGGGGACTCCTTTTCCTGAAGCCTGTTTGTTAATACTGCATTCTGTCAGGGGTTGACCTTGCTTGGCTGTCAGATGCCCACTTGGCTACTCTCTCCCTCCTCCTCCTCCTCAACAGGATGAGGGAAGAGAACAAGATGGAGAATCTTAGGAATCAAAATAAGGACAGTGACACCATTTAGCAGTCATCACTATGGGCTAAACAGATTTATGGAACATTAATTTATTGCCAATTAAAATAGATGGAGAAGTAAGAAACCAAAGCAAGACTAAAACGTCTTCAGTCTGCACAAATGCCAAAAAATCCTATGGTATCTAATACCTTCAGTAAAACCACATGATGTTCAGTTTGCTAATAAAATTTCTGTTCTCAGGTTAATTCATTACCTATCAAAAATAAAGTAAAGGAGAAAAGAACAGTTTCTTCAGAACTCAGATTTCTAAAGGCTTAAATATGTTTGAAGTACAAGGGGGTGGGGCAAGGAAAAACAAAACAAAAAAAGGATCTTACCAGGGGGTGGTTCCTTATAACAAGTAGTCTCTCCTGGCCAGAATGTGGGTCAGTGTCTTTCTTAATCTTCCCACTTGTGTAGGTGGAAAGGGGACTTACAAGACTGATTGAGACGAAGAGCAAATCAGCTGCTGTTGATGTCCCACAAATGAAGTGTCTTCCTTCTCTCCACTACAACTTTTTGTGTACCTCCTGTGGAAACACAGGTTCCCTGCTCCAGATTATCTGGATTTCTGTATAACCCCTGGAGCTGGTACGTTCTTGAATTATTATAGCTGAGCTTCATTATAAACTGTTTTATATGTCATTCATTATTGCCATAATAGAAGATAGTTTACTGAATGATTGTGTATTTTCTGCTTTTCAGAGAGAAATCTAAGTGTCCAGTGGAAGACTGAGAAACCCATTTCTAGTCTTTCTTTGTATTTCTTTAACTAGTTGTGTAAAAGTAACATAAAATGAATGGTGTACAGTCACCAGGACATCATATGCAACTAACTTTTGTTTATTAAAACTGCAAAAATAATGTTTGTAATGTAAAAAAGAACCCTAACCAATGCTTTCATAAAAGTGATTTAGGAAGGTGGATAAGGACTTTCTGATGTAATGTTTGAACTATAATTTTGTGCATCCTATTTGCTTTGGGTAAATATGGATGCATATGGATAGCAGAGTGATCAATTTAGTTATTTAGCAGATATATTTTACTGAAGTGTACTGGCATGAATTAAGATATTCCTGTCCCTACCTACCCTACCTGGATGCCTTTCATTCATGTATATCTGTGCCTCAGTTGCCTGTTAAGACCACACTGCTGCACTCTCTCGTTCCACCAAAGATGTAATGTGTCAGATTTTGCACTAGAGTAGCAGAGATGCAGGTTCTTGTCTGGGTCTGCCGTTTCTGCTGCTGAGTAATAAAATCCTGGCAGAGGAGCAAAGCAGATAGCTGCAAACACTGATGTCTTAACGTATTATAGCAGTACTGGGGAAAGATCTTTACTGTAGTTGTCGAAAGGGGACATATAAAGGATGCAAATAGCCAAGTGCCTTGGCAGGATCAACATCACTGACAGCCTGAGAGGCAGGACCAGCTCCAGTGCAGGGAATGTGTTTTCTGTCTCCACATGCCTCACCACACTGCAGCTAATAGCCTGTGTCAGGGCAAGTTCAGGAGTGCTCTGCTTCGTATCCTGCTATGAAGACCCTTAAAGGCTGTCTAATGGCAGAAGAGATCTAGAGAGCCTCAAGATCCAGCTGTGGACACCTTCTCTCATTCTGCATCTTCAGGCTACAACTGAACAGGCATGACCCAGGCCCCCAACAAGTCTTAACCCTTGTCTTTAGTGAAAAAGGAGAAACTAATGTGGGAAGAGGAAGGGCAGCACACATCATCATCTTTTCCTCAACAGTGAGAATCCTTGCCCTTCTGGGTGGTTTCCAGAGTCCTTGCCTGGAAAAGCAAGACTGAAAACAAAGGACCCAGCCACTTTCAGTAGAAGTACGCACACCTGTGTGATGCTGAGCTGTCTTGGAACACTGTTCAAATCTTCAGCTTCTCTCCCAGAGCACTCTTTGGGGCTGCCTGCAAACTAAGGCAGGAGTCACTGCTTTGGCTGCCCTCCAGAAATTCTGAGGTAGCTGAAAGGGAGTGTAAGGAGGGTACTATGCAGCTATATCACATTTATTTTATCACCTGTGTGAAACATCAGAATTGGACTCCAGAGTGCTTGAAACAGAAAGTTGACTCCTGAGTCAACTGAGGTTTCATCTATCTTTTTATAATTAATTAATATTACAATACCAAAATAGTCTGCTTTTACTTGTAGAGTTTTCTTGGATATGTACTTATACTGTAAGAGTGGGCCCGTTCCATCAGTTTTTATTGATTTAGATTTTCACAGGAGGTTTTGCCAGTGTGCTGATTAGTTTTGACATCAGTATTTACACCTGAATGGCTTACTGTTACCAATTTTTGTGATCTAACAGTGATTGATAGATATGTAAATGGAGATAAATTAATATGGTGGGGTTTTCATCTGTTTGGTTTGTTGCTTTGGGGTTTTTTTTCCCTTAAATAGCACAAAAAATTCTTTACCACGGAATTTATTGTTCACTCATGTTTTTGACATAATTTGAACCCATTCCTGCTATAATTGCTTTTATAGCACTCTGAAGTTCAAGGGGGCAGAAAGGGTTTATTGGGCTAAGCGTGCTTCTGGGAAAAGGTATATGAGCTAAAGATTAATGATGATTTTTCTGAATTGTAATATCTGAAACTCTAAAGAATGGTGTCTAAAATTAAGAAAGACATAGCTTTTTGCCTAATGAATTGCTGTCTTCTGTTTGTTAGAAACTCTTGGTTAACACTTGATCTAGTTACGTTTAACAACTTACTTTATGAGAAAGCTGAGCGCCTCCTTCAGTGGGGTCACTCTTTTCATCTGGCTAGCTGGTGGTTTCACTTCAAAGATTCAGTAAGATTGCATGTTACTCATTAAGTAAATGTGCCCCTTGTCTGATCAGGAGTGTATGCCTGTGCTGCAAATCCAGGGTCAGATTCACCTGCTCTGCAATAGGACTCTCGTTCCAGAAGCTCTTCATGTTATATCTGGAAGTTACATAGTGATCAAAATTATAGCTTGTGTGCTTCTCTGACAGTATAATATATAGGGCTATATTTTATATTATTATATAGGACTATATATATTTTATAGATACAGGGCCTCCTGCCTCAAAGTCAGCAAATTCAATTACAATAGAATCTGTGCTTCAGCACTTTGCACCCTGAAGAGCACTTGCAACAGAGGAGATAATGCCTGCCATTTGTGTTCTAACAGAAATAATTGCATTATTCTCATTACATATTATTGTTTTAGTGTATCTTGGAGGAGGATGATCTTTCCCCTTTAAACACTAAGACCAGTGTTAAACAATTTCTTATTGGATTCTTCTTTTAAGGAACCTTGTATCTTCACTCTCCTGGTGGTGCCCTGGTGGAAATCATTTCATACCAGATACTAATATAAGCTTCTGATACAGAAAGGATCTCTGAGTCCTGATGTGTTAATGGAGATCAGTTGATGTATATGTAAAAACTGCAGCTTTTTGTCAGAATACAGCCTCTTTTTTTTCTGGCGTGCTGACAGCATGTTGTCATATATAAGCATGTTGTCATATATAAGCCTGTATGAGCTACAGCTTAACCTGAGATAACACTTGTTATGTAGGCAATGTGGTTTGTCTGGGACCATAAAATAAGCAGTTCTCCCCCAAAACCTGAGGGGTTAATGTGAAGATTATACAGATTTACCTGTTCCTCCTCTGCAGTGTGGTGGTCTTGCCATGTCTTCTCCAAGCAGACAAAGTCTTATCATGCTTCTATCACACAGGCAAAAGCAGTTTGCCATTTGAATATTGTGCCTTCTTTTGCTTCATCATTTTTGGTCATGGGGCTATGTCATCTGTCTGGACTTTTGGACTTAAGCTTGGCCTGAGTTGAAACTTGCATGGTTTCTCCACTTCTCAATGTTTGCCATGAACCTTTTTTGCCAGTATGCAGCAGAAGTGAGGGTTGACCTGATGTGATTTGGAAATACTTCTCAAGTGTGAAACTTGAGATCCCTTCTGCCCACACAAGGCAACACCTTCTAACTGGTCCTTCCTGTTAGGTGACCTGCTTGCTTAGAGCTGAGCTCGGTGCTTAAAAGCGTTTGACAAGTGCAATGCACACTTGAGAGTAGCACAAGGCCCACTTACAGCCCTCTGCAGAAGGAAGCTGCTTATTTGTTTAGAAAATAGAGGCTATTGCTTAACTAGCAATATTTCAGTCACTTCCATGGCAACAGGCTCTGAGAGACAAAGCAGGTCTTCACCAGAACACACAGCAGCTTGAAAACAGCATGGAGATAATTTTACATAGCAACAATATGAAGTTTCCATTAACTTTTGAATTTTGCCTGTTAGTTAGCTGAAGATTTAATCAGTGAAGTAGTGGCTATTCTGCTAACCATTTATGAGCAAATTTGCATTGATTTCTTTCAGTTGCCAGGCATCTCTTGTTTTTGTAATGACTGGGGATCTGCCAGCACAGTGTGGTGCCCCCTTCCCTCCTCTGCCTACACAATCTGTCAGGTGCCTTGCAATGATAACTGTATTTACAGGGCATCAACATTTGGGAATTATGGCCTTTTTCACTGGTACTGGAATTTTTCTGTGTATTTCCAGAAGTCAAAGGAATCTGTAGCAAGTTACATCCATGTTTGTGATTGAATATGAAAGAATATTAAAGTATTTGGAAGTGATGAAACACAATTGACACGGTCTTTTTGTTGTCCTCCCCCCCAGGTTTTTTTAACTGGTTCTTGAGAAGCAGAGCAAGCCTAGGTAAATCTCAAAATTATAGCTCTTTCTGCTTTTGCTCATAGGTGTTTTTGTCCAGTATTCCTAGAAAACACCTGTGAAGGACAAGGGTCCTGATGTTCAAATCATGAACAAATACTGAAATTTTATCCTCTTATTTTGTCATTGCATCCTATTGTGCCTAATGATTGCATCAAGATTGTAAGAACATAAAGTACCAAATTCATAATCTCCTGTTCATGCTTTCAGATGACGTGGCATTTTTTTAACACAGTTGATTTTGAGGGCTAAAGAGGAATCCAGTTTTAGAGCAGAAACTCCACAATACTGTTTTAGTCCTATTAAGAACTACTTAGTCATAAGGTGGCTACATAAAATCCTTGATTTTGGACTGAAAACGAGGTCGTCTTGAAAACTATTCCCTCAATTATATACTTTCAGTTAAATATGTAGACTACTTTACAGAATTTTTTGGCAAACCAAGGGCTGCTGTAGAAGCCACTGGCTCAGCAAACAACAGGAAATATTCTGGCTGGCTATCCATCTGTCCATCTATGCATCTATCCATTTATCCATCTGTGCATCTGTATATCTCACAGAATCACAGAATGGGTCAGGTTGGAGGGGACCACACCCTCCCTGCTCAGGCAGGGTCACCCAGAGCACACGGCACAGGATTGTGTCCAGTTTTTGAATATCTCCAGTGAGGGAGAATCCACAACTGCTCTGTGCAACCCTTTCCAGTGCATGGCCACTGCACAGTGAAGGAATTCTTCCTCATATTCAGGTAGAACTTCCACCCACACACCTTGTTATTCAGACAGAGAAACACCACCTCTGCTTTGCCATTGCTGCACCTAGACACACAGAGGCTCAGCAAAAGTTCCAGGTGTCATCATCACTTGTAAGGAGTCTTATCACCATTTCGTCTGTCCTCAGACCTTGTTTCCATGTAGCACTCCCATGAACTTCCCTGAATATCTGCTCTACTAGCTCATTAGTTTCGATATCAGGAACAATTTTCATAATTCCACATCTTCAGAACATTTTATTTTCTTTAATTCTTTCACTGTGGTTTTTCTTGGCTGTGAGAAAATCAGATCCTTAGACACTTAATACATATTGTTTCCTTATACAATTTGCTGAATTGAATAATTCTAACTTTTTAATTGTAAATGAACTGAAAAATATTAGGAGAAACTCTGTAAACAGTCCTGTATTCAAAACACTTTTTGAATGTTCAAAATGGAAAAGGTCAGACACATTTAATTCCTTACTCTTCCTTCTCCTTCACCCTTTAAACAACTAATCCCTCAAGCCTGGTAAATATTAGAACCTTGGGACCACAATACTAATTTTTATATTTCATTATCTGAAGAATGAGTGAAAATTATTAGCATTTTTGTGGCTAGATTAGAGACAAATGACAGAGCATTCAATTTTTGTGAAGCCTTTTCAAGAAGTTAGTGAAGCAGAATCCTTTGAAAGCCAGTGTTGAAAACTTTTCCCTTTCTCCTGAAGTAATAGTCTTTGTCTGTGACAAAATTCTCACTGTGTTGAAATGAATTGTGAGGATTCTGTCCTGCTAAGCAGGGAAAGGAACCATTTTTAATTAAAGTTTTTCTGTAGTTTATCCTGCCAGAATTTTTCTGTAGTTTAGGCTGCCAACAAGTCCACTGAGGAGCAGAGAAGAGAAGGAGCAGAGAGACAGAAATGACAGGGCATACCGAAAATGAAATGAAAAAAGGAAACACTGGAAAACTTCATTCTTCCTGTGAAATAGTTGCTTCTGGTAATTCAAAAAAAAGGCTCAATTCCACTGTCCAGAGTCAGGAAAGATGAATATATGTAATAATTACAGTTGGATGAACAATGTGAATAGTCATCCACATTCTAAATGGATTTGCTTTGATTGTATTTATATCATCTTTTTTGTTTTGTTTTGGTGGATATTCTAGTGAGCTTATGGTAATCAGTAGCTAAAAGTGGACTAATGTAAACTCCTTGGATATACTTACGAGCTTTAAAAATGTAGTACCAATAATTCAGAATCTTTACCAAAAGAGATGTAAACAAACACAAGATACTTCCCCTCCCCATCATTTCCCCCCACCTCCTCCCCAAAAGCCATCCTTCTTTTCTTTGGGATGTGATAAAACACAAAAAAAATATATGTTAGTGAGGATTACTGAGAATTTTTAACAAAGAAAATTTTCCTTTTATGTACTAATAATGCACTGTGTAGCCCCTAAATAATCCTAGCAAATCTACCCTAAGTGATCTTATATATTTGTAAAGGTTTGAAAGGTTACTACCTTTAGAATTCTACTGACCTTTGAAACAGCAGAACTTATGAGAAACTTTGAGTATTAAAAATAGTTGCTTTTGGTGCTTTGTTGTAAGTTTGAATTTAAATACTGCTTGTGCTTTCTATAAAATATACTTCTCTTGCAATGCATTGATAGTCTGTTTTCTGTGAAAAACTTTTGTCAAATCATGCTGCAGCAAACAATGGAGAACCATTGCAAAAAGAAACCTTGCCAAAAAAAATTAAATGTATAATTAGTTAGAATTAAGTGAATTAGTAGGAAATTATGGAATCTTATATATAGACTTTTGAAACTCAGAAGAAGAGTGCAGTGGTGTAAACCAAGTATGTTTAGCTATAGAAATTAGTCAGCATTAAATTGCATTAGGTAAGGAGCTTGCTCACTAATTATTGTATTTATAGTTTCATTGCTCGTAATATTGATAACAGCGGGCATGGACTAAACAAGAATGTTGTTTTGCAGCTTAGTCTGTTTTGACTGTGAGTTTTAATTGGTTTTTGGGGTTTTTTTTTGGTTTGTTTTGTTGCTGTTGCGGTCAGTTGTTTTTTGAGGTTTTTTGGGGTTTTTTGAGATGGGCCTTAATTGCAAATGGCCATTTCCACAATACCCAGGACTTCCTCCACAAGTCTGCATGTGTCTCTCTCAAAGTTTGATGGTGCCATTCAGGTTCAGGGGATACCATCAGCTCTTTTGCAGTCTGTTTTCAGGGAGCAGGGCTGATGAGTGTCACCTCAGTTTTGGAGAAGGCAGCAAAGCTCACTGCTGAGGTGTGGCAGTAGCAGCACAGCCCTGGTGATGCTGCCAGGTCTTTTTGTGCAAGTGTCTGGGTTTGCTGAATTTGCTGTGTGACCTGTCAAGGGACAAGACAGGTGAAGAAGATATTAAAAGAACTAATGGCTTTTAAAGAAGCTGTGGACAGCACAGTTCCCTTTGCCTCCAAAGCTGAGCAGCAGGACCTAACTAATCTTACCCCTAGTGCTGGAAACCCAAAAGCCAGTTGGTGCACAAGACTGAGAAATTTTGAGCCAGGCAGATTTAATATTTGATTTGTTGCTACAGATGTATTCACGCTGATCACGTAAATAGATGCTTAATTGGCTCAGCCATCTGGAAAGAAGGCAAGATGGGCGGGTTCTTAGGGACTTAGGGACTGGGCAGGTTCAAGAGCTATCAGGGAGGGGTAGCAAAAGATCAGGGCACAGAGATGGGAACCTTTGGCTCAGAGATGGGAACTGCTGCAAGGAGCACAGAGCAGCTGGCCAGACCTGACGGGGACAGTGGGGAAACTGTCCACAATAGAGGGCTATGCAGAATTTGCTCTGGTCAGGAAGCCACAAAACTAGCTGTACCAACATCTGAATAAAGGACTGGTTTGGGGATGGAGGGTCTGTAAAAAAGGTAATATCTATTTATTTAATTTTCCTAGAATATTAAATAGTAGGTTTGGGGGTTTTTTTCCTATTTAAATGTTAGCCTATTCACTTCATATTATAACAAAGCCTATTTGGTTTAGGGGGTTGTTTGTTTTTAAAGCTTTCAAGCCACTCAGTTGTCTTCGAGGAGACCTATAAGAAACCAGTTTACAGAGGACACTTGAACACTGTGGGAAGCTTGCAATCTCATCACCCAGCAGTGATCAGCTGTTCCCTGGCCCCACCACTACTAACTTGAGCCTGCTTGAAGACCAGATTGTATAATACAGATTATTTGACTCCTTGGTTGCTCTGCAACCAGCAACAGCAGGTTTCCTGTTCTTAGATCACCCTGACACTCTGCAAAGGAATGTGGAGGCATTGAACCTTGTGACAGAGGAATTTGCCAACTGCTTGAGTAGCCAGGAGAATTTTCAGAATCTGACAGAAATTCTCATTAACCTCCCATTGTCTTTGTGCAGAATACCGGGGAAAGTGGTGTTCATCTGCATAGGCACACAACATGTTTATCTGCATAGGCACACAACATGTTTATCTGCATAGGCACACAACATGTTTATCTGCACAGGCACACAACATGCTTATCTTTTAAGAGACACCATGACCACTCTGCACACTTGGCTGTGGTGGGTCAGCAGCACTGACTACCTGCACACAGCCAGAGCACAAGGACCTGCATGAAATGGGAGCCCTTTGATGGGGCTGTTAACGCACACGGCAGAAACCTCTGTTCTGAACTGGCCTCACTCAGCAGCCAGAAGAGACTGGCCTGGTTTTGAAGGTCAGGCTATCAGCCCTGCTCTGGAGCCGAGCTGGCCTCTGCTCCCCACGGCAGCTGCGGGCAGGCAGGAGGAATGTGCCTGCTTGCCAAGGATTGCTGTTAACCAGCAGCTGCCTCCTGGGGAGGAGAACAAGCTCGGTGGTGTTGTCCCCATAGGAAAAGCTGATGTTTGGGATGAGCCAGCACTGAGTTGTGCCAGTGTTACTACTGGAGACAGAAAAAGGGAATTGTATTGCCCTCATCAGGGGTTAAAACAGAGAGAGCCCAAACAGTTGCTTATGCAATTTGGCCTGAGTACCACAGCTGGGAATGTTGGTTGTTTTCAAGAAGTTTTTCCTTTGTATTGATAAATAATGTGTTCTACAGAGCTCTTAAACTGCTAAATCAGGTAGAAAGGGTTTTCATAGCATACGGGAAGTTGACTATGAGTGCTATGGATGCTTTTTTTGCCAAGAAAGTTACAATGTCACACATCAGGAAAGTAAAGGAAAGGATAATTTTGTTGAAATGCAGACAATTTGTTTAAAGGGTGTCCAAGAGTTGGCCGAGAAGCTAATTTGAGCTACGGCAGTTCAGTTTGCTATGTTAACAATCCAGCCCTTGGGAGTCCAGTGCTGCTGTGCCCTGCTACCCAGCAGTACCCAAACCCATCTTTTACCCTGAACTGTGTTCTTCTGCCTTCTTTATAAGTAAAGTTATAATCATGCAGGATATGTTTTAGGAAAAAATGACCCTATTCTAAAAAAGTCGGAATAAAATACAATTTTTTGGCAGTATTTTTAGCTGTTTTATTGTTCCACTATTGTTGGATGAATTTCACTTTATTTTGGGGGGGAAGGGGTGGTGGGGAGGGGAACATATACTGGGATTTGATTTGGAAGAATTGTGAAAAGAGGAAGTATGCGAGGATATCTGAAACCCATTCCTGCCATTTGAACCTGTAAATCTTTTACAGAGCTATATATATGTAAATTGGCTGATTGTTAATCTTTGCAAAGATTAAGAATAGAGGTAGTGACCTGAAGCCAGGTTAGAGAGGACAGTGATTGATGTCTCTCCATAAGTAATTTCAGTAAGGAATTCCAGATTGCCATACTTTACATATTTGTGGTTTTATATCTCTGTCCTCCTTGTCCTTCATGTTTTTCTGGAACTTGAAAATATAGAGCTAATGAAGCCTTTCATATAATTGAAAAAAAAAAAGTTACTTCGTAAGACATAGAAGATGTTTCAGGTTTTTTGACCCATAAAGCATGCTTTTGTCACTTTCTTCCTGATCTAAACCCACTGGATCTGGTGATTTGACTTCCCAGGTGTAAACAGATCCTTCAGGCAAGTGGGTCAGTAGGGCAGGCAAAGGCTCTGTGTTTCCAGGTCACAGGAACTGTTAATATTCAAATTTACCTTTGTTTTTAATCATATCAAAGCTAGATTAAAAGCAAAAAAACCCTCTTTTATGTTAGAACATTAAGAGAGGGGGAACACTTATTTCTAAGGCATGAGGTGTTTCCAAAATTAAATGTTCAGCTGATACTGGCTTTGGGACCAGCAGCTGGGAATGTAGCCTGTCCATATGAACAAGTGTCTGTGCATTGCTCTCACTGTTATGAAATAATCTATGGTCATTTATTCCTATTTCATATCTGCCACACAAGGCTAATAGCTGACGTGTTGCAAATCCATCTCCTAAATTTTTTGTTGAAATCACTTATTGAAAAGGCCTTGCCCATTGATGTAAACCTGCATGAACCTGTTAACCCTGGAGGCTGGGGGCTCAGCCTCGTGTGACTGAGCTGGCTGCCTTGGAACCAGGGTGCTCCAGGCATCAGTAGGAGGCTCAGAATTGCATCTAATAACAAATTAGTAGCACCTTTGTGCATTTTTATATATCCTCCTAAGTTAAATTAGAAATTCTGATTCTTTCCACAAAAATGTCATGACCATACAATATTAATTTAGAGCTTGCTTTGAACCTGAAAAAGGTAATTATTTCAGAATAAAGGAGAAGGGGATGATGCAAGTGCTCCCTTATCTTTCATGCTGTTAGAATTTAATACTGAATCAAATTCAAATGAAACAAATTAGAAGAGCCCTAAAATATGGTTCAGTGACCTGATCTCTGAGTTTGGTCTAGTTTAAAAGAAAATATTAATGGTTAAGCAATTACTGATTGATATTTTTCTCTTCTGTATTACTTTAATAAACACATTATGGAAATCAAAATGGGATTTTTATCTGTCATTCAATCAATGAGCGATTTCACGTCTGAATTTTAGTCTTTATTCACTGGAATGTTTTCCTTGAAATACATGTTTTCTTTTACTGTTGATTAACTGACATACAAATATGCTCTCTTGTTAGGAGGCTGGTCTTGCATCCCACAAGAAATCAATTTTTTTGCAAGAAAAAAAATTTGAAACATGGCATGTAAGTCTCATGTTGCCTAAATCATGAGACATTAAGGGTATTGCTTCCCAACTCAAAGAAACCTCCTTGTCTAAGTTAAACATGTTAATTCATGCAGATTAATTCTGTGGATATGAGAGAATTTACACTTGGTTAGTTTTCATCTCATGACTCTTTCAAAAATAATTTTTCAGGTGATTTTTTTCCTGCCTCTACATTAATCCCTCGGAGAATTGCTGTGATAGTAAAAGAAGTAATCTATGAAAATACATTTTTATCAAGAAGAATTTACTCTTCAGAGTTGAGCTGCCTTTCTTTAGCATGACAGCAGTAGGCCTTTGGGCATGGGCAGTGTGAACAGTGGGACAACACAGATGCAGGTAGAAACATCCCAGCACTGCTTCTGAATTTTGGACTGTTTTTAAGACATGCTGTTAATGACATAGCTACCCTAATATTCTATGATTAATTTCAGTAGGCAGTAAAATACGTGGACATGGATAAAGGCATGAAGAGGAGAGCAGAGATGTTGTCACCACTTCTACTCCACCCTGGTGAGGTTATTTGGCTGCAGACTCCTCTCATTGCTGCAGTTTCAGCCTGAAATTTAACTTTGTTAATAGGACATTTCCTCAGCCATGCTGAATGAGGTTGGAGATGTGAAATATGTTCTAGTACCTTATCCTCTTATTCAAGCAGAAGCTTTCTCCTGAGCCTGGCCCGTTTTCCTTGTGCTGCTTGGCTTGGGGCATGTTAACAGCCCACACTTACTGCCAGAAAAGTGCTTGGTGCCCTGGCAGTGTAGGAGACACTCTGGCAACCCTAGTTTGGAGAGTGTTTGTTAGGTCTTGAAAGAATGAGGAAAAAGAGGAATATTTACAGCTGACTCCAAGGCTTCGGAAGTCAGTTTTATTGCAATTTCAGTTTGTTTGCAGCAGCAAGGGGCAGTGGGAGTACTTGAGTGGTTTGTTTTGATGGTAGACAACATAGAAATTTTTTTCTGAGAAAGTCAAGATTACAAAGAATTCCTGAGTAAATTCATTTGTGCATCCTTGTCCAAAATTAGTATAAAGTTAGGAAGTAATGTCTTGAATAAGATTAACCCAGCTTGATCTGGCTGTGAGCTATTCTCAGGACCTTACAGAAATAAATGACTGAAACAATTTTATTGTTGATGATAAACTGATCACTGAAAATTCCAAGAGAGACAAAGAATGACTGAAAATGTAAGAAAGTAACAAGGAAAACTGAACTGAAGCTTGGTTAAATATATTAATGTCAATGTGAAAACTGTGAATGTCATCTAGAAGTTTGATAAACTTTATAAAAACAAAGAGTACATAAGAAGACTGACAGAAAAGGTTTTCCCCTAAACTCAAAAGAATTACGAACTCAAACATTTACACTTTACAAGATGCATTTATTCATGTGCTTTTTTACATGTGGACATTTATCACAGATAGATATTATTCAGAAGAACAAAGTATTAATGTGAAGTTTCGGGTCAAAGTGGGAGAAGATCTAATATAGAGTTCTAAAAATCTCCAAAAGATAAAATTATGCGGAAACTTGATTAACAAAATATCACCTGGGGCAAAACTGTGAGAACTTACAAAATGTATTAATAAAATGGAAATATAAATGTCTTTTACTGAAAGGAAGCAAACTATTAAAATCATTAGTAATAAAAAAGAAAAAAAAGAAAAGAAAGTAAGATTAGGTCTAGGAATGATCTAGAATAATTACGCCACTGAGAAATTTCATATAGTTACATTTATCAATTATAAGTTCCTACATAGTTTTGATGAACTACCTGCATTCAGTTTTGTGTTTCACCAGAATAAATTTATCCAAGGAAATTAATTTGAACTTTGCTCTAAGTCAAGCATAATAGTTAATGGTTTTGTCTGATTAATATTTTCCCTCAACAGTAACACAACTGATCAAACATCTTAGATAAAAGTCAGCATGGTTGATGACATTAGCATGTTGTCATCACAAAGACATCAATTATGAGAAGTATATTTCTACCACTTCCAGTTATCCATCATCACCTGGAATAATTAAAAGTGAAAAAACCCCCTAGCAATCGATTGGGGAAAGGATTTAAATATTTTTCTTTCTTATATTGCTTCTCAGCAGATATCATTATGACACGACTGACTCACGTTTTATTTGATTAAAGTCCACATAAAAGATTTTGCTGTCATAAAGGGAAATCCCCTGCAAACAAAGACACCTTTTATTACACCATTATAGGTAGAATATTTTCCTGCTGCTTTTGCATTCTGTGTAAAAGCAAACAGAGAATAGTTTGGGTTGGAAAGGACCTTTAAAGATATCAAATCTGTCTCCTGCTGTGGGCAGAGACATTTTTTACTAGACCAGGTTGTTCAAAGCTCATCCAAGGTGGTCTTGAATGTATAGACTTCCAACTAGTGTTATATCATACAACTAAATTTAAAACAAAATTCCTCCTCCAAAATGATAAAAATCAAAAGTATAGTATGGTGTTTTATCAGAGGACACCTAGTTTTTTTGCAGCTCAGATCATTTGCTGACAATTGTGGACTATTTTCAGACACTTTGAAATTCAATGGCAAGTGTAATTGTTTTGTAAGTTTGGGGAATATTATTAGCACTTCATGAAATGAAGTCTTAAAAATAAGTATTCTCTCTTCCATAATCTCTATCCTTGAATGAGGAATGCGCACATTTCAGTAGGAAGAGGTCTGAAAACTCCGTGCTAAACTCTGTGCTATTAGAGAAATAGACCATGGTGCAAGACAAACAGTTCTGCCTTTTTGGCACTCCAATGTGCACATGAACTCTCCCAGGCTGGGAGAGTGTCTCTTCTGGGAAGAAGGCTTGTCCATGCAGGTGCACTGCAGGTTAAACCTTTTGGTAGCCTTGGGTTCACACAGCACCATTTACACATCATTCAACAAGAATAAATATGGAGCCATGTTTTAAGGAGGCAAAAAACTACTAAACAATAAATTAGGCCTATAAATGCTTCAAGGTTGGCATTCTGATTTTGTACCGGGGCACACCACAGCAGCCCAGAGGTCATCCTGTCTCTTACAGAGTGGCATTATTGTTCGTCCAGTCGATGAGCAGAATATGCCAGAAGACAAACAGCTTGTGAAGGCTTCAGGGTGTTTCCAGCCCATACTGGTTATTGTCAAGGGAATTTTGCCAGAATCTGACAGATGTCAGTTGCCAAAAGGCGTGTGTCTGTTGTCCTTAGAAGGAGCATACTGGACACCGTGTACAAGAGTCTGAAGCATACAATGAAGCCTCCAGAACAAGGGTGGAGAAAATCACTGGGCAAACTGGAAGAATGGTAGATCCTTCATCAAGAGGACTGTACTTACAGAGGTCCTGGCCAAGTAAATAACATCTTGTGGAATCTGACTTGCAGGCTTAACTGACAAGTGTCTAGGGTGGGTTCTGAATATGTAGAATTTGACTCACAATTAACCTGGTTAATGTCACGCTCTATCCAGGAAAAACTCTCAGCAGAACTTGTTTGCTGTAGGCACAATATCTCATTGATGAAACTAAATTGCTTTCAGCTTTGAAGTTAAACTGCTTACAGCTGCTTCAGAGGTGAAGAGAAGCATTATCAAAGAGCTGTTTGAGAGAAGCAGATTGATGCAGAGACAGAGTTAGTATAATGAATCTCAATTATCACAGAATCACAGAATCACTAGGTTGTAAGAGACCTTCAAGATCATTGAGTCCAACCCATGCCCTAACACCTCAACTAAACCGTGGCACTGAGTGCCACATCCAGCCTTTTTTTAAACATATCCAGGGATGGTGACTCCACCACCTCCCCAGGCAAACCATTCCAGTACTTTATTGCTCTTTCTGTAAAAAACCTTTTCTCTGATATCCAACCTATATTTCCCTTGGCACAGCTTGAGGCTGTGTCCTCTCATTCTATCAGTTGCTGCCTAAAGAAGAAGACCAATCCCCACCTGACTACAGCCACCTTTCAGGGAGTTGCAGAGAGTGATAAGGTCACCTCTGAATCTCCTTTTCTCCAGGCTGAACACCCCCAGCTCCCTCAATCGTTCCTCACAGGACTTATGTTCCCAGCCCCTCACCAGCCTTGTTACCTCCTCTGGACACGCTCAAGCTCCTCCATGTCCTTCCTAAACTGAGGGGCCAGAGCTGGACACAGCACTCAATGTCCTTCCTAAACTGAGGGGACACAGCTGGACACAGCACTCAATGTCCTTCCTGAACTGAGGGGACACACCTGGACACAACACTCGAGGTGTGCCCTCACCAGTGCTGAGTACAGGGGAAGAATGACCTCCCTGCTCCTGCTGGCCACTCTGTTCCTGATCCAGGCCAGGAGGCCCTTGGCCTTCTTGGCCACCAGGGCACACTGCTGGCTCATGTCCAGCTGCTGTCACCAGAACCCCCAGGTCCCTTTCTGCCTGGGCACTGTCCAGCCACGCCATCCCCAGCCTATAACATTGCAGGGGGTTATCGTGGCCAAAATGCAGGACTCAGCACTTGGACTTATTAAACTTCATCCCATTGGATTCTGCCCATCCAGGTCTCTCTGCAGAGCCCTCCCACCTTCCAGCAGATCGACACACACTCCCAGGTTAGTGTCATCTGCAAATTTACTAATGACAGACTCAATCCCCTCATCCATGTTGTCAATAGAAATACTGAACAGAGCTGTCCCCAGCACAGACCCCTGATGGACACCACTGGTGCCTGGCCCCCAGCTGGATGCAGCACCATCACCACCACTCTCTGGGCTCTGCCATCCAGCCAGCTCCTAACCAGCAAAGAGAGCTCCTGTCCAAGCCGTGGGCTGCCAGCTTTTCCAGGCGTGTGCTGTGGGAGACAGGGTCAAAGACCTTGCTGAATTCCAAACAGACAACATCCACAGCCTTCCCTGCATCCACCAGGCGGGTCAGCTGGTCATAAAAGGAGATCAGGTTGGTCAAACATGACCTACCCTCCTAAAGCCATGCTGGTCTGATATCCTGGCCATCCTCTAAATGTTGCGTGATAACACACAGTATAAACTGTTCCATTACCTTACTGGGTACTGAGGTCAGGCTGACTGGTCTGCAATTACCAGGATCCTCCTTCCCACCCTTTTTGTGAATGGGAGTCACATTGGCCAGCTTCCAGTCCTCTGGAACCTCACCAGAGAGCCAGGACTGTTGGTAAATGATGGAGAGTGGTTTCACAAACTCGTCTGCCAGCTCCCTTATCACCCTGGGATGGATCCCATCTGGGCCTATAGACCCAGGGACTTCTTAACCTTTCAAGGTGTGATTCAAGTATAGGAGATCCATATATAGGCTCCTTATTATTTTAAAATGCCATTATTTCTTTATCATTTACATTTCCACATGAACAGGACATTTACATGTAGTTTATGTCTTGGAAATCGTCCTTTGTGTCACTGGGCAGTGATTCCAGTGGGAAATATCAAAGGAATGGAGTACCCAGGATAAATGAGTATATTGGAGAACCTCTGTGCTATCTAACATTGTTGGAAGAGAGTATTTTGCTTCAGAAACTTGGAAGACAATATAGTGATTTCTGAAGCACTTGAACTGAAGCACTTGAACTGACTCAAAGAAAATGGCTCTAAATACAGGTTATCTTGAAAAACCATGACACAAAGGTCATTTAGGGTCAGTGGATTTCTATTCAAAGTGAAAAGGAACAAGTTTACAATGAATAGTGAACTTCCTATTCATTAAAATTTTCAATGTCAAGTAATTGGATTTTGTTCGAGTTTGTTTGCTTTAATGCACTAAGGAGTGTGGAAGTGTATTCAATGTGTCAGACTCTCCATTCAGAAATACAGACTGATTGTAGGTATAAAATGTGTTTCTTTTCTCATCACATGACGAAAATTGATTTAATCTGGTTTTTGTGAACTGCTTCTCCAAAAGGTCAATGACCTCTTTCAAAGAGAACTTTCTCAGCTCTTCTGTAGTGTAGAAACAGAAATGCAAGGAATAGTACGAAAATAAATGAAGCTTAGTGTCTTTTTTTTACAATTGCTCTTTAGTGTGTCAGGCCAAGAATATAGGAATACAACACCCAAATTATTTCAGAAGTCTCCACTTCAGTCTGCAGATAAATATCACATATTATTCAGAATTTCATACTATTGAAATTCCCAAAAGCTACTTTTGTTTTCATTCTTTACCTCTTTTTCTATACAAATCTCATTGTCCCTGATAGCATTCTGCTGAGCTTAGAAGAGTCTGTTCCTTAGGAGATACTTTAAAAAAAGAAAACCAATAGAAAAAAGAAAAAAACCACAGTTTAAAATACAATTACAGTTCCATAAAGATTTACTAACCTAGTTTTTAGAGCATTTAGAGTTGTTGGAGCAGTTGTCTGTTATCGTCTTGGAAATGTACTTAGAAAATGGAAAAATTCAGGATGGGACACATGACCACACATCCAATTCCACCAATGAGGAACTGCAGTCAGTGCAGTTCTGCTTTCACTTCTGTAATAAGAAAAAGGGAAAGAGAAGGAGCATTTAATTCTCTCTGTAGGTTGTATGGGGATGTTAATAGAATTTTCAGTTCCAAAAGCTTTTATGTTTTTGAAGAAAAATAATGAGCAGCAACAATGGGAAACTGCCAGGCAAAGTTTCCTGTACCTGTTAAAAGCATTGCAGAACATGCAAGTTCTTGGGGAATTAGTGCTTTTGACTTAATCTTCATGCTGTCTATTTAGTGAAAATTTATTCTTAATGGCATCCTTCTAAAGGTGGACGTCAGTATTGGGTACTAAAGATATTTAATTTTTCTCTAGCAATAATGAACCCCTTTGATCCCAGCCACTGGCAAGTTAATACACAAATAAAATTAGAGATAGTTTCCAATTTTTTTTTCAATGATAAGGAGTGGAAGCTAATTATTCAACAATAATAATGAAGTTTAAAGTACTGATAAAATCTCATTTAATGATGGGTACATGCTATATCCATTTGCTTAAACCCTAAGACCAAAGGAAAGAAGATCATTTCTTTGCTCATTGCTCCAGATCTTTTGCAGCTATTCTTGACTTCAGAGAGCTTCTTAAGACTTTTTCCCAAACAAACAGAAGATAAAACACGTCTGTCCTACCACAGACATGTGAAAGTTGGGTGCCTTGAATAAGGCTTTGTAGTCAGTGAAGAGAAAGACCCTGTAATTCACCTCAGCCTGGTTAAAGCACCTCAGCTGTGCAGGGTGGGAGTATTTCCATCTATCTGTTGATTGTGAAACAAAGGCTGTGGTGACCAATTTAGATATGGATGTGTACAATCAGAAGTAAATCCCATCACAGTGCTTACCTAGGCTATTTCTTTTTTCTTCTCTCCCAGAGACTCCAGTGGAGTTATGCTTCCTGGCAGTAGCATCGAGAACATTTCTCTCATCTGGTCCTGTCTGCAGTGGTCCATGGGGACTGCATGAGCTGTTGCTGCTTGAGCTGTGCAACAGTTTGTTGCTCAGGGCTTCAGTCAAAACAGTTCTCTTGGATCACTCAAGAGAGAGAACTCAAAAGCCGACGGTGAGTCCTGGAACATGAGTTCTGCAGAATCTCATAGTGCCTAGGAAAGTTTATTTTTTTTGTCTGCTAACCAATGTGGACATGACTTTTGTCTTGTATCTGTTGGGGTGGGATGATGACCTCTTGCCATTTCATTCCCCATAACTGGATCTCTCATGCAAGGTCTTCCTTTGTTTTATTGAAAAATCAGCTTTTGGAACAATGTGAATTTTTCTTTCTATTTTCTCTAACACTTCTGCTGCTTTGTTGTCCCACACAAATATGTTTTGCAGGCCTTCTTCAAGTATAAAAGAGAAATAGCTGTCCTCAACCAAGCTGCAATACAGGTATCTACACAAAAACTTCAGCATAAAAGGACCATTCCTACAGGCTTTTCTGAGGTGAAAAAATGAACCAGAAAATTCAACTACTGCAAAAATACACCAGGGATGTCCACAGTTAACTCAAGACATAACAAAAATAAATTAAGCTTTCCAAGAAGGCTAGGGATTAAGGGATCGATACTGACCCAGATGAGCTAACACTGGATAGCATAACTAGAAATATTCTTTCTCCCTAGAAAACTCTGCCTCTTTCTGATTTTTTCCAGTGTTGCAAATTTATTTATTTTTAAGTTGAATTTATAATTTTTTTCATAATCATTCAGTAACACTTCAAATCCCATTAAGACCACTTTTGTCTTCACATGCAGAGCTGTATGTTAAAAGTTCTTTCAAGCAGGATTGTGTATTGTCTCTTGTTCCTTCTTCCTGCCTGTAAAGAAAGTTTTGTCCCAAATTCCATTCCTTCAGAAAGCCTTCAGCCTTCTACCATTAGACTTAGTCCACTGCAAATTCATTCTCTCCCTGAGCATCCATCTGTTGATCGATTCTCAGGTTACCTGTAGAAGCTTGACTGTCCAGAAACATCTCAGCATAAGTTTGAAAGGAAACCTCCTCAGTGTAACTCCTTGTTCTGCCCTGACCATCTCTGGTAGCTGACCAGGGACCTGCACACAGGTATGAGAATTTCAGTGTTAATTATGCAGGACAATTTCTACTCTTCATCAGCAATATTTTATTTGAATCAGTACTGGAACTCTCTTTTCTCCTTTGTTCTGGACTTCTATTTCCACACAGAATTTTGCTATAGCAGCGATTGTCTAAGAATGTTGAAAAAGCAGATTTTATGGTTTAGTATCAGCTAGAAGGTATTATCTTTGTCCTGCTGTTACTAGTTTATGATTCAAAAACATTAACAAAAATATGGGCTAGAAAACTAAGCATAATAGACCTCTTAAGGATCCCATTTGAAATACCTTCAAAGTATGAATGTAAAACAATTGCAACTGCTCTTCAAGAACAACTTTTTAAAAATAATTTGTACACACAGGCATAATTTCCCCTAGAGTACTTCTTCTATATTTACCTCTGACTTGCTCTTAGTTTATCTCAAAAGCTTATTGAAGTAAAATAAAATGTATATAATTTACATCTTTGGTTGCTAAGAGAGTTGCTTCACTAAGAAAGAAAGCTAAATTGAGTTCATGTGAAATATTTAATTTCCATTTATGTCTGATCAGTTTTCTAGGAACTTGTAATACTCCAAAATTTGTCAAATATTTGGCATAACAAAATATATTCATGTATTTTCTAAAATAGTTCTCAGATTACTGCATGAATTATCACCCATGAATTATGCATTAATTTCATCTGGAACTGTTGACTTAAATATATATATTAAATCTAAATATTCATTACTCCCCATCACTGTCCCCACAGTGTGTTCCATTTTTCATATTAAAATTAACTTGACTACCATTTACCTTTGTGAAGACTCAAGCAAAGAAAGTGTTGAATACTCCAGCAATATCTACAGTTTGTCTTCCCTTTTCTTTACTAAATCACTCTGCTCTTTTTTCCTTTTATTTCTGATACTTTAATAGAAATTTTCTGTGATTTCTCCAACTGATATATATTTCATACCACAATCCTTCTGAATTTATCAGTCTAAATATTTGTTATTCCTTTCTAGCACAGATTTTTCCATATCTCACAAAATTCTCTTTAGATTTTTGGATATTTGAAGGTTTCTTAATTCTGTCTCTGAATTCTTTATACAAGTTTGTCTTTATATATTTAGAACAACCCCTTTCAAAAGTTACCAGTTCACCTGAAGGTCTTTAATTCCTTACATTATCTTCTAATGAAGTCTCAGTCTCATCTCTTTAGGTTGTGTCAAAGCTGTTTGCCAGTTCCCCAGCAGCAAGGCTGTTATTTTGTTATACTTTCTCCAGTTTATTTCTCACCTTTGGGTTTCAGTGACTTGCTTTCTGACAGATAGGAGATACTGTTTTCCCATAGCCAAAGTCCTACCTTCCTGAAGCCAGAAGTGTGTACTCAACATTGACAATCTGATCACTTGCTTTGCCTCTACCCAGACACGTGAGAGTCTTATAATCAAAAGGTTACATGGATAGAAAAAATCTGCCTTTATTACCTGACCTTTGGATGGTTCTGATGGCAGCTCAAACATCTTCATCTGTCTCCTCTTCTGATTTTCTGCTTCATGTAAGATCCCAAGCACAAAACAATGTGTTCTTCCCCCTTTTTTTAATCTTCGCCCACAGACAATGTACAAGCTTCTCTCCTGTCTTTTCCTGTTCTTTATTTGATGCCACTTTGTTGTATTACAAAGACAGTACCAAGTTTTCTTTTTACTGAATAAGAGGAAAATTCAGGCAAAAGGATTTATTTATTTTTGACTTTTGTCTCAAAAAGTCTCCTACTCTTAGACTTCCTCAAAACTTCGTATGATGTACATAAAAACCCTATCCTTTTTCTGCATGAGAAGAGAAAACAAGCTATTCTCTGCTTGGCAAGACAGAAAAAAGTCCCCGTTTTTCTCATATACTTTAGATTCTAGACAGATAAAAACAACATAAAGGCTGAGGCTGGAAGGGACTTCTGCAAGTCATCTAGTCCATCCTTCTACTGAAAGCTTAACAATGTTCAGGTCATGTTGCTCAGGATCTTGTCCTAAGTTTTGAATATATCCACAGATGGAGAAGACAATGAAGAATTTTTAATTCTGTTCAAGAAAATTATCATGCTTATGGTTTCACATAAATGCCCCAACTGGTTTTGAACATATATTCTATGTATATTGTATGTTTTGACTTCCCACGGAAGTCAACAGTGACTGGGAGAGCACCTGAAGTTTTTATTCTAGCTCTCTAAAACCTGTTGTAATCACATAAACTTGTTCTGAGGAAGGGCAGGGAGAGAAAGTCCTGAGAGGGCTGACATCTAGCCTTGGTTTAAAGTGAACACTTATCTTATCAACCTACTGTTAATAAACTCGCTAAAACAATAAAGACCCAGATTTAATTTTAACTTGCTTTACTGGCCTGCTTTAGCAATGGCTAAAGGTGATAGCCTGGAAAAATATTAATCAGAGTCAGCTATTTAAAGTCAGACATGTTTTTTTGGCAGTTTCTTCAGGAAAGTTCATCTAACAACCATCAAACATGAAGATTCTTAGCTACCTCCTGGTTTACCGAAGGTTCCTGCTCATTGTCCTCACCCCACTGCTTTTACTTCCACTTCCACTTATCATCAAAACCAAAGTAAGTGACCTTGGAGAGATAAATATTTTGCACCTGTATGTAAAGACTGAGATTCACAGACCTTTTCAGATTAACAGGATCACAGATAGCTTGAGTTGGAAGGGACCTTAAATGAATAATGATGCCATAATTTTTGTCAACAAATTCAACTCACTGTATTTTCACAGAAATGTAGAGAAGACAGCTTCAACATATAATTCTGTACTGGATGCGTGAAGCTCTGAATCACATATTTGTTTTCTAACAACATCTGTACTACATTGAAAATATTGTTCTCATTATTATTTTTTGCACTCTTTTAAACAGCTCTGTGTGATTGACAATGGAGATGAATTGTCAGGAAAAAAGCTGCAATTACTTTTTGTTCAATGAAGGATTTTAAGTTCATCATATTTTGTTTTGTTTGATAGGAAATAACTGGAATCAGTGATCTGACAAATTCCCTCTGGTTCCTAAATAGAGCAAAATCTACGACAGGACATCATAGTTTTATTTTACTTGAAAAAAATTCTGGCATTCTCTAACTCCTGAGACAACTCCAAGTTGATGAAACAGCTATCTAAAAATGTCATTAGTGACTCTGTTTGGTACAGCTCTGATGTCAGCTGTCAGAATGAAATGGAATTCTGTGATGTGGTATCATGTGTGCATTATGCATACCATGTATGACAATACATGAAATTTTGGTTCTGAAGTCCTTGCATCACAGTTTGATGGTGGTTACAGAGCCATGTACTACACACTCCCTCATCACAGTTCCAATATTTCAGTTTCCTTTCTGAGAGGAAACTCATGGGAAATTCTTAATGTGGTAGGACTTGAGATGAACATTTGATAGGTGAATGGATATTTTCAAATTCTTTCATACGTAACAAAAATTTCTTCCCCAAAATAAATTATAGGCACAGCTGACTGACTTAGGTTTAATATTGTTGTTTTCCAGTCAAAGGTTCCAAGAGCCACATCCTTAAGCTGATCCTTTCCCAGTACAAACCATATCTGCTGCTGTTGAGTAATTTCATACCCTAACCAGGGCCACTAAGTGTTCCAAACCATTTTCTTTAAAAGCAGAAATATAAATTAAAAACTACACAAAAGAGATTTCTAGGTTTACTTCACCTCATTATATTTTTCTGGTGTTGCATTTTCCAGGCAGCATTGAAAATGATTCTCCTGGGAGAAAAAAAAGGAAAAAAGAAAAAAAATTTGTGGTTTTAAGGAGTAGAAACAAAAGATACCCACTAAAATTGCAAGCCTTAGAAACAACAGCTGTGTTTCTTGTCAGTCTTCCATGATACCTTTTTTGTTAGATATCCTTGCCTTATTGCTACTGATGACAAAAGTTCAGGAGAGAAAAAATTTGACCAATTATTGACTGTGAGTACTTCTGGAGTCTTAAAGGTTTGCTTACAGAGGCAGAATGCTTTTGATTTGTAGGAATTCATAGCCTGAGAATGCCCCAGAATGACCTAGATGATTAATTGTCCGTGAAGGAGTAGGCAGCTGACTTCTTTCCCAACTTTCCTGAGTGATAGAATTTAAATAATTTTACTATATCCTAGGAAAAAAACCTCTCTACACTTATTTTACTGACTGTGTTTCATGTCAGCAGGATTGTCAATAGCACACCATAACTACCCTAAATGTTGGTCCTTTGACTCATACTTTTTCCAGGTGTAGGGAATCTCAGTAGTGATGGAGCTGTACTATTTGAATTGTGATTTTGTTCCCCCTGGATGATCATGTTTTTATTGGTGCCTTTTGTATTGCAGGAAGCAGAATGTGCATACACATTGTTTGTAATTGCCATCTTTTGGCTCACAGAAGCTTTGCCACTGGCTGTTTCAGCTTTGCTCCCTGCCTTTATGTTCCCCTTGTTTGGTATAATGGGATCCAAGCAGGTAACCTTTATTTCTCTCTCTTTTATACTGTGCATATCAGGAATCAAAACTCCAAAAAATGAAACATATAATGTTGAAACATGGCAGGTCATGGACTTGCTGAGTGCCAATCACGATAGCTCTGCCTCAAGACTTGCTTATATGCTTTGTCTTCAGGACTTGTTCACACTTCTTTAATAATTTCTTTGATGATTTCTTCTAGATAATGGCTCAGTGTTTAGATGCCAGTTGATGGGAAAATGCTAGTTAGTTATGACGTATCCTTAATATTACAGAGGCAAAGTGTCACAACAATGACCCCATGTGCAAACTGCTGAGTATACACCTTCGTGCCAAAGAGATGAAATCACAGATAATCATAATCTAAGTCTATGTTTAAAGTTGTTATTTTACCTGTTAAATAGATAAAAAAGTAACAAAACAAACATTTAAATGTGAATGATGATTTTATCCTAAGCTTTATTTTTTTATGTTCTCTCCTAAGCTTTATTTTTATTTTGTTTTAACCATATGCATTTTGGTGCATTTATTCTTGAATCATTTTGGTTAAATGAATGAACTTAACAGTTTAATTTTAAGCAAAAAAAAAAGTCTATTTATTTCATAATATAATTTTATTGATTTTTTTCATTAAAGTGATATTACCAAATGCTAAAAGAAATCCACCATTTGATTTAAAAAATAGATTTGTTTTCATTTTTGTTTTTTTAATTTTGTTTCAGGTAGCATCTGCTTATTTTAAAGACTTTCATCTGCTGCTTATGGGAGTAATTTGTTTGGCAACATCAATAGAAAAATGGAATCTGCACAGAAGAGTGGCTTTAAAAATGGTGATGCTGGTGGGTGTCAACCCTGCATGGTATGTGCTAAACAATGTCTTGAGGGACAATAATTCTTATGGAAAGCTATGTATTCCAGAAATAATTGCCTACTGCTTTTTCCACAGTCGAAATCTAGCCTTTCTTTTCTACTCAAACAAAGTAGATATTTAAATTGATTTGAGAGGTTTGTAGGTGACACTTTAATATTTTGCTGAAATCCTAATTGAAAGTTCTCAGCAGTGCTTCTGATCATAATAAGGATCCTTCTGAACAAAAAGTATGATCAGTTTGTGAATAATATAGGGTCTTGTTTCTTGATGGTTGTTGGAACATTCCCACCCAATGCCTACAACATAAAATCTGTTCTATGCTGAATTTTTTAATTTCAGTAGTGTTTTCATAATTCTGGACATTCCTAAAAATGCAAAAGGAGTTCAAATACGCAGTGAGGGGGAAAACATCATAAAAGTAAGCAGGTGGTGGGAAAGGAAGAACACAAACATAATGTCTTTACTTAAGGTGTTTTCATTTGTCTACATATGAACAAAAATCAAAGAATAGGCACTTCCTCAGCTGGATGAGTTGACAAGGGGAATCACTCTCTGCTTATTCACTATCAACATATATCTTAGGAAGTGAAAAATCTTTCTTTGCTTGCTTTACAAACTTGCAGAAAAAGTTTAGGCTGACAGAGGCATCTGCCAGTGTACCAGTAAGGCTGCACACAAGATCTACAGAGCAAGTTTAGCTTCCCAGAATACATGGTGCTCATGACTCCTTGCCAGGAAGCAGAAAGGAAGCAAATGGTCAGAAAACCAGAAACCCCAGGTCTAAAAAATAAGATGCTTCTTACATGGTTTAACTAATAGCACTTCATAGGAATGCTGGATTATTTCTATTCCTCAGTAATTTGACTGACCTTATTTTAAATATCAGACATATTTTGATTTAGTTCTGCCTCTTTTGATAGCTGGTAGCTTTCTGTTTGGAAAAAAATCTCCTTACATTCTTGTTCTACTGCCTCCCATTATCTTGAGCTGTATTCTTGTGCTCTTAAGGGTTTTTCACAGCCCAGATTATTCTATGATCCTGTGGAGGCTTTCTGTCATTTGAGCTATGAGTCTGCTGATTAGCAGAGAAAGGTGAATATGTCTATGCAACCTGTAATGACTAGAAAGGGTAATAAAATACCAATTGTGCACTACCAAGCAAAAAGTGACTTTATAGTTGGATGTAATGTATAATATTAAGATTTGCATAAGATTCCATGTGTAATATTTTTTGAAAATAGCATGGGGAAAATAATTCAGAGAAATTTGGGATGAACAGGATAGGATATATTTTCTTATTTTGCAACCACTTTTAGAGTCCCTCATTAGAGCCCACCACATTGTACCACATGGTCACCTGACCATCCCTTATACCTGATCATCAATCCATCTAATGCTGGAAATTTATGATGAAAATAATGTTGAAATACGTCAGCAAATGTCTTCATTTGTTTTTATTTTTAAATCCCCTTGCAAGTTCTACTAAAATGGCATTTTTCTACAGTGTGAAAATTCATATTCAATGGGCTTATTCTGACCCATATTTTCTGCATAAGAAACACAATTCTTCTTCAACTCCTGTCTGAGGACTTAATCAAAAACTAACAAAATTAATGGGTTTTACACTACAGATGATAATTTATGTTGGGTTAGGTCTGTGACTTCCTGGTCTACAGATGATTTGATCACTATATAATTAGAAGTGAACAGGGAAAGACAAGGTTCTCCTACTGAGAAAAAATCCAGTTTGAAATGCTGCTATTAGCTGAAATGAAAGACCATGAGAGACATTTCAGTGGTGTTTTTACATGATCAAATAATGTTTACATGATTTTTATATAATTTCTATGTTGGCTTCATGTACTAAGTAAAACTGACATTTTTTGTGAAGCTTCTGATCAAGTCTGGGCAAAGAACTTTTCAAATTACACAGATGTCTTCTGAGAGAAGGGTGCAACACCACCCCATCCCTGCACTAAGTTCTCTTGCTATGATGATGTATGGCAAGTGTTTAATGTCACTGACAGCAATTTGGAACAGGCAGTCAAGAGGACTGTTCACATTTCCAACTCCAAGAAATGCATTAAAAACAACATTGTGACCTGTGTTCTAAATTTACAATCCAACCTCGCCAGATATGACTTGGAAAGTTTGATTTTTCAGTCGTTGATGCAATTCAGTGTATTGCATTATTATTTGTAGGAAACTTTGAAAAAGCTGAGCCAAGACCAGATTAATGAATTTTAATGACCTTCCCTTTCCCATTTAATATCAAAGATGACCCTTATGGAAGCCCAAATAATGCCTACACTTGTCTTGGTGCTCTGAATAAGAACTAAATTTTGTACCACTGAATTTTTAATATTTCTTCCTATAACAACTTAACTGGCATATCTAACAGTAATATCTAACTTAACAGTCTAAGTGACAACTCCAGGGTTTTGACCTAGACTGTACAAGACGAGGTTAATAACATCAGCAGTGTAGCCATTTCAACTTTCACTTGAATTTGTGACGTGCATGAGGCTTTTTCTTCAAACACGGTTCAAATATAGTATAATTCTGTAAATAAATATTATTGCTTCTGCTTCACTCTTTAAACACAGTTCAAATACAGTGTAACTCTAAATAAATATTATTGCTTCTGCTTCACTTTATAACATATTTGAACCTCTAAAATATGATGATTTCAATGTCTTAGATCAAGACAATTTTAATTAAAAGATGTTTCAGAATTACAAGCTTTAAATTTTCAGTGTTTCAACATTTCTGTTGACAGAGTTCTCTACTTATATTAAATAGAGTAATGATAGGAGGTGTTACTGTAGCAGTCACAGATTCTTCTCTCCTATTCCAGGCTTATGCTGGGTTTCATGGTTAGCTGTGCTTTCTTGTCAATGTGGCTCAGCAACACCTCTGCTGCTGCCATGGTGATGCCAATTGTAGAAGCTGTAGCTCAGCAGATCATCAAAGCTGAAGCGGAAGCTGATGAGCTGGAGATGTGCTGCTCCAATGGCTCCACCAACCCAGCACTGGAGCTGGACGGTAGGCGCGCTGCGGTTCTGTCCTTGCCACCCCCACTGGGCAGGAACCAACACAGCAAGCACAAATGGCCAGGGAGGCACTGGCATCATCACTGTGAGGCTTCTCTTGGACTACTCTGTGAGCTCTCTCGTGATGGCAAAGACAAATTAAAGCTGGACAGGTGCAGAAGATGGCAGCTGGATGAGAGGAGGGGAGAAGAGAAGGGGCTGGCTTATCAGCCTCTCTTATCAGCCTCATAAGATGCCTGGAAAGAAACATGACTCCAGGCTATAGATACACTAAGGCTTAAATGTTAGCACAAGAAAGGAGCTCTTTAAGCTATAAGGTGATGTTGGAAGAACAACTGAATCTGAACTGATTACCTACACAGTTGGATTGGAAATTAGAAATATTTCTCCTCATTAGAAGATTCAGATTCTGAGGAACAGGAGTCATGAAGGAGTAGGGCACAAATCAACTGTTTCTGAGATTGGTGCTTGCATATGTATCGATGGAATGATGTGAAGAGCGTGCATGGAATGAGACATGCTGATGGAGCCTTTCCAGTTTTACTCCCTTAAATGTTTTTCTGTCTTTGCATCACTGTCTTACAGAAAATATAGGAGAATATGAAAACCCAGAATGGAAAGAGAAAGAAAAACAAGTTAATGGGTAATTGTTATTAATTTAGTAAATTTTGTTCTAAGAATCCATCTAAATAGAATATCTGTTTGTTACAATACATGCCTTTGTTTTTCCAGATATAACAACAATATGGGTAGTACTGTATGTACAGTTGAAAAGGAAAATGAAAAAGGAAATGAACAGGTACTTAAAGTGGCTTTTTATTATGCAGTGAAACTTAGTTTTAACCTAAATCTCATTTCTATGCCACACCTAAAATGGCATAGGTTGCAATGAAGCTGGTTACATGTGAATAAGAAATAAAGCTGTAGTCACACACATGTACACACTTTGCTGGTACAGCTCTTTCATTACTGGTGTTGTCCTTCCATTTCACACAAGGTAAAGCAACTTCATCAGAGTAAAAACTCTATATATCAGTTGTGTGTATATGTATCAATCTATACAGAGGCAGTTCTGTAAAGATTAAGATCAGGGAAAAGACTTCAGGATTTCACTCTGCCTCCTTTTCCCTTACATGAATAATTGCATTACCAGTGTAACTGCAAACCAAACCACACTGAAGACAACTATATTGCCAGTAAATTGTCTGGCTCTTGTGAGATATCCTCAAGTTCTGTTTTTGTGCCTGATGATGAGCTGTTCTTATACATTAATTGGTGTATATACTTTCTAAGCAGAACCTACCACCTGCTGAAGCAGACAGAAAAAGCAGAAAGGACAAATACAGTGGGATTTTCAAAGTGATGTGCTTATGTGTGGCTTATTCTGCTACCATTGGAGGATTGACTACAATCACAGGAACATCGACTAATCTGATTTTTACTGAGCACTTCAATTCGTAAGAGACTATATTATTTGTATTCTTCCTATTCCAGAATTTTAATTTCCGTCTGATTTTTTGGGTCAAGAAGGAAAGCTGCTCAAGGAGACTTGAATTCTTTCACTTCTAGCATTACAAGCTCTCTCAGGAAAGCTGGAGGTGCTCAAAGAGTAACTTCTGTTCACAAAGTAAATTGGAAAACAGGCTGTTTTTACTCTGCCATTTTGCCTATCTGGCATCAATCAAATTCAACAGTAAAGCAATTTATTTCAGAGAACCAAAGCCCTTCTTTTCTTAAATGCACATGGAAGGGAGGTGTCTGCTTAAATGAACCACATTTACAGACAGCAAATTGAGACAGCCTGAAAGACACAAGGTGAGTGGAGAGATCATCCACCCGGCCAATGAACATTTATGGATATTAGTAATAAAAATTTTGATTTTAATCAGTTTTGAATCACTTATGGAAATCTAAACAGTACAAATTTCAGTGTTATTTCCACTGTTGTCTTCTACATTCATTGGAGCTTTTTCATTTGAGTGTATTTTCTTATGCAAAAGTCTAATTTGAAAAAACTCCTTTCTTTCTGTTTCTCTATAGTCCTAACAGCCCTTAAGCTGTGCATGGCCCTCCCTTGCTTACTGAACTGACTTTAGACACACCTCAGTCAGTGTCAGGTCCCCAGACCTGCTGCTTATCCATTGTTCAAATAATGGGCACAGCTGGTTCCTGTAGCAGTCGTGGTGACCAGGAACAGGAGGGGAGGGTGAGGCAAGAGGATACCACAGGCCACCTCATGCTGATGCCTGCTGCCAGCCAGAAATACTCTCCTGCAGCAGTGCTTTCTGGCAATTCTCACAGGTCTTCATTCCTTTGCAAAAGGTGAACTAAACTTTTTTTTTTGCTTTCATGCAGACGTTACCCAGGTTGTCAGTGCATCAATTTTGGATCCTGGTTTATCCTTTCCATCCCCATCGCAGTTATTATTCTGCTGCTCTCCTGGGTCTGGCTCCAGTGGCTTTTCCTTGGGTTTGAGTAAGTGAATGGTATAATCAATAAAACTAAAGGTTATTGATATAAAAGATAATTTGTACCAGGAGTAAATATTGTATCTTAGTTTCCTAGGCTCAGTAGGAAGAAAATGCAGCAACAATGATTTTGCGATCTTGATTAGTATGGCTCAGTCTCTGGATGGGACAAGAATTTTCTAAAATAAGGATCCTGGACTATTCATCCCAGTGTGAAAAGTCCATATCACAAATGGGTGCACTCACTCCGTTATAACAAACACACATCATCATTAATCAATGCATGTGTGCAAGAAGAACACTGAAATCATACATTTTTTTGACTGGAAGAGTCACCCTTTGTTGGAGTGAGGCATTGGTTTGAATACTTGAACAATGTCTGTTATAAACTGGATGATTGTATCTGTAAATGTCAGGTAAGAAACTTCTGCTTTTCCTAAATTTATATTTGATGGTGGTATGGTAGGGTTTCTGTTTCCCCACAGAGCTTGGGCTTTTCTGGTTTTGGAGAGGGCAATACCTCTTTTGGGATGATTCTTCAAAGTCTTTTTCTCCATGAGTTCACTAACATCTGGAGAGATAGGTGGGACACCAATCTTTCAAAATTACATGGCTACTTACGGTGCAAGACGTGAAAAGTGAGATCAGATTTAAGCAGACAGAATCATCCCATGCTTACCACTCCATATGTGAACATTTACAGTTTCATTTTTTTCTTGATAATGAAAAATTACCAAGAAAACTTCTTTCTCTATTCTTTGATAATGTTCTTTTAACATTGTGTAAGAGTCTTATCCAAGAATGAAGATTTGGCTTGTAGCAAACATTCTGCTGATCAATATGTAAGCTACACATGTGAGAAAAACTTTTTAATTTAAAAACAAAGTAAAGCAAAGCCATAAATTTAAAGGGACTCTCATTAAAAAGAGCTATATATTCGATTATTTTCAATTAGTTTACATGATTAAAGTTTCATCCTTCCTGGCCAAATAAGCTGGTCAATAACAGAACACATTTTGTTGCTGCCTCTGTCAATCTCCCACTGTGCATTGCAAATTAATTCCAATATACTCAATTTGGTGTGTGATAACTAAATGGGAGATATTGCACTGTAAAGTGACAATTCTACATTTCTCAAATGCTATTGATAACTGGAAAGGTTTGACACTTTTTTTCTGTATACACTATTAACTCATCATTCAATATTGCTGCTTTACATTCCAGTTTTAAAAACATGTTCAAGTGTGGCAAGAAGAAAACAGCTAGAGAAGAGGCTTCATCACAGGTGATTCAGGAGGAGTACAAGAAACTTGGACCAATTAGGTATTTCAAACTATAAATCTGCAAACAAGAGCAGGTAAATCCAAGTGTCAATTCAGGAAAATTTATAATTCATTCTACTTCTGCTGTAGCTACCCAGAAACTGTTACACTTGTCCTGTTCATTCTAATGACCCTCCTGTGGTTCACCAGAGATCCTGGCTTCATCCCAGGATGGTCTTCACTTTTCCCAAAGTAAGTGATCTCTTTTGATAAACCAACAAGAACTGTACTGTGCCTTAATTACATACCTTATTTCTTACCAATTTAAAAAAATTAAAATTCATTCAATATTCCAGAAATATGCCAGGCCAAAGTTGTTGCAAACCTTTGCAGTGTATACAGAAGATAAACTCCAGCAACTTCACATATGTATGTGAGAACAACTGAAATGTTTTATACCTGTTACAGGATAAAATAAAGTGCCTCTTAAGAGGGATTATTACTAGATTTTAGGCTTAGTGAGGGAAAATGCATAATAATTGATGCCACAGTACCCCTCGTCCTCATCAAATATGAAATTTAAAGAATAAATCTGGTGAGAATTTTTTGATCCACTGCCCTTAGTGAAAGCACACTTAAATGCATACAGGCCAACATCCCCTGCTTTGACAACTGAAATTAATGATATCAATTACTGTCCATTCATACATAATTCCCTTAAAGTCATAGTTCAACTAAATGCCAAACAGTCAAGAACTATTGTATTTTTTTGCCTTCTGCTGCAACTTCTCCAGGATCACCTGGATTTCTTTCCCTAAGTAATCAGTCAGTTTTACAGGAACTTATATTACCGTGATATCTCCTTTTCTCATGCTGTAATTACTGCAATTTCAATTCTGGTTTTCTGTGATAAAGTTTCAAGTTTTGCTCTGGAGTGGTGGGAAGTAGTTATAGGATTGGGACAAACAAGACTTAATGCTGTTTAGGTCCTTAACATTTATTACCAGCTATCCCAAAAGCCAGTTTGAGACTAGGTGGGTAATTTTCCATTTTGTTTTCCTGTGTGTTTGTGACAAATGACATGTGAATACACGTACATCATGCCTTCTCTCTTTGAATATATTTCCACCACTTACACATCTTCCCAGTGCTTTTCCAGAAAGTCTGGGAGGGGATGTCACAAGGAATAATTGTAGCACTTTGAAGATTTAAAGGGTAACACAAAATTATTTTGTGCAAAAAATACCATTAAAAAGTGTATTAAAAACAAAGGCTGTTTTAAAATTATTTACTTTTAATCATCAGAAAAGATTTGAAAAAGAACATTTGTTTTTCCCTTATAACAACAGCAGACCTGATGATCAGTGTCTAATATGAAACACTACTCTTGAAAGGGTTTTGGAGTGGTGACCTAATTAAGCAATCAGCTAGCTAAACAATCAGGCTGGGTTGGCTTCTCTTCCTGCTTCCTATTAACACCCAGTGCTCACCCAGCATTGTTTAAAGAGATACATATTAAACTGAAAAACAGGCAAACAACCTTTCAAATATGGGACTTACGGTTCAAATGACTTTTTTCCCATCCAGAGAGCTACACATTCCTGTTTGAAGCAGGTTATCATTGTCTGAGGATTTTGTTCATTGGAAGAGAAAAACAGAACATTCTTGAAAAGGAGTAGGGTTACAGGTTCTCCACAGGGATGTTACTTTGTGGATGCCCTCTAATGTGGTACTTGGAAGGAACTGCAAGCGTGTGTCAGATCACATTGGGCCAAATTATGTTGTAATTTGGGTGAGGTAACCTGAAGAGAAACAAAACTTTCCTTATGCACTTTAAGAAGAAAGACTTTCTTACTATTTATACCCTGAGTATTTCTAGATATCTTTAGTTTATCAATCAGTTATATTTACAGTCATAAGACCAGTACATTACGTTAATACTTTCTGAGGAAAAAAACTTCTCAGTGAAAATACCTGAGTGGGGCATAGGATCAGCATTGGTACAGTGTGAGCAAGGCATATACTTGGAAATAAAACCCAAACCAAAGAAATAGGAAAAAACCCTCAGATCTTATGAACTGTACCTCAGTCACTGTGATGTCCAAGAGGCTTGTGTCAGTGCACTGAACTGCAGACTACATCTTTACACATTTGTTCCCTAAGGCCCCTGCATATAAAATTGCTCAGTGTTTTGGATTTAAGTACAGAGATAGAGATGTTCACAACTTCTTTAAGTTTATGGTACAGGAAACAACTATAAGGAAATATTCTCCACACTTACAGAAATCTGATCACTCTTGCTTTCCACAGGGTTTTATCCCACAGTCTCAAGAAGGCCTAAGGGAAGTTCTGCCACCTGAAAAGAGCTTTTACCTTATGAAAAGCCACAATGTCGCCCCTGGACTAGTTAGTGGGTCCTATTAGCTGGGAATTGCACCACCCTCAGGGTCTTTAACCAGAAAGGGCTGTCTGATTCTTTATTCTAACATGCTGAAATCAAAAGAGTTACACTGTTCTGTGTGTTAAACCCAGTAGGATTTTGCTTTATTTAAACCTGAATTTCCAGAATGAAACCAGGCTTGATGTTAGGGTGGCAAAGCCCAGGTTCCTCAGATTTTGGAATTTGCTAATTTCCTTGATAGTCATGTCTGTTGTCAAACCAAAAAAGACAAATTAACATTGCTTTCTGTCTGAATATAGCTTCCAGCTATCTATTTTTGTTTCTCTCCGTTGGATTAAAAACTCTTCTGTGTATTAAAAGTATATGTATCTTGTGATTATATCACCTTATAAGCTTTTAGTTGACAAACTAAATGAAATGCTTAAATCTTTGTTTCAAACAAAATTTCCCATCACTCTCACCACCCATGTTCATGTTCTCAGACCCTTGTGTGCATCCTCACATTACTGAATACCACTTTAATATGTAAACTGATATTTTTGAAATCCTAGCAGAAATACCTCTGTTTAATAACGTTACCTTCATACTTTTTAAGAGCTACTTTTTATACTGTCAGCAAGTTTTTAATCCACATTTCTGCTGTAACAGTATTGAGTAGAGCCCATTATGTCCAGCTTTATCAGATGCTTTTCAAAAATACATTACCTCTACCAGGATGTTTTAATAGATATTGTATAACACTACAGAGAGCAGCACAGGGTAAAAATGTGTGTTTCCTCCCCATCTGTTGACAGCACAGGATCACACATCATTTCTGCTGCAGCAGTTTCCTTCTATGTCCTGGTCTGATTCCAGGCTGTAGGATATTAGCTTCAATTAAAGGAGTTCCAGGTTGGCCTTTGGCCTTTGGATTTATGACCCTCATAAGAAACAGAAAGTTCTTTCAGTTTCTCATAAGAAACAGAAACATTGAGCTGCAACTGATTACAGCTGATGTAGGCAAGATGGGCTTCCCTCACTCCTCCTCAGATAATTCCCTGAATGTACTGTATTTTTTTCTTCATGATTTACTGCTTTCTTTACTTCTAATACAAGACCTCTATGTATTTTTTGTCCACAGCCATGTTCTCCACAATGATCTCAGTTGGAGTCATTGTGAAATCTCCTGAATCAACAGGTTTTTTTGCTTCCTTATAGCACAATCAGATTTGCAGTCTTATAAGCAGGTAGATGTTATATAAGCAGTTGTGTTATAACTTGGATAAATAGGCTTTAGAAAAGAATAATCTCAAAATTTCATATTGATTGAAAAGCTTCTGTTTGGAATGGCATCATGTGTGTGTCCTCACAATAGTTTGACTGATGGTAGGATGCTCTGTGTGTCCCAAGCAGGTCTTTTGAGAATAGTATTTTGCATGAGGGATACTAAGTTTGTGAGCAAATGTTGCACTCCCTAGTTCAACTAGAGTAAGTGCAGAGTCCTGCACCTGAGGAGGAACAATCCCTGCAGGAAGGGGGCTCCAGGATCACCTTGACAATGTCTAAAACTACATGGGAGGGAGCAAAGAAGAAAGAGCCAGGCGCTTCTTAAGGGGGCTCAGTAACAGGATGAGAGACAATGGGCAAAAAATGAGACTTACAGGATCCCTCCTGAATATCACGAAATGTTTTTTACCTGTGATGGTGACCCAGAGAAGTTTTGGATTTTCCATCCTTGGAGATATTAAAAAACTGTCTGAACACAGCCCTGGGCAGCTGGCTCTGAGTGACTCTGCCTGAGCAGAGGGGGCTGGACCAGACAACCTCCTGAGGCCCCTTTCAAACTCAACCATTATACAAAAATGGAGCTGTCTGGAGGAAAGTGACAGCATGGATTGTTTCTGTATCTAGATCTCGCTTTCCTTCAAAACTTCTAGCAAGTCTTAAAAGAATGTAGGATAGGATCCAAGAGGAAGAGATTTTGGCTGTCTAGATCTGGTGCATCTGGTCTTAAGATAAAGATGATATACAGGCAGAACCTCCTGCCTTAAGAAACCATACAAATATAATAATATTTTTTCAAAATGTATTTTTTATGGAAAATAGAAAGCAGGAACAGGAAGCAGGACACAGAAAATATTAGAGAATCACTTCAACTTCTATGGGATCTTCATTTTGTGAAACCCTAAGTGTTAGCTAAAATTATGCTGGTTTTGGTGTAAATCAACTATGAATATTAAGGTTTTTGTTTGAATTTCACCTAACAAAGCAAAGGGAAACATCAGATTAGATATTTGTAGCATATAACTGAGAGAATTTTTTTTTCCTTTCAGTGAAAAGCTCTGGTTCAGCAGAGATGAACATTAAGCTGCTGGGAAGATCTGATGGGAAGTTATTATTGGACCTAGTGTAGCTGAATATTTAGAAAGCATATGGTCTGAGGCTCAGAGAACAAATATATTGGTGTATTGGTTCAAAAAATCTTATAGAAGAACTTAGAGAAAATAGAAAAAACCACCAAGGTTAAGAAAATGTTTGCTTAGCTGTCTTCAGTAAGAATTCTATTCATTTTAATCACCATTGTGACTGAAATCAGACAGACTGGGATATGTCACCAGCTAACATTGCATAACAGGCTTGGACGTGTTCAAGTGGCCTTACAGCTCAGCTTTGCACCTTGCCTGATCTTGGGGCTATTCTTTACAAGTTAGAAGGATATTGAAGCAGTTTAAGAAACAGTAGTGCAAACAGTTCTTAGGCACTGGAAATGACCAAAACAAACACGACCCTTGTGACTGTGACCCTAGTAATAACAGTCACAGGAGGATGATAATGAAGCTCTGCTGCCTTTCCTCAGCTACAAAAGCTCTGCCCTTTGTGGGTGTGCACTGTGCTCTTTAAGGCCTCTTAAACTGATTCTATTGCAGAGCATATTAAAATTATTAAATTTATCAATCAGCTGTGAAAACTAGTTATTTAAACATCAGCTACTCCTGAATAGTCCCCTCTCCCAGCTTATTTCTGTGTGGCAAAGCAACACATGCTTACTAAAAATGTTTATTTATGAATTTACAGGGCCTGCACCAAAAATTTCTATAGCTGTGAGAAGCTGACCTTGATTGTCTCCCAGGTGCCTACCCAGCCAATTTCTCACTGCCTCTCCTCAACAGGACAGGGGAGAAAATAAGGTCAAAAAGCTGTGGGTCAGGATAAAGACAGGGATAACTGATTGCTTATCAGTTACCATTATGGGCAGACTTGATATGGGAAAAATTAACTGCAAATTAAAAACAGATTGGGATGGTGAGAAACAAAGACAAAAATGGAAATATTTCCCCCATCTTCTTTTTTCCAGGCTAAATCTGACTCCTCCATTCTTTACTCCTCTACCTCTTTCCACCACACCTAGTGGTGCAAGGGATGAAGAACAGAGGATTATGTTCAGTCCACAGCAGACTGTGGACTTTTCTGCTCTATCCTCTTCTTCTCGCCTCTCCCCCTTCTCCTGATGATACATATATTTACGTGGGTTTTTTTTCTTGTTAACTTCTCCTTAGGTATAAAAGCTACATTACGGATTCAACAGCTGCCTTAGTAATAGGCCTCCTGTTCTTTATTATTCCAGCCAAAATATTGCCTAGGACATCAAATGGAGAAAACAGTTGAGTATATTTTGATGTTGATTTTATTACAATAAGGTATCTAAGATGCTACTGTAAATGTAACTTACTGCACTGGTTAGAGGAATGTTGTTAAATACTAATGCTGAAGTCTCAGTAGAGGATATAAAGCACTGGGGTGTAAAGCATCCCTGGCTTGGAAGTTGGAGCCAACAATTACACAATGTGAGCAGCAGGAGTTAGTGCTGTGCAGGAAGCTGCTGCCTGCAGCCCACGGACACCAATGGAAAACACCTTCCCAGTGACTGCAGTGGGTTTGGAATGGGTCTGCATGGGGCAGGGCTAGGCTTATGTTTTGAAAATGTTACTACTTGATCAGGGTACCCTATAAAACTCAAAACTGTACATTAATTCATTATCATGTAATTTTTCCTCTTTAAAATGGATTTTTTGTTTAAAGTACACCTCTGGCTTGTCCTCTTTATGCATTCAGTTGTGCTATTGAAAACAATGGGATCTAGGGGTTCACAGAGAATGCAAGGTCAAAAACCTAAATGGGTCGAAGTGAAACAGCATTTGCTCAGCAATCTGTCTGAATAGCACAGTTTTACTGAGTAAATCACACTCATTGATATCATACAGCTGCCTTCCACATAGGGAAGGTGGGGAAAGGGGCCAGTGCTCCACTGGTGGAAACCATCACAGCTCTAGTCTCTCCAAGCCATGAATTTTCCCCAGTCAAAGATCTGTCCCAGGAAGTGCAGGTTGTTTCTATCAGACTTTGTTCATGTTGTGACAATGGGGGTTTTGTCTTTGAATTTTGTCCTCGTCAGGGAGATTATTTCAAGAGCTCCTCAATATGTTTTTAAATGTTGGTTGGGGCACTATATATATATATATTTTTTTTTTTTCCTCTAGCTGTCTTTGCTTACACTCCACTGATTACTTGGAAGGAATTTCAGTCATGCATGCCCTGGGAAATAGCTATTCTTGTTGGTGGCGGGTTTGCACTGGCAGACGGCTGCGAGGTAATGTAATTTATAGAAAATACTGAACAATTAATGTGCATCAGTAGCAATTCAGACATGCAGTGAATTTACAGTTATTCTCTTGTTTTCACAAGTTATTCTGTAGCAATATTGAAGAGGATAACTGCGACAAATGTTCAAGATGTTCAGAAAGCAGGTTTAGAAAAAAGAAGTTTCCTATATCTTCCAAAATTATGCACAATGACGACTACTGTTTCTTATTTAATTTAAGGGGGCAGGGGTTGTGAAGACAGACTGTTTCCAAAGCCTTAGAGTTAATGGCACTGAGATAATTCCCATTTGGACCCTCATGGACTCCAGTAAATCAAGGAGCTTTGGACCTAGACTCTGGTTATGAAGCCTAAAATATTCATATTATCGTAGTCTGATTAAGACTCCTCTAACCATCTCAGAGATGCAAATGTAAATAAATAGAATATAGTTTGCATGGGGTCCTATAGGGCACCATCAAATTAGAAAAATGGTCTTAAAAATATGCTGGAGAAATATGGAAAATATTTCAGATTTTTCTCTTTTACCTAAATACTTCATAATTAACAGATCAGTTAAGTTCTATCATATACCATTTTTAAAATTTTCCTGTCAGTGACTTGCTAAACATAATCATTTTCTCACACTCATTATGCAGGTTTCAAAACTTTCTGAGTGGGTAGCAAGTAAATTGACCCCTCTAGGATCACTACCCTTGTGGCTGATTATCCTCATATCCTGCCTTATTGTCACTTCAGTAACAGAAGTAGCCAGCAACCCAGCTACCATTACGATCTTTCTGCCCATACTATCTCCTTTGGTGAGTATAACAAGCTTATTTTTAATCATCTACTCTTATTGCTTATTGCTTATTTTTCAGAATCTACTCTATGATCCATGTAATCATGCAGTTGCTCAAAGAAGGAGTTTTAAAAAGCCTCAATAAAATACTTTGCACAGGTTTTTTGCTATCCTGTATTGTGCATTGGATACTTGGTTGCTTTAGGTGTTTCTAACAAGAGATGCTGAAAGATCAGTAAAATTGGATAAAAGTTCCTTTTATGATTTAAACCCAGACAGCAACCAAGCCAAAGGCAGCCACTCACTCACTCTTGCAGCATCAGAGTCCTAGACAGAATTAGCAGGGGGAAAGCTGGAAAACTCATGAGTTCAGATGAAGACAATTTAACAGGGAAAGCAAAAGCCCCATGTGTAAGCAAAGCAAAACAAGTAATTAATTCACTGCTTCTCCTGGTCAAGCTGCTGTTCAGCCATCTCCAGGAGAGCAGGGCCCCATCACACATAACAGCTACTCAAGGTAAGAAATGCCACAACTCCAAACTCTCCCCACCTTATGTACTGAGCACCATGCCATATGGTATGGAATATTCCTTGGTCAGTTGGGGTCAGCTGTCCTGACTGTGTCTCCTACAAATTCCACCCCAGCCTCCTCATCAGCGTGGCAGTGAGAAAAATAGAAAGGCCTTTGCTCTGTGTAAGTACTGCTCAGCCAGAAGAAAAACATCCCTATATTGTCAACACTGTGTTCAGCACAAATCCAAAACCTACAAGCCACTGCGAAGAAAATTACTTCAGTAAACTCCAGTACAGTTCAACATGTGAAAATTGCTGCTGTCATTACTATTTGTGAACATTTGAAGCTCTTAAAAGGACAGTTCTCTTAGGGCTTCTTCAGGACTGCATCTTCAGCAAAAATGGTTATCACTGCAGGTTGACACAAAGAGAAGAGAGGGCTAATACATATGCTTTGTATGTAACTCACATTTCTTCTGTCCTTAGATCAGTTCTGTTCTTTCTTCTCATCTTTATCAATACAGCCAATTATTTCTTCTTCAAAACTTCCTGATTGTCTTCTAGTCTGTACCTTTTCCTCTTGGCCAGCCTTGATACATACTAATGCCTTTTGCTTTCAAAGAAATGTTACTCCTATTTTCACAGAGTTACAGAATCATTTAGATTGGAAAAGATTTGTGAGATCACCATGTCCAATCTTTGACTGATAACTACTTTGCCAAATAACCATGACACTAAGTGTTCCGTCCAATTGTTTTTTGGACACTTCCAGAGATGATGACTCCACCACCTCCATAGAGAGTCCATTCCGATGCTTAGCAACTCTTTCAATAAAGAAATTCTTCCTGATGTCCAACCTGAGTCTCCCTTGGTGCAGCTTGAGGCCATGTCCTCTTTTCCTATCATTAGTTTTCTGGGAGAAGGGACCAAGCCCCACCACCCTCCTTTCAGGAAGTTGTAGAGAATGATAACGTCTCCCCTGCGACGCCTTTGCCCAGACTGACCACCCCCAGCCCCTTCAGCTGCGCTTCCTAAGGATTTGTGCTCCCAAGCCTTCCCCAGCTCCATTGCCCTCCTCTGGACACGCTCCAGCCCCTCGATGTCTTTCTACTAATGAGGGGCCCAGAACTGGACACAGCATTCAAAGTGTGGCCACAACAGTGCTGAGTACAGGGGACAGACACTGCCCTGGTCCTGCTGGCCACACCATTGCTGATACAGATGAGGATGGCATTGGCCTTTTTGGCCAGCTGGGCACAATGCTGGCCCATGTTCAGCTCCTGTCAAGGAACACAGCCAGGTCCTTTTCCACCTGGCATCTTTGCAGCCACTTTGCCACAGCCTGTGGTGCTGCCTGCCATTGTGACCCTGGAATTTTGTCTTGTTGAACCTTATCCACCCAGCCTGTCCAGATCCCTCTGCAGAGCCTTCCTACTCCTGCTGGAGACTCCCACCCAACACTCCCACAGAATGTAGTGTTATTCACAACTTTACTGAGGGTACACACTAACCCTTCATCTGGATTATCAATAATGTAATATATACAAATTCAGCTTTATCATCTTTATTGCAGTGTTTTTGCTTTTCGTGCCTGTATAATGTTCTTTAAAAATAATTTACTAAAAAGGGTGTTTTCTCATTGTTTAATCTGGCAAAGTTTAATTCACATTTCACTTGTGTTAATAGAGGAACTTTGTATACCTGTATTTAATTTGGCAAATCCCTTGACAGCTATACTCTTTCATTTTTTGGTAGGCTGAAGCCATTCACGTGAACCCACTTTTCATTTTGATACCTGCTACCTTGTGTACTTCCTTTGCATTCCTGCTTCCTGTAGCAAACCCAGCCAATGCCATTGTGTTTTCATATGGTCATTTAACTGTTATGGACATGGTGAGTTTTAAGCAAAAAGTCCTAAAGGGGATTTTTGGCATTTAAAAATTTTTCTTCAGTGTCTTGATGCATGTTTCTGCTTTCTTTTTCCTCTCCTTTAGGTGAAAGCTGGCTTGGGCATTAACATCATCGGAGTTGCTGTAGTTATGCTTGCAATTATGACATGGATAGTGCCTATATTTGATCTCTATGCTTACCCCAGCTGGGCACCCAGCATTCCATCTACAAATGGCACTGGGCTGTAAAAAAAAAAGGTTTTTTTTTCTCACATGTGGTCACTTAAAATGCTTTCGGTCACCACAGTGATAAGGATCTACATTATTATAAATGCTGTATTTCACAGTCCCAGAGATGATCCAGTCTGAGAGTCTAATCAGGAAGAGTGCTAGACTTTCTAAAGATCATAGTTAGATCAGGTTTCTATTCTAGTTCAGCTAGTCTGAATTTTTATATCTTCATGTTATGAAGGAAAAAAATAAATGTGCATAGCCATTATCACTGACAATTTGCCCCCATTCTCAGGGTAGCAGAATAATGAAATTTAGATTTTATTATTTCAAATATAAATCCTTGTTATTATTATTTGGGGGTTATCAGAGAGCATGTTGGTTTTCTGTTTTCTAGATTCAAGCTCTGTTTGAAACAGTGTTGATCACAAACAAAAGATCAGGGAGGAGACTGTCTTGAACCCGTAGTTTACAGACCCATCAAAAATGCACAAAAAATGGAGAAGAGCGGCATGACTACTTACACAGCACTTTATCTATTAAGCACCTTGTAACCTGGAAGGAGAATGCATACTTAAGCATTGTTTAGACTACATCCTCCCAGGACCTCATTAAAATACATTGTTGCTCTTGTAAAAAAAAAAAAAAAAATATATATATATATATATATACTTCTCTAGATAGATGTATATTGATAGATCTGAGTTGATCTGTACAAATGGACACTAAATTATCATCATACCTCTCTGCAAAAATAGATATATCCCCTTGACGAATGAAACCCTAATACAGAGCTGAAGATTTAGCAGTCAATCTGTCAATCAAGTGCATCTTCACCAGGAAGCTCATGATATCTGCAGGACAGGTGGCAGTTTAATCTTACCAGACTGTGTTAATATTGTAATGTTCTAAACACAAAACAGTGCAATGTGGTCAGAATGTAAGTTGGAGTTCAAAGTTATCTTCAAATAATGATATTTTATTTGGTTGTTACGTGTTTTTCATGTAAAGACTACAGCCTTTCCTGTTGTGGATATCTGTGATAATTTGTAAAGAGCGTGTAATTAGTAGTCTGAATGAAAGATGCATATATTTAGATTGGATCATGGCTTGGGACATCTGTATGATAGTAGTAAACATCAATCTGTCTTTTAAAGATAGTGTCCATGTTTCTTAACAACAACAACCAAAAATGCTTTTGGTATTTGGTTAGTGGTTTACATTTATTTTTGGTAGTGCGTATTTAGAGATGTCAGTCATGACTTCTGTAATGCCAGAATGCAGTGTTTAACACTGTATATGTGGTTTGCTTCCTGTGGCTGTTAGTTGCAGGTTCAGCTGTGTTGAATTATAAAAGAAGCACTTTTTCTTAATGAATGGTTTTGTGTAAGTATTGAAGTAAGTACTGGTGCATGACACCACACTTTTAAACCTGATTGAGGCTGCTATCACAATTTTTTTATACAGTGGCAAAATAGGGCTATGACTATCACTGGGGCAATCAGGAGCTGCCATGATACAAATAATGTTTATTGATTAACTTTACAGATATACAATATCTGTTGGCTAAATTAAGCCAGGTACCAGAGGGAAATGCTGATATAAGAACTAAACCAAGATACAAGTCCTGGATTATATCATATGGTATTTGTTGCATATGCAGTGCAGGAGCTCGTGGCCTGTTCAGGCCTTTGGTCCTGCAGACACACAGAGGAGGACCAGCAAACAGTGCTCTTACTTTAAGGTATCACCTTCCAGTTCTGTCAGAAATTTCCTGATTATTCAAGAGCAGTGGAAACAGTGAATCACAGTATTTCAAGTGGAAGGGATCTCAGAAGCATCCAGTCTTGCTCAAAGCAAGGTTATTACTCTGTTCAGACCAGGTTGCTCAGGGATTTGTCTACTCATCTTGAAACTCTCCAACATGAAACCCAAAATGCACAATTCCCCTGACTAATGTTCTCCAGTGCTTACTGTCCTTGTGGTGAAATATTTTATCTTAAAACAAATAAGCAAACATATCAATTTTAGGTTAGCAGACTCATTATTCTCCCTTTTATTTTAGATAGATTATTTTCTGTTTGTAAAACTGGCTTTTTACTTTTTCATGAACCAGTCCTCTTTGTGGCCTTATGTTCACCACTCCCACTGGATGTGGTATTTTTAATCTCCACAGGTCTGCTCTGCAAAGCCTTACAATCATGTGGCAACTGTAGTTTACCCAAGGGAAATCTGTTAACTGCTTCTGAGCTGCCCCTGACTTTTATTAGTTTCCCCAAAACAGAATTGGCTGCTATAGCCTTAGCCTTGAATATGGCAATGAGGTCTACAGGTGTCCATGAATGCACTTCTCCATTAAATCAGGCTTTGACATCAGTATTCTCCCTTTAAGTTGCATACCTTCATGGAAGAAAATAACCATTTTGCACCACTTCAGAGAACTCTTGAGAAGCTGTCAACCATAACAAGCAAGAGTTTTCAATAAAGCTGAGGCTGTTTGTGTCAGTTGATTTTCAGCTGTTCATTTTCTTTACTTTCTGGCTCATTCATAGAATCAGTATGACAACAAAGGCTTGTCAGGTCTGAACCCTCACATAATTCAGACCACAGAATTTCCCTAAACTATTTTTTCAGGGCAGAAATTATGGTTAAGTACCTTAGTAAACAAGAAAAAAGAGTAAAATTGTTTGATGAAGGATGCATTTTTAAAATCTATTTTCACTAAAATTGGTGTTTGCAGTGGATAATACACATAGAGACGAGACATTTGTAAAGTTGGTCATCTCTTGGATCTCATGCTTATATATTTTGTTGAAATGAAATACAGAATTATATATAAACTGACTTTCAGCAACCAGCATCTTAATTGTGTCATAATGCACTAAATTAGTGACAAAAATAAATGATTAAGCATGATGTTTTTGGAGACTGTATCCTGCAAGTAAGCCAGTTATGAACGAACAAGTTGGTAGTACTGGGAAAGTAGGGTCTCAGCAGGATTTTTAACTTGCTTTTCCAGAAGTTTAACAAATGGGTCAGATGCAATGTTTTGGATTATTTTTATTATTACTAACTTATTTTTAAAGCTTTTAGGAATGTTTTAAGTAAAAATTAACAGCCTTGCAGTGCAGGGTTATATTGATATTATATTCCCCACCTGAGAGCATTAACATGGAGGAAAAAGAATTTCAGTGTGGCCATCTGGGTACCCAGGAGTGGATTTAGCTTGGACTGCAGGCATAGATCACTATGCTGATCACCAGCAGAAACACATTCTTCATATGTTGCTATTATATTCCTTGCTTTGACCAGCATTTGTATTAGGACAAATGGTGGAAATGCATCTATAATTAAGAGTTGATTAATATATGATGATATTAAGTATTTATAAATTGCTTTGTTCATAATTTCCATATAAAAGATGGGTGTTTTTTTCTTTGAATCAGATTAGTCTAATTAATTTACTTTAATAGCACATAATTAATAATTGTGACTTACTATTTATTTGTGATCCCATTCCTGATGAATTAAAAGGAGTTTTCCATGTAATTCATTGGGCATATGTGCCAGGTCTTTGTTCTCCTTTTCTATGGCTATGCTATATTTAGTGTATTTTCACTTTATTTTTGAAGATGTGCATTTATATTACCAGAAACCACAAACCATGTGTACCCTGGAAAAATCTTGACTTTTCTATTTTACAATCAGGCAATCAGATCAATCTTGCAGCATAAATCCCTTTATGTACTTTTAAAATTAAATGACTGTGTTTGTTTACTGCCAGGGTCTAGCTTGTTAAAAATCAACCAGCCTATAGCTCAAGGGCTCACTGAAGAACAGTGCAGCACAGCAGCTCAGGAAGAGTGTAGCAAAAGAAAATCCTGGACCTTACAACTCTTTGCTTAGGTTTAGATACCAAACCACCTTGCATGTGAATAACAACAAAAATACTCTTGCATGTTATGTGCAGCTGCTAGCAGGACTGGAAGGCTTCTGGTGAGCCCTTAGAAGTCAGAAGTCTTGTCCTGCCCCCTTTCCTGCCCTGCCCTTGGCAGCCTCCAGCAGGGTACCACTTTCTCTGATGGTGACACCCTGCTGCCCCACAGCCCCTGAGCACATCCTCCAGTGGGCAGGCCTGCACAGGTATCAGATCACTTTGCAACTGTTAGTCAGAAATGGTAACTTCAGTTATCGGCTTAGTTCTTTGTCTCTGCAAATTTCTTTTGATGGTTTATGGTTTTAACAATCACTGGAACTGAATTCTTGTCAGTCTTGTTCCCTAACACTTTTGCCTTTTGTGTTTGGAAGCCTATGTATGTTATTTTACCTGCACAACTTTCAATTCCTGCACAACTTTCCTTTACAATACAAATCTACTATTTTTAAAATAAACATTTTCTGAATGCTGTACAGTCCAACATGTATTAGTGATAAACTAACAAGAGCTAAAGTTGTGATCTGCAAAGAAAAGTTATTTCTCAATAAAAGTGCCTGAGATTTCTTAAACTTTTTCTATTGTTATCTCTTCATGCTTGATATACATGGCACAGAAAAATACCAGCTGAGAATAATTTAAATTTGCTGGATATTGAAAAAAGACCACTTTTAAAACAATTTAAAAAGGAGAAAGATCTTTTACCTTTGAAAAGCAGTTCTAGTAAAAAAATCTGCTCTCTGCCATGTTCTTCTACAGAGAATAAATAATTATATCACAGTCTCAAATTGTTTCGGGATTAATCAGAAATTAGAAGATCAGAAAGCAAGGCATAGACCTATGCAAAATAGCTCTTTAGTACCTAGTTTCTGATTCAGGAATAATCATTTTGGGTCAGGATGCTGGAGCAGACTCACAAGGATAGCTGGAAGAGTCACATCCAAGCATTTCATTTGGTCATCTTTCAGAGGAGGGCATCAGATTCTGCCATCTTCAGTTGTGGCAAATGTGGGAACTTGGGTGAAAATTTCAGACTGCTGACCTAAGTTTGCAAAATATCTATACAAGATGTAAGATTAAAGGTACCACAAGAAGCCTAAAGAATCAGCAAGCTGATACACCCCAAACCAACCAAAATAAAATTCTAGTTAAAAGCATGGTCCTGAAACTCTTGCCCTCAGGCATCAATCCACGAATGCTGCAGGGCATTTTTGCACATGTAGCTTCCTTCCCATAGAGATTTCCATTTTCAATCCTGCAACATCCTCTAACAACACAGGAAGCATGAAAACTTTTTGTGCCCCTTTCTCAAGTGCTGACTAATTTCAACCCATAGCATTTACATCTCAGGAGAGACTGGTGTTACCAGGATAAGCTGCCTTCTGACAGAACTTGGAGCCAACAGAGAAAAATTCCCGAGGCCCAGAAATAGAGCTTTAAGTAAATAGCCTGGGCAATGAGCTGTGAGGGGAAGCTCTGGGTCTGGCAGCTGGGACCACAGTCACACCTGTGCTGTCTCACACTGGAACACCCTCCAAGGCACAGGGAGAGACTTTCACCCTGGGAAGCTGAGGATAAGAATGTTTTGCTGTAGCTAGGTTATGGTCTTATACCCCACAGAGGGATACAGGTACAGTGACATTAATAGATGCCTAAATTAGGAATCAATTTGAAAAATCTAAGAGAGTAATTTAATATTTCCAGGACTAAGCAGGCAGACAGATTCACAAATTTTTCTTTGAATATAAGTCTTTAAGTAAGTAATCATGAAAAAAAATAATTTCAAAGCCTATGCTAAAATAAAGACAGCTGGTTGTTCAGGCCAGGTGTTTACTTTAAAAATGGAAGTCTTTTTATTATAAGCGTGATTTAAAACAATATAATTCAACGGGCTAAGGGGCAAGACATTTATGGTACACAGAGCATCACTGAGGTAAGGTTTTGACCTGTGCTTATCATGAGTAGATAACAAAGCATGCATACTAAAGCTAAAAGAACATTTTAAATTTGCATCCTAGGCTAAGTCTGGAATAACTAAGCCATAAGTGTTTGATAATTTTTACTTGGCTCAGCAGAAGTAAACAATGTTAAAGTCTCTTGTATTTTGTAGCACTTGCTTGAATATATAACAAATGGGAAAAGCATTTTCTGCTCTCCTAGATGATTTCTCTGAACAATTTCCCCCTCAATTTCCTCCCCTTATCTTGAAAAGCTCTGTCTCTTATTGCATAGAAATAAAAGGAAGAAAAGGAGAAAAGAAAATAAATGAGAAGAGCAAGGGAACAAGGAAGAAGGAAGGGAGAGGGAGAGAGAGAGAGAGAGAGAGAGAGAGAGAGAGAGAGAGAGAGAGAGAAAAGCTAACTTACTATCTGCAGTTCTGAGTCTCACCTTTCAAAACTGGTAATGATCCGTGTACAAGACTGACAACTTCTCCCGACATTCTTCATGGATTTGAAAAGTTCAGTTTGCATAATATAGAAAACCATGTGGTGGCTAGTTCTTTCTTTAGATGTTATTATAATGCATCAGAGGAGAAGGAAATGGATGGAAAAGATTGTACTATAATTTTTCCTGTTCTCACTGTGACGGCAGATGGAGTTTTGCACCCATTAAGAACAATTCTTCAATTTCAATAAGCCTTTAACCCTTTCCTAGTTACACTGCATATTTTCAATGTAGAAATTATTGAATATATGGCTTAGGCAGTATCTCATGGGTGATATTTTTGAACACCACTCATGAAATTCTTAGGTGTGGAGTCCTCTTCATGTAATAGTGAAATATGACTAAAGTCTTATAACCAAAGCTGAACTTCCAGTGCCCTCTTGCAGCCACCTACCTCCTTAGTCTCAAGTCTCAAGTATTGCACTTACAATATGATTTTACAGACCAGAAAGAGAAAATAGGTTGTGTTACACATGATGTTGACAAGGTCAGTGAAGGTTATTATCTGATGCTGCCCGGAGCTTAGGAGTTTTCTGCTTCTGCTACACAGCTGTGACCAGACTAAATCACAGGAAATCTAAATCTCCTAGCTAATCCAAGCTGGAAACTTCCATCTGCTCTGATTCCCCTTCAAAGGTGGAAAAGTACAGTGGTAGACAGCTGGACTTGTTCCAGCCAAACACATCTCATGTCTATAATGCTCCCTCAAACTGGGTCACAAAAAGGCAGCTAAATGTTAGTTGGACCCTAGTTAGTTGAACCTCTTCCCATGGATTTTACCTTGCAGTGTCAGCTGGGAGCAAAGCTCCTGGGATTGCTGTCAAGGTTGTCTTCTGACAATAGATAGACCCATACAAGAAGCTTAAAGTCTGAGGAGGAATCCTCAACTTGGTTCAGTTTCTACAACAACCTGTAGAATGCATATGCCCTCAGCAAAAACTTGGGTCTTCCTCCTTGTCCACACCTGGGAAATGTCAAGCTATCTCTGACTTGAAACCATTGAGCTGTTTTCCTGAAAAGTAAATAGTGTTAGCAGAAAAGCAAAAAATACTAAAACAATAGTATTAATTACTGCTAGCTGCTGCATTGTGTAGGGCCCTAGCAAAATTGTGAGTGTTCTTTTAGGCTAGCAAAACAAGTGAAAGTAAAAAACATTTTCAGAGACTGGTGACAGACAACATTAATGAAAGGTTTGAGCTATTTAGCAGTGGATCAGAGCTGTAGAAAATCCCACTCATTTTACTTTTAAGAATAGCTGTAAGCCCTTGCAGTGTGATTGCCCACAGGTTGTGAGCCACATCCTGCTGAAATCCATTTGTAAATAAAATTCATACATAAATAATATCACATCACTTGATTATGGTTGCAAATTAAGTAGTACTGTTTCCCAAGATGTGTGCTCCCCTAGGATAAAATGATGACTCTCAGCAGGACCAAGCAATAAATTGCCAGCATTACATTGGCTTCTATCTTAATTGTGAAAGTAACTAAATATCAGTTGGAATGTGGAACAGGCATAGGCATTTTTCCATATTTTCCTGTGTCTACTAATACCTCAAAGCATAGCAATAGCAAAATGTTTTTGTAGGTACTTATTACTACAATAAATAGTCTTTGTAATTTTGATTATAGCCAAGTCACTAAGGAACTTGTTTTAACAATACTTGTAAATGCAAACTGCATGGCAAAATAATTAAAGATTTTGAATTTGGTTAACATACTAACATTTGCAGGTGTTAGTGTTGCTATTAACTTCAGGAGGTGCTACTCCATCTGGGAAAAAACCCAACAAAAAACTAGTGAGAAAAGAGAACTCCATTCAGATGAATGCCAAGTTCATCTACTTGAGTTTCAAGAAAGAAGACTCTGGTAGCACAGAAAGTATTATAATGTGGATTCCAATCCATGACAAATAATTTAAATTTTTCTCCCATAAATTAGCCATGTCTCAGCTGGAACCAGAGGACATGGTGACCAATTGATCAATGTTCCCTGTAAAGGTTTATTTTGTATTTGTGTTTAACACTCTGAGCTGCCATTCTGTCACTCAGACTTCAGCTCTCTAGACCGAAACAACTAAGATGTTCATGTAAGTTCCTGAGCATGATGCCAGTGGCCAGTCATGGGTAGATCAGCACAGAGACAATATATACTTTACCCAGTACATGAGTCTGATAAGTTGTACAGATCATGTAATTATCTGTTTACAGAAGCAACATTTCCTTTGTGAAGTTCACTATCGTGAGTTCCCGCATGCCCAGAAATATTGACAAAATTAGGTATGGAAAAAATCATGTATCTTTCAAGCAAACTGTAAGTATTTATCTGACAGAGGAAAGTTTTCAATGGGATGTCTGCTTAATGGGTTCTTCATCATTAGACATTTTCAATTTCTAAATCACTGGACTATTTTATAATTATTATTTTTAAAACTTTTGTTCATTTGTTTGTGCTTTTCTGGACAAGTTTGCAGTATATTCACATCCCTTCTGAACCCAGGTGCCACAGAGGTGGGGACCTCTTAGGGTTCAGTCATATATAGGCAGGTATTCCTGATAAATCTAGAGAAAGCCCCATCAGCTCTGAGTTCAGTAGCCCACACTACTTTTCTACATCCCAAAATGCAGGTTATGTAATTTTAAAATTCTTTGAAGAAGCATCTTTCTCTGCTTATGAACCACAACAGACCCTGGACTTTTTCAATCCTACTGCTGTCCAGGTAAGAAGTCCTTAACTTCATGAAGGTAATTTCATTGGAATGCTTCATGAGGGACCTTCATGAAATCTTTATCCTCACCAAGTTCAATAAGGCCAAGAGCAAGGTGCTGCACATGGATTGGAGCAAACCCCAATAAAATACAAACTGGGGGATCAGTGGGTTTAGAGCAACCTTGCTGACAAAGGGCAATGATTTCAACTGAAGGAGGGGAGATTTAAATTGGATTTAAGGAAGAAAGTCTTTATGAATAGGGTGGTGAGGCACTGGAACCGGTTGCCCAGAGATGCTATTGATGTCTCATCCCTGGGAATGTTCAAGACCAAGTTGGTTGGAGCCTTGATCGTATTTCAGAATATTTACCCAATTTGGCAATACAGCTTTGAATTCTAAATCTGTCTCCAAAGAGTCCACAACTTACAAAACATTTCTGTTACCTGTAGGTTTTATTATATCATTCCCTTACATGTTATCTAAATCACTGATTAAGCTAATGCTACAGGAATGCAGAACCAAAATTTTCTCCGAGATAACCTACTAGATATATGCCTCCACTTTTGGCAAATGACCCTTGTTTTTTAAGCACAAATTTTGAACACACTATATATGTCTTATATCCACACTATATAATTTTCTTTAGGTCATAACACTCTAAATTACTTAGGAGAATGCAGTGAAACAAAATCCTTACTAAACCTAAGATATATTACTTTTATTGCTCCTTCATCTACTAGACCATCTTGCTACGTAGTCAGAGAAGGCATTGTTTTTTCTGGCATGATTAGTGTTGGCTGTTTCTTACCTTATTATCTCCTAAATATTTAAAATTGGTTATTTGATTGCTAAAATAGCATTGTATGTATCCAAGTGAGCTTGACAATTTGGTTGCTCATTCTTTACTCATGTCAGATCTTGCTGTGTGCTATCTTCTCACAAAGATGTGATGATTATTCAGAAATTGTTTCATGTAAATTCCTGAAGTATTCAACAGGAAAAATTCAATCAATTATCCCTGGTCTGACAGGTACATCATACCTGTCCAAATGTCCTTCACCTGTTCTTTTTCTGTTCTGGATTTCTTCCCATACCTTTCATTTCTTCCCATACCATTTATTGAACAATTGGTTACAACTGATCTTTTGTATGAAAATTGAAACAGAAGTAAAAGGTCTGAAGATTTTGTCTTCTTGGTGACACAGTGAATCACACCTCTTTTCCTGTAAACTAATGGCCTAGACATTATATTCCTTCAAATTTATTTGTTCAGCAATAGTCTGCTGTATCTTTTATGGTTTCTTTTTACTTGAAATGCTTTTGAATACTGGCTGTGGAGGGTTCTGGAAAGACAAGAACCAGTAATTAACTACCAGTAAGCAGTCCTAGTTCATGGCTTCTGCTCAGCTTGGTGCCCCAGTGCATGTCAGGCAGCAGAAGTGTATGTATTATCAGATAACTAAATATTGGCACATTGTAATTGCAAAAGTCATGAGAGCTCAGTTGTTGTACCCTTTATGAGACTGTTCCACTGGGGTGCACAAAAGTAGAATGGATGTGATTCGTCACTAATTTTTTAAGGCAGACAGAACATAAGTACCTTCAATTCAGCTGAGAAAAAAGAAATTATTCTCCAGATTACTTAATGTTCAATATTTTACATTAAGTTTGATGCTTTTGTTTTTACTTCAAATATGGCAACCACATAAGCTATGGATTTTCTTTATCTTATTGGGCCATCCATGATAAAGAAATCTTGCTGAAATGGAAGTAGAAGACACCTTCTCAGTGTGAATAGACATATAAATAAGCTTTTTGGCACTTCATGTGTTTGTGCTTCAAAATGTAAAACATTATTGAACTAAATATTCAGGAGCATACTGCAAGTTCTTTAAACATCTGCATAAAATGAAAGGCATCTATGTAGGATGTAATGGAGTAGCAGTTTTTTCTTTTATTTCTGAGAAGCATCTCTATTAATCTAGGCTTTGTTGACTTCATAGAACCTTGCTGAAGTGCCTCCAAGAAGTAAACAATGGCATCTAAATTATTTAAAAACAATCAGAGCACCATAATGAATACTAACCTATCTCAAGAATAAAGGTCAGTAAATTTACTAGGGTCCCTGAGCTTTGCCTTGCTGATATTTCCAGTTCCTCTGATTTCTTTATTATTTGTTAAGAAAGGTAATATAATTTGGCCTTGAATTTATTAATGGCCTATGCCACTAATTAGACTACAGATAATCTACAGCAGTTAGAAAAACACAAGATAGCTAATACTAAATAATCATACACAGACTTTCTGCAGTTTCAGTTTTACTTGGCATTGCCTCAGCTAATTACAGTTAAGTGAAGCTAATACACAACATTACATATTCAGCTATAAATAATATTTGCATCAGAGGCTTTCCATGGATCTATGAAAAAATGCTAACTGATGTTCATGTAGCAACATATTTATCACCATTAAGGTCTCGCCATGAAAGAATTTATGTCTAGAACTTCAGTGTAATGTCTAAGAGAGGACCATGAGATAGGGGCCATGGGCTTCTCTTCATTGTTTTGCTGCTGCTTCATTCTAACCAGTAGCTCAACTTTCATGTGCTTTTTTTACCAATATTATTGAAGATTATGGAATAAAAAGACCCTAAAATTCTTCTAGGAGACTTCTGACATTCAAAAGGAGTTGCTCAATATTATCCAAGATAGAATTATTATTTTTATTGGAACAAAGTGAAAAAAAAAACTAGAGAAAATGTGCTGAAATTTTCACCATGTTCTTCTATTAAAACTATGCATACTCAAGTTGAAGATGACATCATAATACCATATATTTCTCGGTGTACCAATAGCAAAGTCAAGTAAGGTTAATTGTTTCCCAGACTGAGAAATAGCTGTAGGTGAAATAGCCTCCTCCTGAGACTGTAGAGCACACTGAAAACAACAATGATCCCTAGACCTCATGGTTGGTAGCTAAAGAAGTTAGAGAAAACTTCAAACAGTTACAGAAAACATCAAATCCTTTTTAGCATCTAAACACTGAATTTTGTAAGCTTCTCTAATGGGCGGCTTTCTTCCCTAGCTCTTTTCGTTTCCAGCTACTTTTTACAAAAACAATCTTCTCCTGTTTTGTCACTCTCTTTTTATCCAGAAAGAAATATTCAAGCACATGAACAAAGAGGCAGCAATTGTCTAGAGAGCCCTCAGGAGACTGGATTGGGTTTTGGCTGATCTTGTACAGATACAATAGGAATGTTCTATTGTACCAAAATGCCATGTAGTGAATAAATCCCACATTTCCAATAGTCCTAGTAACTGTTTGGTCAACATTGTTTTTCCTTTGCCAGCTGGCATCAGGGTAAATCCCCCACATGGACAGGAGTGCTAGCATGCAGAGATCAAAAGAGAGAGTTATGACTTATTTAAGACATTCTCTTCCTGAAACATCCCTTGAAGGCATAGCACCAAGAGAACTTGGCCATTGTAAAAATAAACATCTAAAAGGGGCATGCTAACATGGGGCAGACTAAGACAGATGTCTGTGAATTCATTCACCGAATCTAGTTTAATTTAATAGTCCCATTTTTTGACAAATCAGTGTCTTTTTACCAAAGGAAGAATTACTGCTCCCTGGCAATTCAAGATTGTGCTATTTGTTAGTCATTAAATATAAGTACAATTAATGTGACTTATGGAACTTAAAGCCTAATGGTGACTTCTGCAGTCTGATCCAACAATCTGTCATGTCTGTCCTTAAAGATTCTAGGCATATGAATTTGTCCTTTAATACATTCACCAATAACTCTTACCATCCATGGGCTGGATGCTGGTTGGAAAGATCATGGCTCTTTCATTGTCCTCTGTTCACCTAAGAGTAAACTAAACTCTAAAACATACTCCAAAAGTGAACATACTCTAAAATGTGAGTTTTGCTGGGAATGAAGTAAAATGTTGTGGTAGGGTGCATTCTTGTTGTTATCCTAGTCATTTGGGTTGAAGATGGGTGAGAGGTATCCTTTCACTTTATAAAAGGTAAGAGAAAAATAGTAGCTGCTGGCATTTGTGGTAAAAAATGACAGATGTGAAAATCTAATAATGTGTTCCTAACAAGGTGGAAGAACTAAAGATATATCCACAGACGGCATCTCCAGGAATCCTATTCTGTAAAATTATGGCAATGAAAAATTTCCTAACAGAAATGCACATTAGCACTTCCTTTCATCCTGTTCTTTTCATCAAACATATATTCAAAAGTGAATTATTATTTATCCACCTGTTAGAATGTAGAGAACATAACAAATCTGATATTTGTTTAGCACTGAAAAAAATGGGGGGAAAAAGTATAATCTATATGTAACTTCAATACATATCAGTAAAATAATATGTTGGAATCAACTGCATACAGGTGTCTTTGAGAAGCAGCAGGATAGTATTTGTTGCAAGGCTTGACAAACTGCTTATCACTGTCTTGTTCCACTATGCTGCTGGGTATTCTGGCCGGAAATCAGGACACCCTGTCCTTAAAATTACCAATGTGTAAGTGCTTTGCTGGGTAGTGGCCAATGATACCAGCAAGATAAAGTCCATTGAGCTTTTAATATTGCATTTGTATAGATAAAAATTACAGATAACATCTGTTGGATATACCCAAGAGTATCTTAATTTGTTCATCATATTTGGGAATCTACCCAAGTGTTTTTCTTTCTCTCTGTTATGAATAGATTTACTCTGAACACCATGATATTTCTTTATTTAAATTCCACCTGTCCTGTAGGGGATACAGCTGCCTGACTGGATCAGTGCTTTAGAAATTACAAGCCTAAATATCTGTAAAAAGAGATATTCTCTTTCAGTAGTAGTGATGATATTTTTATGCTCCAAGACCATCTGACTTAGGTTTTGTTGTTGTTTTCTGTTTTTCTTCATGATCAGGGGGAGTGCGGTTACATAAATGAGAGGAAAAATGAGGTAATATTTTTTCAAAACTTATCTAAAGACTGGAAAATTATGCCAGAGGCAATTATTCTTCCGTTTTCCCTTTTCTTTGACTCCTAACCCTCATGTGTCTTTAGATTTTTTGTTTTGGCTTGGCCAACCTCTGAGTTGCTTACACACTTCATGCAAACAATTCACTAAACCAAAATTGGCCTGAACTGATATTTAAATATTTAATGACGTAGATCCAGAGACACATATGAATTTATGCTACATAACCCCCAAAACAATATATTTCATGGTAGGGAGCTTGAGAGATAAATTTTAAATAAACAGGAGAGTCTGTGTAATATCATGGAATATCCTTGAAAAGGATGTCGTGGCAGGGACAAACTGGAGGTAAGGATGATATCAGAATTGCAATAGAAACAAATAGCTCTGTCACATTTAATTTAAATTTTAGAAATTTAAAAGTCAAGATTGCTTTTCCATTAGAAAAGTCCAAAAGACCACTTGTGTTTGCCAAAGATTATTTTTCTTACAATTTCATTAACACTTGTGATATGCCTTTATGAAAAAAATAATATACACAGGCAATTGGGAAGTCATCTCCAAGTCCCGCTGAATGTCTATCAGCAGTGATGCACTTGATGGGACAGCCTTCCTGCTCCCAGGCTTCCCCAGACTCCTAATATGGCCTTGGAGAGATCACTCAGCTTTTGCATGGGCAGAAGGAAACATTCTCCATGAGCTGCTACTAATTAAACATAATGAACATAATAAATGAACAGATATGTGAGTACATGTTTAGACCATTGCAGTGTAACCACCCCATTACAGGGTTTCTATCAGAAATAAATTAATCAAGAACAGCTCATCCATAAAAAAATGTTATCCCTGCCGTGCAGCCAGGAACCATGCTGTCTCCAATATAGTGATCAGTCAAATCAGTTCTGTTGAAAATTAAAACTGCCTGAAGGCAGCTTCATTTCATCTAAATAACTTTTTCATGTCTTCATATAAAATGATAGAGAGAGACTATAGGCATACTACTGGTTTTAAGTGAGTTATTTAAAGCAGATTTGTAGCATCATTTGGACACTGGCCCCTTCTTTATACGTACAAAGTAAATAATTCATCTTTAAATCCAGAGTTGCTTCTCAAACAAAATTAAAATCTGAGGTTCACCAAGTTAAAGTACAGGCTTAAATAGGACCTGAGAAATTTAAAATCCTGGTATTGAAATAGAGAGATACTTTGCATGAAATTATTTGCCCTGCATTTTAACCACCTACAGTAGAGGTCTTTCAATTAATCCTTTTTCCTGGGGCTCCTTTCTGGTTGAGAGGGGGAGAGAGAGAGAGATGCGCCTAGAAGAAGATTAGTTTGACTTAGCAGCTATCTTACAAAGTACAACTTCTGCCCTCTGAAATGACTACTTCTGGAGGCAAGGGAGAGACACTCACTGGAAAATGCTTCAGACAAGATGTTTAGCAGTAAAATAGCTAAAAGTTTAGCCTGCTCCCAACTATTGCCTCAGGATATTTATCAAAAAAACATCCAAGAAACATCAGCTGATGAAACTTGGTGGCAAATGTCAGGGTTCCCCACAGCTGCTGGCTGTGCAATGCAGACAAAGACCCCTCAATACTATCAGATATAGCTGTGTTCTGGGAGAAAAACTAGTAGCTCTAGACCTACTGGTCATTGTCTTCTCCATCTTTTTTTTTTTCTCTAAATACTCTCCTAGGAATGCCACAGTGATACAGGGATACAGAGCTTGTTATTGGATCTTTATTAATCCCTTTTGGTAATTCCTTTAGTGCATTTTTTACCTTAAGATGAGTAGAAAATGCAACTGACAGTCAGTAAACTATGGCAATTTTCAGGGAGTCTATGACTCCTGAAGTGATCATTGTCAGTTGGTTTAAATTACAGAAATCTTCAGGCTATTCTGTCAGAATCTGGATTTTTCAGTTTATGAGGGAAAAAATCAAGGCTATTTTCTCCTCTGCTCAGCAAAAGAAAAGGAAAATTTATTCCTGTAGGTTAGGTTAAGATAAAAACGAAAAGGAATGAAACAAAAACAACTTTCTCATTAATTTTGTTCATATGAGAAAGACTTCAAGATCATAATTAATGATGTTAGGATCTTTTAGATGTGGTCTCCAGGGCTGTGGAGAAACAGACAGAGATGTGTATGGCCTCACACATCTCACACCAAGGTCTCAGCTTGCTCTGAACACTAACCCGTCAATCCTGATTCACAAAAAGTCAGTCCAGCAGAAGGAGTCCTAAAGTCCTTACTGACTCTTCAGTGTTTCCTCTCAATTTGCATTGTCTGAGAAATAAGTTTTTAAATTGTTATAACCTTGGCAGGGTTATAACATTACTGGCATCATGAAGACTTGCTGGGGTGACTTCTGTGACTGTAGTGTTGGAATGGAAGGACACAGCTCTCTAGGAAGGACAGGTGGGGGTGGTGAGTGGATGGTGTTGCCTTCTACACCAGTGAGCAGCTAGAGGGCCTTGAGCTCCACATGGGAATGGAAGAGAGGTTGAGAGTTTGTGAGTGAGGATTAAAGGGAGAGCAGGGGCAGGTGACATTGCAGGAGTCTGCTGCAGGCTACAGGCTGCACAGCCAGGAAGGCTGAGTGGATGAGGACCTCTACAGAGAGGCAGGAGTGGCCCCACATTCACAAGCCCTGGTCCTCATGAGGCACTTCAATGATATTTGTTGAAGGGAGAACACAGTGGGACATAACCAATCCTTTTCCAGATGCTAGAGGAGCCTACAAGGAGAGGTGCTATGCTGGACCTTTTTCTCACCAACATGGAGAATGTGAAGATGAAGGGCAGCCTGGGCTGCAGTGACTGAAATAGCAGAGGCCCAGCCTAGGATACTTAGGAGAGCAGGGAGTTTGCACAGCAAGCTCCCTACCCTGAAATTTAGGAGAGCAGACTTTTACCTCTTAAGGGATCTCCTTGGTAGAGTACCATGGGATAAAACCCTGGAGGGATGAAGGGTCCAAGAAAACTGTCTGATATCCAAGGATCACCCCCTGCAAATTCAGGAATGATGCATCCCATCAAAGAGGAAGTTGGGTTCAAGTGCCAGCAGGCCTACAGGTTTGATCTCCTGCTCAAACTCAAACACCAAAATAAAGTCTACAGAGGGTTGAAGCAAGGTCAGGTAGCCTAGGAGGAATAGAGAGAAGACTGCCCAAGCAGCTAAGGATCAGATTAAATTAAAGTCCTGACAGAATTTAAACAGATCATGATGACAAGGGCAACAAGAAAAGCTTCTATAGGCACCTTGGTGATTAAGTGAAGACTAGGGAAAATACAGGTCCTGTCCAGAAGGAAATGGGAAAGTGGATAACCTGGGATACAGAAAAGGCTGAAGTACTCAAAGTTTTGCTTCAGTCTTCTCTGGCAAATGCTCCAGCCATGCTGCCCAAGTCACAAAAGGTAAAAGCAGGGACTGGGAGAATGAAGAACCTTCCACGGTATAAGATCAGATCTGAAATCATCTAAGGAATCTGAAGGCATGGAAGTCCTGAGATGCATCCATGAGTACTGAGGGAACAGGCTGAGAATGTGGCTAAGCTACTATCCATCATATTTTAGAAGCTGTGGCATTTCAGTATAGAAAGAGGGCCTATGTGAAAGATGGAGAGAAACCTTTTACCAGGATCTGTAGTGACAGGACAAGGGGCAACAGTTTTATCCTGAAAGAAGTAGATGTAGATTGAACATAAGGAAGAAACTGTTCACTCTGAGGGTGATGAGACAATGCACCAGGCTGCCAGGAGAAGTTGTGCATGTCCCATCCCTGGAAGCATTCAAAACCAGTTTGGATGGAGACCAGGGCAACCTGATCTAGTGAGTGACATTCCTGCCCACAGCAGGAGGATTTGGAACTACATGACCTTTAACGTGCCTTCCAATTCAAACTATTCTGTGATTCTATGATAATAAACCCATCAAATGACATTTATAAAAATTAAAAATAAATGTTTGAAATCCTTTTTGATTCTATCATCTGACTTTGTTGTATTCTGTAATACTCTCCATGCAATTTATTTAGCCATAAACTATGAACCTGCTCACTGAAGAGCTCTTAATAAGTTCAAGTGACAAAAAGATAGAAAGACTGAGATTAGCTGACCAGTTCTTTTCTCTGCAGAACACATAATTCTAATTTTAAGTCATACCATACTGATTTGTTTTTCCTTCACAATTTATTTTTAATCCCAGCTCTTTAAGCTTGATCTGTGCAGATATAAAACAAGGCAGATGCATGAGCTACCTCCTTATTATTCCTTAGCATTCCATTTGAATATTTAGAGAAAGTAAGAGCCGACAATGAAATTTCAATGCAGGATTTCACAGCACTCCTTTGGAAAAATGATTAATAACGGCTGTTGAAAGTACAGGATATGAATCAGCCTCTATGTCCTAATGATTGGCTCTGTGAGAAAAAGAAAAGATCACCATACAAGGGGGAAAAAGAGTATTTATAAAGTGATTTAAAGCAATCTACTTGTTGATTTACTTAGCTGGGTAATCACTACAGCTATGTTCTAGGGAAAGAAAGAATTCTGGCATAGTTTAAAAATATGAATTGGTATCTCAGGACACAATACTTCTGAGTAGAAAAAAAAGTTGTCTTTGATTTATCTTTGATCAATAGTGAATCTCTGACTACACACTGCAAAATAGGTATTACTGTGCATACTGTTATACAGCAATTTGTGCTTGCTTTTCCTTGGTAACAGGTCTTATCTAGAAAAAAGTAGGGATGAATATATTCAATTAGCTTTCCATAATACAGTGTCGTTATTTAATTCTCCTACCTTTTTATCCATGGACGTTTTCCCAGTCATTTTTAGTTACTGCCTCCTGTGGGCTTGTGTAGCAGACATGCTGACTCCTTAATTAAAATTGCATGCCAGGAAGTAAGTAACTGCCAGCTGAATGCTTGCCTCCTACTGCTGCATTCTGTCAGCTCAGGGATGGTTTTCTTTCTCCTCCCCTCATATTATTGTTTTTAAGGAAATTTCAGTTTCTGTTTCTGAAAGCAAATTTGGGGAAGTCCTGAAAATGCACCTCATCTGGTGTTCAAATCTAGAAAATGTTATTTTTTGTATAGAACAAAAGCACATGCACATTAGAAGGATGAAGTCAGTTTGATAAGTCTGAATGAACCAAACACCACGCAAATAATACTGGTATAAAAACATTGATGGACAAATCAGTGGCTTATGCTGCAGGTTTGTTCCCATCTGGGGACATATCTGCAGAACACTCCTGGAAATAAGCAAGAACTTTCCTCAGACATTTATCTGTTTTCCTGGAGGTAAAGTCCTATTAATGGAGAAATGAGAAATCTGGACACCTGCCTGAAGCTCCTCAGGCTCTGAGAAGAGATGTAGGACAGCAGGTGGTCTTCAAGTGTACACAGATGGGGCATGCACATCTCTGTGAAGTGCAGAGGCTCCCACACCATCCATGCTGCTGCTGCCTACTGCCAAAGGGCAGCACTCTTTGGGAGGCTGGTGCTGCTCCTTCTCTGTGCTTGTGCACAGAGCTTCACCTAGAACCTTTCCCTCTGCAGAGCAATCACACTACCTTTGCCCTCAGCCAAGTCAGAGCAGAGAGCTCAAGGCAATTTCTAGGGCTGGAATGTTGAAGTCAGAATTATTAGGGCCCATACCAACCTTTGTTATTTTCACCATTGCTTCCCATGACATCAGCCTCAGGTGGTTTCTGTTTTTGCTTGTAGCAGATTACATACAGAAGCCTTCTCCCAAAAAGGGAGAAATAGAAAGTGTTTGGCAGAAGTTCCCCCTATCCTTCTAGTTGTACCTTTTGTACATTTCTCATCCTTTCAATATAAACTCACAGTTCCAAAGCTTTCCACATGTCTGCAAAGCTGAAACAGGAAGGTTTGGTTGCCTGATAAGTGGAATCCACCTTTATGTTGGCTGCCAGAGACCTGCAGGTAAGCTCTGCTCCAGCAGCTCCCAAGAATGGAGCTCCTGAGCAGCCAGAGGGCTCAGCAGTTCACATGCATGCTCTGCTCCACAGCTCCCAGCGAGAAACAAGAGCTTAGCAGCTGTGATAGCTGCCTGCTTTAGCATTACATACCTTCAGGCTATGATTCTTACTTTTTTACAATTGTTTTTGGTTTTTTCACTTACAGAGTGAAATTTTGAACCCCAGGAAACTGAATAGGAAAGTTCTCCTGGATTTTAACTAAGATAGGATGCCAATATGACAAAATAGGGAAGCAAAGCCAAAGTTTTAGAGACAAGTAACATCTTCAATTGCAGCGACTGACATACTTGGAAAAACACGGGCAAGCCTTTGGGCTTACAAGCTTTATATTCATATTGCACTGGGTTAAATATTCATTTAAAGTTAAAATGTACATGAATATATTCTAAATACAGCAGGGCTTATATTTTAACTAGTACCCAAATTACACTTTTCAGAATTAAATTTAGGCTTTGATTATTTTTGGGTTGAAACTGATAAAGCACAAAGTTCCACCACAACCAAAACACTGAAAAGCAAAATAAATTTAAAATGCCCTTACAGTGCAAACTGAAAAACAGCTAAGATCCTCATGTAGATTGGAGAGAAATGGCTCTCTTGCTCTGATTTGCATTTTATTTCTCATTTTTCATGTTTATTGCAAGCAGGTGGGAGCAAAAATCACAAGTCCAGATGTCTTGATGCATTCAGATCTTCCTGAGTTTGAATTACAGGGAGGAGAAAAGGAGCAGAAAAAAACATGGATAAATACAAGATAAATTTTGAATTAAAACTTTTAAAAAACAATCATGGTTGCTAAGTAACAAAAGCATACTTAACCTTTGCTAATGATTAACAAACCACGAAATTTGCACAGGCCAGGAACCAATTAGCAAAGGAGTCTAATTTTGAGAGTTTTACAGATTTTTACAGTTTTTGCTCTTCTAAAATTTGTAAGGAGATAAGAGGGAAGAAATTACCAAATTACTGAGCTAAAGAAGGCTTTGTTCTCCTGTGAAATACTAGCAAGAGATGTTTGTATTCAGAAGATTTTTCCCTGGATGTTATTCATCCTGAAATGAGATCTGAGCCTGAATGTACCATGTTACCTTTTGGGTAGGTGCCTGGTTTCCCAAGATTTATGTCACCTACTCATCACTCGAAGACATGGGGCATGACCTTCACTTTGACTGTTCAGAGCCAGTTATGGTAAGAGTCGTCACAGAATATTTTCCCAGTCACATCTTGATCCTTTTTCTCTCAGCATGGGTGATCACAGATATTGCTTAACAAATATTATTTCAGTCTTTGAAAATCTTTTATTGCATCAACTAAAGTTAAATCCAGTCCGTCTCATCCACATATCTCTAAATTCATTTATAAGGCCTTTATCACTGTGTTTTTGCTAAATTTCTAGTAAACTTCCCCCAGAGTAGTATGTAAGGGATCAAATTCATTCCTCTTTAAGGGCTTGGGCTGTTAGATAACTGAAGGTTGTACAGTGAAGTACAAGAACCAGGCCATGAAAATGCATTCAAGATACCCATGAGACCACAATTTAGTCCATGGCTACCACTGCTATGAGTGCAAATTACTGCCCAAGTAGCTTTTGCCTATAAATTCTTGGGAAAACTGAGACTTCAAGAACATTTCTCTCCTTGTTTACATAATTAAGTCTAGCTAGATTTGTTTAGATTTATGTAAGGCTCCTCCGAGTCTCTTTTACATATCTGCCTGTTTGATTATGGGAGAAGCAATAACCTGAAGTTATGAAAGCAAGATTTTCTGTCTATATGGTTGTAAGATCGTTGATCTCTGCACATTTCTACTGTGTGATTCTATTTTTGCATCCAGTGAAAACATTTACTGTTGTTGTTCTCTTGCCTACTTTTCTTTTCTGCCCTTCATTAGCAGGCAGTACATCCTCACAGGGTACATTATGTCACAAAAAGAGATAGTGTCTGTTCCCATCAAACATTCCTTTTGTTTGGAATGTCAAAGACAGGGCAGTAGGACAGAGCTTTCTTATTATCCCTGGGTCAGAAATGGATGTCACACATCTGTGTACTGGAAAACAAGATACTCAATGAAACTGGTTGGGTATTTTGGGAATGATGTGCTTTCCAAAAAATGACAATTTGTTGAAATTCAAACATAGAAGAGGAACAGTATTGACACTTTTTGATCCAATTTCTTATAGGAAAACAGAAATTCCAGTTTCCCAGTTTGAAACTATATTTAGCTTCATAATTTAAGACAAAGGGACAGATTTTAAAAATTGACTAGTATGTAAAACCATTAAAATTCAATTGGAACACCATATCTTGATTGATGGAGAACTAACAAATTTGAACTAACAAATACAAATACAATCATTATTGTGCCATAAACATTCAAAAAGACAAATGTTTACTCTAAGCTTGGAAAAGAAATGATTTTAATTGCATAAAAACAATCTTGGGATGAAAAAACTTACTTCCCAGAAAATTTGCAAGAAAATCCTGTCAGTACTTTTTCTCAAAAACAAGACAAAGGACAAACAGACTAGGAATAAGAATGCCAGAAAAAGCACTAATGCCGTTACAATTTGAGATTTCATTGTTTCTAAATTTAAAAGCTTATTCTCTGGTGGACAGTGATTTAAAGCATCCATAGACTAAGATACTAAAGATGAATTCCCTCACTGATATTCAGAAGATCCTTAGAAGATCTGTATTTGGAGGATGTACTGTATATCAGAGAATGAGATGTAAAAAGCAGTTCTCATAAATCTATTCAACAGGGGTAAAGTTTGTTTCATTTATTTATGACATGTCTACATTAGATGTCTAGGCCTTTACCAATGTTGTCATCTGTTTCTAATTAAGGGATTAAAAGGCACATGTCCTCCTGTTGGTGATTTATCAGATTTATACTGGAGATGTATCTCAGAATACGCTGAATTGCTCTGGTTGCACGTTTGTCATGTAGATTATTAAGGCAGTATAGGATACCCAGCTTAGAATTAGAAGTCTAACATTTAGTCACCTAAGTAAAACCAGACAATTTCTCAAGGGTGCTTGTCTTATTTTGATAATAGATATGACCAAGACGACAGTATCTTTCTCCAATTTTTATGGCAGTTCAAAGTATCCCTCTCATGTACTTGCTTAACCCATGGTGCTGGTTAAACACAGCTGTGTATACTACTCACTCATCTCTGCAGAAATTATTAGATCTTCATGTAGCTCTAGATATGATTATTCACAAATGAAAGAGTTTTATTACAACTTCCAATATATCAAAATACTTCCAATATAAGCAAATTGAAATTGCCCTTGGTTATGATGCTGTCATAATAGCTTTGAAGCCATTGCCTTGCTTCATAATATTGTTCTTATATTGTTCTTTTTGAAAGCAATTGTGCTCTTTTCAGGAGCATTAAACATCACATTCATTCTAAATGTCAAGATCTGAAATCAAGAGGAGAGTTATAACACTTTAACTTTACATAAATATTTTTTGAGTTCAAAAATTTCAGAGCAAAATTGAACCAACTAAATGCACTTTCCTTAATATTTACAGTTAAGAGGAGAAAACAGGAAAGAGGAGAAAAAAAATGGCCACATCCTGATTGGGTTAATAAGGTAGGCAGGATTAACAAGGCTGATGAAATTAGGTAAGAGAGTCTGCTAAAAAAATAAAAGAAATTTTAATGGGTTTTCCTTTTACTGGGAAGCATTATGTGAAACTAGCCAATGCTCTGGAAAATGAAAGCACTGATGGACTGGAGGAAGCATGATGCATCCGATACTGAATAATCCAGACATAATACTTTGTGTGTTTGCAAACTAGAAGGAGACACAACTGAACAGATATTTCAAGCATCTGAAAATTCAGGCAAAATAAGTCAGCAGGCCGAAACATTTTCTGCAGAAATTTTCTGTAGAAAATTATCAGTGCCATGGCTGAGATTAATCCTATAAACTTCTAAATAAAGCCTGGGGTTTTGTAGATGTTGATCTTCAGGATGTTGACCTACAGGAACTGTACAGAAATACTTACTGGTCTATACTTTAACAAAGATCTTTTTTAAAGGCCCACCATATTTAAACTGTAGTTCCTCATATTTCTAACAGATATGTGTACACCAAGTAAACAGAGATGATGGGAAGCATGACACTGGAAGCCTGCTTGAGCTTCCCTGCACTCTTTCCTTGGCACAGCCAACATTTTTGATATTTTATATCTTTTATACTAGAAGCCTTACATTTGTTATAGAGTTTAAGATTCTTTTGTGTGCTTGCACTTAGTAAGATGAAGAAAAAATATGGGGGAGAGTCAGACTCATTAGTCTAATTGCCCCCCTCCAGACCTACATTTCTGAGTGTGAATTACACCTCATTTCCCCCTTCCTGCCTGCCTCCTACACATACACATTGACACACACACGTCTTGTTTCTGATAATTTCTAAACTAATAGCAACTGTCTGAAATTAATTTAGATTTTCAAGAGGCAGTTACTCTTATTATTGAAAGACACTTAGTTTTTCAAACAACCTCCTTCTTTACCCTTGCAGTGTCTTCACAGGAAGGGGAATTCCCTCCTCTGGCAAATTCAAAGCCCAGTTCTGCAATTAAGCTCAGAATTTAAACTGTCTTATGTGGCACTCCCTAGGTAAAACTCATTCATATTCTTATGAACAGTTTATTTTTCAATATTATGTTTGAAATTTGGCATCAACTACCTATGTTCCTCATAAAAAATGAAAAGAATTTGTTTTCAAGAACTGTTGCCAAAACTCTGAGCATTATGCAAAAGCAAGGAAAGTCTCTTAGAAAGCAATAGGAAAGATTCACTATCTTGAGCAAATAATATCACCCATGAGCCAAGATTCTGGGTCAGAGTGGACATCTGATGTGCACTGGGAAATAAATGTTCACAGACCTGCTAAAGAAAAGACAGAGTGATACTTTTGTGCCTGAGAGAAAATAAACAACATTTTATTTACAGATGTTTAACTCTTTTATCACCAAAGAATGAATCAGCCTCTTTGCTACATGCAGTACTTAGAACCAATTTTCTTTGCTACGCGAAGATTCACATGTATGTCTGTACAAAGGCAAACTCCCCCAAGATCAGATGTCTCCTCCAAAATCATATTTCATTGCCAAAGCATCGTGGCTACTGGACAGCTCAAATGGAGGCTGAACAGGGGTAGACAGACTGATTTAGTAATTTGCCTATCAGAATGGAAAATGAATTCTCAGTTATACTACCATTAGCAATTCAAAGAGAGTGTGATAGGCATATGTAGTTTTTTAAAAATAATAAATCTACTTCTTCCCAAATGCAGAATCCAGCTGTTTGAAACTAGGACCAAAAAAACCCCGAGTGTACCACATATAATCCAAATGGCCTGACACTCCTGATCTCTACTGAAAGACTGGATATGAAAAAATGTTTGAAATTCTATTTTAATTAACTATTTCAGCAACTATTACACCTCAAATGAATCTGACAAAGCAGTAACAAAACCACAGAGGTTAAGTATGAAATAAAACTCCCACATCTCTGCAGGACAGAGTTTAAAATCGCCATAAGGTACAAACCAGTACTTAAGACCAAATGATCCAAAGTGAGTTGCTAGTGAATCTAAAATTCACCACATGCTTCTGTTTTGGCTCTGAAAGTTCTCTTGCCTTTGGCACCTGACCCTTATTTCATGGAGTGCTTGTATTGGGTGACTCTGCTAAGAGACTCTGAGGCACCCACCTGCAGGGAAGGTCTGCTGCCCTCACAGAGCTTAGGTTCCCAGAGCGTGCCTCGACTTGTCAGGAACACAAATTACTATCCACTGTTACTCTGTTATTCAAATAGGCATGACTCCAACAGAAAAGGTCTCCCTTTTAACCTGAATGCATGAAAAATTAGTTCCTTCACTGAGTGAAAGGCTACCTACTGTGGGATTTAAGCTTGTTGTCAGCTTCTGTAATTGCCATATTATTAGTAGTTATCATATCCTATGTCATATCTGTAGATGCTTGGTGAATACCCTTAACATTTATGCATATACAAATATTCCTACAGCTCGGACAGTCTTACATTGAACAACATTTTCTTTCACAGAACAAATTTCTTACACAGATTAAGTGCAGTTACTATGGGTTTAGAAAGAAAATGCCTTTGCACTGCTGGTATTTTTAGAAACTGGGTACAGATCAAATTCCTGGTGAATAATTCCAAGCTACATATTTATGTTCCATTAATTTTCAGCAAGTGCAGTATATGATCTCCAGTGTTCACTAAGGCTGACATCTATTTTTTCATGTTGGTGAGACTTTTGCTTCATATCATATAGGACAGCTGACATTTAGCAAGACTGTCCAGCTTTCTACAAATTTCCCCTTCTTGGTCAGACTAGCTCAGTGTGTTCCTATTGTCACTTCTACTGAAAACTTTTTTTCTCATTCATACCAAAAAGCCCCCAAGTAAATAGACTTTATTATTTTTATGGGAAAGCAGAATATTATCCTAAATCTTCAGTGAGTATTCAGGAGTTACTACCCAAAACAATGTTGGAAAGTTGCATGTTAGAATTTTATTGCATGTTTTTTTTTGTCATGGACAGAGTGAAAGATTCAAGCTGTATCTCCATGCTATTAATGGTGTGACTGAAGCGGGGTAGAGACATCAAACTAGCCCAAATATATCCATGTATGTGGGATATCACAAGCAAAAAAAGTCATAGAAGTAGAAAGTGAAGCCTTTACCTTAGGCAAGAAATCAGAGCAGTTTTCCAGAGTTTGGCTATATTACAGCTGGTAGCTCAGAGGTGGATAACACATCTCCAATTGTACACACGTAGCCAAGCAGCAAGGCTGAGTACATTGACTTTCTGGCAGGAAATCCTGTCACATCTCAAGTAAATTCTACTCAGAAAGCTGTTTGCAAGCATTTTAGTTATTTCTATTAATTCATCCCTGATTAAGAAGAGATGGGATTTATTCCTATTTCTGCATTGTGATTTCAGGGAACTGATCTTTGCTTCCCTGGGTTTGTCTTTCCTGTCCTGTAAAGTGGAATAATAAGAACTATGTAAAGCATTCCAAAACCTAAGAGGGAAGGAAATACAGAAAGCAAAATCTTGTTATTATTTCACCTTATCTACACTATATCTTTTCCTCCAAACAGCATTTTTTTCTAAACAAAAGAAATTCATCAGAAGTTCAACACCATCCTTGGCCCATCATGTTTCTATGGTTACAGAGCCAGTGTTTTTCATCTGTAGAAACTAGCAAGAATTTTCCATTTTACAAGACTGTTGTGCCCTATCTCTCTGACCCTCTCTTATCAAGGACAGGTTATTCTCATTTTGCCAGCCTTGTCAAGCCCTGCACTGAAAGCATCTCCCCATCAGACTGTAGGACAAAGCTTTTAAATACACAGTAGGCATTATTTGCAGTAATACCAAGAAATGTCATCACTAAAAATTAGAAATGTAAGAAAGGATGTTAAACTTTATCCCTGAAAGCTTATCCTGTCTATATTTTTCCACAGATCAGACAGGCCTTGGTGTGATGGAAAGGACATGATGCTCTTCCTGCCAACACTATGTGCCTTGGCCTCTCTCTCAAGCCTGTTGCATGGCTCATGTCAGAGACAAACCACTGGGATTCACCTCAAATTCAGTCCATCTTGGATATTTTCTCATGGCATTTGATGTTGTATATCAAGTGCAATGCAATGCATGCACAAACATATATCTATATCTATATATATGCATATACCATTACAGTAGATAAGCACTATGGGTAAATATACAAACATACATGCACCTCTACTACACAAACTACCATGAGGCAGAACAGATCCCTTTTCTCACCTCAGCCTTTCTACAGTAATAACACATCCTCATAGATTAAACTTAAGCTTCCCTTAAGCACAAATTTAAAATTCCTTACTATTCCCTTAACATCCTCTTAAAAATATTATTCTTTTTCTCTTCTCCATGCCCCTATGAATAGAAACAACCCTCCCTTCTCAGAAAAAGAGCAAAGCCCACCCTGTCTCAGAATAACATCAGAATATGGCTGATTCTGAGTCAGCTTCCTCTTGATTCCCCTGTCCCCATCAGTGTATTCCTCATCTGCATTCCTCTCCTTCAGTCATGTGTGGGATTTTATCTGTTGCTGTAACATTAGTGAAAATTGCCACATAAAACTTCAAAGTTAGTTTGGTGCAGTGATCTACTATGACTTCTTGTAAAAAAACCCAAACTTTAACAGAATACTGTTTCCCTGATCATTCCCAGTCTTCTTCTTTACTTTTTTCTGGACTCTTTCTAACTCCACAGGGAAACACCAGGCCTTGAAGAACATACAATAGTGCCTGAAAGAAAAAGCAGAGGAAAAAGTATACAACAGAATATCCTGCCAAACTTCATTAGAGAGAACGGAAATCTTCTGTAGTTCATTAAAGGCAGCTTCCCTATGTCTAATAACTCTTGCTGTGCTTTTCTACCATGAACCAGCACATGCTCATCTTGAACCCTTTTCAAACATTCAGAGTATTCCAGAGCAAGGAGTCCTGGTCTAATTAGGTACTTTTGTTTGACCTTGTACGTATCTCTATCACACAACTTCTGAGTGTATGGTTTTTGTACTGTATGTTCAATGCTATTGTGTGTGAATTCACAGTGAAGAAAAGAGGAGTAATAAATCATAACCAGTGCGCTGCTCCAAATGATTGGCACAAAGGTTCAACTGAACAGAGGCTGGCACAACCAAGATGTCATTAATTTAAATGATAGAGCAACTAAAATTCACAGGAGAATGAAGTGTTATTTTCTTTTTTTCCTTCCAGACTACAGAGTTTAGAAATAGGGTAAATATTTTACTGTGAAAGGTTTACCAGGGTGACATGCCAGAAAGGGGATACGAGGTTGATAGCAGGAGTTCCTTGGAGAGGAATCTGTCATGGCCTGTCTCTCAAAAGCTGCTGATTCAGCACAATAACTAAACCCAAGCATTTCACTCTTGGTCTGGTTATGGTTAAGTTTTATTTTTGTGACTCATCAAAAGCTTAACTTCAGTTTTAATTAAAAAAAAGGTTTGACAATTAAGTGGTTGCCAATTCCTTCTTACTTATTACATTCACCAAATACTAGAGCTAACTTGCCAGCATTATGAATGTTCTAATTGGAAAGAGGTAGAGAAAATAGATAAGATGTCAATTACAGTGAATTGCAATTAAGATTATTGGCAGATGAAGACCCTTAGGGATCTAGAGTCCCACATAGCAGTAAGCTTGATAATCAGATGGTCTAACATTGCACTAAAAAGTGTCATGTTATGCAATATAAATTAATAATCTAAAAACGAAGTTTAAAAGAAAAAACGGATAGAGAAATAGGCACTCAAAATCCTCTGTTTTCCTTGTCTTTGAAGCGACAATCACTCATCTGATCACAGACTTCTTGACTACATCCGGAGCACAGAGCCCAGGAGCTCCTGGCACAAACCCACTATGCTCCCCCACCTCTGTGACGGAGTGAAACCCCAGAGTGCTTGTGCCTCAAAAACAGGCTCAGACTTCCCTACTGGATGTTTTCCAGGCTCCTCCGTTTAGTTGGAGAGGATTTGCTGGGCAGCCCTGTGGAGCTGCTGATGGGATCTGCATGTCAAGAGACACCACAGCACATCCCCAGCAGAAAACAAATGCTGCTTCCTCCTTCTGTCATTAAACCACAGCAAGAGCAACTAGCTGATCTAATATGCAGATTATCATGATAAAAGACATATCTTAGGAATGATCCTGAAGATTCTATCAGAAAGTTGGGAGGCTTCGTGGATTGCTGCCTTCTGTGGAAAACCAATATAAAAATTACTGATGACAGAGAACGAGAGAGAGAAAAACCCTGCCCTCTGATATCAGAGATAAGAACTGTCATTGAGAGACAATGCCAATCTTTCCACAAGCCAGACCCAGTGAAACAGCAATTGTGTCAAGTTAGAAGCATGAAAACAAGATTTCTTCTGTTCACATTTCTTCCCACCAAATTTCTCAAACAATAATCAGGTTGAAGGGAAAGAAGTCATTGCAGTTTTACCAGCTGTAATAAAACATTCAGACCAACAGATACCATGAGGTTAGATTGCATAAACTAGTCCTGGAAACAGGATTTCAGTCCTTAACTCTATAACCACCACTGAGGTTTTGACATGGTTATGCTGGACTGCCTTTGCATTTCTTATTCTGAAAGGGGTGAACAAAAGAGAGCTGTACCCATTTTCCTCCCTATCAGCACTGCCTAAGGGGCCATATAGATCAGAAATACACCTGGGACAACCACATTATCCCTTTCCTTCAGCACAGAGCTCTATCAGGCTGTGCTGTAATACCCTGCTATTCTCTATAGTCTCCTTTAAATTGAAATACTCCATTTCTTGCAGTATTCAGAGTTCCAACTGCTTGCTTAGGGGCCAGGAGAAAACTGACATCCTTTAGACAGCAATAAACCACCAGCACATTTCAGAGAACATCTGTGAGGTTTTATTGTGACTTCTGAATTATACTATGTTATAGTTCCCAATAGTAAAAGAAATTCTGCCCTCAATTTTTTTTCTGCTGACAACATTGTGTGACAGGGACCATACAAGTAAATAGCTTTTAGAGACAGCCTGATAGACCATGTAGATCAAATAGTAGAGATGTAAGTTCACTTTAGCTTGTGCATTCACCACTGGATTCAACTAGCAGAAAAGGTATTTTTTGTGAAACATAAAGTGGAAACAATAGACCTTGAGATCCAGAACTAAGATGCATTGGACATAGAAAGGGTTGTTTTGGTTCTCAAGACATTGCCCCTGTGTCATTGCTTCAGTGGTTATTTGAAAGACTAGGGAGTTTAGCACCCCCAGAATAGAAAGAATGAGAAAACTTGGCAATTATACCTAATAGTCTTCAAGGATGACAGCTGCTTTTGCATAACTGCTACATGGTGACTTGCAGCACGAACTGCAGATAATGGCACTGTAGAGGTGACATCTGCATGCCAGGGGCTGGTCCTGGGCCAGATGCTCAGAAGGTAACGGGGAGCCTCGGTGTCTTAGCTGCAGCTGGCACCCACACTGTACTTTCATATTCTGCTGAAATACCCCAGCTCACCAGTGCAGGGGGACAGCCTTCATCCCAGGGGCAGTGGTGGGATGCTGTCCAGTGTCAGTGCAAAATGGGACAGCAGGCTCCAAGCTCATGCAGCTGCAGTCATCTACTACTTTGAAAGAATTTTTAATTTTCAAAGACTTGTTATAGGTCTAATAAGCCAATAAATGTTGTCCCCAAACTATCAAGTAACTTCTTCAATATTTTTTTACTGAAACTTATGACATTACTCTGCCCTGGGAACTGACATGACTGCCAGACTTATGCTGGGATCTCTTACAATAACACAGTGTAGGAGTGACAGGTTCACTTAAATAGTATTAGAATTAACTAGAACGGCAATGGTTGGTAATTGGTTGGAATTATACACTATATAACTATGCTTATTTAAGCAAACTTGATTTTGGAAATAAAGCATATACAATTGTTGCATTGTGTGACAACAGTGATCATCGTGTCCAGGGAGGTACAAGCTGCCAGCAGGGAAACAGACCAGACAAGTCTCTGTTTTGTTAAGCTTGAGAATTCACTTTTATTTCCCCCAGGGTCGGAGAGGGAAAGGAAGATGAAGAGAGAGAGCAGGGGCAGGGTCATGGGGTTTATAGGGCATTCCAGGGGTGGAGTTTTAGGGTTTGGGTCAAAGGAGGAGTTAACTGTTGTGGTGTGGATTTTCCGCTTTAAGTTTTCATGCTAGCTTTATATTTCATTTGCATGTTATGATTTAAATTATACATGCCGTTATGTGTCGTTTCTCTGTGTCCCTGCCTCTGTTTCTAGAACCTTCCTTGCCAATCTTCCCTAACTCGATATATCATTTGCTGTTTCATATCATTACATTGCTTCTGCTATTCCCATTGGATCTAGTTCTGTATTCCCTGCCCTAGACTCCTCCCTGAGTGCATTCTCATTGGTTGTTTGCTTTGTATCGCCCCGTCTATAAAACCCACGGTGGGACATGTGCTCCCCATCTTTGGGGTCCAGCTTTTAGTTGTTATGCTTCAGTTACACCTGTAATAAATCTCCTTAGTTTACCCCAAGACCCGTCTCGCCTCCACTCCATCTCTGCTTCCAAAATAGACACTGCTGAGAACATCGGAGTCCCTGGGTGGGGAGGTGAGAGCTCCCCAGGGGGAAGGTGTCGCACCCCTGGCCGCTGTGTGCCCTGGGGCTGGAGAGAGTCACACACCGCGACAGTTAACAAAGGTAAGATCACATTCCAGGAACCTTAAAATGGGAGCACTCACAATCATTTGAAAGCAAATGCAAGTTTCCCCAGTAATCATTAAATTATACTTTCAGAGGGACAAGACACATTCCATTTCAGAAAATCACTGTGGTAATAAAGAAGCAATGATGCTTCTTTATTCAATGCCCATGAAGGTATTGTAGTGGATTTTCCATTATTTGGTATCTTTACATTAGAATTGTCATTCAAAAAGAGACACTGTGGCTTAAAAGAAAATAACTGATTAAGTGCCAAAGTTATTTGCTGAATTTTTAAATTTTCATATACTCTAGTAAGTCAAGTGGTAAAATTATTTGATCTACACGTCTCTCTACAATTGAAAATCTATAAATTGCCAACCAAGCTTACTGATATTAGTGACTATAGACTATAGACAAAAGTGTTACAAATTTTCAAGACAATTATTTCACTAGTAATCAATTCTACTTTGAAAGTACTCTGATACTGCAGTTTAGATCTCACCTTTCCATTAAATAATAAAATAGGAACTTAGGACTTTCCATTAAATAATAAAATAGGAACTTAGGAAATAGAAAACAGTTCCTTTTGGTGAAGGCAAAGTGGATAAAATAATGCAGACAACAGAAAATTAAGTAATGGCAGTATTTAAAGATTTTACTCATTTTAGTTCTGATCAAAATGTTTTAAGTCCTACATTGCATAATGCTCCCAGTTATTTTTTATATAACTCCTACTGTGCACAGGGTGTGAATAAAAACCTGCCTGTAAACTTTAAATCACAAGCATCAAAAGGGATAATGTAGTTGAAAGTTTGTTCCATAAGTATTCATCAAATTTTTTATTCATCCAGAAGTGAGGGAGCCACCTGGGTAGAGCACTTACAGAACCAACTTAGACTTAGGCTAACTCATTAAGTTAACCAACTGATTTACAGCCTTATTTAGAGAACTGAATTATTCTCTGGAGTTCTCTGCTTTTTTCTCTTGGTGAGACAGCTAGACTACCAACTTCTCATTTAGATCCCCAAACTGAGTTTTGTATTCCTATCATGTTGAGAAGATAAAAAAATACCCTCTAAAAGAGAATTGAGAAAGAAGTGGGGAGAGGAAGATTAAAGAAGTTTTGAGGTAAGCTAAGAAAGATATTTTCTGCAGTTTTTCAGACAAGCGGGCTCCGGGTTTGCACTTAACCTCAAAGAGGGAAAAAAGCAAATTTTGAAGACCATAGACATATTTGAATGGAGCTATAGAGGATTTGATTGCAAAAGACCTTTAAAAGGTGTATACATATATATATGCAATTATTTATCTAACAATCTAACAAAATCTCAGGAATGTGTGTGGAATACAGATAGCCTCTCCAAAGTTAACTGAATATAGAATATTATTATTCACTACCAGAATATGCTTCTGGTATTGAGTACAGCTTTCAACTTCAGCCCTTTTCTTCCAAATTCTATCAAAAGAGAGAAAATATCATGCAATTTACATAAAATAGCTCATCCCAGACTACTCAGGTTTTTAAAAGTTTTAAAATAAATTATAAGTATTTCTGCTTACTTTTAAAAAACATTTTGAACTTTTTTCTGAATTTTTTTCTGAAAATTGCAATAAGAAAAGGCATGATAGTGGAAATTTATTTAAATGGTTTAACTAACTGAATAGAATTCATAATGAACTCTACATTTTTCTGAAATTGTATGATAAATATCTCCTTGGAAATGATGTTAAGAAAGTAAGGACCTATGAGATTAAAAATAGGAGCTAGATATTTCACTGAAATTATCTCAAAGTCAAAGCCATCTTTTGGCTGTAATGGATTTTAGTTGATGACTTGCACACAGTCAGGAACCAGCCACCCAGTCCCACCTGCCACTGGCTTACCTCCTTTGGTCAGCCTAAAAAGTCCAAAGCATGTACCTGTTTACATGTTCAAGTACACATGTACCCGTTTACATATTCTTCTCTAAAACAGGATTATTTATCCTCTTAATGATCTGGGGAAGTCCAGACAGCGGGCAGCACAAGAGCACAAATAGCAGCATATAAGCCTTGCTATCACATCCTTCAATTTCTCAAAAATTGGATTTTTTCCTTTGCCACCAGCTATCACCCCTGAAAGCTCCTTTGTCTGGGAGTTCTTCCCTCTATTCAGTTCCTCAAGATACATTTGTCCAACTGAGAGCTAGTCAGTATCTAAAATATCTTTCTATCTCCTTCTGATGGATGACAGAGAGAGAAGACCACCCTCCTTATTACACAGTGCCTTTTTGCTAGCCCTTGCTAGCCCACTTTGACCAGATGTGCCATCAAAAGATACCTCTACTCGTCCCTGTATCAGTCTACTTAAGCCTTTTGACTCTCTGAGGCAAGAAGACAATCTCTTCTCCCTGCCTGGAGAGACGGAAACCAGAAACTGTGCGTAGCAGGTTCTCCCTGTGTGTTTATCCCACATGCAAGGGGCAGCCTGTGGGACTGGCAGCCTCCCCACTGCTTTTTTTGCAATAGCTGCAGCCTCCAAATACCTCATGAGGTTTGTGCTGAGAACTTTTGTTCCCCCAAGAGTTGACCAAAACTTTCTGCAGTGCTGCCAAGGTTTTCAAACAGCTGTGACTCACAGTCACGATGGTAGAAAGACTGTTTTCATGCTAAATGCAGCATGGAGGCAGCTTCTAGTGCTGCTGTTGAACTGCTCTCTTCTGTGGAGTGTACTCCATCCACATCCTTATCTCAGTGGAACTCAGAGAAAATGAAAGGCCTCTCAAAGTAACGCTTTCCATCCCCCTCTCTCCGTGTTCACACTTTCTTCTTTGGTCATGCTTGTCAGATCCATGTAAAGTGGATAGTCACAGTTTGTAGATTACAACATTTTTTTTTCTGCCCTCCTCTTTCCCCTCTCCCCAAAAATGTCATGACCCTTTAATTAGTCTGTCTTATGTATATAGCCATATATTATACAGCTTTACAGTTTTATACATAGTTGTATTTGTTGCCTGCATTTTCTATTTAAGTGTTATGCAATTGTTACCTCAAACATAAATATAAAATAATTCATTTGAGTAGTTATGCACTATTTAGTACATGTCCTAGAAATCATTTGTTTATACTTAAGGTATAATGAAAGCACATAGAAGACAATGTCTTGGAAACAGGGATAAACATATACCTAAATTATAGTAATTTGAAGATAGTAGTCATTAATAAATTAAACAGTCATTATAATAAATACTGTAGAGATACCTCATTAATAGTTTCTAGTAATCATTACACAATTAAGAGTTTTTGTTTTTTCTACATATAATTTTTTTTATGTTTTTCTGCATGAAGATTTAAATGACTTCACTGTTAATTGCACGTTCACCCTTCATGCAACTTTGTTTTCCTTTTCTTACCATTTGTTTCTGCAATATATACTTTTATCATTTATGACAAATTTCCACAGCAATTTTCATCTACTTCTCTGCACTTTTCAAATATTTTTCATTTGATTCCCTCTAGGTCAGACATTGAAAGACCTAATCCAGACAAGTTAGTCAAGCTGAATATAATTAATTGACCCCAAAAAGGCCAGCAGAGTCCCATTCACATAAAAATTATTTCCTTCTGGCTCCTGTTTGAATCTTGCTGTTTCTGGAAATCACTCACAAATCCAGAAAGGGAACACAGAGAAGTGCAATACAGAGAATGGAGAGTTTTGCAAAAGCCCCACCCACTGGCACAACCTGTGGGTGTAGCTCCTGGAGCAAAGCAGTCTTCATGCCTGGCAGGGCTGGTGTGACCTGCTGCTGCTGGGAGACAACCATCAAGCATTCACACAGGCCACATCAGCTTAAGACACCCTCACCAGCACTAAAGAAGCAGGGCTTAATTCAATCCCTTATCTACCCTCAGTAATACCCATTGGAAATGCTGCTTTTCTTCATGTTTTCCCTCTGACGTTTAGCACTAGGATTTATGTTTGGCCTTCAGCTTGCATCACCTCTTTTCCATCCTTTTTTTAAATTTATTTTTTATTTTTTATTTTTTAAAGCTTTTCACTTCAAATCTTAGTAGTTAGACAGAAAGCATACTTAGCAATTCCTCCTTGGGTTCTTCTTTCAAGGAGGACTTGCAACGCCCCGTGCTTGGCAGCAAGTGCTTATGCCACCCCAACAAAGTCCCTACCAAGCAGCTCTGCTTACTGGTGACAGCACTGTCCTTGCATGAATCAGAGACATGTGAAGAGATGCAGAGCTTAGCACTAGGATTTGTATGAATATTCAGCTTGAATATACGTCTGAAGCCCTCATTTCTTTAATTAGAAAAAGCTTCCAAATACCATAATAAAAAATAAAGGTAGGTGTATGGTTTTCTGTGAATTGTTTGGCAATCGCACTTTGAGTACTATCAGATCTTTCTTACACTTTATGATGTTGTTGCTGCTGACTGTAGCAGATGGCTGAGTTATATCTTCTGCCCTTTGTACAGGAATGTTTTTGCTATTGTTGTTTGATGAAATAACTGGCTTTCAACAGCAATTTTAATTCAAGTAATGTACTCTTCGGGAGACAGGTGAAACTTTTAAATGTTTGTTGAAGCAAAGTGTCTGGTTACAGACACACATTTAAAATGAGGGACATGTACGAGGCAATTTGGGTAGGATGTTCAGAACAATGGCTTGAAAAAAGCTGCTGTTTATAAAATGCTATTTACATAATCTGCCATTTCTGTTATCTGCAACATTCTGCACAAAAAATATTACTGGAAGCAAATGAAATTTAAATGTCACTAGATGAACTAATCTTAGCTAAAGCAGAAGAAATTTAAATTAATCCATCGTTAAAGAAGCTTGCATGATGCCCTTAGAGGATGAAGTAATCTTTTCTGCTGGACGAGGATGGTGGCTCAGCCCTTACTTTTGCTCAACTGGTAATTTGGCTGTGATCTGGAGAAGTCTCACTCTTAGAAGGTATCACCATCCTGCCAAAATGACACACTTCTCACATGGGTGGTCCACCTGCAGGTCACCTTGTATTTCAGTTTGAACTATTGAAAAATGAGGCTGTTCTTGATTAACTGAGCAATATTTGATATTGTCACATCTGGGATAGTTTACCAGAAATGAAAAACATTTGGCATTATGGGCTCAGTCCCTGCAAGTGTCTTCTGACCCTGATTTAGCAAAACATTTAAAGCCAAGTTAAATAGGAATGATGTGAGTAGTCTGACAGAAACTCGAGAGTACTTTATGCTCTTCAAAATAAGCACATGCTTACAGTCTTTGGTGGATTAAGGCAAGAATGACCACAAGCTTGTGGGAATGAGCCTGTAATTTGCCCTGCTAGTAACAAGACCCTTGTTCAGCACTTTGGGTCCTAGGGTGCTTTCTGAATGAGCTCACACAGCACCCGTAGCACTAACAGCAGTATTTGGGGAGCTGGAATAAACAAGGCAACACAAAGTAAGATATGTGCTCTGATTAGCCATCAGCAGTCTTTGCAGTCAAAGTGATTTTTACTGAAACATGGTGAGAAGTCCTTTCATGAATAAATGATAACACACACCCATCTATGCAGGTTGTGTGGGGCAGAAAGAAATAGGATGATGCTGGGTCGTTCTTCCACCTTATCAGTGCACATGTTCTAGCTGCCAAGGGCGCTCAACTACCTCAGCTGATACCCCAGGCACAATATGTGCACCCCTCCGGGCCTCCTCTTCCTATCTTTCTTCATCTCCAGTATCATGAACCACATGAAGACCCTGTGAAACATTGTTCCTGCACCACTCCAGAGATGTGCATGTGCCCCCAAAACCATGAGGTTGCTATAGGTAATAAAGGCTCTTCCTTGCACCCACTGTGGCCTTATTGCTGAGGAAATGACGAGGAAGATCTGGCTCTTAGGTACAGCATCTGCTTGTGGACACTCAGCACTCATTGCAGGAGCACATGGAGCACAGGAGGTTGAAGCACAGCCCTTCTCTCAAAGATCTCACACAGATCAGCACAGCACAGTGACACAGTGACACAGTGCCACGCTACCCACAGCTCCGGCCAGCTCAGACCGCAGGCACCGCGCACAGCAGGGGAACACCCGAGCACAGCGCCACGGCACAACCTCAGTGGAGCTGAAGCCCCACCGTAGACACCAACTCTGTCAAGGTAGAGGTCAAAGAATGAGAGGAGATCCAAGGAGTTGACTTTCCGACAGGATTTATTCCCAAAAGTGTTCAAGCTCCAAGGCCCCTGACAGGAGAGATCTCTCCTAGGGGGGAATCTTAGGGGAGGGGGCAAAGCATTGATCAATAGGAAGGGAACAGGAGGTGGGGGGACACACACGGACACACATGGAACCAATAGTGAACAAGGAGGCAGGGCGGGGGGGGTTACAACTCAGGTAAAGCAATGACAGTTTGAGTGGAACAGACCTTTCCAGAACAAGGGGATGGTGGAACAAGGATTGACGGGGAGGGTGGGAGGCACAGCTGCGGATTGGCAGGGAAGGTTCGGGAAACAGGGGAAGGGTTAAAAAGATTGACAACTTAGGGGGCAGTGACAACTGAGGAAGAGTCCATTGTAACCAGGGGAGCACAAAGGGAAAACCCCGTATAATTAAAACCCAAACCACCACAGCACACCAGTGGGGTTCAGCTGCAGCCAAGAATCACACCTGTGTCAGTGTGCTCCACCTCCTTATCTTTGCATCCACACTGCAGTGCAATTTGCACAAACCCAGCTCTATCCAGGTGACCCAGTATAACTTCACATTAGGACAGGAGAAAGGCACAAGAGAGAGAGACCTTTCTATTTCCCAGGTCTACCAAGTATGAACTCCATTTCCACAGGTGTTGACCAGAGTTCTTCTTGCCTCCGTATTGAAGGTCCTTCAATATGCATTTGTTATATTATCACATACTTGCCTTTTTGTAATGAGATCCACATATGACAATGATTAGTGTGGAGATAAGGAGGATCCAAAAGATTACACAGAGAACTATCACGGTAAAGACATGCAGAGACCTTACGGTCCATGATGAGAAAAATGGCAGAGTAAATTCAGTGTAGGTAAATCAAGAAATGTGATGAAAATAAGCACTCCTTACTCTATATATCTAAAAAAGATGAGCTTTAAAAAAACAATTTCGAAGCACCAAAATTTGGTGTTATACTAGATAGCTTTATAATCGCTCTGTCTTTAGAGGACCACTTCCCTAGGGAGGAATGAATGTTTTTGTTACTACATGTTGTCTTAAGGAGCACATTCTAAAATAATTTGTTGTAAGAGCATTACAATTATATTTTATGAGATTTGTATTTAAATTTATATAGTGAGATAAAACAGATGCAAATATTTTTATTGGATTATTTCCTGCCATTTTTTACTTCCTTGTCAGGTTGGTTGTAAAGATGATTGAAAATTCATGAGGGTACCATAATTGTGTTTCATAATATAATAATTATGTACATGACTTTTAACGTGAAGAAATCTTTGGAGACTCCTTTTATAAACTGTGGTATTATCACAAAAACCAACAGTCATCTAGAAAATTAAATAATTAAATGTCAGAAATTGCTCCTATTTTTAAATTCTTCCACTAACCATGTCACCATGATTTGTTGGTACATATTTTTACAACAAACATAGAGCATACAGAGAAAACATACTTACAAATTATTAGTATTTTAGACTAAAATTACAGCAGTCGTTCCTTTTAGATAAAAACTTCTAAATATTCCTTTCTTTTTCTTTTCTTGTATTGACTCAGGCAGCAGTACTAAAGCAGTATAACTGAATTGTTCTTTGTTTTTCTGCAAGTGTACTGTAGGACTAGGTGACCTCCCGAGTCCCTGCCAAGCTGAATCACTCAATGGCTCTGTGATCATTGCCCAAGACCAAGGCTGTGGCTAATTTTAAACTGCTCTGCTACTATTCCCCAAGTGGTTAAATACACACTTTTAAAGAGAGAATAAAAGGACTTGGCCAATATTTTAAGTCTATTCCCAGCATTACAACAGAAGCCTGAAACCAATCTTAGTCTTAAAGGTCTCTATCTCCATTTACTGTGGCTATCTTTTACAGTGGCACTAGTATGAAATTAATCCCTCCCTCTGTTTTTAATTGTCGTGCCTACAGCCAAGGTCCAGTGATACAGATCAGCCAACACAATGAGGCTTCTAAAGCTGTCTTATAAAGCAAACTGATACGTTTCTTCCATACCCTGTTCCTAGGCTGGAAACTGAACATTTGAAGGCTGAGATGAATAAAACCGGGAATGTGAGAATCATAAGGACTCTGGTAGAGGAGGTCCCCTGAATGATGCATGTTGTCGAGTCTCTGTGTCTTTTCCAGTCCTGCAATGGAAAAATTGTCATGTTACAGGAAAGAGTGGTAAAAAACAGTGGCAGAGCAACTATAACATTCCTTTAGTTGAACTATACCACAAACCCAAAAGAATACAGCTATTAGCCAGCTAAATGATCAAAGACTCTATTTATGTATAAAGTTTATGAGGCTTCAGTGTGACAAAACTCAGCCAACTCAGTTTGTTCTACTTAACATAAACTCTGTCAGGAAACACTTATCTGCATCCTGGTTCATTGGACGTGCTTGCCCATGGTAAATGGAAACCTGTGCCTGTCCATATGTTTTGCATCTCTGCAGCAAAGGTCTTCATATAATGGAAACTTTTAATAACAAGTACATTAAAAAGTATTAAAAACTAAGGGAGGAAAGAAGTCTTAGAATAAACAAGGGCTGTTTACAGACTTGTATTAGAGTAGCAACTTTCAACATGTAAGCCCATACAAGCATGAGGAATTAGAATGCATAAAATCCATGTGTCTTAGAATACCATATTAATGGGCAAGTAAAGTCCAAACATTTAATTCCAGCTAAGCGAATCAAAGGATAGCAGAAGATAAAGCTCTGTCTCTTAAAGAACCTGATTCATTAAGAAATAAAATGTGAGCTAAATAGAAAGCCTTCTGATAAAGAAGAAGGGGACAGGCATCCATTTACCAGACTATTTAAAAAATTTAGAAACTGATGGTTAATTTTTTTCTTCACTTCTGTCTGTGCAAACTCAAAGAAATGGCCTAAATTTCAGTGGAGCTGGTCCAAACGTCTAGCATTTTTAATGATGTCTGTCCTTTTTCAGAAAGATCAATCTTTTTCCTAAACCCTGAGTGCTATTGTCTGCTTTTCAGTGCTGTGGGAGTTTTTAATAAGATTAGTATTTTATCTCTTGATGTTCTTTTTAATATACCAGGCAACTAGATAGTTTCTATAATGTTCTGTGTGGCTGCCTCCATAAACTGTCCTTATTCTGAATTCAACTAGATAATTTCTAAAATGTTCTGTGTGGCTGCCTCCATAAACTGTCCTTATTCTGAATTCACTGAACAGGTGTTACTTTTATATACCTGCAGATGGTAAGGCCACCAGAAAGGACATCCCAGCGAAGCTAAATAGCATTTCAGACAATATAATGCCAATTCCTCATCCAGCATACATCTATCATGAGTAACTTCAAAATGGGCAGGCTCCAAATACTGAAGTGGACTTAGATGGAGTAGTGGAGATACAGAGTTCTGAGGGGTAGTCCAGAAGTCTCAGACTTTCTACAGAAAGAGATGCTTTTCATTTGGTAAAAGGGCTCTTGGGGATTCCCTGGATGTGGATGCTGACAGAGAAAGTTTTAGGCATCAGGCAGCAGCAGAACCTGGGAAAGCAAGTCAGATAGACTTTGCCATGCATTACTCTGGAGGAAGACATTCCAAACAATTTGTAATCTCCACCTGCTGTTTTTGCAACTTCTTTACTTGCAAAGATGTTTATGAAAGGGTGTTGGTCTAAATGACCAATCATGCTTCATTCTATCAGAACACTGTATAAAAAGGATGTGCCTTTTAATAAACATTGCTATATGCCCTACAGGAAGATTGGAGTTATATCGTTCTTTCAGCCGTCCCAAATATAATAACAATACCTGGATTACTTCATTGCTATATTTTGTGTATATTGAGTTGTAATATTAAATAAGATTTTTTTTATTTGGTTTTACAAGAGACAAGACAAAGCTGTGACTTGAGAGGAAAAGGATTTTTTTGCTATTTTGATATATTATCTGTCCTGGTTCCCTTTAAGTATCTGATAATCACTAGTTTCCACTACCCAATATCTTAACTGCTGGCCCTCATAAACAGTGTCACAGAGTCAGCCCAATCCAAAACCTTCTACGGCATAATCTCATTCCATTGGTCTTGTGCCTTTTTGCATCAAGAGGGCTGACTATGTTTTTAGGGTCTTAGGGATGTGCCCTTTTCCTCCTCCCCACCACAGCTCTGCTGTTGGAGTTCAGGCAGGTTACCTGCACTACAGAAAACTGAAAACAACAGTATCTAAACCTATTCTGGCAGCTTTCATGGTCTAAGACTCTAAATGTGATGAAGAATAGGACAGAGATTATGGCTTTCACAACAAAATACAATAAAGCTACGTCAATCTGAAGGAAATCAAATTGCAGTTCTCGTGCATGTAAAACCACAAGATTTGCACTTTGGACTTAGGAAATTTTTAACAATACTTACAGCACAGAGTAATTGTTTTGAGCTGAGCTTTACTAGTAGCCTTCATGACATTAGTTTCTACTTGCTATCTGCCAAAAAAAGCAGGTAGGTATTAACAAAGCCTTAAAACATCTAAGCAAATAAAATTATAAAAATTGAATATAGAAACCTTAAAGGCAAGATACACAGAAGATCAATGGCTACTGATTTCATTTTGTAGGTTCAAGAGCCAAGAAACTTAGACATTTTTATTTTTAGAATATGCCACCAACAGATCAGACCCATGCTCAATAAAAGTACAACATACTGCATTTTTTATGGACCAATATGTCTTCACTCTTAACCACAGGAAAAATTTTCACTGTTTTAATGATCAGAGCCAAGGAGCACCTTTTTGTTCCAAAATAAAACTACAGTGGGGATGCATAACAGGTTTTCTCTCACACTCTTGGGCACAAGTTTGTCATTGACACAGCTGATAGATATTGCCCTCATGGCAATGCTTTGCATCACAGATCAATCCCTCTATCTACAGCTAAGTTTTAAGGTACGGCATGGTTTGGTACAAATGAACATCTATATGGCTATTCAGGATTAAAGCACATAAAGAATAAAGTCATAGCCACTGAGACTGCAGAAAGATTTTGAGGAGAGAATACGTAATTTACTCAAGATTGGATTAGTCAGGATACATGATAAAGGTCTTAATTTCTGTTGTCTTTTTGTACAGAGATGTAAATAACATTACTTCTTTTCCCAACTTAGCTCCATTATCAGCTTTAGATCCCACTGTATTTCTATTCATTCACTGATAGAGATATTTGTTGTGAGTTTTCTGCTAACACAGGCTATAAATCTTTTATTCAGCATTCTAAGGCTGAAAGAAAATTGAGAAAAAAAATCATAAAGGGCAGCCTGGCCATTCACAGCTGATCCAGTTTGTCATGAAAATACCAGTTAAGAATTCCAAGTTGATTGTTAGTTCCATTAAAAAATTATTAACCAAAAGTTCCCGGGGAAGAAAAGAGAGAGGAATAACCTCTTGATTTATAAAGATACTGAATCTCCAGTATAATGCACTAGAAATCTGGAAGAAATAGATTCTTAGTATTCCAACCAAATAACCTTAGTAATAGCAAAATGAATATGGCAAAATTAACCTTCCTCATTACTTGATAGTAAACACCATATAAAGAAAAAACCTAGCTTAATTCTGATTGAACTCTTAGGTTCTGAAAACTGATACCTTATTTAGCAAGTCCAATTGGAAACAACACTGGATGAGTACACAGACTTGAATATACAAGTGCAAGTACTCACATTCAAGACAAATTTGCATTTATGAGCAAGTCCTGAATATGCAGAGATATGAAAAAAGGGAGTTCTGTGTTCCTGTAGTTATTTACTCTACACACAAATGCAACACCAGCTACATTCAGCAAGAAAGCATATTATATAATAACTACTTTATTAGGCAAGAATAAGAGCATATAAAGGGAAAGGAAGTATTAATATCCCAGTTTTACAGTATCCCAGAACATGAAATAATGAACAAAGAGCTTAGTGACTTATCTTGAGTTACATAGGAAGTCTGAGGCACAGGCAGGAAATGAAACCAGGACTGCCTGCTTTGCCCTCAATTCTTAGCACAAGATCAGCCCTCACCTTTAAGTCTACATATCTGGGATCAAAGGCATACAGATGCTTTGAGATTAAATCAGAGAAGGTTTGTACAGCACTGTTCTTGTAAGCAGTAAACCTTCAACTTAATCTATAATTGAAGAAGCAACGTTTCCAGGAGGCAAGCCTATGACAGGGAACTGGCTCAGTACAGATTATGGCTATTCATTACATTTTTAATACTTTTTTCTTCTTTCGAGTCTGTGGTCCTTAATTTTTTCCATTTGAATTTACTGTATCTAGTAAGATCATGCCCATAAATAGTCGGCCAGCAAGAAAAAAAATCAATAAAATAAATCACAAATATAGTCTGACCAAGAGACCACTTGCTTTTACAGAGCAGAACAAGAAGCACTATCTAATTAGACCTATAGCCAAAGATTTGTAAGCTGAAGGGATATTGATGGGTTACTGGTGAATTCAATCTCTTGCTGGACAGCCAAACTCTCCAATGTAAACTGTAAAGCACATAGGTCCTTGTTACACAGCTACCTAGAGGATAAGACTGAAGGAGCCTCTGGAGAGCTCTGACTGCTCACTCCCATTCCTTTCCAAGAAAACCAGAGTGCACTGAAGAGAGATGTGGATGGAGTTTGCCCTTATATAAAATCTGCAGGTGGCCAGAGTAGGCATGGCTACCACACTGCAGCCTTACAGTAGCACATGGCTGCAAAGCCTCAGATCACCATATCTCCTGACTTTTTATTATGCTTGGCCCATCTCAGAACCAAGAATGTATTTAATTTCTTTGGGTTACTAAATCTTTGTGAGAAATATTTCAACATCTGCAAAAGAACATACTAGAAGAAAATAACTATCAGCCTGAAAATATAATTTTTGATTTTTTTTCCCCTAGTATAAGGCACCCAAGGTGAAAACAATTAATTGATGGAATGCAAAACAGAATTATGACTGTAACATATCTGTGTTGTTATGGCTTAGAACACTTATGTGAACAACTGTTTATTCCAAAAGATACTTTGGAGCATGTAATATAAAGGATTACAAAACAAGTACTACTGAGTGAGAGTGTGAGTGTTTTATCAATGGTGAATCCACACAGGCAGATTCCATTCATATCTGTGACTTAACTGTACATTTCTTTACTTGTTTTCCTGAATGAAATTATAGTCCCTGCTAAAAAGAATAGATTCCTCACCTCAAAATGAGCAACAAAAAGCTAAGAAAAAGATAGATATACTCTGCATGTAATTACATGTTTCTTGATGGACATTAGTTGAATTGCATTTGCTGCTGATTTGGTCCCTTATAAGCACAGAACTGCATAATCTCAGATTTACCCAATGAGGCAAAAAAAAAAATGGATTTTATATAAGCTCATAGGAGCAAATCTAGTTTGTGTTATCAGGTGGCAGGGCCACGATGATACTTGATTATAACTCAAAACACCTATTTAAAACTCTGTGAACTATTTTTCAGCTGTATTTTCTTTGTGTTCCAGTTATTCCACAAACAGTGCAAAATCAAAGTCTGAAGCAACCTCATTGCTGCTGGTATAGGAGCAGTTTTTAGGAAAAGTCCTCCTTAAAACCAAGTCATAACAGCAATGAACCGACCTGTTGGAGAGCTGCAGCCCACACTGGGGCAGGTCACAGCAGGGCACTGGGAATCACCACCTCGCAGACGACTAGATGGCACTGTTCTGCTTGGCACAGCTGCAAACACAAACTCCTTTGCTTGGCTGCTCAAACACCCAAAGGCCTGGCTGGTGGAGCTTTCATAATCAGTGTGAACACAAAAGAAAAGGCAATCTTGGTATCTTTTTGTATGAGGGAAATATGTTTTAGTCTTTTCTTCTTATTTATTGTAAGGGTACTTAAAAACCCCTAAGCATTAAAAATATATAATCAGGCACTGTAAATCACATTATTCTGGTAATTTCCGACATGGTCTCATTAGCTAAATTCTTTAATCGTTACAGACCTTAAATTAAAATCAAGCTGCAGTGAGCAATGACAGTTATATTAAAAACACATTTCTCATGTGAGTTTCAGTGGTTTTAAGATGAGCTAATTTTAGTATAACTGATGGTCTAAGAGGGAAGCAATATTCAGTGTCATTCGAGGAGATTCAAAACCAATTATATATATGGAAAGTAATTGCATGTGTGAAACAGAGGAACTCAGGGACAGACCCAAAGGACAAAACTGTTAACAGTTAAATGATGGTCTTTTTTTCAGTGCAGCATTTGAACCAGGTAATGATCCCTGATTAATAAAATCAGGGTTTTATTCTGATTTGCTAATGACCTAGGGTGAATCTGTGAACTGTACTTCAAAACTCAGAGCTGACCCACCCCTGCAGAGCCAGCTGGAGCCTCGGGCCTGCACGGATGCACCAGCTGGAGCTGAGAGGTTTTTCAGCTCTGGAAGAGTAAGAGGCGAATTTTTCATAATCCAATTCAGGCAAAATCAGGCAAATTAACTCAGATCACCTCTTTAAATGCTCCAAAGAAAATGCTTCTGTGATCCCATCTGTTCAGCAGAAAATCTTGGGAAGCAAGTATTCCCAGAAGAAAGGTTCCAGGAAACACCTCTGGGTTAAGAACTTAAATTATTGCAGCTCTTTGCAAAGTTAAGGTCTGTGCTTGACCTCTTATTCCTTTATAGAGTTTGTCTGCCCAAGGGCCGCAGAAGACCTAATGTAATTTAGATCACACAGGGGAAGTACAGAAGATCTTGATAACTAGCACGTCCTTTCCTGATTTGGTTCTCTTACTCCGTGCAATAATCTTATATATCTCTCACCTCAAAGACTTAGCTTTTCTTTACTGCCAAGCTGCAATGAAGTCTTTGCAGAGATCTTTATGTATTTATGTTTGGCAAAGGGATAATCTGCCACATGCCAAATAGAAAACTTTTATGTGATCATTCTAACACTTCAATCTTTTAATCTGGAATAAAAAAGCCAAAACTGGGAGAAGGCTTTGTATCTTGTATGGTTTTTTTCTACTTATGAAAGAATGCTGCAGTCTGTTAAGGATTTGTCTAGTTCACCAAATCTTTTGCTTTGGGACCTCTTTGCCTGCAGTATTTACAATAAGGCACCTTCAATTTCTAGTAGCTACATTGTTCTTTGACAAACCTTTGCCCTAATATTGCTATAGGCCTAATGTAAACTACTCAGCTGTGCTCACAATCAACCACAGAATGAATTGCCTTGCAGAAAAGAAAGAGAAATTATTTCTCAAAGACCTTTAAAGTAAATTCAATGAAATTGATAGAACCCTTCCAGCCCTTTGCCTGAGAGCAAAGCATTTCTTAGCAGGCCCATCAGGTCTGGCACGGGTACACCAGGCGACCCACTCACACTGCCTCCCGGCTGGTACACACACAATTTGTGCAGGGCAACCTCTTTTTCAGTCTCTGATCCCATATGTCAGACCCAGTTAGATGATGGGTAACTCCTGGGTGTTCCAAGGAGCATTCAGTTATTGCTTTTTTTTCTCTTTTCATCACAAGTCTGTTATACATAGCTTCAGTTAAGACAAGTCATTATTGTTATCACTGTTTAAGTAGTTTGTGAGGATGATTTTTAAAATCCACAAGGTTTCTGGGATTTTCAACTGTTTTGAATTAAAATATCTTCTTTTTAATTATGATTTTGTGGTCTCTTTCCACCCCCCCCCCACCCAAATGTGATGTGTTCTAACCCACTTCAGATCTTAAATCCTTTGTTGTACAGCTGACAGGAGGTTGACTTAGTACAAGGGAACTAATGATGTGAGGATAAGAAGCACCAGGCATGGGAAACAGTGCAGGGATAGCTTTTCCTATGGCAATGAAAATACTGTATGTTTTCACTGATATTATAGAAAAACTTGATGTTGTAGAAAAGCACAGCCTGTGAGTTACTCAGCACAGAGAGTCTGTTGCCCAGGGTCCCCCTGAAGCACAGGATGGTCAGATGTTTCACTCCTGGCAGAAGTGGGGGTTCTAAGGTCAGAAGTACAACTGCCACAATGGGGTGAGCTCTGTGGAGCTGTGTGTCATTATAAGGGTGCTGCTATGGAGTGCTCCATTTCTGCCCAGCTATTCAAAGATTGCAAACCAAACATCAAGAATGTGATAGTACTTAAAAAAGCAACATAGGAAGGCCTTTACCATCCTACCATGTATACATGGGATATCTTTCATATCTATTTTTACTATCCAGAATCTCCTTAATTCAATTTAAACTTACTTTTCCTTAGTAGCCTAGAAAATCAGGAGACAATAAAAATTTCACTACTAGAAGCTTTAGGTTAAAATTCTATGTACTGGCAATGCTGACTGTATGAGATGCTACCTCTTCAATTACCAATTCATTTTGTGTTATTTTTCTGCTTTATTTCCAAGTAAATCCATCTTGGCTGCCTTACAAGCCCCACTCTGCTTTGCTTATGAGCTCTAACAAGATCACAGCATGAGGCAGCATGATTGCCATCAATAGACAGGACAGGGTTGTGATCATGGTGATGTGCTGAGACATCCAGGCTTGTAATTGCTTAATAATAACCATATCTGGTATTTTTTTTGCACAGCAATCCTGTGTTAAAGTTGTCTCTGACTCTCAGCTAACTCAAAGTCGTGGTGCAAAAAGTACAGCTGCTTGCAAATGGTGCGACAAATATAGAAACCATCAGATATGTAAAATGCTGTGATACAGGAGTAAGAGCAGCTAGCAGAGAAATCCCTGCTTGGAAAAATGAGGCTTGAGAAGCCCTTGGTTTCCTGAAAAAAAATAGTCATACTTAGGAAACACAGTTCTATATCTCAAATTATATTTCTATAGGACATCCTGTTTGCTTGTGGTCACTTTTCAATTTTTTCTTAATTGTTTTTCTCATCTGCCAGTGAATACTCACTCCTGAATATGATTATTCCCTCAAAGCTATTCCTTAAGGAATGCCATTTGGGTGAGGGTTAGAAAACAGTCTTGGAGGAAAGACTTTTTGTTAAATGCCTTCTATATTAAACTATTTTAAGAACCGTGATTGATTGGCATGCATTTCTCTGGACCAACCACTATAAACATCAATCTTTGCAAGAGCAAGTCCTGAGGATATTCAGGTAGCACTTTTTTTTTTTTTTATGCAGAAGGAAATTAATGTCTGGGACAAGTTTTCAAGTAGCAGTTGTACCTGTCAACATCACTTTGTGCCTGTGTAATACATGAATTGTATACAAATGTATAGAACAAAGTTACAGTCCAGATGTGAAGGCTAGACAGAAGGATACACAGACTCAGATAAGACACCTGTCTGCCTTTTCTGATTAAATGTTACCATTTTGAGCAACATCCCTAGGTAATAAGCATGAGAATTCTAAGAATAAAAATGCAGCCTATCTATTTTATTTAGTATTCTTCCGTATTTTAATGACAAGATTCTCCATATATGCTTTTTTCAGCACTGAAGAGTATCGTTACAGTGTAGAAAATGCTATTGAGGAGAAGTTAAGAGGAATAAAAAGCAGAGCAGCAGCAATCACAGAATCACAGAATCATTAGGTTGGAAGAGACCTCCAGGATCAAGTCCAACCTAACCCTGACCTCAACTAAACCATGGCACCAAGTGCCACACCTAGTCTTTCCTTAAACACATCCAGGGATGGTGAATCCACCTCCTCCCCAGGTAGACCATTCCAATACTTTATTATCCTTTGTGTAAAAAACTTTTTCCTAATATCCAGCCTATATTTCCCATAGCTTAAGACTGTGTCCTCTCATTCTGTCAGTTGCTGCCTGGAGAAAGAGACCCATCCCCACCTGACTACAGCCACCTTTCAGGGAGTTGTAGAGAGTGATAAGGTCACCTCTGAATCTCCTTTTCTCCAGGATAAACACCCCCAGCTCCCTCAGTCATTCCTCACAGGATCTGTGTTCCAAGCCCCTCACCGGCCTCGCTGCCTCCTCTGGACACGCTCAAGTGCCTCCATGTCCTTCCTGAACTGAGGAGACACAGCTGGACACAGCACTCAATGTCCTTCCTAAACTGAGGGGCCAGAACTGGACACAGCACTCAATGTCCTTCCTAAACTGAGGGGACACAGCTGGACACAGCACTCAATGTCCTTCCTAAACTGAGGGGACACAGCTGGACACGGCACTTGAGGTGTGGCCTCACCAGTGCTGAGTACAGGGGAAGAATGACCTCCCTGCTCCTGCTGGCCACACCATTCCTGATCCAGGCCAGGAGGCCCTTGGCCTTCTTGGCCTTCTTGGCCACCAGGGCACACTGCTGGCTCCTGTTCAGCTGCTGTCACCAGAACCCCCAGCTCCCTTTCTGCCTGGGCACTGTCCAGCCACGCCATCCCCAATCAATACAAGGATAGGAAATCTGGTAAAACCAAAACAATTTAGTTAAAAGTCACGACATAAGTTTATATAACTAGTCAAAACTTAAAAATCAAATGTCCTGACAGCCCACCACTTCAGTCAGTTTGTTACTCAAACATACTTGAGAAAAAAAAAGATGTTTGCATCAAAACTTAGTGAGGTCAGTTCCTCGTGGCAGAGAGAGAAGATTATAGTCTTTATATGTAAATCAGAACAGTTATGCACTATATACTATGGCATAAATATGAAAAAAGCCCAACTCCTCTGTTCTGGTGATGGTGGGATGATAAGAACAGTGGCTGGAGTCACAAGGCTTTGGGACAGACTGGGTAGATGCTGAAGCAAATGACTGGACCATGCAGAAAGCAGGTTATACCTGGCAGCAGATTTTCCACTTTTCCGCTTCTGTGATGATACAAGCTGTGCAAAATGATGATGATATGGTTAAACCAAGGTGTTCTATTAGTTTATACTTTTGTCCATGGTATGTTGGTATGTACTTAACTGTGCAAAGCTGTGTGTTACAAGAATTCAGAGACTCACAGCTACAGAAGAGAAAGGAGGAATAAATCAAACTAGCAGGCTTGAGGGTACACACAGCTGCTAGACTTCATAGTCAAACAGACTTTGAAGCTGTAAATTTCTCAGTCTGCTTAACAGTATTATATTTTACAAACTTGCTACTACATTAGTTTAAGGAAAACACAGATCTGTAGCATTCAATTTAATTCAACTGAGGAACCCTTCTGATTCTCAGTCTAGTCTTTAAAGACATTTTGGCAATTGTAACATTAAAAAAAAACAAGAATCCTTCCAAAAATTGCAAATATGAACACAAAACATAACAGCTACTTTGATCAGTCTTGCACTGCATGAAATTTTCACAGGTAATTTTTACCCATCAGATCAAAAGACTGACTTCTTCCAGGCTGCACTGAACTTCTTTAAATTTTTGCAAATAAAAAAGCAGTAATATCACAGAAGAACCATGCTGTTCATATCTGAATAGATTTTCTGACTCATGTATTATGTTAAAAAAAAAATAAAAATGGATTCTCCATGTAGAGCAAATTATTTATTAGCCCTTCAGAAGTTTCACCTATAGAAAAGCATCTTCTGCATTCAAAACTGTAAACCCCATATTTTAGATTATATGCAAATGAATATATTCCTATCTTTTTTTAAAGAGAAAGCATGTTCATGTTGGAAAGTCTGAGGATTCTGTAGTTTTAGAGTCACGCCACATTTCAAGGAGTTTGCAAACCTAATTAAAGAGCAGACTCAAATTGTTAAAGGGATTACTGGGCCTTCCAAGGCTAGGTGTCTAACATTGGTTCAGTTGATGGACTCCAGAGGGAATAAATCTAAGGCCATGACTCTGGAAAATATGCACACTTAAACATCTTTTTTTACAAATGCCAAGATATAAACTCATACGTCTCCTCAGGGCAGTGTCTTCTGACTAGATAGATCTTTCTCGGTTGTCTTTCTTAGGAATATTTTCCCCAATCAAAGCCTAAAATAATATACCTGCTGAAGACTTTGTAAGTATATCTGGTGGGGGTAGAGGATGTTCTTGTGTCCTTTGGCTCCTGGCATTTTGCTGCACGATCAAACTGCCACAGATGATATTTCCAAGGACAGCTAATCACACTGCACTTAAGCAAACAACAATATTCAGCTGCACAGTGTCAGAAAGTCCAAGGCTATGGAAATAACAATACACTTCAAAGGAACATCCTAACAAATTTGTAGATTCAAGCTCACTGGCAAGGTTTGGGGTCTTAAAACTTAGAGGCCCTGGCAATTTCTGACCCAAATAACTCTCACACAAATACATATTAAAAGAACAAGGAAAAAACCCAATCCAAAGCTGGTTGCATGTAGGTTATTATTGTGTGGCAGAGCATGTTCTTATCTCTGCAATATACATAATGAAATACAATCACTCACCAGTTCATCATTCAAAAAGCTAAATCTGATTTTACAGTGAAAATGCAATTTTGTCTCATCAGGTTCCATAGTGCTGAAATGCTAAACTTAACAATAGAAACTGATGTGATATGTTTGAAATTAAATTGAATCACTGCAAACAATGGGTTTCTTCAGGGGCCAGCCTTGACTGAATATGTTTTTCCACTTCATTTTGCAAAGAAATCATCAAGTGTAATAGCTTCAAGCAATCTAAGTGACATGTAGGCTGAGAAAATAGAAAAGCATCACTGAAAAAATGCCACACAAAAGAAGGAGCAATTATCACACACGGCACTGAAGGCCTTATCACTTCCACATTTCATCTGAAGTCCTTTTAAGCAAAGCAAGGAGCCCAGCCTTAAACCAGTGAAGTCAGTAAAAAAGATTTAGACTTCAGTTCCTGAATAAGGCACAGTGTCTGAAGCCCACTGTGAGAACCCAGTGTAAGATCGTAAAAGGTGGATACAGAGGTATGAGTTTAGATTTTTTTATCAAATGTCTGAAGATTTGTCAAGAACCATCAATGGGAAAACAGAAGACCAAGTTCTCAACCCACAGACAACACTCCTCATAGCCAGCCTGATGGGCACCAATGGCCAAGGCCAGCCACCCCAATGGACAGTACAGGCAATGGGCTGAGTGGAGATGCTGCTCTGCTCATGCCACACAGAAAAATTGGGGATTTTCCTCTAGAAGAGGAGAATCTTACAGTGATTTTCATCCACTTTCCTGGGAAGAAGAGGGCAGTACAGGCCTGAGAGCACATCACAGATATATAATAGAAAGAGGTTTGTTTAGCTCACAAAATAGCACTTAAAAAATACAAATAAAACATGATGGATCTCAGTTTGAATTTAAGTCTTTCTGTGATCATTTATTAGGAGGTCTTTTCCAACCTAATGATTCTGTGATTCTGTGATTTCCTCGAAATACTGTGAGAGACAGATTTCTTCAATATAGTCACTATATACTAATTATTATTATTTTTTTCTCTGTCTCCAAATGAAAAATAAAAGGTCAAGGAGAAATACCCAGTGTTGTTTGTTTCTTTTAGAGCTGAACTTCCAGCCAATTCCTCCTTTCAGAGCCAGATGGCTGTTAGGCAATTCCAGTATCAACTGTTCAATTCCTAGGTGCCTGTTTAACAATATTGTTCATTTTGATTTGTTTACTTTAAGGACAGATCTGCAGGGAGGTTTACAGTCTCTATCCTTACTTAGGGGAAAGCCTATATGAATAAAGAAAGGGTTAGGAAAACAAAACCTGTGAGGTTTCCTGGGGAAGACTTTCTCCTAATCCTCCCAGGAAAATAATGAGCTGAGTGATTTATTGAAAGAAAAAGCACTCAGTTGAATACTGCTCCAGTCCTCAGACAATATGGACATCTGAGCCTTCCCTGCAGGACAGCAAATGTGTCCACAGCAGTGTTTTCTTTTCAGAACTGAGCTCCGCTGCCTTCTGTTGGCTCCAAAGCCCTCTTGCTCAGGGACATGCTGCCGAGGGCTCACCTCAGAAGCTACAAAGACTTCAGGAGAATGTCTAGAGAAAATATATAAATTCACAGAAACCAGCTCAGTATCTCACATGGAAAGCCTGCAACACTCTCACTGGGTTAATGCCACTGTGGCAGCTGGTACAATAGGAACCCAAAATTTACTTAAAACCATGGTTCCCAGGTTCACCTTTTCAAAGAACAGGGGCTGTGAAGGCTCTAGTCTTCCCTCCGGGGCTTGCAGCTACTGTTTGGCTGATAAGAAGATATATCAAAACAGTAGTAATAATAATACAACAATAATAATAATAATGAAATTTTGTCTGCCTTCTACATTCATGTTCTCGCTCTAGGTACATTATACAACTAAGGTGAAAAAATGCCAACTTGCTAGAGTCAATGATCTTAATTAATACCTACCAGTGCAGAGTATGAGAGATGATATATCAAGAAAAACATATGTGTCAAATTAAGAAATTTTTACATTTATAAATATAAAGAAACTTTAACAAACAAAAATATTCACCATTTCTTTCCTGTACTATTACAATTTAAACTAGAGGGGCTTTTTTTTTTCCCATGCTTAAAACTTCTGAAAAGTTGGCAAACCCTTTGTTAGCCCTGGCAGCACAGAATTTTCACTATTTTTTTTATATTATTATCTTAATAGCAGAGTCTACTGATGTTAAGATGACATATTTTTCATGATAGCTTTTTTTTCCCTTTTTTTAACTAGGAAATAAAAGAAGTCTAATGCAGTCTGTAAAAATCCAGTCAAATCAAATGGGTAAAATCAGATCAAATGAGTAAAGATTAGGTATGGAAAGCTCACACAGCTAACTATGTTTTTGCACATCATTTTAGGCTGGTGAAAATAATTTTGCAATATAACTGCATCTCAGCATCTTCTACATTACATTTTCTTTTACAGGTTGCCCCTGGAAAGTCAAGAGTAAACTGGGAATCACACCATGATCCCTTTTATTTCTTCCAGCCATTTTTCTTGGTGGCAATGTTTCTGCAGGTCAGATTCTGCTTTACTTATGCCTGTGCAGCTGCAGTGTTTTAGAAAAGTGTCAGGAGCAGAAAAGGCAAGAGACAACTGACAGCATAAGCAATAGCCTTTGCTGATTTGGGACAAAATTTGTGTAGGGGTCTAAAGGAAAGGTTCAGCTTTGTATAATAAGAGAAGATACAGTAATTTAGGAACTATGTGACTAGAGAAACTGATGATAAAGATTAATTTTGGAGCACCCTTTTGATTATGCTGCTGTGGACAGACAGAGCAAGGGTGAACAACTAAGTTGCCTTAGGCAGGAATTTTAATGGTGAAGGAGAGCAGAATTTGGAATGTGAATCGGGAAAAAGAAATTTGAAAGCACATTGATCTTAGGGAACTGGAGACAGTCATTAGGGAGTATGACCCCAATTACATATATTACCTTAAGAATATTTGTACTTTACTCAGACATTACATTTTAAATGTGTGATTCTTTGTCTGCCCTTCCTAGGGCTAGACAGTCTCTGAAAGTTAAACTGATAATTCCTTTTTTTTTTTTTTTTTTTGTGGCAATCAAAGACTTTCTGAAGGCTGATGATCAGAAGTAATTGGTTTTCACAGAGTAAGTACCAGGGTTTCATCTTGATTTGATAGGGAATTCATTTAAACTTGAGTTTTCAAGCCTTTTTTCTTGAAATGGTACAAATATATACATTTCCTGCATTCTTATATTCATGTAATCTAATCAAGAAAGGTAAAAGCATTAAGTTTTTCTTAGAAGTTGATAAATGTGAGGTTAATGAGCAGTAGAAGGAGCAATTTGAACCATGCAGCCACACTATTTGGTTCTAAATTAATGTTAAATTTCAGAAAATGGACTTAGGTATCATCATGGACGGTGCAATACAAATCTCTGATCTCTCTGTGAGAGTAGTTAAGAAGCAAACAAATTACTAGAATTCAAAAGGAACAGGTGGGAAAGTTATAGCAAAAGTATAATAGTGCCATTCTCTGAATTGACAGAATGATGCATCTGAGTGTAGACTCTCTATCCCCACAAAAGACAATGCAGGAAAAAAAGAGCTCAGAGATAGCTGAAGAGAATAATTAGATACAGGAAAGTGAGAATGGTACTATTTTCAGAGAATAATTGGAACAGATATGCACAAGAATGAATGAAAACTCTCTTAATTTTATTTTTTTTTAAGTTGTCCCTCTTCCTAAAGCATCTGTACTTTGTTGTAAACAGTCCTGATGGTGTCAGTACTATGCATACTACAGATAAGTCTTACCTAATTTCTAGGTGATAACAGTAGTACGAAGAATTCCATATTAAAGACTTCCTTGAAGCCAGCCCTGTAAACATCTTCCTATTTAATCTGTCTTCTACATTTTCCTGTGACTGTTTCCTATCCCAGTGAGGCCTATTGATGCAGTTGAAAATCAGGAGAATGCAGTTCAGCTCCTCCATGCTAGCAGCAGGTGAGCCATGACACGTGCGTGGCACTGCTATGCATGGCATGCACAACTCTGGCTATCCTTCCAAAGGTCTGATCACCTCAGTGTCAGTAAATTGCCTCATCCTCAGGTGCACTCTCTCCCACATGAGCACCAGGAGGTTGGCTCTGAGTCCAGGTGAGGAAGGACAATGTTAGCAGGTAGATGAAATTTCTCTAAAGGATTTTCTGCGGAGTCATCTGTGGTTAGAGGCACATATTCATTATGGCAAATTGAGCCTGTTGCTAAGGCATGCTCTCTCATCTCTCCATGCCACTAAACTCTCACAGCCAGCATCTCCAAACGGTTTCAGTTGCCTGGGAGACCCCGCTCCATCCTGGCAAGCAGCAGCTGCCTCCCTTCTGCACACCTTCCCAGGGTCTCTGCTGAGCTACAGCCACCTGCCTCAGCACAAAGCACTCAGCTGAGTGACAGAAAGTGCCCTTGCCCATCCTTCCAACAACCTGAGGAGCTGTGGGACAGCACCACTGCACACGTGTGCAGCACAGATTTACACAGAATAACATCAGGTCCACAGGCACTGAGCTTTTCTTATCGATGCCCCATGGTACAGGGCAAAACCAGCTGGAATATCCAGGATGAGTATCACAGTTCGTACCTCAGGAACAAAATAATTTTCTTCCTAAGTTATTACAGAGAACTCAGACTTTTCAGGCATAAGAAAATGTGATATGAATCTGCATAGGCAGTAATCTCAGCTGCAGATTTCACCCTCATGCTTCAACTTCAAAGAAAACAGCTTCAAATTTACTTTATTTTAAAATAGCAAAAGCTAATATAATGAAATTAATTACTACACTAATATATTAATTAATAAATTAATATAATAAAATTATATATAAAAATATATAAACTTAGCCAATACATCCATCAAAGCCGAGCACTACCCTTCACATATTTCTCCTCCTTGGAGAACAGATGAAGAGAATGAACCATACATAATTTTGGCCATTTGGGTCATTTAAATAATTGCTGCCAAAATAACTGGGAGAGCTTGGCTGTGACTCACATTTTTCTGCTAAAATCCCATAATGAAAAAACACACATTTGTAACAGATCTTGGCTCCTACGTAATAGTACATTACATATTTGCTTGAATCTTTATGCCTTGTTTATTTCTAAAGTAAATTTCCTTAAGCTCACAGCTTTTCAGAAAGATTATGACTATATTTTTGAAGAACCGAATTTTCATGAGTTTTTTTCAAGGAAAAACACAAATACTTAAAAAATATACAAAGCATGTCTCTTGCTATCACGAGTACAAATCTTCAAATAGCCTAGATCACTGTTCTTTACATGCCAATGGAGTTATCTGATATACTGTGGATCATTTCTTAAACTTGTCTAGATACTGTTGAACATTAGATATGCAACATATGGAAATTAAATATTGCTTTATTTATACCTCGACTTCATCAAAATTTATTGAAATTTAGTTTGGTTATTAAATTACCCATACACGTAGATTTCTTTCAAAAGGGTTTGGTTTGGTTGGGGTTTTTTTAAGTGGACCTTTAAACCCTAATTATAATCAGGCTTCAGATAAAATTTCCAGATGGTAGTTTCATTCCAGACAATCTGCTCTTTTGAGTGCCTCTCTCTGTAAAGCCCAATGAGCACCAAGTGCATTTATCACATTCTGATGCAGTTCCTGGCACAAGATAAATTTACTTTTCATCTAATAGCACATCAAATATTTTACATGGTAATAATTGATGCAGCGATTGCAAAATTGCTGTTCAGCAGTGGAAAAAGATGCCATTGCAGAACCCAGCCAAGCACCCTGACAGTCTGATGTGAACCCAAATGAATTAGCTGACAAACGAGCACAGTAAGTTCTGCTCAAGTATGCTCTCTAAGCAGCAATTCACAAAATCTGCTTTTCACTGTATTTTTCCCTTGCAAGGCTAAAATCCATGCAAATTAGTTCTCAGCTGGGGTCATCACATTAAATATGTTGAAAACATTCAAAGAGAAGCTTCCAGACTTGCTCTCAGCCCAGCACTGTCCTCAGCACTTCCTTTCTGTGCACTAAACTCCTCTGAGCCTCTCAGCACTAGCCATGCTTCAACACTTACTGGCTGTGACACTGAAACAGATGGAACAAGAACATTTTGACCACAGCTCAAACCAGGATTTGCTCCTTGGAGATGTGTCTCCCTTGGTCTGTTGTACCCTTACCTCAGAAGAGTCCTTCTGTAGCATGCCAGGCCCACACTGAATCTCATAGAACCTTCACAGCACTGAATCTGCTAAAGAGATTTTGAAATTCTCTCCTGCAGTCATAGTGCAAAGCTTGCCTACCAAGTGTTCTGTAAATTATGTTCTGGCAGATTTTGGTTCAGAAATAGGATGTAGGCTGTATGTAGTTGAGGATTGCACTTCACTGAACACAACGTGGCACGGGAATTAAGCTGCCTCAGTTTCCCCACCTCCTTAAGGAAGTCTATCCATACTTTGAAATCACTGTTGTAGTTTTTCTAATCTTAAGCAGGTTTTTCACAATTGATTGATCACATGCATTTCTTCGACTCTGTCACAGTACAGGGTAGCCTGCTAGAGCTGGGTAGTTGTTGGTTGTTCTTTGTGAACAGAGACAGTCTTCACCACTGTCAGTGAGCCTTCTGTGCACATAAAGACAGGACAGTTCTCCACAGACCACCAACCCACAGCTTGCCAAAAACTTCTGAACTAGTCCATAAAGACTAGCAACATCAAACTGGAACTGTAGGATCCAGTGGCTTGGGGCAGATATCTCTACATGACACATAGAATCATAGAATCATTCAAGCTGGAAAAAGCCTATAAAATCTGAAGATCTCACATAACAATGGACATAAAAGATAATGTATTTTAGAGACAGAGATTCGTCTTCTCTGCTCTTGGTTGGGGATAACAAGAACTTTTCCAGTCCGAGCAGCCCTGACTGATAAGGTTACAGAGACAAGCAGATTAGCAGCCACCTCTGCTGGATGGTCATAACTCAGAGTGGAAGGACTTCATCTCAAAGCTGAATTCCCATTTGTAGGTGTCACTCAGTTACCATTTGAAAGGTAAATTCCATCATCATCCTCACTGCCTAGCCACCTGAAAAACATACCAGGAATACTCAGGCATGAAAGCGTGAGGGAAAGGAGAGAAGGCTCAGGGTTGCTCCTCCTGTTGCTTGCCCAGAGGGCTCCTTGGAAATGACAGTGACAGTGACTTTCCATCCAAATGGAAAAGAGGCATCTTAGAATGAACCACAAATGTCACACAGGGGTCCAACAGTGACCTTGAAGGGAATTTGGATGTGATGGTTGGGACAGATGAAAAAAAAAATGGAGAAAACCCATGTTCAGTCCATGAACATCAATTCTCCATTGCAGAGGAAACAAATGTACCTCTGAAATTACCTGTCCCAGAAGGACTGTGACAGAGTACTCAAATAGATGTGCATGGAACAGATGATGTAAAGGATGTCCCAACTTCAGTCCACTTCCAGAGATAATGGGAGTCCAGGAACAGACATCTTTATGCAGCTCCAAGACTCTGCTTCCTACAATCAGCCTGCTAAGGAGGCCAAACAGGGAGCAGCAGGCACCAAATCACTTGGGCCTACAGAAGAAAGGGCATAGTTGGATGAGCTTGATGAGTAAGCCAGGACATGATGAGTAACAAACGTGAACCAGGACCTGCAGGGGAAAAGAAGTAATGGTGTGTGAAAGGTGTGTTGTGTACCTGCAGACACACTGTGTGCACCTCAGTTATGAGACTGTCTCACCTCTCCCAGCCACCTGCTCTGTCTGCTGCTCAGGGCACCCACCAGAACTGCAGGCTGGCCCAGGGATTGCAGAGCCACAGCAAGGAACCTGCAGGAATGGAGCTTGCTCCATCCTTGCCCCACAGGCAGATGCAGTCTCTCATTAAGGCAGGGCCAGGCACAGACAGCACTGCAGCCCAGGAGGGGGATGGTGTAAGTGATGGAATCTCATGGAAACTGGGAGGTGTCTCCCAGCTGCGGCCACAGTGGATACCCTGGGATTTATAGAGACACTGTAAAAGTGTGTAAAATACGTGCATCCAGCCTGGGTGCTGGATCCCTTAAGGATCCCTGCATCAGGAATGGGGGACAACATCTAAATATTCTTAATGGTATGGAACATGGTTGCTTGATTCATTACCTCCCTTTTATGTTCTGTCACAGAACCAGAGTTCAGATTTGTTTGTGCTGTTGCTGTTTCATGGGACTTAGTTTCTCAGGAGGTGACCTTTGCTCAAGGAACCTGTTCCTCGTGAGGCACTCTGATGTCTTTACCTGTCACAAAGACTATTAAATGCAAGCATCTATGGCTTTCATATTTATATTAGAATTAATTTTAGAAGTTACTTCTTTTTGTATGGCATTTATATATCTACTGAAAACACAGAATTTAGTCATCAGATATCCTGGAGATAGCTCCTTTACAAAACCATAAAATAAGTACATTCTAGAAGCACTTTACTTTTTTTTGTTTTCTTATTTTGATGATGGTATATATACAAAATAAACCAAGAATTCTGTCATGTCAAGATTATAATGGATGAGTTCCTGAGTTCATATTTTTTAACAGGTCTTCTTGGTCTTGAATTATCTTACAAGTTTCATAACATGAAAAAGATAAAGCCAAGGGGCAATTTGCCACTGTTTCACATCTATAGCTTTTACCCTGAAACCATGCTTGCCACTGAAACATTCCATCTTAGAAATGATGTGAGCACTTTGCTTTGTTGATGTGGTGTGCTACCTAATGTACCAAACGAATGAGGTATCAGGTGGCATTATAATAACACAGCACATCAGCAGAGTTAGCTGTCTCTGTGATCAGGCCTTGCATCATTACACCAGAAAGCAATCAAAAAGCTGCTGGAAACATGGTGCTGTAGGAAGGAAGAAAAAAATTCTGAAGCATCTTTAACAAGAATTCACAGAATTAAATTAAACTAGAATACACTGACATCTGCTACATGATACAAGGTACAAGTTCTAGCCTTACATTGTCATGTAATCCTTTGCAACTAATCCTAGAGCATCCCATAAATAATTTGGCATACAGTACATTTGCTTAGTATATGCATATTTTTAGCCTCCAGTTTATATTAGCTCCATTAAAGTAGCTTATGCTTCCCTCTTTTTTCCTGATCCTCTGAACTGGTTCAAGAATCAATTTACCTGCAGAGAGGGGTTATCATAAGACCACATAAAATTCAGAATGATATTTCAGGTTTTGATCAACAGCTTAATAACAAGGAGAAAAAAATTAAAAATATCTTTCTAGTTTGTATTGTACCCTTCACTAAAAGTATTGATATTTTTTTCAGTCTAGGGACTATGTCAGGAGTATAAGAAACAGGCTTTTCTCCATAGCATTTACATGTGAATTAAATCCATTAACCATCTGAAAAAAAGTTTCTCACCTTCTTTACTTAGTCCTTCTTACCTTCAATTACCTAAAGCAATTGGAGTTTCACTAGGTCTGGAATCAACAGGGTGATAGGTTTATCCAAAAAAGGCAAAGGAGGATGCAGTCTGCAGATATTATCATTCAGATCCTTCAAAAACAGATGGAAGATGCTATGAGTTTCTTATTGGCACATTCCATCTCCTAGACCATGCTGGATCAGCTCAGGTACACTGCTGAAACTAAGTGCTCTCTGTCTCAACCGCTAGAAATCATTCACAGTTTCCTTTTTTCCTTACTGCCCACAGCACTATGCTGCACTGAACCTATCTTTCCTTCTTCCTCTACTTCTGTGTTAGACATTTTGCATGTTGTGTCTTCCTTGATTCTTGTTTTCAGAGAGAAAAATTGACTCAGCCTATGTACAAGTAACTCCAGAAGTAAATGAGTAACTGAAAGCCACTGTACAGAAAAATGGAGATTGTCAGCTGATGGTTGATCTTGTCCTTGCACTCCTTCAGAGAAAAGAACAGGGAGAAAAAGGTACAGGCACACCTGGATGACTCAAGAAGGTAAAATTCCCAGTGCAACAAGGTCTTTAAAGTATCGCAGGGTCCTGGCTGAAACACACAGGGAATTGCTTGGATCTCAGGAGATGTGACAGCCTATTCCCTCTCTGACAGCCTCTTTTCCCTCCTGCTGTCAGCAGGCTGGCTGGCCTGGCAGCTCAGCCCTGCCTCTGCACTACAGCAGCCACGAGATGTGGTGAAAGACTATTACTGAGCTACAATCCACTGCCCAGCCTCCAGTGGCATAATGCTGTAACTCCAAAATCTCACAAAACTACGTGTTGGCTGCATAGGAAATCTCTGCTCTTGGGTGGCTATAATGTTTCAGATTCATTTCTCCCACAGTCTTTTCATGTTCTGGACAGATTTGTTCATTACCTTTAACAGCCAACTTACCTTTTTAGGCAGACACCCCAGAGCACTGGGTTTGGGGGTTTTTTCCCATTAAAGTAATGTCTAGATGAGTTCTTGCACCATCACTTACCTTTAGCAGAAAAGGAGGGAGTGAAACTCAGCTATGAAAGCAAGGTACTGACTGCTCATAACCTGAGCATAACTGATACTACTTTTCAGCTAGTTTTACACTTTTCAGGCTTGAACAAAAGTGCTGTGACTAATGTTTTAATACATGTAAATTAACATATTGGAGTGACTGGAAACTAACATTTGCAATATGTTTGCCAAAGAAATTGTTACCAACACAGCTTACAACAACCACTCTAAGCTACAATTGCAGCATAATTTTTATTTTTCAATGCAAATTACTCTGGTCAGATTTAAGATACAGCACCATCTTATGGATACTTCTTTATAGATTAATGAGTACAACTGGTTATCTGCTGGCAAAAATCTTTCTTTGCAAACAAAATTTAGCAGGGTAGAACTATCCATCACTGCATTTTTGTATATGGGAAAAGCCAGAATGAGCTCTGGAAATGGAAAAGAATATTGTTCCAACACACTCTGGAAAATCTTCCTTTTAACTACCATGTCTATGCTCAGGATGCCAACTATTCCCGCTACTGCAGTATCACAGATGTCAACAAGTACTAAAATTTCATGTAAGAGATACCATAATACTTGCTGTTAATTTCTTGAACATGTTCATAACACATATATTTAAATCTCGTTTTATTAGTCTCTGTTTCAGGGCCATTCATATGAAGTATGGTCAAATTTTCAAGATTTTTTACCTCAATTTTAAATAATAATGACTATCTCTGTAAGTTTTCTTTCCAGGAAAGTTTAAATTCATTCCCATTTTGATGATTCCAGAAATTCCAGAAGAAAGTCCAACAGAACAAAATCAAACTACATTCAAATAGTGAGAACCAGCAATTCTGTTTTCCAATTTAACAGCCCACTATTAAAGAGATCATTTAATTAAAGGAGGTGTGAATGTTCACTGTCATTTCATGCAATCTTAGTCATAAATGTCAAATAGAATCTTTTGTGAAAGTAAAAGCCAGACCTTATTTTTTTTCCTTTCATCAGCATTGAAAAAAAAATAAACTAATTAAATATATTTTTGCCATTTTTCACTTAGCAAGAAAAGCATTAGCTGAGTTTATTGCTTTGATTTTTAAAGTATTCAATTAAGCATTGAACCACTGAAAGCTTCAACTCATCAACAGTGACTGACTGCACAAACACTGATTCTCTTGACTAATTCAGATCTGATTATAGGTGAAAAAGCATATTATCACTTAAAAAAGAACAACCTACAATAAAGGTAGGTTATAATAACCAAAAATAATAGCCCGCCTCTTTGGGAGCCCATGTAAGTATGTGTTTCACCGTCAAAGTGAGGTTTTAGTCTCACCAAACTCAGCAGTCTAAAGTTTTGTAGGAACTTGCTTGACTACTTGCTTGCAAGTAAAATGAAGTACTTTCCTGAATGGTGGAAAAAATGTATGTAGGATTGATGGATGGATGGACGTGTGTGTATTGTACACAAATATTTTAAATTACATTACTGTTATCTAAAATACAGTCTAAAATTCTAGGTACTCTGCAACAATATAGTGCATATTGTTGTGATATCCTAGGGGCTGTGAAACATTAATTGATTTCTAGAATAATTTATATCTGGGATTTCATTTCTCAAGGAAGCATAGGCTTCAAAAATCCCATTAGACTGGATGTTTGCAACCTCCCTGAAATGTCACCACTGAGGGGTGAAGGAGAAAGGTTTTCTTTGTCTTAGGTCACTAAGAGTATTTTACTGCCTTCTCCCACACTGTCCTATCCCAGGCCTTTTATAGTTTTTTCTGATTTACGATAAATATCTTAAACTCCTCTGGAAACCGAGGGACGGCTACTGCAATATCCTGATAAAGATGTGGAGGCTTCACATTGAAGCAGTATGATCCTTACTTTACCTTTATGATCTTTATAATCAAAAGATCAGGCAAGCGCTGCTGGAGATCAAAAAATCCAGTTGCAAAACTTAGTAGCAATGAGTGGCAGGTAAATTTGGCATCATTTCTGCCATTCATTTTGTTAACTTTCCCTTTAGCACTAATCTGATGCCATTATTTAGCAACCATTCCCCAAAGGCTGTATTCCAAAGAACTGATTGCAACATGCAGGACAGCAAAAAGAAATTATATTTGTATTTGTTGTTTGCCTTTGGAATTAGCTTAGCACAAATATTTAAACACATTCTGTATGAAGAAAGTGTCACCTTCTACTTGTTTATCTATTGTGGGGACAAATATGTTTCAATAAACTTGCACTGAAGCACATGTTTTCATCTAGCACTCTACTATCTTCAAATAATTCTTTGTGGAAAAAATGGAATCAAACTAAAAAAAAATTAAAAATGTACTTAGTAAATGCCTACTTTACTTAAAATATCTATTAGATACATAAAAAGTTGAAAAAAATTATAAAATATTAGAATTGCCCATGAGGTGTCCCATGCAGGGCAAGGAGTTGGATTTGATCTTCATGAGTCCCTTCCAATTAAGCATATTGTTTGATTCTATAAATATGTTCCTACTTTAGATGCAAATGCAAGAATTACTTATCTGGCAAAGGTCTCCAGCACTCCTTTCAGCTACTACTAGGCAGAAATTTGGTAGTTTCAGAAAAATCATGTCAGGGCTTCATTCAAATCAAATCGAAGTCTTACCTGTCTTGATTTTTTAATGATTTTATGACAGCCTCCCTGACAGAGTCACCAGATGACAGAAGATGATAAAAGGCTGAAGAGCCAATGTGACATTATAAAAAGATGCATACAGCAAAGGCAGCAGTACCAAGCTCAAATTCTTGAGAGTCCAGGATTCCAAATCATCATATTGCCTTTGAAGTCACCAGATCTGGACAAAGCCAGACCCACATTGCACTCTTTTTAACTATGACAAGGCATTGGAGCACAACCACTTCCCTCCACAGGCAGAAGGACAGGGGGTTTTGGGAGGAGGTGGGGGAATATGAAAGCTGAATTCTCAATATATTAACTGCAGGTGATTAATTTGAAAATACCCAGATGCTGTTAAGATTGTAGCAAATGACGTGGACAATGCAACTTCACGTTTTAACCAAAAATTTCCTGGAAAAAGGTCACCTGTGAGAATAATGAACTGAACTGTATTAAAATTGCACTGAAACTGTACTAAAGCAACTAGATTGAAATCTCAGCTTCAGCTAACCCAAGGCATTCTGTTAGAAGACCAAGAGGCTGAGAGCATGAGAAGGCAGAACATTTTCAAATGATGATGGAGAGAAAAGAGTGCCTTGTCACTTCCATTTATGTGGTTTAAATTATTGTGCTGGTTCAAAATAAACTTAAAGAAATATTTTATCCAAATCTAGCCAAAGAATAGTAATTTTAAAAAAAAAGTGATTAAGAAATGTTTCCAGCTTGCTAGGTCTAAAAATATTCCCCTTCAGAAAGGCTATAAGAAGGTCTTTTAAAGGATAAATACAGACACTAACAAGACTTCTCTTATCACTGGATTAAAAATGACTATATTCTGGAATATCCAACTAGCAACTTCCTTGAAGTTCAAAGGCAAGGCAGAGTTTAAGAGCCTTTGAAAAACAAATGGCGAAAAGTTCACTGAAGAGAAAAAAGGGGCTATTTCTGTCAGCAGTGGACTTTGAATCAAGTCCTAACTTCTCAAGATTTACAAAACAAGGACAACTGGTATGATCAGAAAGCTTTTCAAAGGGTCATAATCACAGTGACAAGCTTTTTGCCCTTTCCAGAGCACAGCCCTTGGGTATACTTGGTGCAGCTGCCTCTATCTTGATTCTGTGCAACAAAATATGTAAGTTGTTTGCAAGGAATTCTTCTGGGAGATATATCAAATTCAAATTCATACAAAAGTATCTGAACAGATGATGACTGTCTGAGCACTTGAAAATGCAGATTTCAACCCTGAGAAGAGGGATTCTTTTTGTTTTGACCATATGCTGTGAAATGTCTGACAATGTGTTCAAACACTCTCTCCATCACCAAACAGAAAATTACCACATCTACAACTGCATAAGGGTTTGAATCAAGGTGGTTTCCTAACATGCAGTGGAAAGATATGGTCAGAATCACAAGGTTCCCTTGATATAATTTCAAACCCTTGAAGAAATTTCCATACAGTCTCATCATCCTTTTAGAATGGTTTGATTGAACAGTTGATCTTGCTTTGCCACCTAGGAGTATTTTCTTTACATGAATCACTGAGTTAATGACCCTCTGTACCATTTATTTCATTGTCCACAATCTGAGAAAACAAACACTGACTCTGACTGTTGTTCTAAACATTAGGGCCTGATTGTTTAAAGTTAATCTATTTTCTTTTCCAGAAGGATGATTCTGAACTCATCTGTCAGCGCAGTGCAGAATAGGGGCATGTTAAATGACAGGTCATTTCCACAACAAATGAAATGAAAGATACAAAAATGACATTGTCAGTCCACCGGAACTCCAACACCCACCTTAAAGGAAGAAAAATTCGTTTTAAGTGACTAGACTGAGACTGAATTCCAGAGTTCAGAACAAACAAGAAATAATTCTCCTAAACAATGCAGGCAGTCACCCATCATGATATTCAGTCATAGGTCCAATTCCTGGTAAGAGTCCAAACAAACTGCATTTTTGGATAATTTAGACTAATTATGTACACTGCCAGGGACCTGAGCACAGCCAGGAAACAAAATTATCAGGATAATAATACACTTAAAATATTTTAAAGTAGATGATATGCAAAACTGCAGATTTGCATAGTGAGAGTAGAAAGAATTAGAAAGGCTGAGCCCCTTCTGCATCCCTGTTATCCCTCTCTGCTCCTCACCCCTGCACCTTTCACAATCACAGAGCTGTTCTCACTGGCAATATCACTGCACCAAACCCTGCTTTGACTAGAGCAGGGCCACATTTCTGACAGAATGACACTGGTGGCTGCTCAGTTCATAGTGTTAGGAAAATGAGGTAGCTCTGCAGCTCTGCCACTGGAAATATTAAAGGGACAATTATATGTAATCTCATAAATTTTATCTGTTCAGCATGATGTGGTAAAACTGGCTTACCTCTGACATTGCCAGTTTGGGAAAAGTGTACTTTGAGTGTATCCATTGCCCATGCAGGAAGACTAAGGGGTCATGTAGCCCACAGAAAGCTGAGCAGGTGGTAGATATTTCCTTTTTATTAAAAAACACACACACACACAAAACAAATAAACAAACAAACAAACAACCCCACAACCCCCCCCAAAAAACCCCCAAAACCACCACCAACAACAACAACAAAAAAAACCCCCACAAAAACCCACAAAAAACCCCCCAAAAAACCAACCAACCAAACAAAATCCCCAAATCCCCACACAAAAAAACCCCACCACTTTTATAAATAGGGAAAGAAGAAATGGTTTTCCATGTTTGCTGCAGACAGGTGAGACTAATATGTTTAAATTGCTCATGGAAATGGTATAGATTTTAGTGACTCTGAGCTCATTACTGGCAAGAGGCTGAAAACTCCTGCTCTTTCTCTTGCTCACAGTATCTCCCAGTCATTGCCTCCTCTTGTTTCTGTTGTCCTCTTCACAGGACTGGAACCAAGCTCCACGGCAATGCTGAAGGGAGAAGAAAAATGAGGTGTTTGGTTTCCTCTGCTCCGGCCCAAAAAGTGCCACAAGTTCTGACCAGGATCCTGCCCTGCAGTGCTTCCTGGAAGGGGCATGGAGCTTGGATGACTTGCCTCCCTGAAAATGCATCCTGTGCTTCCTTCTCCTTGCCCAGGTATCAAGTGGAGAACCAGATCATGATCCCTTTGAAAGTGCCTGTTCCCTTCAGCATAAAAAGATGGACACCACGTTGTATTTTTTCAGATGAACCCATTTTGCACCAGACAGATTCCTCTCAGGGTCTTTCCCTCCTACACAGGGAGAGTTCTTAAGGTCCACCCTTGTCTTGACTGAGCAGAACAGCTCCAACAGGAAAGGGAGCGGAGTCAAAGTGTTTTTGTCCTCCTGCATGCCCAGGAGTTGAGTAAACACAGTGCAGGGTGAGGAGGGACAGAGGTTGGGATCTTTGGAAAATCAATAACACAGGCTAGGCTGCATGACACAAGTTTCGAGAATGGGAGGCTTGGGGTGACATTAAGACAAGTTCTATGAATTGAAAAAGTTCAATGTTGGCATGATTTGCCTAGGAAAATTAAATTCTACAAGGTACTAAGCAAAGGTTAGACAAGCATCAGTCACAAATTACTTAGGTGTAGCAGATCTTATTTTGGAGCAGAAATACAATCCCTTACTTACTTACTTCTTAAGTTCCTTTCCAAGTCTACTTTCTATTATTGTTTTTAGAACCAAAAAGGGCTTAAGCAAGCATATTCCTCTGGAGATTCCAGAGGATTCCATGGAACTCACTAGCTGCATCTGGTGACATCACAAGTGCAGCATGTCCTATAAAGGGTACCACAATGCACTGTGTTGCTGGAAAGACTCCACAGCACTCACAACAGTGAGTCCTGTGTCATCTGGGCTTGCTAAGAAACCAGGTATTTTAGAAAGCAGTAACAGTCCCTGGTAATGATACCTGTGTGTTAATGATAACAGCCACCTGAAAGTATGGATGTATTATGGCTATGCCATAATGGCTCTGTGCATTCCTTGATGTTGTTAATTCAGAAGTTCACTAACCTATAACACGACTAATTTTAAGATTTTCACTGGCATTATCAAGCTAATGGGACAATAGACTCTGTGGTGTACATGGTCCTAACATCCTTGCCAATAAGGCAGGTTTGGAGGTAGAGAGGTTTCTTCCAGATAGAAGCATTCCTTTAAAAAAATGAATTTGGATATTTTTTTAGGATTTTAAAGGAGATATTTGTGTAATTTTTCAACACCACATGTAAAAATCAAATTGCCTTAAGTATTTGAGCTTAAAGTGAAGAGAACACTAACTTTCAGACACAAGGCTACCCTGAAACAAATTAATTCAAAAATCTCCATTTTATAGAATAGCTTTTAGTACTGTCATGATGTGACACAAATTTTAATATGTCCTCTTAGTGATAACCTACTCTTTACATAGCTGCCACACAGCTTGTGAGTAATGCAGTACCACCAAAACGTCAGAGCAGGGCACATGATTAGCATTTTCTCATATGTTTCTGTGCATTACATACATATGCATGAACTAAACATGAGCTAAAAACCTGGGACCTAAGTGTGGAAGCACTTGGATCTACCCGAGGTTTTTCTCTTTATATGAATAAATTCCTGCCATCACTTACGCTGGTCAGCTGCTCCTGAGGACTTAGCTGTGGATTTTCGGGGCAGATAGTACAAAAAGATTCTTCACATGGAGGGTGTTTGGACACTGGAATGGGTTCTCCAGGGAAGTGGTCACAGCACCAAGCCTACCAGAGTTCAGGAAGCCTTTGCACAATGCTCTCAGGCACATGGTGTGACTCCTGGGGGTGGTGTTGTGCAGGGCCAGGGTTGGATGATCCTTGTGGGTCCCTTCCAACACAGCATATTCTGTTTTTCTGTGAATTTGTGAACTGAGGAGACCATGGGAATTTCTCCTAAGGGCTAGGAAAGCTAGTTAGGAATCAAGCACGTGGATGCTCTTTGATCCTCCCTATGCTCCTGTCTGAGACTTATCTAAATCATGAGCACTGGCATCAAGTTCTGACATGCCAAAAAGAAATATCAGGGCATAAAAGCCATTTTGTTTAATGATTACTCAGAGAGAGTCAGATCAAATGGAATAGTTTGGGAGGAATGCTGTCCCAAACTCAGCAATTCTGGTACACATCAGTGGAGCAAAGGAGTTTAAGTAGAAGAAGAATACATTGTATGCAAATGCAACTTGTTATGAACAAGAAAGACTTTTAAGCAGAGTAGCAGTGTGATGGTGCTGCAAGACTGCAACTTCTCCATCTTCTAAGCCTCTGAATGCTCCACAACTTACTTGTTTGGTTGAGAGGACCAAAGAAATAAATCCCATCTTTTCAGGCAGAGAGAAAGACAGAATGAAGCTGTCTGAATATTTATGCACAGTCCCACAACCTGTAATGTGCTGTAGTGAGGACCCACCACAAAGTAAATCTGTGGCAAGCCTGGTTTTCAAGGAAAACTCTATTTTGTCAACAAAAGTTGAAGAGGAGCTCTGTTCCTTGCAAGTCAGTCATTACTATTATCCATTATTTGTATGTTCAACACCACAATGTCTAGCAATTTCTTTCTACAAATTCCCATCCAAATACTTGACTCTGCATAGAACACCTGAAATTAATAGAGAGGTATCATCTGACATGCCTCTGGACATTTCATTCCTGAAATGACATGAATTTATATTATATTCCAGAAATGAAACCAGCAGAACTTTTAGCCACCTCCCACAAACTCTTCACAAAGGATTAAATTAGTCTTTTATGGAAAAGCTGCAGGATTGGAAAACGTATCAGTTATGCACAAACTTCTCATACCATAGAGGTGAGCACTACAGTGGCAATAGTACACGAATGCTGATAAATTTGTTTTTCTGAAGATCTATTGTACACAGATCTGAAAAGAATGTAAGCTCTTTTGAAATTTCAAGCTTATATTCTTCCAAGCAGATTGTAAATCCACATTAACAATACCATAGGCCCCTAGAGCATCTTTATTAGGTGTTTAAAGCTCATACATACAAATGTACAACAGTGTCAACAAATGCCTTCAGAAGCAGTAAGCAAGAACACAAAAACAACGCATGCTCAACTTAAGCATCTTATCATTAAAAAAAGAAATCCCCTAAATAATGAATGTTTTTCTACTTTACGTTTAGGTTTTGTACTTTTGAGGAAGTTTCCTGTCATGCTTTCCAGTTTTTCTCCACGAGTTCATGGAGAACAAAGGAGGGCACAGTGGGTAAGGGAAAGGATGAAGCAGTACTTCACCCACCACTATGGTATATTCTCATGAAAAACCAATTAGAAAGCACCCTAGAAACATCACTGTCATGTCTGGCTTTGGCTATCACCTGCTTACAAATAACATGAGGTGAGATTAATGCTTAATCACATGGTTTGGTAGTCCAAAACATTAGAGAAAAATAGTACAAGAAGTGTAGCTAGGCATGAAGCTAAAACTCATTGCTGAGCCTCAAAATAATTATGAATGTTATGACCAAAAGATAGTTACAGGTGAATTACAAGGCACTGATTCTCTACTAGCAAATTGTTACTGAGCATAAATACATTCTTATATGCCTTAACTTTAGCCAAATGTTTTCTCAAATGAAGGATTTGAAAACATAGCTATAATTTTTATACCTTGGGAAGAAATCCTAAATCAGTTCAAAACTGATTTTTTCCCCACTAGCTATTTTATTGCTTCTTTTATCCCCTAAATAGCAAACCCTAACAATCATATCGTCATTTCACTGCCATATAAAAAAGAACAATCCACTTCTTAACACCATTTTGTTTAGACTAATATATTCTACAAACTAAGTAAGGCAGAATATATATCTAGGCAGCAAAAATGCACTTGAATGAGTGTGATTGTATATAAATCTGTGCTGAGGTTGGAAAAAAAATGAAGAGTAAATAAAAATAAAATTTTTAGTTTTAGTTAAATTTTCTTAATGAAAACTAATGATTGACTTTTCATTGCTGTGGCTGGATTTTTTAAGGTTTCTAAGTATTTGAATATAAATATTATGCATTGATATATGTGCACTCAACCAGCTGAGCATTTGAACATAAGCATCTGAGGAATTCGGGACAAGTTCTGACTGATTCCTAGAAGACTGATACCACCATTTTTTGATGATAGCATTATCAGTGAAGTACAAAAAGGGCTCCTGAAAGGTAGCTTTTGTGCTCTGCAGAAATGTCTAAAATATATATTTGAACAATATACTCTACATTTAAATGTACCAGATAAAAAGTAGCACCAAGAATCAACATGAGATTGGAAGCAAAAATGCAAATAATATTAGAAAAGAGAAGCTTTCCAGAACAGAAATACACAAGATCAAATAAAGGGTTGTGATCCAAGTAGCTGCAGAAGGTGAGAGTTTTCATCCTAAGCTGTTAGATATGCTGATAGATATTGTCAATTCATTTTACCAATGTACCCAATTCCAAGCTGAGAACATTCTATTTTGAGCCTGGTCTGATGGAAAACAAAATCTAAATTGTTTCTAAATTTCATCTCTTTCCCCAAAGGAGATAAGGGGGGAAAAAAGCTGAGGCCTGAAAGCAGTGCATAAGACTTTTGCTGACTGCTAGAGCTCCTTTGCATGCAGCTCTAGGCAAGACACTGATGTTTTAAGTAGTGAAAGGGAGCAAAAGATAGCACCCCTATCTTCAGTAATGACTAGAAGAAAGGAATAAAGAATAAAAGAACTACAAACCAGTCACCTCACTTTGATTCCTGGGAAAATCATGGAACAAATAACTCTGGAAACTGTTTCCAAACATATTCAAAATTTTCTACTGATGGGATAGCCATCATAGCATGGGTCTATGGGGGAGAAATTATGCTTGAGCAACATGATAGGCTTCCATGACTTAGCAACTCACTTGTGGATGAGCAGAAAGCAGTGGATGTTGTCTATCTTGACTTAAACCAGGCTTTCAACACTGCCTCTTCCCACAGCACTCTCACAGACAAACTGATGAAGTGCAGGCTAGCTAGGTGGGAACACTAAGCTGCCTGGCCTAAAGGTTTAGGCAGGTGATCACTGACACAAAGATCACCTGAAAGCCCATCAGTAGTGCTGTACCCAGGGATTGATACTGTGATCAATACCATTTAACCCCTCCGTTAATGATGGGACAGAGCACACCCTCTGACAGTTTGCACACACCATGAACTTGGGATGAGTAGTTGATACACTACACAATTGTGTGACTGCTCAGGTTGTGTGACTCAACAAGCTGGAGAAAATGGCATACAGGAATCTCAAGAAACTCAGCAAAGGGAATTGTGAAGTCCTGCACCTAAAGGATGAAAACCTCCATGACTCAGTGCAGGCTGGGGGCTGGCTTCTGAAAGCAGCTTTTCAGAAAGATTTAAATTTTGTTGGACACCATGCTGAACATGAGCCAGCAATGCACCCTTGAAGCAAGGAAGGCAAACAGCATCCTGGGCTGCGTTAGAATGAGTGCCACCAGCAGATCAAGGGTATGATCTTTCTCCTCTCCTCAGCACTGGAGAGGCCACATCTAGAGTGCTGGGCTCCATGATACATGAGGAACATGGACATGAAGAAGCAAGAAAAAAGTCAGGAAGGTGATTAATGATTTGGAGCATGTAAGTTATGTGGAGAGGCTGAGAAAGCTGAGATAGTTTAATGTGGAAAAGAGGAGGCTCAGGGGAATCTTATCAATTTATAAATACCTGATGGAGGTGAATAAAGAACACAGAGCAAGACACTTCTCAGTGATGCCCTGGAAAGGATAAGAAGTAATGGGCGCAAAATGAAATACAGGAAATTAATTCTGCTTAGACAAAGGACAAAGTGCCTTTTTTTTTTTTTTTTTTTTCCCAGTCAAGAATGGGCATGAATTGCCCAGAGAGATTGTGGAGTCTCCATCCTTGCAGATGTTCAAAACCTAATTGGACTCAGCCCTGGGCAATCTGCTTGAGGTGACACTGCTCCACCGGGTGGACTAGATGAGCTCAGAAAGCTCCTGCCCATCTTTACAATTCTAATACAAAGTGTGAAAAAAAGTAAGAGAGACATCTCCTCTCCATAAATGCTCAGGCAGCCAGTGGAGCAATCTTTTCTAATAGGAAGAGTGATGTAATCTAATATATTACAACATGATCATCCTGGCCTTAATGCAGTAGTAGTTCAGAGATGACACTATGGGAGTGAGCCATTAGATTTAAAACTGTTTGGGACCTGACTGCTTTAAAGTTTCACAGAATTCATATCCCATTTTGTGCTTTGCGTATCTTTAGTGGCAAGATTTTTGTAGAGTTACTTTGTTTTTATTTGCTATGAGAATGAGAACAAGTATTTGCAAAAGGCATCCAGAAATCTGAGTGGAAATTGTATTCCTCTTAGTGAAAAAGTCATTTACAGTAACCATATTTTTTATGGAACTACCCCTTATCTGCTACAGGACTACCACTACTTGCCATAGAGACACAAGCACTAGCACATGATTGATGATGGTGGTCCAACAAAAATTGGCTTTAGCAATTACTGTGCTGAGGAAATGTGACAAGAGATGTTCAATAGGTTGACATTTATGCTTTTCCCTGACTACTTTTCTGCACTTCCATAGATTTTTGCCTTCTACTGTTAGTTAAGGTTAAGGACACAAGTCACCCATAAAAATAGCCCACCTCTTTCTGTACGACTGCTACACTTTGCTCCCAGAGTGTGAAGAAAGCCAGTGTGCTTGTTAGCACGACTCTCCCTCAGTGTTCCCCTCATTCCCCTGGTACAGATCCAGACGCAGAAGAACTCAGACTCTCAATGCCTAATGCTGCCATCTAGCTAATAGTGGCTGCCCACAGCAGGAGGAATTTCACCTTCTGAGTTGGTTCTCTAGGGAGGGAACTGACAGCTTTAAAGGTCCTTTCCTATATTTGCAGCACCAGGCGCCTCAAAATATTGATGACAGACTAAAGTCCTTCACCACTCTAAACCCAGCTTAGTTCATACAGTGAGAATCGGGTTGGGTGCCTGAGTTTATTTTCATACAGGGCTTTGAAAACTTGCCATTGCTAATGAGCAGGGCCTGGACAGTGTGGACACAGCCTCAGCTGCCATTGTTTTAGAGCTGCATACAGTCATGGCGTTTCTGTCCACACCTCCAGCCTTTGTCGTCCTAGCCCGTGATTCTTCTTTGTTCAGTAGTTCCTTTGTCCTCCCTGGTACCAGCCCCATCACCTGTGGGTATGTAGGGAATGAGAGAAGGACTTGTTGATCCACACGGAATCTGATGTCCCTCCCCCCGGCCTGCCTTTCCAGGAGGCCCCGATTAGACTCCAGAAATTCGGCTCTTCCATGGTGAAGCCTTTCTTGTTTCATTTTAGTGAGAACTATGGTAGGCTTTTGTATGGTTCTCACAGCCTTAACTATGACAACAACCACGGAGACTATGCACCTGTCTGGATCAGCAGATAGTCCAGAAAAACGATTTCAGAGAGATGTGGACTACCTATTTGTGGCTGCAAGCTCTCAACAGAAGTAACCTTCGAGAGCAATGTACACTTCAGCATCAGCCCATCCGCCACCTCAGAAACGCACGGCTTCGGTGGCTTCCTTTTCTGGGGCCATTTGGGATGCCCCTCGTTCCCCACCTATACTTGGCAGAGGATGCCGGCGAGGCTCGGGGCCGGCGGCGAGCACAGCCCTCGCTCTGCCCTTGCAGCAAGCAGTCCCGCCGTGTGTCCGAGCCGGCCGGCGAGCGGCGGGCGCGCCTCCCACGCTGGCCGGGACCGGGGCAGGGAGCGCCGCAGCAGCGCTGCCAGGGCCGGCAGGGCCCGAGCACCGCTGAGGGCTCCTCGGCCGCGGCTGTCCCCGTGGGTAGGAGCAGGCAGCCGAGCCGAGCCGAGCCGAGCCGAGCCGTGCGCTGGCAGGTGCGGTGTCACGGCAGCCCCGGCGCAGCCCGCCCGGCCCCGTCCCGGACACTCGCGGGCCGCCGCGCTCGCCGGGCGGGCGGAGATGTTAGCCCGGCCCCAGGCCCGCCTCTGCTCCGCCGGGAGCCGCTCGGAGCAATTCCCACGGCAACCCAGGCTCGACCCCTTTGCCAAACCCCGCCTCTGCTCCCCGCCCCGCCGCTCCCGCCCGGCGGCCGCCGGCGGTCGGAAACAGTCCGTGTGTAAACTCGACGTGTCCGGAAAGGTGCGCGTCGCTCTCCGCCTCGCTCCGTGCCCGGCCGCGGGGCGCGCCCGCCGAGAGCCATGCTGGACCCTTCCTCCAGCGAGGAGGAGTCCGATGAGCTGCTGGAAGAGGAGCGGCGGGACGTGCTGGTGGCGGCGGGCGGCGGCTCGCCGCGCTCGCTGCCGCCGGCGCCCCGGGACTCGCGGGGCAGGGAGGCCGGGGGGGCACGGGCGGCCAGCCCCAGCCCTTCGGTGCTGAGCGAGGGCCGGGAGGAGCAGGAGCGCCTGCAGCGAGAGGAGCGGGAGAAGCGGCTCCGGCTGCAGCTCTACGTGTTCATCGCGAGGTGCATCGCGCACCCCTTCAACGCCAAGCAGCCCACGGACATGGCCCGGCGGCAGCAGAAGGTGAGCCCCCGCCTCCCCGCTGCCCTGCCCCGCCGTGTGCGCTCGCCCCCGCGGGCCGTCCCGCTCGCCGCGCCCGGCGCTCCGGCCCGCAACAGGTTGAGGGGGCCGCGGCTCCGGCCGGCACGGCGCTGCCCGGGCGGCTGCTGCAGCGCTGGGTGTCAGCGCCTTGCCCCAAACACACCCTGTGTCTAGAGATCATCAGTCACCAGGGGGGAAGTCGCTTAAGTTTTTAGAGTTGCGCTCGAAGTCGCCGTGCCAAGGGCACAGGAGCGCAGGGAGCGGGCAAGGAGATATTCCTGCCGTGGAGGAGATATTCGTGCTTCTCCGGCGGCGCCTGATGGGTGAAACTAAACCTTCCAGAGGTGCCTCCTGCGAGTCGCGTTCTGACCGTCCGTACCCAACCCGAGCAAATTAAGCCATAAAGTACAGGTGAACGAGAAAACTGTTTTGTTTCATGAATTATTGAGTGTGCTCTCTGTACATAGAAGCAAACGACATGCATGTTTGTGGTGAGAATGACCTTCTAATGAGGGTTGACCTAAGTTATTCTCTGTGTCTTGTACATTAAAAACAAGCTTTTGAGAACTGGCAGGTGGTAGGTAGGTATTTATGCTTATTCTCTTTTAATTTTGAGCTATTGAATAAGTAGAATACCTAAAGTTTTGGATTAAGGCACTACATTTCCAGATCACCACTTAAAAGCTCAGTTCTTGAAATGTTTGGTCTAAAAAATTGGTTTTTTACTTTCAGTTCTGTAAGCAAACAAACTAATCCAAAACAAACAACCAAAATCCCCACTACATTGCTTTCCAGAGGGATAGTGATAGGACACAAAATTTATTTAATTCTACTTGACTTTTATGATCTTGATACTTCCATATGTCTAACGTTTTGTAAAATCCAATACTAAATGTTTTGGGGTATCTGAAATATGCCTGCTATAGGTAACTGTGTTTAATGAATTCTCAGACAAGTTCATGTGGCAACATGGTAGTAAAAATAAGATTGTTTCTGGAAGATTATTTTGTTTTTATTCAGTGTTAAGTACTTAAACTCTAGAGCCTGAATAGAGACATCTTGTAAGCAGAAAGCCAAAGAAAATCTGAAATAAAAATTTTCAGCCTACTAGAAATTCCCTAGCCCAACACAGAATCATCACAGAAATTATATTTTGAAGAGACATCTGGATCCCTCTGAGTGTGACTTCCCACTGGACAAAGCCAAAGCAGACTTGATGTAGTGTTTCTCTCAATCTAGGTTCAAGCAGGAGTCTCAGAAGCCTCCAGGGATGAGATCTCACAACCTGTGTGACCTGCTGCATTGCCCTCCTCTTGATTAAATGTTCCTAATCAGCTTCCAAGTTGCAGCTTGTGGCTATCAATTGCAGAAGATACTGAGCATTTAGAAGTTCTCACTGATCTAAGTCACTAAGAATAGAAACTGTTTTAAAAATAACTGCTGTATTAATGATTTTTATTAATAAAATATATAAAAAGAGATTACTGATGTGCAGCAAATGCAGAAATAAAACTGTTGTGGATTTAACTATGAGCAAGGAACAGACTGATTGACAAAATTGACTTGGTACCTAAAATTAAATATTGCTCTTGCTAATTACTGGTTTTAAGTGAGCTCTGGATTTTGCATTAATTGCAGTACGTACAAAGAGACTTTTGTCATATTTAGGAATTTAGCTGCAGAACAAGGATGACTTATCTTTTCCTGGTCAAGAAATAGTGTTTTTAAATAAGACATAACACAAAAAAGAATTCTTTCTAGAAGTTGTGCTTCTGTCTAGATGTCATGAAATGCACATAACCATCCTTCCTCTTACTTGACAATTTTGTATATATTACCCAGTTAGTTATTGCATGTCGGGTAATGGAACAGGTCATGAGTTTTGAGAGTTCAGAAAACCTGCTTTGATAGTTTGGGGTTGCCGAGAGCTGTATGAAGGAGCCCTCTTTTATGTCTAATTTCTTTTCTCTGTGCTGCACGGTGGCCCCATGTCAGCTTTGGGAATGAGAGTACAACCACCTGTCTTAAACCGTGTCCTGAAGGAAGACACTTTTGGAAGTGTGACAGCTGGTCTGAGAAGAGATGACTGAGAGAGAGCCTTTTCAATGTATATGAGTGTCTGAAGGGAGGATGTCAAGAGGATGCTCTCCTTAGTGGTGCAAAGTAGTAAGACAGGAGACAGTGGGCAGAAATAGATGCACAGAAGTTGCACCTGAATATGAGAAAGAACTTCTTTACTGTACTGGTGGTTGCACACAGGAACAGATTGCCCAGAGAGGCTGTGGAGTCTCCCTGACTGGAGATTACTCAAGAACCATCTGGACGCAGTCCTGTGCCATGTGCTCTGGGACGTCCCTGCTTAACAGCGAGGTTGGAGCAGATGACCCACTGTTGCCCCTTCCAACCTGACCCATTGTGTGATTCTGTGATTTATATTCTATGGGATAAAAGTCATATTTCCTGAATTAATTTCCTGTCTGCCAAGATAGGATACACATATGGCTGTTCTTGATCTCCTGCTCTTTTGCTTCAGTTCTGACTGGTGTGACAGCACGTGGCTGGCTGTCCACTGCCGGTTGGAGTGAGGTTCCTTACCTGTGTTATGTAACTGGAGCTGTTAGCTACAGCATGCCCTGTCCATCATCAGTTATCCAAGGTATGGGTTTGAATGAGAACCTGTGATGCTGTGTGGTTTCAGCTCCCTGCCTCTTCCTGCTTGTGAACTCTTTGTAGTGCTTTTGCACCAGCAAAATTTCAGATAACCTAAGAATAGTATCCACCCTGCTTAAGAGCAGAAGTAATTTGTTCTTTCTGCCAGTTCATTTGGCATATTGCTGAGCAAATATTGAGGAATGCAGTTTGCTTCCTTTTTAATGTGGAACATATTATCCAGTAAGGGAATGAGATGGAATTCACATATCAAATGCCTTCAGCTGCATTGTAATATCAGTAAGGAAATGGGTTACAGTATGGCTGGCTTTTTATGTTCTTGCTTTAGTATCAGATTAAAATGTACTATATGGTATCTTGAAACCACCATACTTAATGGACTGTGTTATACTAATTAAAGAATTCTGAATTCAGGCAGTGTTTCACTCCTGTGTTGTCCTTTCTTCTTCCTTCTTTCTTCTTGCAAAATAAAATTATCTCTGCTGTGTTGTTATAGATAAGATTAATTAAAAAAGAAAATCAAACTTTAAAAAACCCAAGAACTATCATAATTCACCAGAGTCCATCAATTCCCCTAACTCTCTTTTAATGACAAATTCAATGCAATTTAGCCCAGGGTTTGCTGAATCACATACTTTAATAATATGGATGCTTTTTTTTTTTTTTTTCTTAGTGTCCAGGATGGATATGTGATAGAAATACTCTTTTTTAACTGTTCAGAGTTAGTTGATGACCTACTATTATACCCTACCTTACTTTGGTTGCTGGTAGATTTTGATAGCAAAGGGGGAATAATCAAATATTGGAGGTGTGGAACTGAAGCATAATGTTATTTTTGAAGTGGGGTAGCATGTCCTGATGAAGATGGAGTTAGCTCTACAGAAAAGAGCTAGTACGTATTTAGTAACATAGTTTCAATAGATATTTGTGAACATTTAGTATCCACCTTGCAGAGAAATATTGATGCGTCAATGCATTACATTTTGTTCTTTTATAAAGCAAATTTTGTCTGTCCCTGGTTTAAAGAGACTCACTTTTGTAGTTAGCACTTTTTATGAGTCCCCTTGAACGTATTTCACCATTTTTTTCCTCTGCCTCTTCACACCTTATTTCTAGTCCCAACAAAAGAGAAGACAATTGTTAACTAAGCCCAATCCTCTTTCTTCTGTTCTCCTACCCCAGCCAAACCAATGCAAACTGCAGATAGAATTTAGGTTGCGAAAGAAATTCACTTGTGACTGTCTTCCATCAAGAGAAAGTGGTGTATGTGAACATATCTTACATATATGAGTACATATGTACTGAGTCAGTGATTAGATGATGGCCCTGGTAACTGCTGTTCATACTGATCAGTTCTACACACACATGTACCCACTCGGCTGTACTCAGCAAGTGTGTGCCAAAGGCAGGTTCTGTATCTGGGAGATGAATCAGAGTTAAAGTTCCTGGGAAAGGAAGGGACAGCAAAGTGCTACAATTAACTAGCCCAAAAAAAAAGGTGTTCTTCCTGTGTTTTTCAACATTTTAAATTTACTTGAGTAATCAAGTGGCCGCACAGAAATCCAAGACTAAGGGAGAAGGAACACTCCCAGGCTAAACAAGATTTTGTAATGCATGAAAGGCTTAGTACATCAAAGCTGATAATTCAAGTCTTGCTTTCATAGGTGATAGGTATTAGAAGTAATTGATCTGGCAATGTAGAATTCATAACTGGGTGAGTTTACTTCCTGAATACTTGATGACCTATTTTTCTTCCATTCCTTCTCTCCCATCCAGCTACTAAATCTTGAGTAGATCAAAACCATTGACTTCTAGCTAATTCTCAAAAGTAGCAGCAGTAATAATGAGGAATTTATTTTCACCTGAATTTTGTGCATTCATTCTTTCCTCTTTCTTGGACTTTTATCTGTAAAGAAGTTTATAATGATACGTATTCACTACATAGTACTATCAGGAAATGATGATTATGGGGATAGACTTCATTCTCTCGATTGCAATTTTATTCCCAATGTTTGCATTCCTTCTGGCTCATGCCTTATATCTCCTTACTTTTGAGCTGATGATAGGTATCTGCTTATTTATTGGCTAAGCATGTTTTGGGTAAGAAAAACTGTCTCTTGGCCTCTGAACATATTTCATTAGATGTTGCTTTCTCCACTGCTAAGATAGCAATTAGAATACATCCAAAACCATTGTTTTCAGAAACTAGACACATTTCGGAGAAAAAACATAGCTATAAAACTTGTTAATCTGGTCAAAATTCTGCTGAAGATCTTTCTAGGAACATGTCTTCCAATTCTACCTTCATTGTTTCCTTTACAAACTTCAGTTCTTTTTGTGGTGTTATAGAAAGTAATTTTAAATCAAGTTTATTGCCTTATTTTTCCTCATAACGCCTTGTCATCATGCTCTAAGTTGTGTAGAGTTATTATTTTTAGTCAAGTGAGTATAGAGAGTTCTGGTAAATCTTGTCAAAACCCACAATATGGTAGCCTACCGACCTCTATACCTGTTGAGACAAGATATTCACAAATAGATCTCTCTAACCCTGTGAGAACCAGCTGTTGGAGGAAGAAGTTGGTTTTGCCTGCAGCAGGAAAGTTGCTCGCCATGGGCAATTGAATCAGCCACGGCTGAGGAGGTACTGAAGGGTGATGAGAGAAGCAAAGCCTCCTAGTAACCAGCAGAAATGTCAACCCGTGAGTTTTGTTTTAGTCTGAAATTCTTCTGGCCTGCCAGCTCAGCACTGATCGGTGTGGCTTGGCCAGAAGCTGGCGCTGTGCTGGGGAAAACACGTGTTGGTAAACAGCTGTGTGATGGAGCGAGTGTGTGTGAACAGCCTGCAAACCTGGTCTACTGTGATGAAAAATTTATCACTCTCTTCTTTTGCCTACTTGTTTTTTTGTTTTTACTGCCTGTTTTACCTATACTTGCCTTTGAAATTAGAGTAGTTATTATTATTTGATGGAACAATTTTAATTTTTTTTTTCTGAATGTGTGACCTCAGATTGTTTCTTTTTTTTCTGTCACGCACACAGTTTGACAAATGTGTTAACTCTGTTGGCAAATACCCCATTTAAAGTGCCTGTGGAAGACTAGTTATTAGTTTTAGGGGAGCTGACAGGAGGAAAGTTTGAAGTATCAGTCAATTGCCATCCTCTCTGCAGGGTCTGTACGGGGGAATTGTCTGGCTGGGCTGCCTTGCATTTCTAACCCTTTGCAGTTGTTATTCTCACATTGTATTTTGTGTATCTGAGCTGCTGTAAATGGTGATTGAGAGGGAGAAATATCAAATCAGCTCATCTTGTCTTAAATACTTTCTCTTACATCATCTGTGAAATATGTTCATTTATACTGTGGAATAACAAAGCTGGGGAAAACACTTTTTTTCTCTCTGAACCACACTCCTTTACCTTCCTGAGGTGCAATATATCAAAACATCAATTACTACATACTGTCTTTAACTTTTATTACCAGAACAGGAAAAAACTATTTGGTTGACTATTCATTGAGCAAGGTATTTCTGTAATAGCAAATTTTCAATTTTTCCATCTTGCTCCCCCATGCAAACCTGTTGCCACCAGTTCATGTTTGGGGACACTGCTAACCAACTGCCTTTCCATTTTCATGCTGGTTATTAGAGTTGGTTTTTCTGGCTTCATACCATTTCTTTTTCATACTGGTAAATATTGTCCTGAAGCTGCTTTTAGTGTGTATACGTTTGCTTTTTTAATGTACCTTTGTATTTGTGTTCTACTCTCCCATTTTCCTTGTTTTTTCCTTGTGTGTAGCTGTCCCCTACTTTGCTGGCTTAACATATCTCTGCCTCCTGCTGCTTCCCTTCTGCAAAAGGAAAGGTAATAGCTCAGGGACAAGACTTGCTTTATTGACCAAGAGGTATCCTTAGAGGAAGATGGAAGATATGTTTGTTGTCTGCTAGGAAAGTGCTTGGCTCACTGCCTCGCCTGTGCTCACTGAGGGCTGTGTTTTGGGGTGTTTATATGCCTTGACTCTGGTTCTATATTCAGTTGTACTGAGCCCCAGTTGGTATGTCATTCTGTCTTAACCAGGCGCCAGTCTCTAAAGCTTTTACACATTTAATCCTGAAGCCAGTTTTCATGTAGGGGTTTTTAGGCACATTAGCTGCAAACATGCCTCCTCTATTTCTTTCCAAGTTACTCCTCCTGCTGCCAGCTGATGGCAGTGGCACGCACAGGTCTGGCACTCAGGCTTCTCCGTGGCTTGTGGCTCTTGCCATTCAGGACGGGAGGCAGGGCGAGGAGCAGCGTCTGCTGGAGTCCTGCTCCTTTGCCTAGTGCCTCTCTCCAGCGCCCAGTTCTGCCTAGAAGTGCTGGCACTGAATTGAAAGCAGCCCAGTTCTTGTGTGTTGCAGCTGATTCCCCCAGGTTTCAGAACAGCAGCTGTGAAAAGGCAGTTTTCAGTTTGTTGCTGTGTGTGGGAAACTCTGAGCAGCAGGAGAGAAAGAGTGTTTGCATGTCGGTATCAGGCTGCATCAGCTTAAGCTTGCATTTTGAAGGTTATTTTCTCAGAAGGCTTTTCATTTTGTATTTAAAACTCCCTAGAAGTTGATGGCACTTGCTGAATAGAATTTATTTCTGGTTCTTATTTATTTTGCAGTGAGGAGATAAAGCATATGCTTCTCTTCAACTGCGATTGCTTGTATGCATGAGTTCAAGAATGTTCTTGAGTGTTTTTCCTATTGGGAGGGGGAAAAGCATTAATTAACAGCATTGTGAACAATGAACAGAGGTACAGGGAGTACTTCTTTAAATATGTGACCTGGTGAAACAAAATTAGAAAAAAAGAGAAGGTGATTATACAAGAATTCTTCTGTAACTGTGTTTCCATTTTTCTCTCAACCATTAATTATTCATTTATGTTCAATTGTCTTGTCTGTGGAGTTTTAGAAATAGAGGCTGGCAGTTTCTGTGTAATGAAAGTGCTGGAGGGATATTCTGAGTGATAGACACAAAAAGAATCCTTAGGATAATACTTTGAATAGAGTTGTTTGGGCAACAAGGATGTGGAAGAAAGGACAAATATATAGGGTATAAACGAGACCTCTGAGGAGATAGTGTACATCTACAATGATTAGAGGATAAACAGCCATCAGTGATGGTGAGTTTCATAGACTGAGTTGAAGGTGTTGAGAAAGTGTATGGAACAGAATTCATTTTGGAGTAGAGGAAGTGTTCAGCAAGGACAGTGACAAATTTCAAGAGGAATGAATTTGTAGCAGAGAAATCCATTGGTCATGAGAGTTATGCTTTTCCTTATTAAACAGAAATGAAGGAGGAATATCTTGAGGGTGAGTTTGCAAAAAGATATTGGTCTAGAAAAAAAGGATAATGATTAAACTGGTAAATAAGGGAATAGTTTCAAAATCCATGTCAGTGTAGCACAGAATAGCTGGAGCAAAGGTGAGAAAAATGGTTTGCAGAAGTTGGACTACATGAAAATCAAAGCAGTAGTTTATAGTGCACTGGAGAAAACTGGTTTTTATCTGCAGAAAGTTGGAGTTGTTTTATATGTTTAGGTTTTTCTAATGGTGAATTCATGAGTTTTCTTTTTCTAAGAAAAAAATTCACCTTCAGGCAGTCTACACTGAATGTTTATCTTGCTGGCTTTTGCTGGCAAACATCCCCAGTTTGTGCCTATTGCTCATAAATTCCTTGATTTATTTGTAAATTATGTATTCTGAGGCCTTATAGCAAGGTTATTTCTTATTCAGAAGTGTTTTACAAATGTTTTTCTACTCCAACGATTTATTACATCAAATACGTTTTATTGCTAAAATATTAATATTGACCATTTAAATTTTTTTTAATATTTTGACCTCATTATGGATGGAGCATAGGCAAGAAGAAGAAATAAAAAAAATAAGTGGTTGTTTGGTATAGGTCTGATACTAAATCATCTTAGAAATCAGTACCTCTCTCACTTTCTCTTCTTTTTTACAGTGCTGTTAAAAGGCAGAGGATTTTTCAGTCTCTTACTAGTGGGGATTTAAGAGTAAATAGTGATATTATTTGGAGATGGAAGTTAACAAACTCCATTAGGATTTTCTTTTTGCAGTAATCTCCAGATATCTGTTGGAGTATTTGCCTGAATGGACACTTAGATTCTGGTGGTGACTTAACTCCAAATGCAGTATCATTCTCTTAGCCACACACATGCTACACACAGTAGAGACTCTGAGCATACTAGTACAGGGTTATGAAGTAGCTAGATGTGTTTTAGCTTAAATATTCTGTGATACAAATTCTGACAGTCTTGTTTATATGATTTGGGTTCTTTTTAGGATACTTTGTCTGCTTGAGATTGAGGCCAGCTTTTAAAATTGTCTTTCTCTGCCATCCAAGTTGTTTGATACTTAATAACTTAATGTTCCCAGGCCTTTTTCTGTGATAATAAATGTTATAAAATTATATAAATGTTATATTAAGCTATTATAAGACTAGCTATGTTTTGTGAATATAAGACTTCTGTTTTACCACCCAAAATATAAAACCTCAAATATCCTACAGTGGAAAGCTGACAATCACCAGATTCAGCTGCGTGTGCATATATCGATGTATTTTGCTCATGTGTTGCTGAAAAAGAAGTGTCATTCTTACCTGTGTAATGTAAAGCTAATCTGTTTGTTCTGCAGATCAGTCACCCACTGATATCAGACTACGTGAGTATTTTTGTGTGTGGCTCTCTCTCAGACACGCTGAGATGTACCTTACAGGACTTCTGTTAGAGCCAGATGAAAATTTGTCTCCTCTTTGCTCCCACCACCCATAGCCTGGGGTGGGGAATTTGTAAAACCTCTTTCCTTGCTGAATCTCCCGTAAGGTCAGCTCTGAACAGAGCTGCTGTTTTCTTTGCTTGACTCTTCCTCAAACTTTATTTGGAGCAACTGGATTACACCAGTCTTTCTGCTGCTTTAACTTACCTTGCTGTCTGTAGATGAAAAACACCATGTAAGAAAGAGAAGTATTATTCATTTGAAATAATAAAATTATTCAGATTATCATTAAACCCTAGGTGTTTTATATGCTCTGATATTTAAACTCTAATGGTTTATTAACTTATTGATTGCTAACAGCATTTGGTCAGAATTGAGTCCAGAATGGCCTTCAAGAGGCCACAGAGGTATGATAAAATCAGCAAACTGGGTAAAGCCTCCATACATGGCCCTCTTGCTATATTACAAGCTGTGTCTGTTTCAAGTGCACTTAACTGTGCAAACGGTGGGAGCCTGTATGGGCTGGCAGGTTCTGTTTCACTGTACAGATGCACTTTTGTGGTGTCACACTGCTGCCAGTGGAGACCTGACTTCAGAGAGTCAGAGAGATTTAATATAAAGCAACTAACACAGAGTCAAAGAAGAGAGATGGAACCTAAATGAGATAAATAGCACAACAGGGACACAACAGTCTCCTTTCTGAGCCATTAAAGCAGGACAGCATATGCAATGCAAACATAAAAACAGCTGAAATAACAAAGTAATAAGAGTCTTGCTCTGTCTGAAGTTAATTAGGGGCAACAAACTGCCCCTAATTACTGAAAGTGTGGGATCCTCAGCAAAGCTGCCTGGGATACTAATTAAAAGAACTGATTATAAGAAATAGAATGAATAATTAATGACTAAGAAATCATTTTGAAGAGTATCTTCAGAGAGCAAATAAAGTGCCCTTGGAAAATATTGTGACACCCTGAGCCATCCACTGAATCTAATCCTGCAGACAGACCTGAACTGATTTGCAAGTTTGCTGTGCTTATGCTTTCTAGTGCTGAGGCAGGGACTAATAGGGGCAGAATGGCAGGTGAAATAGGAATAGTATTTCCATTTCAGTATCAAATGCTCTCTTCAACTATTTTTTTTAATGTATGACTTCAATAGAACCTGCTTATGAAATGTGCTGACGTGGTGTATGTTGTTTGAATAGTTGGCTTAGTAATGATCTGCTGCTCCCAGAGCTGAGAGAGGTCTCTGGTGCTTGCAGAGGGCCTCTGGGTAGCATCCTCTATGTTGATTAGTAGCATGTGTATCTGTAGCTACTGTTGGCAGCCAAGTGGATGGGCCACCAAATGGACTGTGATTTTTCTATGTTCTTGAAAAAACAGCAATATGGAAATTACATCTGACAGAATAAAAATTAAAACCTTAAAGATTTATCTACTAAAAAAAATTCCAACCAACCAAAAAAATTAATAAGGCTTTTTTATCCTAAACAGTTCTTTAAAGGGGCTAATCAGGGTTAAAGTTGTATCCAGGCATGTGTTTGGGTGTTTCCACCTAACTGGCACTTCTTAATTTATTAATTTGAATTGTTTTTAATAGCTTAATCCTCAATTACATTGACACATACATATACATTTAGGTAAGGAATAAATAAAAAGAAATGCTTGGAAGCATTAAACCCTAGGAGCAATTTCCTCTGCTGGTTCTAAGTCTCTGCTGGAGGCCGAGGTGGGAGGCTGCAGTACCCCAGAGTGCTGGGCTGTACATGAAGGGGACGTGGGCCCTGAAGTGGTCAGGCTGGGCCATCAGCCCACTGCTGTGTGCTGTCCCTCTGAGACAGGCGTGACATTTAATTCTCAGTGATCCATCTGTGATCGTTGTAGTGAGCCCCTCTTCATGTGGGGACCATACATGGGGGACCAAATCCAGAACTGAAATACCCATGTTCTGTGTAGTGTCTTTTAGTTCTGAGCTTCAATAGAGAGCTTCAAAGCCCATCAGTATCTCCTTGGGCCCATAAGACTGCGTGTTGCTGAATTGATCAGTGTCTGTTTTGTCCCACAGTTGTATGCTGTAACTCTGAATGTGTGCACATCCTGGAGGAAGGATGTGAACACAGTTAACTCCCGTGTGCTCCAAGTGAGACCATGCCCATGATGCATGGCAGAGGCAGAGAGACCTGCTGTTGGTGGTGCATCCCTGCTTCCCTGCATGCTGTGGTTCTGCCACATTCTCTGTGAGATGTGAAAAGCAGGCATTTGTGTGGGGTTTTATGTATGTAAAGGGAGGACAGAGTGTGTATGCATGAGAGAGGCAGGGGAAAAAGCTATAGGTACTGTAGAAAGGGATTAGAATGAGTGTTGCACTGTGTGTTATACATACATTAGGCATAAAATACTGAAATACAAGTTAATACTATTACTTTTTCAGAAATGTCTTTTTACTTGCTCTGTTTGTTGTAGTAGAATTTATAAATTGCCATTGAATTTCTTTAAAAACAAACATCACACACTCCCAATCCCCCAAACCAAGCCAACAAATCCAGCATACTAAACTCCGCAGATCTGTGTTTCTGCCTTGGCTTTTATAGCTTTTTTAAAGACAAAACTCCTAAACCTTGTGATAAGGAAGCAAAGATGTACATATGAATTGTATTAATGGTAAAGATTTTATTTTTTATTAATGTTGAGCTTGTATAATTGATCTGATTCCTTAGGGCTAGGTCAGAGAGTGCCCTGTTGAAATGAATACACTGAATTTCTAGTATTCTGTTTCTGCTCTTTAAGTTTTACAGGCATAAGACTTAAATATGTGGCTTGATTTTATATTTAGAATGGATTTATACCTTGGCTGCAGACTTTTGCTTTGGAACCATATGTGTTCTCAGTGTGAAGGATAATTTATTTTCCTAATTTGATTGAATTTGTGGGTTTTTTCCTGTAGTGGAAAAATAATTAGTCCAACAGGAAAACAGCTATCTCGATTATGTGGTTTAAAAAAAACAAGAAATAAATTCTCCTCCTGCACTGCACAACTGTAGAGATAGTGCTTACCTTTTACTCAGTCTGACTTGAGTGAGGCTACAGAGCAGCCAACACAGCTGCCATAAGTCACTTGTGGGGAAAAGAAGTGCGTCTATTTTATTTTTAGTAGTGATGTGGTTAGAGTGGAACAGCTGCTTTGTGTCAGTGGTCAGGCTAACACTGCCTCAGTCAGTGCTAATAAGATAAATGTGGTAATGCCTATTGACTGGAATAGCTGGAGTAATGCATCTTCTCAGAGATTGAGTGAAGAGGTGTGAGGAGCTGAAGCTCGGAGCAATACAGATGGTCAGTGATGCAAATCCCTTTCAATCTATAGTGCTGGAGAGCCTGGAAAATGAACAGAATTGCATAATGTCAGAATGAGATAGGTGTAACCTTTCCTTTCTGAAAGGCTGAAGGATTCAGGGAGAAACTCAATCATTTTGTCAATGGAGTGAATCCATCCTTGGAGAGGATGTGCATTTGTATGTGTAAGGCAGGTGTCAGGTTGCATGTACTCACCACAGTCATTCATATGAATAAATAAGAAAAAAATAGTACTTCCGGTACCAAAGTTGAAAACTGTCTCAAAATACTTGTAAGTTGCTTGCAAATTTTGGGCCTAATAATTTTAAGCCAAATAAAGCATTGAAATAATATGTTTGGGATTTTTTTTCTGTTGCAAGTAAATAAAGTTGTGCAATTAAGGCACAAGAGTCAGAAAGATCAAGAGGAACTAAACTAATCCTGTTTTGAGGAAGATTTGATAGTCTTGAGTTAGGGACACATTTCTGGTGCAGTAGCTTCTGAACAGTTTAATGTGTATATTTGCAAATTGTGTGCATGCAACTCAGGAAACCAAAACAGGAGCTTTTTTGAAAGGTGGCACAAATACGAGAGCTGTAGATTTTCCCTCAATATATTGTCTGAAAACAGGCATTTTATCCCCCTGCCAGTTCACAAGATTCTTTTTGAATCACCAGATAGTTACCAGGGGACATGTCTGCTGCCAAGCAGCTCTGCTACTGTATTTGTGCCTTTGACAGAACATGTAATAAGCCAGGCTAACAAAACTGCTGGGCCTGAGATACACCAAATAAACATGCTGGCAAATATCATAGCTGAATGAAATTGTGGATTTGCTGTGGCATGGAAAGATTATATTGCAAAATTATTGTCAAGCTGATGAATGCATTCAACACATGGACAAGTTACTGTGTATCATAGTTGCACTGCAAGTGGGAGGGGACCTCCTGGGTTGAGCCAGTCTCATGTCCAAAAATAGGACATCTTGTCTGTTTTAGAAGCAGATGAAACTTAGTAGGTATTGCTACTGTTTTTCCTTGACTTAATAGTTGTGAGACTTTTGTTTCCCAGAGGAAAACCCTGCATTTGCAGGTTTGGTTTATACCCACTTCCTGTTCTGTCAGCTCTGCCCTTCAGCTGTAGTAACTGCTTTTCCTTCCTGAAAGATTTAGTGGAGGGTGACGTCTCATTCTGCTGTATGAAACTATCCAAGGTCTGAACCATCCCTCAGGGAGTAGTCTCTCTCCTTCTCTGACTATCCTGACTGCCTTCATCAGTAGGTTTTGTAGCTGGAATTAATGCCACCTTGTTCTCATGTCACATTAACATGGTACCTGTGTGCTAAGGCAGTGCACCTGAGCCTTCAGCTCAGAGCAGCCAAGAATAACAAAATATCTCAGAAGTTGTTGTGAGTCCTGGCCTGAAGTTTGAAGTGCTGAATTTCACCCCATTTCTGTTACCACAGCTCCTGTGGTGGCTGTTTTCCAATACACTTTTTTATCCAATGCATTTTTTTTAATCCACTCTGTGTGCTAGTGCATCCTGGCCCTGAATGCCAATATCAATCTCCAGATTCAGAATATTTATAGTCATGTTCCTGTTCTCTCTGTCATAACAACACAGGAACACTGTATTTATTGTCAATTTTCAGTTACCTTTTCTTCTATTTTTCGTTTAAGAGTTACCCTCACATTTTTTGGAGTCTTTTTCCCCTTTGTGGCAGCATCTCCACTGTGCAACTGTTGCCTAGATTAGATCTACAGCATTCTTCTAGCCAGTAACCAAGAATAAAAACAAAACAGAAGACTTGATTTTTATAATATTTTAAATAATTGTGGTAAATTGGTGATTTTTTTAATCCTTCCTATTCTGGGTCAGACATTACTCCATTACCATTACCCTGATTCTAACCTTAGTTTTATATCCTTGTCCTGAGGAGTCTATGCTCCTCTGCATATAGAGACCTGCTGCCCTCTTTTGGGAGGAGGATACTTTGGTGGATGCTGGACAACTTTCAGACTCTTTTAAAGAGTTTCCACACTGCCTCATTCAGGTCTCTCAGCTCTTCAGATGACTAAATTGACTAACTGCTCTTAATTCCTTGACATAGAGAATAAATTACCTCACTTTCCAGGCTAAAGAGATCTTCCTGACAAAATGCAAACTGCTGAGACCAGATTTGTGTTCAATAGCCATGCCTATCAGCAAGCTCTCAAAATAATTAAGTGCTGTGGTGATAAAGAACAAAACGTGTTCAGTGGCACAATTTGTGTGAATTCACTTGCAGTGTTGCTGTGTGTCTTCCTTCTACTTTGTTTTTAGCCCAACTGCCATCAATAGTCTTGAGTTCCTGGCTGTCCAGTAAGCTTCTAAAAATGCTGTTTCTGGCACACTGCAGAGCAGAGTTTATGAAACATCTGTTAGGTCAAGTGTTTTGTTGGCCACAGGTGGTTAAATGGTTAGGAGATACTGATTTCTCCATAGAATGTGTCCAGACTTGTGAATTTTCACTATACTTTTGCATATAACTTGAATGCTTGTAGCAGTCATGAATAACATGCATAACATCAGCATTTGGAGTTAATCTTTCCCTCTAAAATATTGAGCCAGTGTTTTTGTTTTGAAACCTGCTGACATGTATGTACATGAGTTTTCTGGGTAACAAAAAACATAGACTGATTCTTCCTTCCTAACTTCCTCACTTTCCTTCCTTTGATACCACAAATTCATGGCTGAATAGAGCACAAGAATGAGTTACTTCTGGCCCTATGTCATCTTTTCTTCTCCCTGTAGTGTGGTAATTGAGGCATCTCCTGGCATTGGAAAGTTGCAAGGAACCTTGGCCTGTCTGCCTTACTCCTACTCAGCACTTCAAAGTAATAATTTTAGGAAAAGCTGTTGCAAAGTATATCCTGTGAATTTTTCTGAAGGTCAGTCATTTTTTCTGTGCTTCTTGAGAATGGTGCTTGTGCTTGTGCTGGGGACCAAGTGAATCACTTTGAAAATCTGGTTCTTGTTCCTGCGAGGTTTAATTGCGCAAAGTTAAGCAACTCTTCCACTTCTCATGCTCCTCAACTGTACTGGATTTTATGGAATGGCATATATGTCTTTTGGTTTAGGCTTGCATTGTCTATCCTTTGCACCAGAAGAAAGAAAAGCTTTAGAAAGGGCAAAAGAGGCATCTTGTCAAATTAAGTTGGTAGTCTCAGTCGAAGAGTTTAGGAGTGAGAGTTGGAGGAAGGAATAAGGTCTCTCTGTGGAAGCTCTGATTTTTGTATGCTTCGATCCTTCATAATTATGCCTTCTGTGTAAAACAGGAAGAATGTCCAAGTTGCTTCTCCTCTGTAACTTTGAAAATAATAGAAACACTGAAAGTTGGGTTCTGTCTGAAGTTTGGAAAGGAGTTTACATCTCTGGAATATCAGACTACCCCCTAGCTGACGGTGCAATAGCTATGTAGTAAGTGTCAGCTCAGTTTCTCTGACATGTACCTAATCACTGTGCCATTTTTTTTCTGTGACAGTGAGAGAGATGGAGATCAGGAATCCTGTTCTGTTGCCTTTTGGTTAGGTTCATAAAATACCAGTACAGTGTATACCAAAGCTTTCTTAGGCAACTTTTGCAGGATTAAACATAAGAATTTACTCCTGACTTAAACTGGGAAGGCTGGGAGGCTTTCAGCCAACTTCCTTTCATTGTTTCCTTCAAACATCTGATGTTATCTGGTCTGCTCTCTTGTTATTAAATGTGTGTGCTGTCCTGGAGCCACTTAACCTTTTCCCCTTTGCCCGTGTGCTGTGCCCTGCTCAGATCCTGGCCTTCAGGGGACTCAGGCAGGGAAACTTGTGTGGTTCCAGGGGGGTTTTGCACAAGTAGATCCTCTGTGAATATACTGTGAAGTTGTAACTAAGCATTTATGGAGAATAAGGAGAGTAATAACTTTCAGACTATTCTATTATTTTCTTTTTTCTCTTTTTTTCTTTTTATCTGTAAGAAGGGAACAAAAAATGGTCACACTGCTAAGCTGTAATTAGAGTAGCTTTAGAGAGACCTGCTTGATTTGCCTTTTGAGTTCTGTGCTCTGTCAGGTAGGTTTTGATCAAATGCTTTCCTGCCAGCATTCAGTTGTTAGCATTCAGTCTAAGTTAGTCACCAGTGAATTATGGTCTGTGATATGGTCCAGGTCCCATTGCTCTAGTTCTTTTCTCTTTATTGATTTCCATTCTCATTTTCATTATTGTCCTGCTCTCTCGCTGTGTGCTTCCTAGTGCTTTTATTTTGTAGCTTTTCAGAATGAATGTCCATGAGTCATGATTTGAAATAAAATGCTAATAATGACATTATGCAACACTTTGAAATAAACATTTCTGAGATTGTTCCTTTTAAGTGGTAGACTTTGAGAAAAATTATAGCACTCTGCAATGATAAGGCAGAAGGAAGTTGGGAAAAAAACCAGGCTGGTAAACTTTTAACATTTTAATTTAAATACCTCATTCTTGAATAGGTTTGCCAGCATCAGGAAAAGTGAGAAAATTTTCTTGGCCATTTCCGTTAAGCAGAAATCAAGAAATTAAATCATAATTGGTGCAGAATTAAAAATATTTAAATATAAGTTTTTTCCTAATCTACACAGATCTGAATAACAGCAAAATAGTGTTGTGTCCCCTTTCTCTACAGGTTTCTGTCTTCAGGAGTGTGCAAATGTTAAATGCCAGCTCCACCAAGCTGAGGGACGTAACGTGGTATGGCCATGGAGCCAAATATTGTATTAAAATAGGTACATTTGAGCATGGACTGTTGTGATATGAAAACTTGCCAATTTTTGACTGTTTCTAGTCAGCTCTTGGGTCTGTTCTAAGTTTGTTTCTAAATTGAGAGATTTCCACAGTCCCCTTTATTTCAGTGGTTTCCTTCTCCCTGGAAGCAGTACTTTTTAAAGACCTACTTATGAATATGGAAAACACTTCTGATAGAAGTTTGTGTCCCTTGTGTTTTCTTATCTTTACAACTTTCTTTACAGTTCTCTTGAAAGTGAGACCAGGGAATGCAGCTGCAGCTGAAGAAGTTTTATTATAAGCTTTGCAGAAGTACAACTCCAATTCTCACTGCTGTTTTCTAAATGAAATACTTGAGATCGTGTAATCTGAATACTGTAATTTTATAACTCTTTTTCAGGAGTCAAAGTATTGGCAGAGGAGTCAATACATGGTGTAAGGATAGGCAGATGAGAGGCGAAATAATTTGTTATAGGGTAGGTAATCAGGATTTTCCCTTGCTGACGGTGATGAACACCCTTACTTGAATGTTTTGACTAAAGTATTTTCTAAAGTATGAAAAGCATTGTTCCTTAAGTGTTAGTCCCCTTTAAGTGTGGATTTGCCACAAATTCTGGATTATTGTGGATGTTGTGAGCATGCTGCTGTCTTGTCATGATGCCAGAAACATCTGTTGTTTTTTATTTATAATAAAATGTTCCACTTTCAGAATATTTTGTAACCTGTGATGCAGTATCAGGATGGAAACTGAGAGATGTAAGGTTCAGTGTTAGCCTTTTTAGTGATTGCAGTTTTTTTGTCCTACATGCAATAAATGAATCTGTGTGCTTTACACTATCGTGCACTGAAACCACTCTTCATATATTTTACAAATAAAAGAATGGAAAATTTTCAAGAAATATACTAATTATTGTAAATTAAAAAATCTTCCACTCAGTAGGATTATTTCCTTCACTTCATATACAAAGAGGCTTTATTTTCAAGTGCTGTAATGTCAAAGTGGCAGTATTGTCATGGATGTAGTCAGTGACTCAGAAATGAGTTAGCTAATTTTCAGTTCTGTTTTTAACTGAAGAGGGGAGTTTGCACATGCAAGAAGACAAGCTTGGGAAGGGAACATGTAGGTTTGGGCACTCTTGTCTGGTCTCCCATTTAGTTAGGGGTAATTTGGCCAGCACAGACAGGTGTGCATCAGTTCATTCATTAGCTCATCCACTCATTTGGGATATTTATGAGGTGTGTGCTGTACACTGACAAGTGACTTGCTCCCTTGGGTACATTGACTGCATGGGTAAGATCTCCACTGAGCACATGGGGGAACTTGAACATCTTCAACAATGAAGACTCTGACCTTTTTGAACATCTGTTCAGGAGTTTGACCACTGTTACAAGGGTAAAAAAAATTCTGTAGTTCTCTAGAAGAATTCCCCATGAGTTGAGTTCTCCAGCTGTAGGCAGCGTAGGTGGGACACAGCTGCCTGGGTCTCTGGCTAGTAGCAAGTGCTGACCTGGGGTGTCACTCAAGTTGTGGTAAGGAATATCCTTGTGACTCTCTTATAAAGAAATATATCCTTCATCCTGAAGTGTTGCCAAGCTACTTACAATATAGACTGTATCTGGGATGGAATGTGGGTGTTGCATTCATTTTTCTGGTGTGCTGCATTGTTGCCACGTCGTGTTTTGCATGGAGTTGCCTCCTTCAGACCAGAATTCATCAAATCCAAAATGAGTAGGACTCACACAACAATATTTTGCTTGCATGTAGAGGGGAAAAGTGGGGGAGAGGCTGTAAGAAACCTCTGCTTTCTCCTATGAAAACAGCATCACTTTCTGAAATCCTGATATTCACTGGAACAAACAACTGGAACAGGCTACCCCATTTAGTTTTGGCCACATGACAGGAATAAAAAGTTTCTGATCTTATGGGAGTTCAGGGACTTTCCTGTGAAGGAGGTTGGATATTAAGAAAAGATTCTCCACCCAGAGGGTGTCTGGGCCCTGGAATGGGCTTCCCAGCTAAGTGGTCACAGCATCAGGCTGACGGAGTTCAGGAAGCATTTGGATAATGCTGTCAAATACACGGGTGTGAGTGTCCTCTGCCAGGCCAGGAGTTGGATGATATTTACTAGTCCCTTCCACCTCAGAATATTCTGTGATTCTGTGAATCTTTGTTTCTGTGCATACTTCAGTGCAGCTGTAGTACAGTGCTGTAGACAAGCACTTTTCACCTGGTGGGCTGGAAATAGTTAGGCCTTAAATTTGAATGCATACTGTACTATCAGAAGTCAAGACAATTTTATCCCAATACACTTGAATAATAAAGATGAATATCCTAAAGCCTGGACACATAAGATTTTCTATCATAGATACAATAAAACTGTTGGAATTAGCAAGTATACTTATTTAGGAAATATGATTATTTCTTTTTCTATCTTGCCTTATGTTTAATTTTACTAATTACCTGTTCCAATTACATTTTCTCTGTACCTCTTATATGCCTCTTGCAACTTGCTCTATCATATTTGAAGAACAGTTGTGTTTTTAATACAATGTGAAATTTTATTAAACCTTATTTAGCAAAATACCTTTACATTTTTTCTAAACAATAGTTTGAAAGTTATTTTCCCTGAAGAAGGGCCTTATTTCATTTAAAGCAACTAGCTTATTGGCTTGGGGTGGTTTTTGTGTGTTGTCTTTTTTTGTTTGTTTGGTTGTTCAGTGTTGGTTGCCTGCATCTTCATATTTTTAGGTTCAGAAATGTTGCTTTGAAGGAAGAAGCAATCTCTCATGATGAATTTCCCTTTTTTTTTCTTCCCCTCTGCTGGATTGAGTGGTCCTAGAAAAGATGCTTTCCCCTGTAATGTTCTGACTGAAAAGAAATGGCTACTGCAGGACTGCTGTTTCAGCTTTGGAATTAGGTATTGGTCTGTTTAGTTGTTAACTTTATGAAGTTAGATCTCAGGAGATGATAACACTTGTTCTACCTATGGTAATTTGAAAAATAGAACCTTACGCTTTGTACAGCTTTTTGCTTTCTCCAGAGTATTAATCTTACTTTCAGTCTTTCTCTGGAAAGACCTTTCGAGGTAGCTTGCTGCCTCTGAAACTTTTCATAGTAACTTCACGCTTCACAACATGCCATCATAGATTTGTCTTTTGAAAAAAACCCCAGAAGGTCTGCCTCCTTCTTGCAGTTTTTAAAAGCAAACTTTCTTGGCATATGGGCTTTTAAAATTTAAACCTTCAAGTTTTCTTTGAAGGTAAACTTAGTGCCTTTAGGAGACTGCTTTGCGTTCTTGCAAGCTTTGACTTCTTAGATCAGAGACAATGCCTTGGGGAATCAGTGTTCCATTAGAATTAACAGACATGCAGATTACAGTGAATTCTAATATCAGGAAAGATCATGATATGGGATTTCTGTATGTTAGTAACATTAGAGCACAATTGTCATTAAAGACTCACTCATTTGGGGTGGTTTTTGCTTTCTTTTGTTTTCATCTGGATAGCTTGTAAAACCAGATTGGATTATCAAGGAGTTTCATACTGTTGAGAACAGCACATCTGTAAATGTGAATTATTTAATGAATGTAGCTTAAGGTACATAAGAAATATCTAAGCAACATGAACATTAAAATACAAAGTTAAGTAATGTGCTGCCTTTAGAGATCAGGAGCTAAATCTGCAAGACCAAAAAAATAATGGAATATGTGCTCAGTGTTCTTCATGCTTCTGATAACTCTTCAGTGGCCGGTTATGTTCTGTTGTCTTTGTGTTGCCATGGGGTTCACAATCTCTCTTTTCCCTGGAGCTGTGCTCACTCGTATCACCCATGGGACACTCTAATGGCTGTGCACTATTCTGGTGCTGAAACTTCTGGTCAGAAAGGCTCTGGAAAGTTTTGGTATTGAGCTCTTGACTAACTTCTTCCTGTGCTGATAGAAGACTGTCTTGCATTGTAGAATCTAAGTGTACCTGAGATCATGAAGATTTTGTCATTTATATTAAAACAGATTTATTTTTGTTGGTTTTTAATCCCTATGTGTTTCTTTCTCTACCACTGTTGTTGCAAGTTGGTAATTTTGATGAGCTTATTTCGGAGCCGAAGTATAACAGACTTTTCTTTAAAAAAAGAATATAAAAGTCAGAACTTTAAGCCTATATTTGTGTAGTCTTAAACCATATTCATGGGTCATCATATGGCTTTTTGTTTTAAAACCAAAACAAGACCCTGATGTTATCCACAGATCTTTTTGGGCAAAAACTAGTTTTGCTTAGTATTTTATCCTAAATTGTCTTGACTATGAAGAAAAGCAGTTTTGATTCTAGAATTAATCTCTTCCTGCTTGATTTCTTTGGAGCCTTTTGTTGGCTTCTGTTTAGCTGGAATATGAACTTCAGCACAGAGATGTAGTTACTTAGAGAAGATTCTTACAAAGTGTTAACAAGAATGCTGTGGGCATAATGTAGCATTTCTATTGATTTCTCTTTTTGTTTACTGCAAATCTGTGTTCAAGTGTAACATCCTTCTAAGACCTGGCACTTGAGAATTCGTAAGAGCTCCTTCTCCCTTCTGTGTAACTGCTTGTTTCTCAAGGGTAGAGATGCTTTCAATGAGCTGCCTAGTAGTCTGCTCTGCAAACTCTTTGCTATCAGAGTTCACTTTGATAGGGGATGAAAAGAACTAACTGTTTCAGAGGAATAAACAAAAGCCTTATTGAGATGTAGTCTTTGAAATAATTACTTCTTGTAATGCAGTGGTCTAAAGCACCTCAGATGGTGGAGAAATCTTAGCAGAGGAATAACAAAATATTTCTTGAAGCCCAGGCTTGCATCAGAGCTGAATTCCAGTGAAAAAGCAGATGGGAAGCTTTGGGAAGGGTTGCAGCTAGAAGAGGACAGTGCTGGCAGACATGGTTGGTACCCTCCATGCAATGCCATGCAGGAGCACTGTGTGCCATGTGCCACAGCCAGGATGTCATGCTCTGAGGCTGCTCCATCACCTGCTGGGCCCCTTTTTCTGCCCCTTGCCTTACCTGTCAGAGGAGATTTAGCAGTAATAAGATCACTGTGCAAAACATCCTAACTGCCCATGTGCCTGAGAGGGAGGAATTTGCTGCCAGTGAGCACAGGCTGGGATTTGACTTTGGTTTAGCCATGGTGGACAGCCTTGCTGCTTTTCCTGGGCATGTTGAAGGATATGCTATAGGGCAGGCATCACACAGACAGCAGCCCTACTTATTTCACCAAATTGGCTTGTGCAGGCTTCTCCATCCAGTTCTTGCACATTTTCCTAACATTTTTCTGCCAAAAATCATCCTGCAATGGAGCTCTCCTGTCAGTCCTGTCTCCTCATGCTGGCCTTTTTCTGTTTCCTTCCAGGTCCTGTCCCAGCTTTGTGCAACCTGACCCAGCTCTAGTTTCCTGTTTTTCCCAGTTTTCATCTTCCAGTTGTTCACCACCGTCTCACTCTCTTTCTTCATTTGTCAAATCACTTTCTATTTCACCGTCTTTGCATATCTAGTGTTCAATACCTAAAGGGGACTTACAGGAAGGCTGGAGAGAGACTTTTTACAAGGACATGTAGTGATAATGCAATGGGAAGTGACTTTAAGCTGAAGGAGGGTAGATTTACATTAGACATTAGGAAGAAATTCTTCACTGTGAGGTTGATAAGACACTTGAACAGATTGCCTGGAGAAGTTTTGGACTTTCCATCCCTGGAGGTGTTCAAGGCCAGGTCAGCAGGGGCCTTGAGTAACCCGGTTTAGGGAAAGTTCGCTGCCCATGGCAGGGGTGTTGGAATTAGATGATCTTTAAGGTGACTTCCAACCCAAACTATTCTGTGATTCTGATACCCTAAGCTGAGTGGAGTGATCTCATTGATCTGGGAGGAAATGCACGGCCTGATGACACTGGCAAAGACAGCATGGCTGGCTGTAGCTTTCTTTTGTAACCTCTGTTTGCTTGTTAGCTGAATCAGAGGGCAGGCCAGCACTTTGTGGTTTTGGCTGCAGAGGGAGATTTTAGTTTCTGGAGGTTTTTCAGGGTACACAGCTGCAGAAGACTTGATTGACTAGACAGAAATTAGAGCTTTATAGCTCTGCTGGGTTGACCTTGGCTAGTTGCCAATCATGCAACCAGCTGCTCTCTCATTCCCTTTCTTAATAGGGCAGGAGAAGAAAATAAGATGGAAAAGTTCATGTGCTGAGGTAGACAGGGACATCACTTAACAGTTGCATCACAGACAAAGCAGACTTGGGGTGGGGAGAATTAGTTTAATTTATGGTCAGTCACAAGAGTTGTATGGTGAGAAACAATGGTCAAAACTAAAATGCCTTCCACTCCCATCGCACCTTATTTTTTTTCCCAGGTTCATTATCACTTCTTTATTTCCAGCTCACCTACCTCTTCCCCGCACCCTGAGTGGCACAGTGGGAAGAGCAGTGGGGGCTCTGATCAGCACAGGACAGCTTCTCTCTGCTGCTCTTTGCTCTTCACACTTTTTTCTGTCCCAAGCTTGGGTCTTCCCCAGGCTCTGCAGTCCTTCCAACAATATCACCTGCTCCAGAGTGGTCTCCATGGGCTGTTGGGGCACAACCTGCTGCACCCTGGTGTCGCTGCTTGGGGCCTGAAGCACTTCCTCCACTTCTCTCACCTGGGTGTCACAGGGCTGGTTCTCGCACTTTTTCCCTCCCTCCTTACTGCTGTGCAACATTTTGCCTTTTCTCGGGTGTCTTTTCCCAGCAGTGCCCGAGGGGTTCAGCTGTGCCCTGTGGAGGGTGGGTTGGAGCTGTCTGGAACTGGCTGTGTCCATCCCAGGGCAGCCCTGGCCTCCCCTCAGAGAGGCCACCCCTGCACCCTCTCATGGTCAGTGCCTGGGCAATGACCCTGTGCAGTAACTTGTCCAAAAAAAGGGGGTTGTTGTTATGCAGATGGCAAAATACCTTTTCTGACAGAGGGAGCAATCTTTTGTCATGCCTTTGAATCCTCGGCCTACAGAGGTATTTCCAGGACCTTTTTCAAGTTACACCTCTGTACTAGTCACCATTGCCTGGGATATGGGGTAGTGGGGTGGGCTGTAGTGAAAGGGGAGATCACTGCAGGCCATAAAAACAAAGTTATAGCCTAAAACTGAAATCTGTGCTGTGTGATCCAGTTAAGGGGTTTTGAGTTGAGTGCTGTCAATCTTGCTCACCCAAGCAAAGCGTCTAAGTATGTTAAATCATGCATAGGAAGAGCAAGATTTATTTAGCAGTGAACTGTGTGTTTGCACAACACAGTGATTGCTTATTTATTTGTAAGGTTTGTTCTTCTCTATGCATTTGGGATATTTTCTAGTAGAATGATAAACTTGATTACTTTCTTCTGGTAACATTTAAATCTATCTTCCATCCCCCTTTCTTTTTCAAAAAGATATAATTAACTTCTTGTTTCTTTCTTTTAGATCTAGGTGGACTGGATATATGCCTTTTTTATTTAACTGCCATAGCAGCAAGAGAAGGAATAGTCTTGAATCAAGAACTGCACAGTCCATTCTCATAGCGCTCCTTTTTATTTAAAACAAACAAAAAAATGGTTTAAGTAATGCAGGAGGAAAAAACCATTCAACTTTACAAATATTTCATTTCTGTTCTCTCAAGCAATAAAAGGACATGTGGGAGTCACTTGAACCCCCTTGTATTAAATGTTACTGCTTCATGGTGATTATTGCTGTTCTCTGCAATTTGTCTTTAAAAAGCAAGAGGGAAGGCAAGTCAAACTTGGTCTCCCTGTGTGTGAGGGTGGATCCTCAGAGGTGCAGAGCAGCCCTCTGATCCCTCTGCATGACAATGGCATTGGTGGGTGTTTTTAATGTTGCAGTAGTTTTGCCACATGTATTCAGGCCCAAACTGGATGTAATTTTAAGGCTGGAACATAAAAGAGCTGTTTCAGTTGGAAGTGTCTTGGAAAGCTTATTTATTTTCTCTTTTTCTCTCTCAGGTTTTATCTATTACTTGAAAGAGACAAAGAAAACATGAATATAGAGGTTTCTGTCCATTGTGGCTTTGATCTGTTCCAGGAAGGAAATAAGAGCTGTGTTGATGCACCATGTCTGTAAAAGTGACCCTATACCACTGTTGAAGATCAGAGATTGACTTTCATCCCTCCTAGCCTTCAGTGTGCCGGGGAAGGAAGAACAGGGGACCAGACCTCTTTGTGAAACCTCTTGCATTTTATTGCACAGCAGAATTACTTCCTTTTTCTGTTCTTTCCTCTCCCACCTGATGCACTTGAAGGAATGTTTAGTTTTGAGCTGGCATCAAGAACTCTCAGATAAGATGGTGGGAAGAAGGCTGGCTGTTTGGGCTGCAGCAGGTGGGGGAGAGATCAGCACTTGAGATGTGTGGCAATCAGGGAAAGATGGAGAGCTAACCTCAGTGTTACTTTTACAAGGTAGCAGATAGCATGAAGTCCTACATATCATGACTATCATGGGATATATTGGCAACTAGGCTGTATTTCTGAGTTTCAAGACACATCTTTATTGTTCAGAATGGCAGAGAAGAACATCTGGGTGTATCCAATAGTTTGTTTTCAAGTGTACGTAAATATTTGCATGTGAGTGTTATTCTGTTCACATTTACACATATCCTTTCCCTCACAAAAGAGGAATTAAATTCCTTTGATGAAAGTCATGCTGAAATACTGACAAGGAATCGGTGGAATAAGAGTTTTAACCTGTTGTTTGAATAGTCCAGTGGACTTTGGGGCTGGTGATTTGCTTGAAAGAAAAGCTATTCTGAAGTATATGCAATTTTGCTCTAAAGTCAGTTTCATTGTCTCCTAATAGCTCACTTTTTAGCACTGAGAATGCTAAAACAATACAAATCTTAAGAATTACTGTAACTTTATATTATTCAATCCTAATGCTTTAGGTTTGCAGAATAAAACCACAAATCCTACAAATGCCAAATTTTTTCAGCAAGTTAAATTGTACCTACTATATTAGGTGTCTAGTAGAGGGGACTTAAGAATTTATGTGATGTGGAAGCACAGGATTTAATACTTCCCAGCAGTAAACCCTTCCAGTAACCCTTTCTGCTATTCAGAAGCTCTTGGTCTTTAACTGTGGTAGTGAATGCATAGGTGCATAAACTGAGTTTACATACTTCTTCTTGCTGGAGAAGTCGCATTGACTTTTCTAGTGTAGGTGATCACTTGAAATACAAAAAAAATGGAAAAAATTATCTGTGAGAAGCCTCTGTAAGACAAGGTAAAACTTCTTCAGGAAGAATCAGGAAGCCAAAGAAATGCAGTTAGAAACCCACTAGTAGCCTACAGCTAAAAACTGAGTAGCATGCAGTTACATACACTAGTTCAACTTGGCATTAAGTTAAAATTGTTGATGAATTTTAACCAAAAACTCCTTTTTAAATTAGGTTTGTCTTTCTAAATCAGGAGTTGAATCACATTTCCATTATTGCTTACTGATGCAAGTGATGTCAGATTACTTTTTAAATGGACTAATTTCAGTTGTACCTTTTTGAAGTGTATGGATAAAAGTGCTCTTTATAGTTTGGGTAAGACTTTATTTGATACTTACAGTATGGCTATTTTTAATGGCCTCTTTAAGCAAAAGAGTTTTTAATACATTTCTGATAGCTTGTGAGCAGGAGCAGTACATTTTTAATGTACAAATTATGTTTGCTTCTAAAAGAATAGATTTATTTTATGTATTCTATTTTTAAGTTTTAGTAGTTATGGCAGGGATGAGGGAACTGGACCCTAAATGTCAGAACAAGTGGAATTCATCTCACAGCCACAGAGTCACAGAATGAGTCAGGTTGGAAGGGACTACAGTGGATCATCAGGTCTACCCTCCCTGCTCAAGCAGGGCCATCCCAGGGCACGTGGCACAGGATTGTGTCCAGACAGTTCTTGAATATCTCCAGTGAGGGAGACTCCACAGCCTCTCTGGGCAACCTGTTCCAGTGCTTGGCCACCTGCAGAGTAAAGAAGCTCTTCCTCATATTCAGGTGGAATTTCCTGTGCATCACTTTCTGCCCATTGCCTCTTGTTCTGTTGCTTGGCACCCCTGAGAAGAGCCTGGCTAGTGGAAATGTCTGCTGGGTCTTGCAGGTCACATTGCATCATCAGCAGAGGTGAGGCAGGCAGTCCAGGGCTGCAGAGTCTCATCTCTATTTGCATTAGGATGAGCAGATTGTGCTGTGCCTGTTTGTCTGCACTGTCCCAAAGGGCGCCTAAGCTGATGGTTCAGCTGTCAGCATAAATATATATTTTATATATAATATGTACTCAGAGACATCTCATGTGAGGGTACAAAGAAGAAGGAGCCTGCCACTATTCAATGCTTTCAGGACCAAAGTCTTTTGGACTATTTGTTGTAGAAGCTTAGGCCACATTTACTAAAAAAAGTAGTATCTCGTTAATAATGATTGTTGTGCTCCTAGTTTGTCATACAATGTTTTTGTCAATGCATTTTCCTGTTACAATTTTTTTTCTACAATGCTTGAAAAATATACAAAATCTTTCTGCAATCTAAAAAAGACTAATATCACATTTAAACTCATTAATTTAAACACTTGTTACTGTCTCCTTTTCCTATCAATGACTTGTCTTATTTTGCTTTACTTGAGCAGATCAGAGACTTTCTACTTGTGAATTTAAGTGAGTTCCTTCATTTGTCTGTTCAACATCAATATATTGATATTTTTTGTCCTACCTTTCTAGTTCAAATTGAAAGGCTGAGCCTAGAAACTTTGTACAATGTAGGATATGTTTGAATCCCTGAAAGCTCCTCCAGAACGTTATAAACTCAGAAATCTGTGTCTTGACATAACATATGCTCTTGAATCTGTGGAGGGAAATTGTCACTGGAAAGTGTCTTTGAGCTTTAAGATTTCTGTCACAGGGATTTTATTGCCAGACAAGTTGCTGTGTAATTAACTGATGACTTGAAATCACAAGTTCTTGTCAATAAGTGGAATACTACATAATTCTGAATTGAGATCTGTTTGTTTGAAAACAAACTTAATTATCCTATTCTTCTTAACACTTAAACTTCTTTTGTGGTTCTCTTTCTTTAGAAAATTGATTCACTTAAAAATTCTGAGTATTTGGCTTATCTTCATTAATTTGCATTTAAATTATGACTTTGGTCTTTTGTGCAGCTGGAATATAAAGAAATGCTGATAAAGACATAATTAGGTAGCATTTTCCTTTAAGGGTTTATAACTGCTTACTGCTAAGATATGTAAGGGGAAAGGAAACAAAATTGATAGTGTTGTGCTGATTCTCAGATACACTTTTCTTCCGTAATGCACCCATTGCATACCCTGAGGTTCAAACCAGAAATCTCTTCTCCTGCCATGCAGGAGTTTTATGGGATAATGAACCTTCCCCTCTCTAGTCTATAAACCAGAGAACAGAGGTCTGTGAGATTGTGAATTTATACATATAGAATGCTTAGAGAATGTATTGTTTAAGCAAGATAGCATTAAGCAGATTTCTGGGTTTCCTCTTCCTCCATTTCCTTTGATTTTCCATTATGTTAACACTTGGATTAGAACTCAAGCTAGATGGTCACCCCCTCAAGTGTATTTTGTAAGAATAAGCAAAGGAGTGGGAATTGACTTTTGTATTCACTTGCATGCACTTGTGGAGTCACCCTAGCAATGTAAATAAGCTTGACACATACAGTAAAAGTGTATCTGTATATGTATGAATGAAATGGCAAAGAGTGTCGATCTAAATAGTTAAAATAGTGTACATTCTATAAAATATGTTATTAATATACGCTACAGGAACTCTGCTGTGAAGCATGTGGTTTTACAAGAGGTATAAGGGGGAAAAAGAGGAGACAAACAAAATAGAAGTGTAAGAAGAGAAGATAATCACACCTTGTCCTCTGCCTCTGGGGAATCATCTGCAAACTGGTAGAGCATGAGTTTCTCATGTTGTTGATAGTCTTTCAATTCAGGAAATTGAGAAATGTGAAAGAAATAATAGATTGCTACCTTCAAATCTTCTGATTCTCCCTGCCTCAAAGATTCTAACTTCAGTTTTAATTTTTGCTCATAGAAAATCATAGGCTTCCTTGAAAAACTTTGAATGTCTAGTCAAAGCAGAATACAGAAGAAATAATAAATGTTGCTTTATCTGCTCAAAACACAGCTCATTTAAACACTGTAGCTGTACTTTTTGGGTTTTAGATGCTTTCAGAACTGTTAAAGATTTTTTGTGTTATTATCTTGTGGGATGCAGCTGTTAGTCACTCATTTTACAGTTGAAAGTTGTAGGTTTACACGTTGCTTCAAGCTGAGTTCTAAATAGAATTTATCTCTGTTACTTACAGTGATTATTATCCCACGTAGGAAATGAGGCAACTTCTGCACACTCTTCTGCACATCAAATGAAAACTGATGGCAGACTCAAAATTTATGATTCACGTTTGGATTCAATAGTCATCAGCAAGTCTTTACCTTGAGATGACAAACAGCTTTGACTTTTGCAGTAATTCACATAAACATTTTTTCTGCCTGATTGCATTTTTTGCTTTGTTTGTATTAATTAGTTCCTATCTGAACTAAGACAGACACTAATAGTGTTACCCTGCTTTCCTTTTTTTTTTTTACAGTCCTGAAGAATTTCTGAAAACTGACTTTTAATTTTATTTTCTATTTTAAGGTTGTGCATATTTAAATGTGACACAAGTAGGATTTATCACTTTTTAAGAGAAGAACAGAAGATTATTATAACTTCTCACCTAAAGAGTCAGTTTTCCCAAGCTCACTGGATCTTTTCTTGGCTAGTGTTTTTGAGCACTTTCTGTGCTAACAGCTAAAAGTTTTCTGCTTTTCATCCTTCTTGGAAAGAATATGTATAAACCTTAATGTTGTGTATGGTAATACAGAAATTCTGGCTAATTGGCTAATATTTTTTAAATGTGTCATGCCTTTTTTTAGTGATTATCTTTTTTAATGCATGTGGTCTTTTAGACAGAAATTGCTGTAGTGCATTGCCTCTAGATTGAATTCATGCTAGAAACCCTTGGCCATACTAGGTGCCTGTGCATGCCCGTTTCACTGTTTAATGTTGTAGCAGGAGATCATGCCTGTACTCTTTCCACAGATGACTCTAATGGGATATTTTATAGTTGGATATGTTGCCTGCCATCTTTAGACTGCACTCTTGTTCTTGGAGCCACATATAAACATCTCTTATCCTGAATATTCTGCTGCTGTCACAAAGTTAGTGGTTTCCTGGTGGAGCATATGTTGCCCATATGGGCTGCTCTACATGCTGCTTCCCTTCCAGTCATTCCTATCAACTGTGTTGTGGATCTGAGCATTTTAAGTTCCAACACTGGATGACCTACATATGGCTGAAAAGTAGCCTTTATTTTTTCAGCCTCCATAATTATTTTGGTTCAGCTGTTGAAGGTGTTTAGAGTAAGTCGTATTTAGAAGTAAATGTGTCACACTGGGCTTTGTGCAAAACATTTGCACTGTGAGCTTTGGGTCGGTGGTGTTTGTTTTCCCAGACCAGGGAGGTTTGCTTTGCGCTCTTGGCAGCTGACAGAAGGGCTTGAGGAGCTGGGGGTGAGCCAGGTGCCTCTGCGAGGAGCAAAAGATGGTCTCACAGCAGCACTGCCCTCCTGCACTCAGCGTGCTGCGCGCCGAGGCGGAGAGGCACCGGGGCGTGTGCGCAGAGGAGCAGCCAGGCTGGCACCTGTCCCAGAGCCCCGGGCTGGCAGGGGCTCTGCCACCAGGGCTGGAGGAAGGGAGAGCCAGGGCACGGCTGAAACGGGAGCTATGCTGGAGGCTGAATCCACCCAGAGCACCAAAAGGAGAGGAAACACGGAAAATGCACTGATGGCAAGAGCGATACGTGCTGGAAATGGTCAGTTGGGATTGATGCAAAGACAGTGATAGCAGTGCGGAATAACAGAGGTTTCTTCAGTAATAACAAAACAGAAATTAAATTAATAACTGCCTAAGCGGTTTGTACTACAAGGCTCTAAGATAACTCAACAGAGTAAAATCAATGACATGCTGGAGTCCTGTAGCCAAATATTTCTTGGGCAAAACAAGCTAGTAAAACACAGCACCGAAGGGCCATCTGCTCACATGAGACACTATATTAAAACGTTTCATATTACCATTAGCACGTGTGCATGCATGTAAAATGGGGTCCTGCAAATCTTTAAAAAGGAAAAAAAAAGAGTAATACTATTTGTATCTAGTGTAAAAGCTAATAAAATACAATCATTACAAAAATATTTTGAAATTCCCCTTGTTGATACACATATTCATGATTGCGTGCAATATTTTTAAGTGAGAGAATTAAATTCTTTTTCCAAAAGGTAGAAATCATCAACGTAAAGGATTCTTGAGTAAAGACTTGGCACTAGGCTCTGCTATTGTCATAATGTTCAGTAATGTGTTAATTTTCAGTCTGTGTTAGCGATGTAAGGGAAAAAAAGCCCATTTCTGAGAGCCCACTCTGCATATCTTTGTGAGAAGAAAACTTGTAAATGAAAAAGTATGACACTGATCAGAAAAATCATAATTTTTATGTACTGGGCCACTATGACTGAGCTGATGCAAATTGTGTAAGGTTCTTCCCAACTCCCTCTGAAATGGCAAGACAATTATGCACTGTGTGTATTACGTCTGCTTCATTGTCTTGCTTTTTTCAGTTTCATTGTTCTTGTCATACTGATAGGAATTTATGATTAATGTCAAATCAAATTAGTTATCACACAAGCCTTTTATTTTGGCTGTGGTTGCACTGTAAGTTGCCAGCCTTTGTAGTGTTAAAAAAGAAATAAACATGAGATTTTTGGAGTATGAATTTTCACCAGTCCCTAACTATGGTCTGTTCCTGCTGCGTCCTGGAGCTGGATGATCACTTACCCAGTTCATTACTCTTTTGCAATGACGAAAAACTGTATCACTTTTTGTTCTCTGTGTGTTGCTTATACATCTTGCCTGGGAAATTATGCAGCTTCTCATCTGTAAGTTGCTTTCTAGGAGAAGGATGCTTTTGGAAAGGAACTCTGTGCATTTCCTCAGATCTATTAAAACTGATTTCTCCATCTCAGGAAATGGCTCCTCAGTGACAAGAATCTGAATTTTTCCAAAGAGCTTTGGTGTTTTGATCAGCATCCTAATCTGCTAGAGGAAGTCTCTCTTCACTGAGCACTTTATAGGATCTTTCACAGTAATACCACCCTGCTGTTGGAATAAAATGAGAGGTAGAAACTGGACTAGAGACTAGTCCTTCTAAGCACTGTCTTAATAAGGTGGGAGAAGATGGCAAAGCTTAAATTTTGGGTTCAATGAAACTTTCCTGTGCAGAGGTGAATAAAACAGAGAGTTACTTGTGCTGATGATAACACTAAGGCTTAAAGATTATGAAGCTATTTTTTTGTGTCCCCTCACTATGTTTCACAGCTTTTCCTGTCTAGGCAAATCAAAACAGCAGATGCCCCAACTCTGTCAATAAAGAAAAACAATTAATTAAATCCTGGTCTGTGTCCCCATGTGGAACAGGGAGAGGTGAGCCATATTTATATCATTCATGTTTGTCACTTTTAGGATGCACTATATGTTCTGTAGCTATATCTTCTGATTTTGGCTCTCAGTTTTGTCTTCTTTCAAAGTACGGCTGATTGCTTCACCTCTTTCACCTACATGTACATCTTGTATCGTTTCTTCACCTTTCTTCCTGCCTTTTCCTTTCCCATATCTCTGCCCCGAATGCTTCTATGAAATCTTAGAAGGAAGGTATAAACTGAGATTTTCAAAAAAAGCCTGGGGAAAATATTAGGGAACTTGCAATTTGATTACAATTGCTGGTATATGTTGGATTTTGGGGGCTTTTTGAAAGTTTTTGTTGACTGAATAGCTGAACTCCCAAATCTAACAGTTTCATTTGTTTTAACTGTAAGATTAAACATTTTTTGCAACATTTTTGTTTGTTTTTTCTTTTGGGGAGGCAGGTGTGGAAGAAATGGTGTGGGAAGAACTGTTTCCTTAAGCATTTCCCAATTTTAATTAATAAAACATGTTCAGCTGATTTGTCACAATTTTTCAGTGTTTAAGGAAGGAGGGAATGGTGACAGGGACCAGCCTATGTTATTTTGTGAAAAAGGCAATTCTATGTTTGTTTACCATGTTGTACAGTAAAGGCTATGAAAGCACCAAGCTGCCAAATACCATTATTCCAGTGCTTTTGACAAATTAGGACAGCAGAAAGAGAATGTCTTCAGACTCATCTGCAATGGTAAATACTGGCTCAGTTTGATTATCTCAGGAGACTTTTAAATATTACAGAACAGGTAGAGTTGGAGGGAGCACTGGAGACAACCTACTCCAGCCTCCCTGCTCAAGCCTGGTCTCCTGCAGCACTTCACTCAGAATTGTGTCCAGATGGCTTTTGAGTATCTCCAAGAAGGAGAACCCACAACTTCTCTGGCAAATGCAGTCTAAGATTACTCACAAGACAGACAAAGTTTCATTCCTTTTGATAACTTTGAAGTAATTTACGTTTTTTTTTCTTTAAACTTTTCTTATACCAATTCATCAACATGGTACTTAAAAATGAAGGATTTCTAAATTATCCTTGATAACCATATTCCTTAGTGCTCTAGGCAGCTTCATTTATATAAAATGAACTCTGTTCTGAATCTGGGTTTACACTAAATGACTTCCAGGCATTCCTGCCAACCTTAACTTCTCTATTGTTATATTGGAACAATGGATGGTTGCATGATTTAATTCAACTGATATTTCAAATTTAAAATTCCAGGACTGCAAACATGACTGATTGCACGTGTGATTGCAGATTAGGTAATTACTTTCTTAAAATCTGTTTGGAATTCATGCTTCATGTAGGTTTAGAAAAGACAATTTGACGACTTTAAAATAAAGGCAATTTTTTCTACTTCTTAATAACATCTGCTGCTGTTTTAAGTCTAAAGTTTCTGAGATTTAGAATTTGTCACTTGGGTTGATTTCTTTTCCCCCATGGACTGCTAGAATGTAGGGAGTTTTTTAACTTGTTCTGCTTTTTTCAACATTGATATGTGTCCTTTAGAGTCAATGTACTTGACCAAATTTATTAACAATCATCCTTTCCTTTCATTAATTAAAATACTAATTATCCTATTTCCCCCCTGAATTTCCTGCCAAGAAATCTGTGAAGCAGTCTTGCATAATAGATGTAATTGAAGTGTTCTGGTTAATAAGACAGATCTGAACATACTTGATTCAACTTCTTGGTTCAGTTCTTTTCCACGACTGTTTATTTTTTTAAACTTTCTCTTGAGATTCAGCCTCATCTGTGTGAGATCACCCTATAGCAGCAAAGAGGGAAGTTTGGGGTTCCATCAGTTATTTAACTGCCTGGTTTTACAGCAACAAGTGGTATACAGTGAGCATTCTTAACCACATCCTCACTGAGGTAATAGGATTTTGGGACTGTCACGCCTCTGTCTCAACAAGTGCTCTGTCTGTAGAACTAGAGTTGTGTCTATTGACTTAATTAAACTATCTGCTACTCTCATACAAATTTATTGAGCTTTTAATCAAACATCTGAATTGTCTGCAGTCAACAGCTGAATTTGTCACTGGGGCCGTGGGGTACCTCGGGATAGAAGCTGTCTTCTGGAGAGTTACCTGACATGCAAATGTGCATGCATCTGTGTATATGCTCTTTATAAAGATGAATGTCATATGAGAAAAATATTTTGTGATTATTTTTGTGACATCAGACAGTCTGACACTAATGTGTATAGATATATTGCAGGCAAGTTAAGTTAGTAACTTTAATTCTGTGTTCTTTTGAGTTCTTGGTTCTTGGGAATTGAATGGGTAATTTAAACACAACCGGAGTATACAGTTCATTATCTTTTAACTAATAAATGCATATTCCATTGTCACTCCATTTTAAACCTCAGAACAAGAATTTCTGTTCCTGACAACATTTTATGAACTTCCTGCAAATGTCTGTTACTGCAGAAGGAGAGATGAGCTAGCAGTGGTGTTAATATATTGACTGTACTTGTCAATACAGTCAAACCTCTTGGTACAGACACTTTTTTAGTTTTTACATGGAAAATCAGGAAACTTTCAGATAGATAGATAGACCTGTGAATCTAAACAAAGCTTCAGGGACAGCACAAAATAAGTCTAGGGTGTTGATTTAACCTCAAGGATGTACTGCATGTGAGGTCAAGATTTAGAGCTTCTATGGGATACTGCATTCATCTTATCTAAAAGGACCAAATTTTAGGCAGAGGAAATTACAGATCATTACCATCTTCTTCTTTACTTATTTGTAGGAGTAGCAAATATTTATTGAGATGAGACGAAGCTAAATTGGATATGTTATTTTATGGAAATAGCTAAATGCTGGGATCCTGACAGCTTAGAATCTAGCTAGGGGGCGTCAGGTTTTTCATCCAAAGTGAGAGTGTTTAAAATAAGTGTAATTCAGCTTTGTTGGAGAGAGTTTTGGCCAAAAATTGTGAAAATACTTAATTCACTTGATCTAGTATAATATGTGTCATGGGTTAGCACTGGCCAGATGTTAGTGCACCCATGAATATATGTTTTTTCTCTAACAACTCCTGTGGGATGTGATCAGGAACAGAGCAGAGCAGGCTCAAATCTTGAAAACAAAAAAAAACCCACCAAAACTTTATTAATTACATAAGAACAGGGACAGAAATACTCTTAAACACACACAGAGACAGAAATAAAAACTTCTTAGAACATTTCTTCTCCCAGTTTCTACCTCCCCACCCATCACTCTTCACAGACCAACCCTTGGGTTTTAGATCAAACAGTCACCACTCAAAAACAAACTAATCTTCAATTCAGCAAGGGAGAGAGGAGTCTCTCCCGCACCACAGACTGTTCCTCAGAAAACACGGGTCCACCCCTTATGTGTTCCCATGTCACCCGTGGCACCGCCCGGAGAGGTCTGCCAGGGTGACTCTCTCTTTTTCCTATGTCCAGCGCTCTCACCGCTGTCCACAGGCTGAAAACTGCATACAGGGCTCTTTTAAGGATGCTGCATGCCGAGCTCTCCCCTTTTTACCCAGGGGCCAGGGTTCCAGGAGCAGGTCTGCCCTGAGGGCAGAGGGCGCCACCTCACCCTCCCCCTCTTTTCTCTGCTCGCTCCACTCTTCCAAGTGCCAGTCACTGTAGCAAAAACAAGGGCAGCTGTATCCACCCAAAAATGCAGTTTATGTTCAAAAGAGACTTAAGTTCAGTCCATGGCTGACATGCAAGAGAAGTCCGGCTCAAAAGGCTACTCCTCTCATTCTTCCATCGAGTTCCTTCCAATCATGCTTTATCACCTCGGTCCCAGGCCGCTGCCCTCTCTCCGAAAACCACCAGTCATGAGAATCAATGTCTAAGAAAAGTTTCTTTCTGCCAAGCAAGGGTTAACAGTTTTTTCTCGGCAGGGTGCTGCAGGCTCAGGCACTCCCAGGCTCCGCAAACCCCCACGTGGCTGAGCACCTTCTCCCGGAGTTTGGGGGGAGGAGGGGGGTGAGCACACACAGAAGGCACTTCCACAGTTTTCCACCCCTCCATCCTGGACGGGGCAGCTCAGTTCCAGTCCTGTCCATTCTCTTCTCCCCCCCCTGGGGGGCTCCGGCTTACCTGAGCCGACCACGTGTTTCCCCTCCCCCACCCAGCCTCGTGGCCGGGCAGGGGAAGGAGGCCTGACAGGTTCCTCTGCTGAAACCGGGATCTGAAAAGAGGCCGAGCGCCCCAGCCTCCTGCTTTTAACTCTTTGTGTCCTCAGAGGCGTGTCCAAACCTCCGAGTGACCAATCCAGGTGCCAGCAGAAAAGCTGATCACTGATTGGACTGCCCACATCCCCCTGGAAAAATTCACCTCCCCCCCAACCACGACAATATGCTTTTTACTTTCTTTCCTTTCCAGTGAAAAATATGAGATGCTGAGGAGAAAAGCAGGAAAGGGGGGGAGACAGCACAAAAGCTCTTAACAAAACAAACACAACAAATGAAAACCCTGTGTATGCACTTCCAAATATTCATGCCTCTTTGTCTAGCTTCTCTCTCCAATCCAAAGTTATGCAATCCCCTGAACGTTCAGTTTTATTTTCCTCATTGGTATTCGAATTGTTGCTTTTGGGGTTGATGTTGGTGTGGAAGTGGAAATAACTGATAAACTTTCAGTTTAAACCAGCTTTCAACTGGTAAGTGGCTGTAGTACCTTGCTGGTGCTTTTGCTTTTTGCCTTTCGTCCTTTCTGCAAGTTTTTTATGAATTGGGTGTTTTGTGGTCTCGTGCATTGCTGAGTTCAGAGGGCCTTTCAGAGGCAAGTGTTGCTGCCTCTGCCACTTGTTTTCTTGTTTTTTTCACAGAAGCCACTGCTGTCCGCTGGCCGTCTTCTGGACACACTGCTGTCCTGCTGATGAGGCATAAGTAGCTGCCAGAGAGTTTTAAACCACAAAAATATACCATTTTGTGTGAGGGCTGTTTCTGCCACCCATATCACTGCAGTCCTCTTATTACTCAGTATCCTTTGTACTGTCACAGACCTGGCTGGAACTGTGTGAAGAAACCCTTTCTTCTTTCTCTTTCATGGATAAATTCTGCCAGTATTGAAATACTTGGGGTATACTCTTCTGTTACTTGTGGATGCTGGAAAGCCTTGTTCACAATGGTGGATAAATGCATGTTTGACCTTTGAAGTCAGGGAAAAACTCAATAGGAGTGCAGTGGAACAGAATAAAGACAAATGTCATGAGGCAGAACTCTGATAGGGACTGGATCATTTTAGGGTGGAAAGTAATTTCAAGGGAACTAGAAGATTCTCATCAGTACTCTTTTAATATCTTTTTCAGCACAGCTGAAAGATCCAGTTGCCTCAAAGGAAGTGTGCCCGCTTTCCTGTTGTATTCAGCCTCTGAGTTAAAATTCACTTGGACAATACCATTCAAGAAGCCATAGTCCTCCCTCCTACACTTTCTTGCCGAATAGATGGAGAACTCAATAAGGAGTTACATGTTGATGAACGAGAAAAAAACCCAGTATACACAGTCTTGGCAGACGTTTCTTACCATAGTTGACATATGCTAACTGTGTAGCAGATGTATGCCTAAAAGTGATTTGTGGAACATACTCTGTTTCTCTGGTCAGGATGATAAATTTCAGTTGTGTATACACATGCTCTGTTGGCAATGGAAGAGTCCATGTGAAGGTTTTTAAGGAAACCGATGCTCAAAAATACCAGAAGAAAATATATCTACCTGTTTATCTGGCCCACAGAAGCAGAATATGAAACTTAATTTCTTCAAAAATAAGTAAAATTTTATCACTTAATGCCATCATATCTAGTCATAGAGAAGTATTTTGTAAGGTTGTGTCTCTAGACCCATCTAATCATTAGAACATCTTTCCTTCAGTTCCTTTGCAGTTGGCATGTAATTAATTATGACTGAAAACAAGAAATTAATAAAATTATTAAAGTAAATAGAAATATTCTAGAGCCACTGAAACCTGGCAGCTCCGTATTTATCAATACAGGTAACTCAGACTTCAGAATAACTAAGCATGGGCTAAGCATGCAGCTCTTCTGAAACAGCATGTCCTCATCTTGTCTCCCAAGCAGAACAGCTCCTGCAAGAAATAGTAAGTCCTGCACAGCTACCTTCCCATGAATATTGTAAAACTACAATTTATAAGTCAGAACATTATTTCTAAAATATTCACAGAATATTGTTGGTTTTTTCCCTTTTGGAAAAAAACCAAACCAGTGCTATAAAGTTGAGTTGGATTGGTAACTCTTAGAAACACAGTTAAGTCATCTATAGAGCCATTGTCCTGTTCTGCTGCAGATCAGGCAATAACTGGTGTTTTCAGACAGGCTTTGACATTTGCTCCCTGGTGAATTTGATCTGACCCTAGCAGATATAGGAGATTCATCATGGTGTGTTTTTTCTTTTCTGGGTGATTCTGAAGGAATAACTAGCTGTGTTTAAATACCTTGCATATACTTTTTGCTTTTATTCTTAAATTTCAGCATAATTAACTCTGAATTTGAGCTATTTCTAAGGCACAGTTCTGGAGGGTGACTGCAGTCTGTAAGCTGAAAACTTTGTTCTGGCACATATAATTTCAATGTACTGTGACTCTCACTAGTTTCAAAAATCTCATTAAACTACTTTGCATAGAGAAGCACAGTATCAGAATTCATTTTCTGGTACAGGCAGAAAAGATGAGATTGCAGAATCAATGTAGGCAATTCCAAGAATCTTACTGCAGGGTCTTCTGTGATGCCTTGAATGTGACTTTTACATTTTCAGCTAGTAGCAGCATGGTCTGGAGATGAGGGAACCTTTAAAGAATGTAGAGATGTTAGCAAGGTAAGCTACCCAGAGAAGTGTGAATGTGTGCAGTATCTCTCTCAGACAACTAAGTACTTAAGGGTATTGCTTCTTTTTTTTTTTTTTTGATTAGGCAAGTGTTCCTGTTTTTTAGCAGTTATATATACAGAAGATACATCTAGCTATTGCCTTATGTGTCTTCCTCTTTTCTGACAGATATCTTCAGGTGTTAATCTTTTTTTTATGAGGAACTTCGCTATTGATATGTAGAAAAGTCATGGAAAATGGTCTCAAAAGCAATTTCATAGCAGCTTTTGAAGAGATAGGGTCATTGGGATAGAGAAAATGGAGATTCTTCTGAGAGTGGACAGCAAAAGGCTAAGATGCAGAAGTTGTGAATTGCAACAAAGGAAACTCCAGCTGGTTGTCAGGAAATTCAGTTCTGATGGTGAATGTAGTTAAGCACTGGAGGAAGTTGCTCAGAGATTTTGCAGAATCTGTATTGCTACAGGTGTGCAGGCTGGACTGTCCAAGGCCCTGAGCACTGTAGCAGTTGCAGTGCAGCACCTTTGATTGCTGCCTTTGCTTTGAATAAGAGTTTGGACTGTATGTTCTCTATGTATCCCAGCCATCTTAAATTTTTCTGTGATTTTTGTGCATAAGAACACATGAGAAAGTACACATCATTTGTGTACTTTCATAGCATGCTTGATTCTTCCAAGAATTTTGGATTGATTTATTTGGCCATATGTGTACCAGTTGTATGGTGTATTTAGACATGGACAAAATACCAGACGTGTCTCAAAAGCATGGGACACACTGAGCTTCAGAGACATTGCCCAAAAATAAGGAACTGTTAGAAAAATCCTAGAAAGAACTGTGCATAGGGAAGTTTGGGGAAGCTTACTTGTGACAAGATTTCGAACTGTGAGCTGACTGTAGATGTGTCACACATCAGTGTGCTGGAACATATGGGCTCTTGGCACAGCTGGAGTTGTAAATGTGCTGCTAGTACTGTAAAGGATGTTTCACAGGAAATAATCCTGTGAGAGCTACTCATGGTGGCAGAGTTGATGTTTGGTAATGTCAGACTACCCTCCCAAGTCAGTCCCTGCCTGTTTCCTTGTGTATTAATCCATTAAATGCACTGGGTGCAATTTAACCTAAATTACTATATATTTTCATTGAAATATACCCTATTTGCTTCATGTGAAGTAATTGTAACCACATGAGAAACCACATGGGGTTTGGGCATTCTTTTAGAAAACATTTAGAAGAGCAAAAGCTATGCCTCTGGAAGAGCTGAGATAGATCATGAGTTGGTTTTTTTGTGATTTTAATAAGCCCTTGAAGGCTTAAATTTTTGCTTAATAGCTTAGCATTTTGGAGGCAAAAACAATGTTTAGTTTAACCAGCAGTTTTAGCTGTTGACAGTCAACTATGCAATTTTGGTATGTCTATGCTTGCTTGTTTTCATCGTCCCTCTCTGCTCTTTTAACTAGAGAGAAAACAGTTAACATTGTTATTTCATCCTCCCCCCCCCCACCTTTGTCAAGGGAAAAAGTACTCCTTGTGAGCGTGACAAAATAGGAAGATTTGTAGAAGATTAGGGCAATAAAATGTATATGGAATCCCCTTTACACTCTATTGTGTGCATATTGCAAATTTTGTGATTGAGTGTTTGGGTTTTAGGAATAAAGAGGGATGATGGCTGTATGATATGTACTTTCTTACTTATCTTCCTGTGTTACTTGCACACCTAATTTTTATATGTTAGGATAGTAGCAACTTGAGGGAGTGAAAGAACTCTTGGAACTTTAACTTGTGAAATATTAATCAAACATATCATACTGCAAATACTTGTCAGTATAGAAGAAAAGGTAAATTGAGAAGAATTCACTGGTTTTTCTACACTTCATAAGTTTGGGAATTGATTTTAAGAGGACAAAATGAAAGTGTTCCCAGTAGATTTTTAATGCGTGTTCAGTAATAAATAATAGGAAATCGCATCTCTGCTCACTTATCTGCAGCCCATCTTACTCTGAGATCCACTCTCTGGTTGCTGTTGTACCCAGGGTTTTTCTTAAAGCTCTTTGCTTCCTCTTTTCTTCTTTATTGCACACCTTTATTAAAGTCTGGCACAGGACATTGCCCCTTGGTGCTTGTGTCACACTGAGCTTTGTCCTTGAATTGCAGCTGGCCAGTTTCAATCCCAGACACCCTGGTGAATCTGATACTTCAGACTTGGGCTGTTCACTCCTGGCTAACCAGTTTCGTTGTGTCTCTTTTCCTGTCTATTTCTTAACATTATAACATAAATTGTTCTCGTGTAAGTAGAAATTAAGCACAATATCTGATAAAAATACGATGTTAGGATGTCAGTAATGCAGGGATTTCATGAAGTGTGAAAACTGTTTGACAGACTCCGTCCTCTCATTCATCCTCAGATCAAGTTTTAAAGCCAGTCATTCCTTCAAAGTTGTTTACTGTATACATAAAATCCAAAGTTTACTATCCAAGCAGTTACCAAACTCTGTTTAGGATATTCTTTTTCTAGACTCTGTTCCCTTGAATTCTGTTTTCTAAATAAATGTTTGTTGAATTCTAGTAATGTTTCTCACAAGTAGATTCCCTGTAACTGTGTGGTACATCACCTTGTCTATTTTCCTTAGCTAGCTCCTAATCAGAATTGTAAGACTTCTACAATATTTTTTTAATCTTGATCTGAATATTTTTTTTACACTGCACTGAGTTTAACAAATGCATGTATCCCAAAATACTATGTCAATCCGTTTCCCTTTCAAACCTTAATGAACAGACTGTGACAAACTAATTAGGGATATTTATAACAATTCCAGACTTAGCAATATACTTATCTGAAAAAGTTATTAGATGCTGTGTTTTCCTCTGAACATAGAAATGATCTTGTTTGGCTTAAAATTTGGAGGTGGTAAAAATGAAATTTGTTTATTGCTGTGTCCTGCAATTCCAGAAAAAAACCCCTGGTTTAAGTGATTTAATCTTTAGGTGACATTTGAAGAGGGGAAAGGAACATGATCACTTGCTACCTGGTTTCCTGGGTTGAGCTTGGGCTCAGCAAAATATTGTTACTGTACCATGATTTCCATTTTTGGGTTACTTTTTCAAGTCAAAGGACCATTGTTTCTTCTATTGGAGTACTAGTGACAAACTGCTGAACTTGGCTCCAACTTGGCTCCCTCACTTTGGCCTCTGCCCATCTCTCCCTGCTCCACCTAGGCTGCATCTGATGCTGCTGCCTTTTCCTTCTGATCTCTTGTGTTTTATCAAACTTGATTCCACAATGTGCCCTGGAAATTATTGCACTCTAAATCAATAGTATAAAACTGTCAAGTTTTCTGCCACTCTTCTCTTTCCAGCTGCATTCCCACAGTGTACTGCACTTTTATTTCCTAGCAGAGAAGCATGGACTCTTGATATAAGAAAGGAATAGTGAGGTTTCACTGGCGTGGGCTGTTTTGGCAAAAACCTGTGGACCTTACCATAAGTATAAAAAGTAATGTCTTTATAAAAAATGATCATAGGTAAATCTTCAGATTCACGTTTTTGTAATGGAAGAACTTTTTTTTTGAAGTAACTTCTTGCTTAATGTGATTATTTGGATAGATTTTTGGAGAATGTCGTGAAGCCTTTGTTCTCCATTATTTGACATATGGAGGCTGTACAAAATCAGGAGAAAAATAATACATATGCTGTATGCTGTGCAGAGTAAGAGTGAAGATCTTAGAGGTAACATTACCATTGGATTTTCTTTGTTATTTTGGAAAAAAAAAAAAACCCACACCAAAAGAACCCCAACCAAACAATCAAAACCCTCCTGTAGAATGAGTTTTCGTAACAACCTTTATTTACTGTTGAGTTGAACATGCATGTTTAGAGTAAACAAATCTGTAGTATTATACTGTACAGCCTCATTGTTTGTTGTGATTCATTTGGTTTATTCAATGAAGAGGGAGCAAGTTATCAATACGTCAGGATGGTACAGAGTCACATTTCAACTGGCAGACACGCAGCTTTTGTTTTCAATATTCTGTCCTGATTAGTATTCAGAGCATGGAGGAGAATGTGGTGCAAGTGAATTGGTTTGCTGTTTTACTGACTGACTCAGCCATTTAACTCTGCTCCCTCAAGGCATCAAAGGCTACAATAAAAGAAATACATTTTGCCAATAACTTCCCATGGAAATAAGTGCAGCTTAATAACTTTTTTAATTAGTACTAACATTATTGCAGATTGGAAAACTCCTTAATTAACCTTGTCTCCTTTTTTTTTGTTGTTTCCTGTAAGACTGTATTACTGATACTGAAATCTTATGTTAATTTAACCTCTGATTTATAATTGGAGATGAGATTTTTTTCTTTTAATTGAAATTTCCATTGGAAGATGGTTTTTTCCAGTACTATTTCTTGTGGGAAGCAGAATTTTCTATGATTTTATTCCTCTTTATTTTAAAGTAGGATAAGTGATGAGGTTAAGGTCAGACTTCTCCAGACTTTTATGCTCCATTTTCACAGAATTAAATTTATTGCAGTGCTGTATTGTACATTGCTATGTGTCTGATGGTTCCTGATGCATTGAAGGGCTGATGAGAAATAAGGTACTGGGATACAACTCTAAAGGTCATAAAGACTTTTACTTAAACGTTGTATTGAACATTTTAAATTAAAAAAAAATCTAATGTAACAATATTAGGAACCTAAATCCCAAAATTTCTTCATTAATTGATTTAGAAAAATGCATCTGTGTAAAATTGGTGATATGACTGAATTATAGCTTAACTGTCTGCCTTCTTTTCATGGCAAAGAAAGGAGCAGATATTTGCAGTGGTGAATAATTACGTGTTTGGAAGATCGTGATACAGGGCTTAGGTAGAAATTGAGAAGATAGCTCAAGCATAAGCAGCTTGTGTTGAATGTAGGAAAATTTGGATCACAGAGATTATGTAGGGAGAAGCAAAAATTCTGCCTGGAAGGAGGCCTGAGCTGAAGACAATTTCCATTTCTAGTCCTGATGGAGAATTGCAGTCTCTCCATCAGCAGTGAGAGAAGGAAGGAAAGGAGTCGAACATGGACAACTCTGTGAATATCTGAGGAGGAGCACTGGACCCAAGCTGACACCTGGGCACCATGGGAGAGATACTGGAATGACACAAGTCCCTTTTTTCAAGTTAAGCCTGATGTGAGGGAAGAAGAAAAGAGACCTGTGGGTTGTCTGCTTAGACAAGCCTGCTGAATGAGATCCACTTATGCATGTGAGCTGTGATGAATACAAAAATGAAATCTTTGGGATTCTCTCTGAAGCATCTGTGAGGAAAGAAGATACATAAAGAGAAAATCTGTGAAACCCGAAAAACTGCAGAATTTTTAAAATAGTAAAGAAATGGGGAAGACAAAGATACAACATGGTTTATATTTGAAAAGAAATCATTGGAAATCTTGATAAAAGCTGTTCTGATAACATCAGGAGATAGCTTACACAATTTATGCAGTGTGGATGTGGAGATCTACATGGAGATGTCATGAATTATGTTGTTTCTGCCTCTGTTTGAGTAATGTAAGTTCAAATGTTAAAAGTACACTTTTATTCGTGGGGGTGAGGGTTGCTTATTTTTAAGGGTGGTGTTCTGCCTTTCTGCTGGAGCATACCTGACAGGAGCAGGAGGAGAGGGAAAATGGGAATCTCTGTGATCACTGAAGCTGGAGGCAGAAGTAAGGAAAGAGGGGATAGAAGATGTGAAGACCACAGGCTATTGCTAGGAAAGGGATGATTCTGAGGGTGATAAAGAGAAATGAAAGGAGTATTAGGAAACAGTAGGGGCAGATTGACCCCTAAGGGGTTCAAGCTAGGGTGCTGATGGGGGCCAGAGTCATGATCGTGTCTGAGGACACTGTTTGAGGTCAGCCTCTATCCAGCAGTCCTCTGGGAAGGCCATGGTGATGAGGCAGGTTGAAGACCAAGCCAGGGAAAGGTGTCAGTGGGTGATTTTTGGGCTGAGGCTCACGGAGGCAGGAGGTGAGATGCTGACATATGCCATGTAGCCAGCACAGGGGCCAGAGAAAAGCAACTCCCAAGGTAAAGAGGCTCAGGACCTGCCTGCTGCCCTTCACCACAACTCTGCAATGAAAGGGCTGAGCTCTAACTCAGCCAGCACATTATACAGCAGAGAGCACAAAGACAGCAATGTTAAAATACTGATATCGTCCATTATTCAAGTTCTCTCTTGTGCAAGCACACATGTGCTGCAGACCAAATTAAAGCTCATCAGTTATGAAAATTGTGGTGGCCTGGATTGTCCACATCAGGCTGCAGAAACACTCGGTGAGAACCAATGAGCATTTTCAGAAGGGAAGACAGAAATAACACTAGGAATGGAATTTGTAGGTTATAATTAGTAGGTGGTGTGATAGCAAATACTGTGAGTTCATTTCAAATGGTTAAGAAGAGGGAACTATTTAATTAACTAGAAAAGGAATCCAGAATCTTGATTATGAAAGAAAAAAGGCAACAAATGGTTTCTTTTTAATGTATGAAACTGCTTCCTTCCTCCAAAAAAAACCCCACAGGAACAAGGATGAGATGGGAAAAATGTGCTGATGAACAGAAATAAATTCTAAAATGTTTGGGTAATATGAATACATACCATTCAGAGGAAATCACTTATCATAACAAAAGGCAGCACTAGAAATAGAGTTAAAAGGAGAAGGTTCTGAATCACTATCAAGAAAAGCCTGACAATAAGATCTGTTAGCTACTGTTATAAGTTCTTATTTAACCATTATGAGGATCCCATTGCTTGAAACCTTTGAAACAGAAGGTTTTTGTGATATTCAGGGTGGGAGCGTGTTTGAGTATTCCTCCTTTTAAGGGAATTTTAATAAAGTGTCTTCTTGAGGCTCTTAATTGCATAAAGATTACCCAGCAAAAAATAACTTTGGATTTATTGTACCAGTCTCTTGTGTGAAGTCTGGCAGATTTATTTTGAGTGTGAAAACTGTACATTTAGATTTATGTACTGTGTTTTCCTTCTACACTTAAATGTTACAGCATACAGTTCTGAGACAAGCTCATTTTTCCAGAGAGGTGAGTGATTTTGCAAGAATTAGTGAATTTACCCATTATTAAATCTGTTGTGGGGAAAAAAGGTATCTACAGATGTTTGAGTGCTGCTTTAAACTTTTCACAGACTAAAATAACACCTTGACTAAAGGGAACAATGTAGTCATGTATGTGTACATGTGTACAACCAAAATTAAATGGACTATGGAATGCTCCATCTTGTGTTTCAAATACATAGTTTAATATGACTAAATATGTAATTTGGATAGTATGTCTATGTATTTTGGTATGGAAAGGATTGCCTCCAGTGTACCTAGACATCTGAGAGAACGTATTTGATTATAGTGCTCAAGTTTTTTATGTTACCTCTGCATCCCTTTTGGAAAGCTTTGGGGTTTTTTCAGCTTGATAATTTGAAAGTAATTTTAGCTTGAGAATTCAAAACTAAGTGGAGTACTGCTGAAATCAGATGTCATTAAAAGATCTGTATTGCTCTCCCCTGTAGTTTCAGCCACATAAATTAAGCCTTGAGAACTTTCTGCAAACTGACCAGAAGGACTGGTATGATCTAGTCTGACATGCTAGTTGTATGCATGTAAATATATCCTGTTCTTCCTTTTTTCAAATCCTTCCTCTCTGCTGGAATATTTGGTTCAGGGAGATGTTCCTTTGTACTTAAGTCTTTGAATGGTGAAGAATCTCCTACATATCTTGGTGAGAAAGCCTAGTGGTGTGTTAAGAATTTCCATTTGAGTGTATTAGAGTGACTGCCAGTGTTGAATAATCCTGTAGCAATCATGGCTCTTTGATTCAAGAAGAACAAGATTTGTGGGGAAAAATAAATGCCTTCTATTAGATTGGTCTTTATGACTGGGGGAGGTGGGGAAACAAAAGGGAGTTTTAGGTATGTGAGATATTAAAATCCATGACAAAACCAAAAAGTTTCAGAGTTACTGAGAATAGATATTAGTATTTTAGGGAATAGATAGTTGTTTGTGGAAGGTGTACATGGTATTGGCAGGGGACGTGATAAAACTTTTACTTACTTATTAGATGTTTCTCTGGTTGAGTCTTAAAATGCAACACAAAACTCAACTTTTACGGGTTCATGAGTACTGTAATCCTCTAGGTTAATGAAAACTAGTTTCCAGAGAGAGTTCTGGGAGATGGGGCTGAGGAGCACTTCCATGAGAAGTGCTCTCTTTGCAGTTAAGGAAATGTTAAGTGCAGATTGGTTGCCATGTGCAGTTGCTTAGTTTCATCCCTGTAGTTTTCATGAGATTATCTGCTGTGCTGGTTCTAATTCATATTACATGCTGAGAAATAAATGTATTCAGGGACCTGGATGTGTCTCTCATGGAGACTGTTTACTGTGATGGCTATGCAGATGTTTGTTGCCATGAATTTTCCTGGTTTGCTAAGCGTTCATATTAAAGGAGAAACGTGCAGTTTCTCACGCTGGTGAATTGTAAACACAGGACCATGTTTTGTAAATATTGGCAATGTTATGAATACTTTCTCCAAGACAAGGGGAGGTTGAATGACAGCCTCCTGGACCAATGTGACAGGAGAGGTGGCGATACCCTTCTCCAATCCATGGTCACCTTGCCACAGATATATAATGGAAAAATAAACTAAGGGCAGGGTCTTCTGCCCTGCTGCTCTGTTGCACCCAGATCTGTGTCCCCAGTCTGTGTTCCTGGTTGGGCCTCCACGGTGATAACTGGCGCCTATACGTGGTCAAGTTGCAAGCTAGTGAGGAAAGAAAAAAGAAGAAAAAAAAAAAAAAAATCTGCCTTCTACAGCTGCAAAAGAAGAAACCCACGATGTTCTCAGAGGAACGATTGATGATGGAACTGCTCCACTCCTTTTTGTTGTCCTGTGACGCTGACTTGACCAGGAAACACGTGAGAGAACTATTTAGCTGGGGAAAGAAACTTGGAATTTTTTATAGTGCTGAAAAAGCACTCTCAATCGACCCATGGAAAACCCTGGGGGAAAAACTTTTTTTATCCGTTCTGAACGGAAATATGAGAGCTAGCGCTCTCCTAGGGATCTGGGGAACAGTCTTCCCACTTCTAAAAGAGGCTGGGGAGGACTTTGAAGTTGATTCTGGGCTTTCGACAGGAAGCAGGACTGGCTCCCCTGTGAGCTCCGTCGCTTCTGACGAGGATTGCTCTGATGCAGGGTTAGAGCCGATGCAGGAGACCCCCACCCCCATGTCGGGGGTTGGGCGCGCCCAGCGGGGTTTTTGGAAGGACTGGGAAGCTTTTTTCGGTCCGCTCCCCGCGCGGTTGGCCGGGCGGGGAGCTGGGGTGCCGAGGGGGCGGAGCGCTCGGCCTCGGGTCCCACGCCGAGCGCGGGGGATCGCCCGCGCCGCCCCGGGCCGCCGTGCCGCGGCGACCCCCCCGCTGCCCGCCGCCGCTGCGGGGTCCGCCCTGCAGCTGCCCGCAGCGGAGCCGCCGCCGCCCGCCGCGCCGCGCCCCGCCCCACGCGTCCGGTGCCAGTCCGGCGCCGCGGGGGGAGGGCTGGGCGCAACGCTGCCCGCTGCTGCGGGGCCACCCGCGATGGACAGCCCCCCCGCGCCGCCGCGCGGCCCCGCCGCATGCCCCCTCCGTTCAGAGGGGACGGGGCCGAGCGCTGGAGCCGCAGAGCTGCTGCCGGCTCTGGCCCCGGCCACCGACCCATCGGCTGATGGAACAGGAGCTGAAAGCTGTGGCCGATCGGCCACGCCCCCCTGCCCAGCGCGACAATCGCCCCCCCGCTCAGAGAGGAGTCTGAGCGAGTCACTGTCCCCCGCCCACCCCCCCTACGGGGCCGGGTCGGCTGTGGGAGATGATAACGGGGCAAAAGCGTTGTCTGATGTGCACGCTTTTCCTGACATGAAATCGGATGAGGCTTTTAGTCCGCAGGTGAACCAGGCTGCTGACCTAACGGAGCTGCTGCCTGAAGATGCAGCTTTGCCCGAGCCAGTTCAGGGACCTGTGGACGTGGTTCCACAGCATCATATCCATGATGACCCATCATGGGCAGTCCCGCTTCCCTTATCAAGGGACGTGGCAGAAGATAATATAAGCTTCACTGAGGCAATTCAATGGATCAGTGCAGAATTTGAGGATCTGATCTTTCCTTATGTAATAAGAGGTCTTGCAACAATGATGCTTGAACCTCAACAGGTTTCTACCTTTGAAAGAAATTGGAAATTCCTAGCTGGACAAATGGCTGTCAAAAATAGCCACCTGCCTCGAGATGATCCCTTGTTTGGGGTCGGAGTTGACCTACTTATGGGGAGGAGTCAATATGCTTGCCCTGATGTGCAAGCTGGCCTTTCTTTCAGGGTTTTAGATTCGTGCAGATACATAGGGATATCTGCACTGATAAAAACCAAGTTATCCTTCTCCCCAAAGGAAGACTTCTTAGACATAGCACAGAAGCCAGAGGAAGCTTTTAATGAATTTATATCGCGTCTGATGCATTTTTTAAAGACGAGAGTCGAGGATGTAACTTTGACAATGATAATTTTGGAGCAATTAGCAAGAAGCCATGCTAATTCTGCTTGCCAGAGGCTCCTGGAAACCATTCCAGAGACTTCTACTGTCCTGGAGATGGTCCAGACCTGTGCAGTTCTAAACACCTGTGATTCTATGGTGATAACCCCAACGGCTGCTTCACAGCCGGCAGAAAGGAGGCAGAATGCTGGACATGAGACACAGGCAGATATTCAGCCTAGTGGAGAACAGGAAAAGGAGGCACAGAAAGTGACTCCCTTGTTTCTCTGCGCACAATGTGGGGGTTCAGACCATACTGCAGAAACTTGCAAAGCAGTGGGTCATGCTGAGCCCACGCCAAGCCCGAAAACTCGGAGGCGAAGAAAAAGACGAAGACGTCAGGGGGACGAAACAGTTTCCCAAGCTCTAGAACAAGAGCAAAATTCTCTGGCTGGTGTACAGCCATCATCTCAAGTGTAGGAAGTGTTGATGTTGCCACATAGCTATGGTCAGTTTTCCTTGGACCTTGCAGTGGGTTTCTACGTCCACATCCTATGTTGCATGCATTCTTTGAGAAAAAGTCAATTGCTCAATTTGTGTTTTTTAAGTTCTCTATCCTCAGGTTCTGGGATCTTTGCCATGGAGGTGGCCACTGAAAGTCTGCTGAGCTGCCTCAGGTGCATTGGACTGATCCTGAAACCTTGTGCACCCTGTGCCACCCTAGTGCCACCCATCACAGAAGCCTCTTCGAGATCCGATTAACATGGACACGGACTGGCATCCTCTCTTTTCCTATATGGCCTCCATAGAGACTTTGGATCCTGTGGAGCTGCTGGACAAGGACTGATTGAAGCAGTGTGATGCTGAGAGCCAGCGGATTGTTAATCATGGACTCAGAGGAATTGTTTGCTATGGCTCAGTTTTATGTATGGTAGCCATTGTGACCTCTGTGGGGAAAGTGCACGTTGTTTGGGGGTTGTGGTTTTGGGACAGAACTTTTGGGGTTCGGAATTTTCAATTGAGTGGTTAAAATTTTCTTGGAATGCTCCTGCCTTTTGCACCATATATTCCCTTGTATCTTATAAAAATTTAAAAATATGAGGGTGTTGGTTGAATTACGTTAGACTATGCTCGAGATATTTTGAGCAGGTTATTGCAAGGGGTTCAGGGTGAAACCCTGGGTAGCAAAGGCAGAATCAGACCAACATGTAGCCCTCACACCGTCACCTAAATGAAGGTCGGTGAACTTTATGCAGGTTTTTTTTTCTTTCTTTTTTCCTGTCATAGAATTGTTCATTTTTCTTTTTTTGTTTTCTTTTTAATATACTTAAAAGGGTGAGATGTTGCCATGAATTTTCCTGGTTTGCTAAGCGTTCATATTAAAGGAGAAACGTGCAGTTTCTCACGCTGGTGAATTGTAAACACAGGACCATGTTTTGTAAATATTGGCAATGTTATGAATACTTTCTCCAAGACAAGGGGAGGTTGAATGACAGCCTCCTGGACCAATGTGACAGGAGAGGTGGCGATACCCTTCTCCAATCCATGGTCACCTTGCCACAGATATATAATGGAAAAATAAACTAAGGGCAGGGTCTTCTGCCCTGCTGCTCTGTTGCACCCAGATCTGTGTCCCCAGTCTGTGTTCCTGGTTGGGCCTCCACGGTGATAGATGTTTGTATTTATTGTTTAGATAGTGTCTAGATTTTGTTTGCTATAAATGTATTCCTGAGGCTCCTAGAAAAGTGGACTATGAGAATATTTGAAGGCTCATCTTGTGAGGCTGGGAAAGGATTTCAAAGTAGAAATTTTTCCCACTGCAGGTTTCCAAGGTAGAAGAGTGTATTAGAAATACAAGTGTACAAGATGAGATGATACCTGGACACCTCAAGCAAAGCTAAAGTCCTCTTTCACAAGCAGAGGTGCCCTTGCCTGACAGAATTGAAGGTCACTTGGATTAGCACAGTATCTACTTTTTTTAAATGTATCTACTTATTTTTATCTAATATTAAGGGGTTTTGAGTATCCTGGTTCTACTATCTAGAACCAGTATCCTAGTTCTACCATAGCATAGTTAAATTAGGTTGTGTATTGACACGTAAATGATATATGTCCTTATGATGTGATGACTTAACTGTTAATGACCTTACAGGCCAGACTTTACCTCTGTTTCTTTTATTTCTCCTGTTTGTTAGTTGATCAGAAAACCAGTCCATCTAACCAACCAGTGGTCTAGTGGAAGGTTTGCTTCTCTCAGTGCAGGGGTTGGAACTGAGTGATCTTGAAGATCTCTTCCAGGCCTGACTTCAGTGAAAGGCACTGGTAGCTGAGGTTCCCACTGTGGATTCCTGCTAGGATGATTTTCATGGTCTCTGCATGAGTCGTCATCAGTTTTCTTGGCTGGAAGCTTTGCTTGCATAGCTTTCAGGTGTGACTGTTCTCCGTGTAACTCGGCAGTCTCAAGGACATGAGGCTGTAGGGTCCTGTGTGCTCTGCATGGGCCATGGCCTCAAAGAGTGCTGTCACAAAGGACAGCAGAACGTCACTGCACTAGCTGTGGGGTTTGGGCAGCCACCCCAGACTGAGAGGAGGCACAGCACGGAGGAAATACAGTATTATAAATCTAGCTGGTGATTGTCAGCTAAATTCTACAGCAAGTCTCAGGTAGTAGGAGTGGATACAAAGAAAATGATTGCAACTGTACTGACAGCCACATCTCAGTGGAGATAGCTTTTATTGGGGTGTGATGTTTACTGCCTTTAGGAAAAACACATAGATTCTTTCTTTTCTAGCATAGCATAGTCTGTAAAAGTTTGGGGTTTTTTTCAACAAGAAAGAAACCTATAATTGCTAAGAGTATGTTCTAAGCAGTTAAATTATGCTGCATTGATTTATATAGTTTCACTCTTCTGCCAAAAAATTAGGAACATCTGATTTTTATTTCTTCTTTTCCCCCACAAAATACTTGTTCCTCTTCGTTCTCAAAATACTTATTTTTCTTTTCCTCTCAGGTGCCAATCTGACCTTGCTGGAATCTGTCTCCAGTTATGTTTTGGCAGTCAGTGAGGTACACTTGAATGCCTTAATGTAAATCAGGCTTTGCCCACTGCTTGATTTTTGTGCCATCACCTCTACTCCCTGAAGAAAACCAACCCCCAAACCCTCTGGTCCTTGTGAGACATTTTACAATTCTGCCAAAGAATCTTGAATATGCTCCTCTGGACAATCAAAGTATTTAAAATTTCAGACCTAATAATGCATAAAATATTTATAACTTAAACATTCATAAGTGGAATTGAATGACCATTATGGTACTGGTAATGTTTCTGGGTTTTAAAGCCAGTGAAAGGTAAATACGATGTTGCGCTTGTTAGATTATAAAGAATGATAAATGTGCTTGGTAAATTAATTGGCTGATTTTGGTAATCTAATATTTGATGCAACAAGGCACTGAATTGTTACACTAGGATTAGATACTCAGTGTAGTGTGCATGGAGTGACAGCAAACAGAATCCTTACAGACACTGTTTTACTTGGAATAACTTCAACTTTAAGAAAATCAAAGAACAGTTGAGGTTGCTAAGTGACAGCAAAATATTTATCCTGTTTTTAGAAAATCAAACCAGTTTATGCAATGAATAGTAGGGGACAGCATATATTGTGTGCCACCCACATGCTGTATAGGACCATTATTGCACATAATTAGGAGCTGCATAATTCAGCACAGTAACCACAGCTATCACCTCTGTCTTAGTACTGATATTTTCTTTAGTATATTTAGTCTTCTTCCTCAGAAGAAAATCTGTCAAGTAATCCGTTATAAACAAATACTCTCTATCTCTGCTGTGAAATACAAGTATTATTCTTTTGTAGGCAGATACTGGAAGAGGAGGCAAGATGGGAGAGAGGGAGAGGAAACAGAGCAAGAATCACTGTTTATAACTGGCTATTTGCTTTGCAGGCTTATTCTCATCACCAGTGGGAGATGAAGCATGCTAAGAGGCAATGATGTGGCACAAGTGTTATGTTTTTCTGGAAAGAGAGGATAATGATGGGTTCAGCCTAAGGCTCCATGCCTTGTTCTTGGCTCTCACAGAGGAGCTGTGTGTAAAGTACCCTGTGGGTAAAGTCCTCCCCACCACCATGGAGGGTGGTCAAAAGCCCTAATTCTTGCAGAGTGGTGAAGGCTTGGGTGGCTCTTGAGTCTCACACTCTCTCAGAGTGAGAGTTTTTTCAAGTGTTGTTAGATGCAGTCCTGCCGTTCCTAAGGCTGATTTGGGAAGAGGAAAGCTGCCGTAATGGGCTGACCAGTATTGCCTCCTGGCTGAAATGGGAGACCCTGCCGAGACGACACAGGGAGGGAGTCACTGAGCTCCACATCCTTGAGAATGCTACTGTGGCAATGGGATGAGTTAGTCCTTGACAGAATTTTGATGTATTTTTCTGTTCATTTGGTTTTCCCTTGACAAAGAGGTTGTCAGGACAAGAAACAAAGTCATATTCAAAGATATATGTGAGAAGTTGACTGGAAAAAGATTTATTCGTACCTTCAGTTCCCTTAATTCAGGAGATTATCATTTATCTCCTGACTGAATTGGAAGAGAGGGACAGCTGTTTGAGGGAACCCTCACGAGGCTCTTTTTCCACTCGGCTCTCAAAAATGATAGCTTTGACTAAAGTTTTTCAAAACCAACTGCTGCTGTCAAAGACATTATACAAAATGGCATAATTTTGAAATAAAAATGCTTCCTCTTGTTTGGAAGTGTTAAGGGACTGAGGTTTGGTGCTACAGACAATACACATAGCAGCATTGAGGTTTCAGAAGTGGCTCCTTGGTTGGCTCCTCCGTACCGCTGTGTTTTTGCAGCCTGTGTAAGAAATGCTTTACCTTGCTCTGTCTGTAGTTGCAGTCCCCACCTGCTGCTGTTTCCCCGAACACCGGTGCGGTCGGACGGGGTGGTGGCACGCTGCAGGGTGGGGGAGCGGCGGCAGTGCCGCTGTCGGCGTTCGAGCCCGCAGGCCCCGGCGGGCTCGGGCGGGCGCTGTTCGCGGCACGGCCGCGGGGGGGCGCTGGCCCCGGTGCCGCGCGGTGCCGGAGCTGCGGCGCCGCCCGCACCGCGGGGCCGGGCCTGGCGGGCCGGACCGGGCCGGGCCGCGCACACCGCGGGCGGAACTCGCTCATCTCTGGGGCCGAAGCTCCCTAGGGGCAGTGCTGCCGTGAGCTGTCTGTGCCAGCTGCTGTTGGCTGCCTGCGATCCGGGCAGTAGCGAGTGCTCTGTGTACGTAGGCAGAGAGAAGCAGATGAAGATGCTCTTAATGAAGCATCAAGCGCAGAGAAGCTACAGTTGTATTTTTTCCTTCTGTCTTTCAAAGAGAAATAAGCAGTCATACGCTTAAAAATCCGTAGGTGCTTCATTTTTCTCCTTCGTTGGAGTTTATTATTTAAGGAAGCAAAACTTGTGACATTGGAATAACTATTTGAAATGCAACTTCTTATAAAAATAGGAGTTTAAACTCTGTAAAAATCCATTTGTTGAAATTGTTTAAAGGTATGGGTGGAGCTAAACCAGAAGTGCCTCTAGGTTTTCATACCCAACTTTCACTTTAGAAGGGGAAAAAGCAAATCTTTAAATTAATGCTCAAAGAGGATATCTGGATACGTGACTTCTTTGAAATGTTAAATGCAAGGTGAGAAAGTTTTTTAGTAGTTAAGTGCTTGAGGCTCTTTCAGGTTTTTATATTACCCTTGTTAAATTGCTACTGCAACTTGAAAAAGTTATTCTTAATTTAATTAAATATCTCTTTGACAAGTTTACTCTGTCTTAAATATTTTTATTGTTTCATAGCTTACTAAGGTTAGCAAATGTAAACTGAAAAAAAAAAGTTAGTTGAAAGACACAGGGATGGAGGGGAAGATAAGTTTTTATCTGTTGTGTGACTGCAATAAAGAAAAAGAACAAATCTGAGGTCAGTTAGTCTTGTTTTCCCGTAAATTTGTCTTTACTTATCTTCAATCATTTTGCAGAACGCAATCAAGTCTCATAGTCTGAGTCACTGGAATTTAGTTACAGCATACATTCTCCCATGAAGCAGCAGTAGTTGTTTATGAAGTATCACACAGAGTTATGATAACAGATTCTTTACCACTAAGACTGCGAAATCCAAAGAAGCAGTACAAAGCTGAAGCAGGTTAATGGAGAGCAGCAGAATCAGTGAGGCTTTGCTGTGTACTTTTGATGGTATTCCGAGTTCAGTTTACATTTGGGGGGACATATAGTAATGTGGTTTTTTATTTTAAATTTCCTGTTTGTGGCTCTTCCTACTAAAATTAAAATGTGGAAACAGAGGCAGTGACAGCGAAGATGAGAGTGGACTGAAAGTGAAGGTCTGATGTGTGTGGATCTTGCAGAGAGCAGAGGAGGAAAGGGCTCGTGCGATGGAAAGGAAGGCTCCTGCAGAGGACCTTGAGCTCCGTTATGGGAGCTCCTACCAGAGGGAATCTGCCCAGGCTTACTGCCCTTAATCTTAAGCATTTCTCTTGGAATTCTGGCTGTACATGAATTCTCTTGTTCTGTGTTGACCAACTTCAAAGGCAGCTCAGCTTTGATGGGTTGAGCTGCTTGGCAGTATCCCAGAGCTAATGTCCTGTACAAATACCTGTGTCTCTGCGTTTTGTTACTACAGCATTCCAATGCAATTAGTCTTTCTTTTTCTCATCTCATTTCCAAGCTATTACTTATACTGTTAGCTTTGTTTAATTTTTAAGTGCTTCAAATTGAAGAGTGTTAATGAATTTATTAAAAATGACCAACATAAAAAAGAGATGAGAGAGAATTCACTGTACACTCAATATTCTGACAAGTAAAAAAACCCAGAGGAGCTGTATGCTGCAGTAGACTACTATAAATTATTCTGTATCTTGACAGCTAACTGCATCTCTATATATGACAGTACTTGGGACATGTAAAATAGGCTTCAGATCATCCTTAGTGCAAGTTGTAGCTTTTCATATTTTCCATTGGGAATAATATTATTATTTAGCTTTGCAGGAGAACTTTATTCTGTACATCCAGGTTTTGCACTGAAATAAAAGTAATTTAAGAAATACACAGTAATCCTAAAATGCCACTCAACTCTTGGAAATTCTTACTACCTAAAGTAGTGAATATGAAAGCCATATATAAATATTTTAAAAGTATTTGCTGAACTATGATGGTTAGAAATGAGAAAGTCAGAATTAAATTTATATTTCATTGCCTTATTCATAATGTTTTTGTTTGGTATGTGGCTAATAGAGAAGCAAATCACCTAAAGAATGAAGTCTGCAGGCATGAAGACGCATTTTCATAATTGCCTTGGCAGGAAGCCTGCATGTTCTTGTAGCAGAGCTGTGAATATTCCATGGGATGAAGGAGCTGCTCGCTCAGCAGAGGGGCACTGTCCGTGTGAGTGCTCCTCTCTTTTCTAAGTCTCCCAAAAGAACATGTGTGAGCTGGAAAAAATCCTCAAACCATCCATAATGATTTGCATTTTCTGGTATCTCAACTTTTCCAAAATATTTAGAAAATGAGAGAAGAATAAGAAGAATCGAATCAGTGGAATGAGGTTTGATTTCTGTTAGAAACAGCTGTCAAGTGTCATGAAGACTGTGTGCAAGGAGTGGATGTTTGGCAGGCAGGTGGATAGGTACCATTTTGGGTGGATGTGCAGACACAATATGAGTACTCCTCCCATCGATTTTTAATTAGCAGTGGTACAGGATGGGGTGTCAGTGTCAGGCTGCTGCTCTCAGGAGTTCATGCAGGAAATTTATCCAATTCATAGCAACCTCTGTTGAAGTTTGCTTGCCTCTACAGGAGGCCTTTTTTCCATGGGCTTGTTCTGTTTCTTAATTGTTCTCTTAAGAGGAGGAATAGAATTATCATATATTTTTAACTAGCTTGAATTTTTTTTCAGAGGCATACTTTTCAGCTTTGTGTCACTACTGCCTACATCTCATTATTTTTTTAGAGGCTTTCTGATACCCAGTATATAGATGACATCTGTACTATTGTTTCCTGTCAAAATAAAACAGCTTTCAGGTTTGCCATCAATTTGGAGAGTTTTGCAGAAAATTATGTTTTCCAAAGAAGCACATGAGTTTGCAAACTTAGCAAACTTTATGTGGGATGAAAATCTTCCTGTGATATTAAGAAGATAGAAGTTGTCTACAGTAGGCCCATTATCAGGATAGCAGAAATTTTGCTAATTTTATAACAGTGTTGTAGCTTAAATGACTTCAAAGTGTTGACATAAAGAGACCTGAAAGCCTAACGCCACCATATTTACTGCAGATGCCAAAAAATTCTCCAATAAGAAATGATTATGCCATTGCGAGCAGTGTTATTTGTTGCAGGTTACCCATTATAAATATCACTTTCTGCCCTCTGGAAAAATAGTTACATTTTCTGGCTATACATTTATTTGTTTGTTTGTTTTACTTATGCAAAATACAGGAGGGATGAAAAAACCTTTCTGTCAGTTGTTTGAAATTTTTTTAGTGTTTAAGTTCAAGAATGTGATATTCAAACTTCTCACAGATTTGTTAAGGAGAAAAATGCTACTAAATAATTTAGGAGTTGATAGAAACCATGACGAAAGACCTTTGTCTGGATCCCTGGAGAGCTTCTGAACTTTGTTTTTTCCTTTAAAATTACACTTTGATAAAAATGAGTTGTTTGCTAGGTTTAAGTGTGTAATGTGCTCTTCTAGGAGTTTGTTTTCAAAACGTACTCAACTTTGATATGAAGTCCACCAAAGGCTACTGGGTGTCCATCTTTGCCTGCTCTTCCCTAAGATCCAGTTTTGTGTTGTTCCCAGTGTTGTAGCATCAGTGGCTAGAATTCCATTTTCTTCACAGTGCACATGCTTCTTGAAACACTCCAATGGTAGTGCCTAGCTTACTCCAAAAAATTGAGGCATCTCAGTTGTTTATGTTCAGTTATTTCAAGGCTGAAAAGAAAATGATGTATTTGAAGACAAGCTAAGAGCTAAGTTTTATTAGCTGCTGCTGCTGCCATGGAGAAGAGCAACCATTATATTCAGCTTATGCATATAAAATACTGCACAGAAGTATCCATGCAGACCTGTTCCTGGCATCCCAGGGACACCAGGGAAGGAGCAGAAGTTCCCTTGTGTGGTACCTGCCTTGCATGTGTGGCAGCTGGGCCTCTGAAGAGCTGCCATTCCATAGGGAGCCTCTGTCTCTTTTTCCCTGTTCACAGGTTCCAAGTGTGTGCAGTGCTGTGTATTTTACTTGGAGACTAACTGCATTTATTTTTGTTCTCCCCTCTCTCCTTGTTTCTCTCCTGCACAGCTCAACAAGCAGCAGCTGCAGGTGCTGAGGGAGCGTTTCCAGGCCTTTCTGAACGGGGAGACGCAAATCGTCGCAGACGAAGCGTTTTGCAATGCTGTGCGAAGTTACTATGAGGTGAGCTGTGGGCTTTGCTCTCTGTGTCGTGTTCATAGTATGCCTTTTAATGCACGTACAAGGAAAGTAATTTTAAGTTTCAAAGGCTGTGAACTTTCAAACCTTCTAGAAACAATTTCCTCATAAACCAGCTTTGCTGTTTTAAAAGTTGAAATCTACTGCCTGAGCACAAGAGAGAAACTGAACTGAAAAATATTCACTCTTTTTTAAGAAGGGAAAAAAAATTAAAAGAGAAGATAAAATTAAGAACCCCTGGTGCTAAAAATCTTCCTGGCAGCACTTGATACAACTAGGCACTGCTATCTTTATCTCCATATGTCCAAGGTAGCTCTTTTAATCAGCACTTTGTGAGTTATCATCCTGAGAAATATGTCTTCAGATTTTAGTTACCACGCAGAAGGTTTTGGTGAGGACCTGCCCGTTCCCTTCCAAAAGAACTGAAGCTTTCCATGCAGATGGGCCAGCTCTCACAATCTGCTGTGACCTCCCAGGCGTGTTCAGTGCCTGCAGCCCCAGTGCAGATCTGTAGGTGGAGTTTTGATTGCCAAAGGGACAGGTCCAGTTCCAAACTAGAGGACAGTTCACTGTCCATCAGCAGCACAGGGCTAGTGAACTAACTTGTTACTCTTACTGTGTTTTCATTTTGCTTCATCTAACTTCTGACCTGCTCAATGAATCAAAAAGGCTGGATGTTAAACTTCTATGCCTTTTCAGAGGTCTTCTTTCATATTTCAGCCTACCACATCTCTTTTTTCCAAAGCAGCTTTATTTTTGGTATATTATTTGTTGATTTTTCCTGTCAGCTATTCTTTGTTAGTGAATAACTTTTTTGTTAAGCAGAAAAAGATGTGGTTTATGTCTTAGCTTGGTTTCATATACAATAAATTATATTGCACAACAAAAAAAAAAAAGGAGAGGGATGGACAAATGATTTTCCTGTTGCGCTGAAATCATGGACTCAGTGTGTAGAAATAAAAATTTGTATAGAAACCATAAAACTCAGTGTGAGTTTTCCCATATTATTGTCTGATCTATGCTATGGCATTTGAAATTAGAGATTCTCACAAAAACACTTGTGAAAAGATGGAGATAGGTCTTCAAGTAAAACTAGACTATAAACATTCTCAAGGTACTATTTTAGGTGTGTGAGAACACGACAGAAGTGGTTAGAAAATAATCCATTTTTCTGTGTAGCAACTGAAGTGAAGGCTGGGAGGAAGGACAGTTTGAGAGATGGTGCAGGGCAAGGCTGAGCTATTTAGTGGCCCAGTATTAGGTTTCAGAGTAGGAGGATGTCTCAAGATGCTGAACCTGGGGTAGAACTTAAAAGGACTTAAAGGTTATAGTTCATTCTTTAGCACACTGTGTAAAAAGTTTGATGTGTTAGAGGAAGTAGTCTGCTCTTTGGAAAGGATGTGATAGTGAATAAAAATAATTTTAAAATAAATGTCTAAACAGTAGCTGTTCCGTTAAGATTTACTTCATGCCTTTTTTTAAATGAAATTTTTAGATGCATTGAGAACTGTTATCTAGCATATCTGCTCTTGCAATGAGAGGCTGTGCATAATAATCTAAGACGGCCTTATACAATGAAAGGCTTAAATTTTCCATCTATTTTCAGGCATTCACCATTTTGAATTAAGTGGATAAGTGTTCTGGGTATCCAGTTTTAAACAGAGAATTCCAAAACTCTCAGCATTACTGTCAAGGATGTAATGATGCCAGGAGCTTCATCCTGAAGCCCTGGCATCATTAATATACCATGAGCTGATATATCAGCTGTAATTTCAGTCTTTTTTTAAATTTATTTATCCCAGCCTCCCAATTCCATTTTGCATTCTTTCCACAGACTTCCTTCCAGACTTGCACAGCCCTTTCCAGTTGTGCAGTTTGAGTCAACATTTGCTAGTCATTTTTAATTTCTTTTCAGGGTTGTATTAAATAGTTACCAGTAGATTTAATGCTCGATGCAGTGGTGGAATCCAGATGGAGACTTAGTTCAAGCTGATGCTCCTCTTTAATGCATTTTAATCAAATTTTATGCATCTGCTCGCATATTCTCATCTTTATTTGTATGTGTCTCTTGCACCTTTTTCCTTTTCTTTGCTATGCATTGGTTGAAAATATTAGTCTCTATTACTTCTTTGTGTGTTCTGTAGATGCTGGGCTTTGATGCTTTCTCCTCTCTATGTCTACCACATGTGGTCCATCACATCTTCCATGTGGTGATGTTTATTAGTACTTTGAATTATGGGCATCTGCCTTGTTTCTGCCTTACAGTATCTTACAAACTTCCATGTTAATTTCCTTATACTTTAATTGCTCACCTACAGTTCAATTTTGCCTGACAGAGCAGGAAATAAATATGTGCTCTGCTCAGTAATTGTTTTATTCTGAAAATTATTAACTTGCCTTTAATCCTATGCAGTAGTCATAGTTTGAGAGTTATAATATTGTTTGCAAATCCAGGGTATATTCATTACTGTGGCTGATTTTCTACTTTAACTTTGAATGTGAAAGAGAAGGTCTGCTTTGGGGATATGACATAAATTCTGTATCAGTAGTTGCAGGTGTTTTCACTGTAATCTGTAGAGTTTGTTCAGACTGTGTCCTCCTAAGAATCCTAAGAGAAAGCTCCAAGGATTTAGGAACTTATTAATGCTCAGTCTTTGGTTTACTTTTTTGACAAATATCTGGGGAGAGACCAATTTATTTGCTAAATAAATAAATATGAATTTCAGCATTCATTTCACTAGGCTGTAAGCCATGCTCCTGTGTCAGAACCACTTGGGAAGTTTACACCAGTCAAGTTTTTCGCCTTATTTCCTCCACTACGTCTTTTCCAATGCTACTGTGGTTTTTAAGGCTGTCTATGAATAATCTGGGATCGGTTTTCATTGATCTTAAAAATGCAGCAGAAAAAAATATATTCATAGGAAAAGTTACATAAACTCTTATTTAACTCTTCAGAAAAGATTATTTCATGTTCTGTGTAATTTCCCCATAGAATCCCAGACTTTCTGAAAGCCTCACTTTAGCATGTTTCATTTTTGTGTACATGAATGTATGATTGTCTTGTTTTCCCTTTCAATCTCAGTTTAGAGAAGGTGTGGAAATGTTTATTCTTTCTGAAATCATTCTCTCAGAATTAACATAGGATTTTATTCTTTTGTGTGTGGAAAATTCCATTACCGACACTGAGCCAGATTCTAATCAGAACATCAGATGCTGGTGCTGCTTTTCAGATAAAGAGAAAAATTCAATCATATGGTAATTTTTTATGAGTAATTATATTGGACACACTGCTAAGTATAAAATTAAGTGAGAAAGTGACTTATGAAATAAAGTCCTTTTTTTTGCTTAATTCAACCCTGTATTTTAAAGATTTGTTTGTGAAATAGTAGATAATCTTTCATTCATCAGTTCTTGGATGCTCTTTCACTGAGGTTGCAAAATGCTGTTGTGCAGAGCCCTGAGAGGTTTATTCACTGTCTTTAATATACTTAGCTCTAATAGGTATGCACATACCTTGGGTTAAACTCACAGTGCTAATCCTTTAGTCTTGAATGCATGCAGTCTTAGGTATCAGTAAAGTGGATAAAGATTGTGATAAATGTTTGAAATACTGTGAAAACTTTTTCAATGTTGTAATGATTGCAAGTTCTCAGGTTTTCAACTCTGCTTAAAGCAAGCTGAAGCTGCAAGAAGTTCTCCATACTGGTGTTTTTCCTGTTTTTCTTGCATTTTAAATACCTGGTTCTAAGCCATGATTACTTCGTGCTGCTTAAATCTGAATGTTAAATGCGGGATCTATAACACTTGGTACTGTGGGGTGTTTTGAGAATTTAAAATCAGACTTCGTTTGACTGTACCCATTTGCCTGTGACACAAAGATCATATTTAACATACTTTCTGTTTAAGTTGAAGGGATTTGTGTCCACAAACCTAGGTGTTATTTTGGCACTGCCAGGCTGCAAAAAATGAACTAAAAGTAGAAAACAAAGAAAATAAAAAAAGAGAAGAGGACCCATATAATAGAATCATAGAATGATTTGAATGGGAAGGGTCTCTAAAGATCATGTAGTCCAATCTGCCTGCCACAGGCAGGGACATCTTTCACTAGATAAGTTGCTCAAAGTCCCATCCAACCTGACTTTGAGGACTTCCAGCAATAGGACATCTACAAAATATCTGGACAATCTGTTCCTGTATTTTACCACTCTTATTATAAAAATTTCTTCCTTACATCCAACCTAAATCTATCCTTAACAGCTTTCTAAATGGTAAAAGAAAGCATTTCTTTTCCTTCATACCAGTGTATATAGGTGGCACCTTTCAGCTTCTGCAGTAAATAGGCCAAGTGTCCTACAATTACCAATCTCCTATGGTATCAAATCCTGAAATGCTAATGCAGGCTCTTGCACTTATTCTTAGAAAAGGATGAATTGTGTTCGTAGGAGCTTTTTATATGAAGACCTTAAATATTGTGTTACTTTGTAAAAAAAAAAGTTGAGGTATTTCTGTAAAGAAAAGAATAAAATTATGCTATTTCTGCCCATGATTATGGGAAACTTGGTCTGAAAATTCTTTGCATGGGTGTGAGGGCAGAAGGATTTCACTGATGAAATGAGAAAAAGGAACTAGCTTTCTGGACTAAGGGGTGGTTTGGTTAGTTTTACAATTTTCCATTTACTGTCAGCTATTTTAGGCACACCATTTTTATTCGAGGCAACAAAAGTCATAATTGATCTGATGAATGTTTCAGAAATGAAGATGACACCTAAAGGAACCAAAAAGCATTCATTAGAATCAAAACATAGTACACACAAAATAAATAGTAATTAAATGTTGGAACATTCTGGTTTTATATTATTGAGACAAAATAATGGAATCAGTAGATTAACCATTTATTTAAATACATTAGGCTAATTAGTCTAGAAGCTAATAGTTTCAGAGCATAAATTCACTGGTTTCTGCTTTCGTTTTTTTTTAAAGTCATAATTGGCATATGCATGTATTTAAGGATATAGGCTTTTTACTCTGTTCAGGTTCTCTTAAAAAACCTGAGTACTACACCAGCATGGGATTTATGGTTGGTATAGTCTCATTTGAAGAAGCTGTTTCAAAAGGATGGGGTTTTTTATTAACTTTAGGATAATTTTGTGAGAATGCCTTTTGACACCAGATACGTTTGTAGTTGCAACCCATTAGCACTTCCACAGTTTCCATCCAGTTGCTTGAAAACATTGGCAGACTTGAGGTCAGTGTAATATTCTATGGAGTCTCTTATTTTAGATGTCTGGTGTCTGCCAGTTCTTTGAAAAGCTTCATAAAAGTTTTAGGGCACCCCGGGAAAGATGCATAACACAGGTTTATTTAAGTCATCTGTTTCGTTGAAGAAGCTCTGATGCCTTCAGTGCTTTGGATCACCATCCACAATTTGGCATGTAATGGAGATGGTCTCACTGTTAGCAGTCTAATTGTTTTCCTGAAAGAAGGAAGGGGGAGATAAGATATAACAAATTAAAACGTGCTTTACATGCTCTGGACCTCTTCCACGCTAAGGAGAGACCCGACAGAGTGGAACTGCAGGGTTGGTGATGTACAGCTTTGTCTTCAGGGTGCTGTTGTATTGCTGGTGCATGGAAAGTGTGTGGGTGCTGAAATCCACAATGTCTCCTCCACTACACATTGCTACATGGAGCTATTCTTTGTGTTTTCAGACTGGAACTCCCCTTTTCACTCTCATCTGGATGGTATCAGAGAGGCTGCACAGAAACATGCAGCTACTGTTGAAACTGTTTGTCCAGCCTCTCTGGACACTCATGTTTGTGGATGATCACTGTTCATTTGAGAATGCCATAAGGTTTCTATATTAGCAAGGTTGTAAAAAGACCTGTATTTCAAACTTTTAAATGAGATAGGTGGTTGATGGATAGAGTTTAGTGCATTACTTATACCAATCCTTTGATTTGGATGTGCTGATAGGAAGACAGAGAGGAATGGCTCATTGAATGTAGATTAAAAAAAATTCCAGTAATGCTATCCTTTTTTGTTCATTTGGTGACTGTTGTTGTTCCAGGCAAAGAAGGATGCCTTGTAGGTCCGACACTATACTGCAGAGGTAATTAGTGTTGGGTGGTGAGTTATGTCTTTACTGTAGTAAGCATTATGTGATGTTAGCTACTTGTTTATTAGATAAATTCTGAATGTCTATTAATCGGAACAAACCAATTAGAAAACCAGCAATGGCCCACACTGTTACACAACAGTGAATTTGTTCTGCTTTGCTTAATTATTTTTTCCCTAATCTCAGTGCTGTTTTACTCAGTCTCAGAGGAAAACAAAACTTATCTGGACCTTGGTTTTGCAATTAACAGCATGTTGCACTGAGACATACACTATACATGTTTTTGTTGACGCTGTCTTCTGGGCAGCTAAAGGCAGTGGGGATTTTTTTCAGCTAGCCTGATATTAGGAAAAAATGTGACAGTTTAACATCCTATCTGCCAAAATCTTGCAGGAGATAGTAACATTTTATTATTCTTTTTTTTTTTCTTAATCTGAAAATCATTATGTGGAAGGATTTTTCTTTCACTTCTTGATGAAAAGATGATAACTCTTGATCTTTTTAAGTTAGAGCTACCTTTTCCATGTCTCAGCACAGAGCCCTTAGAGTCCTCTGGATGTGGAAATAATATCATAAAATATTTCATTACGTTAATGCCAATGAATTTTCTTTTGTGCCTTTATATCATAACATCTGTGTGTTCCATTCAGCAATATCTCAGGGAGTCTCCAAATCAATGTGGAACAACAGCACACTTTTTTTTTCTGCTTTTAGCAGTCAAACAGATATTCAGCCATGACTGAATTGCTGTCTATCTCTGTGAGCAGAGAGAGGGGTGTGTGTGTAGTTTCACCTTAGTAGTACACTTGAAATATCTCAATACAAGACAAGTGAAAATTCTTACACGATGCTTATGGACTCCACTTGAGGAAAAGTTATTTCAGAGTCTCTCTGTCTCCTGACTCTTTAGCTTCTAGAATTTTCTCATGTAATTTCTTTAGGTTTCAAGTTTTGATTAGCAATCCACTGTAGAATGTTGTTATATTCATCTAATTAATAATTTCACTGAATTGCAAAAAACTACTATCTAACTGATTTCTTGATCTTAAACACACAGACCCACCCCCCCAAAACCCACACAAAAAACCCCAAACCAATCAAACAACCAACCAAACACCCAAAACTCAACCCATTCAAAAAACAAGCAGTAAAGGAGAAAACCTCTCATTTTCATGCACCATCAGATTGAATTTTTAGGACTGGTATTTATTGTTTCACTTATTCTTCCTTTTCTAGATGGTGGGATAAGTAACTTTTGTTTGCATGTTTTAATTGAACATCTCTGTCGCTATTTTTCTTTGTGTTAAAAAGCTTTATCTGTCAAATCCTTAAAGATATGTGACTTCAAAATCTTTTAAACTTAAAAAGTTGTATCTTGAAAAAGTGCTGTTAATGGTGAATACTTAATCTTTAAGTAAACCAAGCTAGAGAAGGCTTGGCAGTAAGGGATAAAAACGTCAGCAAATGTGTGGCTGAAATCCAGAAATCAGTAAATGAGGAGTGAGGTTTTAAATTCTCACTGATCTCTCTCAACTCCATTTCAGATCTATTCTGACGCTAATTTCAAAAGCCAATAACAAATTCTTATATCCTGAGATATGCAAAGGCAGAACACAGACAGTGATGATGCAAATATTTTCTGAGCGATTTTTTCTCAAGTTTTGCTTGATTTGCATTTCCCACCATGGGGTATTTCTGAAAAACTACATGAAAAACAAGATTCTTCTCAGGCTTTTATTTCCTAAAGTACTTTAAAGATGGCTTTTTCTAATTCAAGTTGCCTTAAAAAAGCTATACTCCTCACCAAGCAAACAAGAGATTTCTTCAAAGTTAAATGCAAACATTAACATCTCTCTCTATCCACAGGAGATTCTCAACAAGAAACAACATTATCTTAAACAGAGCATACTAGGAGAAACAGATTACCCAGTCTGTTCCAGTTACTGAATGCCTTCTTCAAGCATTGCTAGTGAACAGTATCTACCTCATTAAGGAAACTTTCTTTCCACTTGGCCTTGCCATTAAACCATTTCTCCTAATTTCCTCATTGAGATTTTCCTATTAACTTAAGGTCATTGCATTAATTTAATGTCATTGCTTAGCTTGTTTTGTTTTAAATGTGAAGTGTACAATCCCTGCTTTTATTGAATTATCCTTTTATATAAATGTGTCTGCCCTGTGCCTCCTTAACAAAACAACAGTACCGAGCAAATTACATATTCCTAATCTGTAGTGTATAACTTTATATCAGGAATTTCCTAGGGTCCCTCTTTGGATCTTTCGCTTTCTTATTTGTTAGGGTTGTGAACACAGCCCCAAATCCTGGTGTGGTTCTGGTACTTTGTACTGCTTTATATTTTCCTCTGTAATTCCTCTCACCCAGTAGTGATGATCCTTACGGAAGTGAGTGATCAGAAGGGATTAGAATTTTAAGAATAATGTAAAGGAAGAAGAACATGTCTGCAGGTGTTTTGAGCACGTGTGTAGGGCAGCTGTTCCCTGAGCTACCCTGTCCGTACCTCAGTTAGCTTGTCCAGAACTGGCTTCTGTCTGTCTGCTTGCCAGCATGTGGTCACAGAGATGTCCTGCAGCACTCAGAGCCAAATCCCTCACAGCCTGCCTGCTTGCACAGTTGCCAGTGACTGGCAAGATGATTAAAGACCATGCTGCTGCTTGGTTGGTTTTTTTTTCTTTTTTCTTTTTTTTTTTTTCTTAGAAAATAGTCAAAAGATGCAGTTCTGCATCTTTTTAGAGATCCATATGGTCCTAGATGTGCTTATGAGTTGATTTCTCTGGACATCTTTGTGCTTCCTGTTATCTTAAGAACTGATGCCAAAGTAACTGTTGAGATGCTCACCAGGCTCCAAGGGCAGCACTGCCCAGCTAGAAAGCTGCAACTGGGGGCTTGGAAGTGGAGAGCTTCACATTACTTTCAGCATTTCCCCTCAGCTTGAATGTCAGCATGCTGGTTCACAGCCCAGCATGAGAAAATGAATAATCTCCTGGGGATGAGACCTTCATATTTTTGTTATATTTGTTTTTCATTTTTGGTGTACTTCTTTGCAAACTAGGAAAGGTTTTCCTTTGAGAGCAGCAGGCATCGTTTGTTTCCATGTGTTTGTGTCTGCAATTTTCACTGTGATAAAAATGCTTCATGAATAATATGTTATTCTACTCATTGCATGTGGGTACTCCTGCAGCAGAGCCTTCCAAATCTAAGAGTAAGAGGTATATTAATCAGAGATGAGGTTTCAATTTCAAGGAAATCCAAGCTTTTCTCAAATCTTTATTCCTGATCAGCATAAGATTAGTCACAAATAAACAATCTCCCTTTTTTGAGTCTGTTCACTTGCAAGTCTTCTGTAATCTTTCTTTCTTTGAACATTAACAATAAAAGGTGTATGTCTTTGTCAATTTATATATTAGATTACAGCTTGTTTATTTGGTCTTTCTCTTTTGGTTTATTTGTTCTCCTTGGTTTGTTTATGTTCAGACAAACTGGAATGCTGTGGTAGAAATCTGTGGACAAATTACAAAAGTCAGTATGCTAATACTACCCCTTAACTGTTTTACTGGTTCACTCTGAATGCAATTCCGTTTTTAATGCTTTCCAGAGTGTTTCCTTTATAAGTAGTTGAATTACATGGAAGCAAAAGGAAACAAAGCAAATCTAAGTGTCTAGTTCTGTGCTGTTTTTTGCAGTGTTGTAATGAGCTGTGACACATGCAATGTGATCAGTAGTACTGAAATGCCCACTGAAACCTCTTTGGCTTTACTCTCTTGTCGTCTCTTACACCTTCCTCCAGGGCAGTTATACAGAAGTCTTTTATTTGGGATAAATCTGAACATTAGAAAATATCCTTAAATTTTGCCTTCAGTTAAATAATGTTGTAATCTTAAAGTTTAATCTTTCATAATGAAAAGCAATTTAGCTTCTTTTCTTGGCTTTTGAGCATTTGTAGCTCAATAAAACTTAGCAGAAAGCTATGAAAAAAAACACCAAGACAAAACAGCAAATCATTTTAAAAACTTGATTTTAAAAAAAAGGCAGTGGGTGAGTTTTCCAAACTTAGTAACATTCAAGCAGCAATATTGTTTCAGATCAAAATCCATGATGTTCAGTATCCTTTGTTGGGATATCCTTTGCCAAATTAAAGGAGATTTCCAATGAAAATATGCAAGGATTTCCAGGAGTGAGTCTCTTCTTCAATTCTAGTCACCAGGGTTCAGGGAGATTTTCTACCTGTCCATGTTTCCATCACAGGTAACAGCATAAGGCAATTAACCACTTTTCCAATTTTGTCTTTCAACAGCTGGAAGAGCCTGTGGTTACTGTATTTGTAATTCCATGCAGGCACTTATGCGTCTGGAAAATGAGCCTTGCATCAGTTGTTAAAATGTTACCTTTTCTCATTTCTCAGAAGTTTGTTTTTGAGAAGGCATATGGGGGATGTTTAGAAGCCCTGTTGTCTTATCTTCCTCCACAATCAATTCCTCCAATGTAGTAAAGGTGGTTTTAGTTGCTGTCTGATCATTCTTCCTCTGCTTGTGTGAGGAGGGAATAATAGACTTAGAGAAGTCATCTTAAAATACAGACATTTCTTCTGACAGTGGCGTACTGTCATAAAAATTTTACAGATGTTCAGTTGTGGAAAGATAAGTAAGCTGGTCATTGGGACTCCAGTAACTGATATAAATTGTGTAACTGGAGAAAAAAGTTCTTTTGAAACACCAATCCTGATCTGAGACTGACAGCAGTAGTAAGTGATTAATTGTAAATGATCTCTGTTGCCTTATTCCAACTCTCAGCCTTCTGATTGTGCTTCAGATATGCTGCAAATACCATTGAGAAAATGAAACAAAGGGACAAAAAGAAGTGAGCCATTCCATTTATCTCCCTCTGTTGCACTGCATGCTTTGAGCTGATGAGTCTTCTGTGCCTTAATTCAGGCAAGGGGCTCAGAGGGGAAGAAGAAGGAGAGTTTCTCAAAGTGTGCTGGGAATCCACAGCCCCACCACGGCAGTGCACCTCACTGTGATGCTTTTAGCTCTCTTTCCCTCTTGGACTACTGAGCACATCCATCAAGGGCTCACTGGGAAGTAAGCTAAAGCTTTCATCCTTCCACATGAAAGAGATTTACCACTTTTCTAGTGCAACTAGCAGTGAGTACTGCTTCAGAAAGTCAATTTCTGCCGATGATGAACTGATCAGAAAGCAAAAGATAAAATGTCCTTCTTCCCTAGCTGGGTTCTCTTGATGCTGCCCTTATGCTACTCAGAATGTAGTTACAGTTCAACGTGTTCAACACTGGTGTTGAACTTCAAAGCTGAGACTGAAGGGAAGGATAGACCCAAGTCCACACCAATCACAGGCGCTGAAGAGAAGATGGATGAAAGACCTAGAGGAATAAAAGACCATCACCCTGATGTGAGTAACAAGTTTCTCACTGTGTGAGGAGTGAGCTTGAAACACGCAGGACTCACGGTCATGGCCATGAGATATGTACGGATGCCAAAGTCCTTTTTCTGGACACCTCTGAAACAAAAGTTGAAATGTCACCCCAGGATCTACTTAAAAAGAGTTCTCTTGGAAAGATGCCTTGTTTCTGATATCAAGCAAGGAGAGCTCTTCTACATTTGAAGACAAACCCAGAAGGAATATGCAGCTTTTGTTTCCTTGGCAATATTACAAAGATAGGTCTGAGGACTGCAGGTGGGCTGCATCCTTCAGTGTGCCAGCCTGATCATCATGACCCAACAGGTGGGCACTTTGCATCTAACTGCATTCATAGGCCTGTGGAGACTGAATTGTCTGCCAGCATTATCAGACAGCTTGTTGATGCAGAGGTCAGGCTTCTATAACCAAAAGATGGCAACAAGAAAAGAAAAATTTACATGTGAGAGCTGCTATAACTATTTTAAGACCGCCTGTGGAACAAAGATAAGGCCTCCTTGAACAGGAGTCACTGTGAAATTTCCAAGCAGTTGAGAGGAAGATGATTTAACTTATGAAATGCAGATCTCTGTTCTGCCATTAACTGTGAGAAGAACTGTATTTATGTCAGGAATGGAGAGGGGAGTTTTAAACAAGCTGTTGTCTTTGCCCAGGCCTCTGGCAGTAGACTGTAACTTTACTGAGGCAGCCAGCACCCCAAAATTCACTCTTGTTGCAAGTTCTTAGTAATGGCCAGTTAGGTCTATTACAAAAGGAATTATTTATTTGATAGACACAAATTTAACAGACACAAGACTTTAACAGGTGACTTACTACACAAGATAAACACAGAAACACCACTATCAGGTAAATAATACAGCATGATTGAGGTACCTATATTACAGCTAGAGAAGAAATAGTACAGATTAGAATTAAATGTATTTTATCATTCATTTGCTGATGGGACATACAGATGATCCTTCCTCTCAATTTCCAGAAGAGTATCCAGGGAGATGTATCCAAACTTTGTGGGAGAAGCCCTGCACATTTCCTGGGAGTGTGTAGGAGACTTCTGTCTCTGTGATAATTTGTGCAGCTTTTATAGTGTAAAGCAGTGACTTTCAGTCAATGATATTTAAATTTTCTCTCTCTCTACATCTGCTCTCCAGACCCAGATGTTTATTCTCAGCTGGGGGTCTCAGCCCTCTTGTCACCAGAGATAATCCCCTCTCAGCTTATCTCCTCCATACACAACTGATGTGTTGGTAGAGAAGGGAAGGAGTGAGGAGCATCCTGCCACAGTGCATCACTTCAGAACCAGAGAATCAGACTGATCACTGTGGATATCTTCAGGCTTAGCATTGTTTTATGGCTCTTGATCTGAACATGTGTAGTAATTTCTCCTGACTTAAGTATAAAGACTTGCAGGGGCTGCAGGCTTCACAGTAGTTTCTTTAAACCTAATTTCTTCTACTGAAATTAAAGGTGCATGTGTCTTTTCCTAAAGTGAGACAGGAAGCAAATGCTGCTTCCAAAATGTTCATATTTAAGCATAACGAAGGTGAATAAGTTACCCTGAAGGACTGAAAAAATGTGTAGTTAAATAATATGTGGTACAGGGACTAGAATAACTTCAGTAGTCAAGGAACAAGACATTTCTTTTAGAAATATATGAGCCCTGTGTTTGTCTGCGAACCCAGACCTGATCCTTTAAAAAAGTAATAATGAATACAGGTGGCAGGGGAGTCTAAAAAACATGAGCAGGCATAGACTGAAAACTGTGTGCAGTGTAAGTGGTGATGTCTTATTACTGTTCCTTTAGAGGGGGAAAAACCTTTTTTACTGAAAGCTCTTTAAATACACTGAGGTTAACAATGTAGAAAACATTACTTATTATAGTCTGCAAATTTAATTTTTGGTGATGGTCTTAATTTGCTTGTTAGCCTAAGTTAGAATAGGTATTAAGTTTGTGCTGTTGAACTGTCAGAAAAGGTTGTGGTTAAACAGCAGCATGGACACGTTAACAGCTTTTGTTAAATACAGTGCTCCCTTTCCACTCAACAGACTTTGGTGTTCAAATCACCAACACAGGAGTTGGTGATTTGAAAAGGAAGTCTACTTTTGCTGTCAAAGTATTGTTACAGCTAGCCTAATGACAGTCTCTGAGCTGGAGTTTATTACCTTCAGCACCAAAAGACCCATGATATTTGTACTAAAGCAGCCTTGCTACATTTTTATCTCCTTGTTCTCTGCCTAGAGCAGGGTAACAGAAAGGGCTCCTGCACCTGCTGCATGTTTGAGTCCATTGCTTTGTTTGAGAAAACGCCCAGGACTTCAGTGTCCAGCATTCTTTTGCTGGATACCAGTGTAACAATTGAATAATGTTTATTAGACTATTTGAACTAATGAAAGCATTTATCTCAGTTTTTGTTGATTCTCTAAAACATTTATTTGATTATCTTTAAAACACATTTCTAAATTTGCAAATCTTTGATCGTGAAACAATTGTTCTGGTTGAAATCAAATGGAGACATAAGTCTGCTGCAATTCAGAGATTCAGAATGAGTACAAAATACCTAATCTACTATGGTAGAGGGTGAGTGTGTGTGTGTGGGCGTGTGTTACATTTTTGAGGGGGATTTCTCTTTATTTTGTTCATTAACTGAGTAAGCTTTGTGGTGAAAGAAGGTAAAGTGGGTCTGGAATTTAGGGAAGCTTGAAGTGGAAGTCAGAAAAAGTCACAAAGTGACACTTCTAAAGGTGATTTCTGTAAAATGTTCTTGGTGCTTGTAATTCACATGTTGCTGTGTGATGAGATCCAGCTGCTGCCTGTCAGCCTGAACATGGGTCAGACAGATGGCCTAAGCATGGCCCATTAGTGAAATAAAATGCACTCATGAAAAACAACTACAAGGGAGGCTGTTTACATTTAAAATTCAGCACACATTTAGCTAATTAATAGAGCTCCAGCTAGGGACTCATCACATTACAGCCTTCAGAAATTTATTTATTCTGGACTAGAGCAGTGTACCAGGCTCCATTTTGTAAAAATGTTAAGTTTCTGGTGCTGGGATTTGGATTGACAGGTCTGTTTAAATTAAAAATCCCCCTCAATTTGTTACATCTATTCCAAGTGTCAACACATCCAGTCCAAGCCCAGAAACCAGCTTTTTGCCTTGCATAGAAGTTGGTTGAAATTTGTTTGGATTTCCTGAAAAATAAGGAGACATGGTATTTTAAAAAGCAGGATTTAAAACAGATTTTTCCAGTGATTTTCTGTTCAGATGAAGGGTGAATAATGGACCAAAACTCTGTGGGAATTCAATGTACATGGAATATGCTGAATTGGAAGGGAACCACATGGAACATCCAGTCCAGCTCCTGCCCTGCACAGCACCATGTCCCAGAGTCACACCCTGTGCCTGAGAGCATTGTCCGAACACTTCTTGAGCTCTGACAGGCTGGTGCTGTGACCACTGCCCTGGGGAGCTGTTCCAGTGCACAGCCACCCTGTGGGTGAAGAACATCCAACCCATCAGCCAACCTAAACCTCTCCTGACAGAACTTCGGGCCATTCCCTGAGTCCTGCCACTGGGCACCACAGTAAAGAGATCAGGTTGCCTCTCCTCTCCCCTCATGAGGAAGTTGCAGACCACAAGAGGTCTGGGTCCCTCAGTCTCCTCCAGGCTGAACAGACCAAGGGACCTCAGCTGCTCCTCATACGGCTTCTCCTCAAGGCCTTTCACCATCTTCATTGCTGTCCTTTGGATGCTTTCCAATAGCTAATATCTTTTTAATATCACCCAAAACTGCAGTTATTTACAGTTCAAGCATAGAAGTCTATATTTTAAAAAGAAACTGCTGGTGCTGCCTTGCCTTCTGTGGGGGCTGGGCTTGATAATCAAATTCATCATCTGCAATACAGACCCAGTGAACTTGGATGGCAACGAGTAAGAGGTTGCCATAAGCAGAGCTGAATGTTTGTTTTTCTAATTTGCATAACTAATTGACAGCTTATTAGGAAAGCTGAAAGCTAGAGGCAGGAAAACAAATTGGTTACAGCAGAGGAAAATGACTGTTACAGAATTTGGGTACTAGGGACTCTTAAGCCACATTTAAAAATTATCCTTCAGGAGGGCAGATGGAGCAGTGTGTCAGGAGGCCTCAGAAATAAGTTTCAGCTGAGTGTGATGGTATTGCCACTCATTTCATTCCATGGCTGTGCTTCTGCAGCACACTCCTGACTGCTACAGCCATGGCCAAAGCCAAAATCTAGTTCCTTGTTCTGGCTTTCTTCTCTGAGAGCTCCAGTTGTCCTGTTTCTGCATCTTCATGGCTGCACTGTTCACCTGCACAGGGGCTGATGGGCAGGAGTGCTGGCCATATGGGATGCTGCTGGCTGGTCTGAGAGTGCTGCCATGTCAAGGCACTCAGTGCTGCTTCCCAGGGCTCCTCTGTCTGCCAAGAGCATCCTGAGCCACACTTCTGCAAGAGAAACTTCGGTGAGGGCAGTGTTGACTGTATTGCACTGACTGACAAACAGGATAACCGAGTGTAGGGAGGGAAAGGATGTACCCAGCCTCAAAGAAAACATGTAAAAAGCAAACAGCCTTGCCTGCCAAAACATCTACCTCAAACACCCTGAAATACAGAAAGTGTTAATTATGTTGAACAAGTTCTAATCATGTATGTTTTGTGGCCATGATGAAAGCAACAGTATTAAAGATAAGAAATACAAAAAAATTCGCTTCAGAGATAGAAGGCTCTTCGTGCAGTCTGCTGATTTATGTGTCAGAGTGGGAGAAACTTATTTCTTAATTTCTGTTATAAGGAGGGGAAAGTTAAGGAAAAAATTATTTTTAGGTGGCTTTGATTGGAGATTTCATGTAGCTGGTTGTAAAATATCATCAGATCTTTTTAGGGCTTCTTGCAATGATTTTTCATATAGGACTTCTAAGGAATATCTTCTGGGTCATGTAAAAATAGGACTTAAAGAGTAGAATTTCCATGGCAGCATTCTGAAGCTCATCCTGCCTGTTTAGCTGGCCCTGTGCCTTGTACTGGGAGCATTTCAGTATGTTCTTGAGGAAAATGTTGTGAGGAGGAGGAGGTTTGTTAAGAACTAGCTAAAGTTTAGACAGCCAGAGGGCTGCATGAAAAAGATGGGCATTATCTAAGCCAGAAAAGAAGTAGTGATGAAAATTGGAAAAAATTGTACCAGATTTTTAAAAACAAACCATAGGAGAAAGCAGTAACTTCAAGATAATGCATTGTTTGTAACTGAAATCATAACATCCTATCTTAGACAAAATAGGAAAAAAAGTCTGTAAAAACCCCCAATTAATAGGAAAAAGCAATTTAAAGAAATGCCAGTTAAGCATAGCATGTATATTTAAAGCTGAAAATAATTTCCAGTGATCCAAATGAGTAGTTCAACAAATGGCTCTCATTTGAAGGGGACAGGTATCTTCAGGTGCAGTGTATTTCCGATAGCAGGAACCAAAACGATGATCTGTAGAGAGCAAGTGATAACTCTACAGAAGGAAGACTACTTAAGAAAGAAAACAAAACCATAATTATTCTGAATTAATCACAGAACAATTAGAATTGCAAGGAAACTCTGGAAATCATCTAGTCCAAGCCTTCTGCCAAGATAAAGTCCCTTATAGCAGGTTACAGAGGAACCTGTACAGATTCCATGACCTTCCTGGGCAGCCTGTTCCAGTGCTCTGTTATTCTCAATATGAAGTCTTATGTTGAAGTGGAACTTGTGTTTTAATTTATGGCCTTTGCTCCTCATTTCACTGGGCACTGGTGAAAAGTCTGGCACCATCCTCTTGGCACCTGCCTTTGAGATATTTCTATGCATTGATGAGATCCCCTCAGTCTTCTTCCCTAGACTGAACAAGCCCTGCTCTCATAAGTCTTTCCTCATAAGAGAGATGCTCCAGTCCCCAGATCATCTCTGTGGCCTCTGCAGGACCTGCTCTGGTAGTTCCTTGTCTTTCCTGCCCTGAGGAGCCCAGAACTGGACACAGCACTGCAGGTGTGGCCTCACTGGGGCTGAGTGGAGGGGCAGGATCACCTCCTTCAACCTGCTGGCCACACTGTTCCCAATGCACCCCAGGATCTCAAAATGTAATGATTTTAATGACTTTAATTGCTGTCTATTTGTTCCAACTCCAGAAGGGGATACAGCAGAAGTAAAAGAGCCATAGAAAAGAGCATCATATGCATGTGTGTATATGTATATGTGTGTGTGTGTATATCTTTTATATTTATTTGTAAACCAGAGTACAGATTATAAAGATTCTTCAGCAAGGCTGCTGGAGTAAATGCAACTACTCTCTCAGTTTCTGAAGCATAGAAGTATTGCTGAAGTTCCTGAAGCTTAAGAAACTGTTAAGACTCACTGGATGGGAAGGGAAAAATGGGTGTGAAAAATTAGGAGCAGTTTAATAAAAGTTGACTGCCCACAAACTGTAGTTGCAAATGTGTTGGATAAAAGCAACCATATCCACGAGGAAGGAGAGCCTGCAATTAAACTGAGTGTAAAACATCTGTAACTGGTAACAATCAGTATAACTGAGAATATATTTGATGTAGGAAATTAATTAGAGAAATGTTCAGGGGGGCAGCAGAGAAGAGAAATTCTATAGTTACCAAGACAAAGGTGCATGCTCTCTGCCTCTCATTCAGCACTTCTTGTAGTTCATAGGAGAAAAAAACAGCTCTATAAATTAAAATGCCTGGGGAATAATTCAGCACCTTTTCTAACTGGTACCTATAACTTCTATTAAACTAGGTTTAGTCTGGCAGAAGGAGATACAATTTTAGCTATATATCTTGTTAATGTAAGAAAAAAAAATACTACCACAGATATTAATATGAAAGTCTTAACTCTTTGGGTAGACCTTCATATGAAATGGTTGCTTGGAACCTTTAAGATCAGAATAGCTACAGCCTTGATATATTAGTTAAATATAAGCTAGATTTCCCTTATCAGACTTCACATATGGTAACTGAGTCAGATTCCTTGCACAGAAGGTTAAATATTTGTGTTCAAAAGATGTAAACAAGGTCATGTTAAGCTTGTGAACAGTTTCTGACTTTAGGAATTACAATAGCAATAGCTTCTCCATAGCCTTTATCTATTTTTCTGTCTACTCTATAAGCATTTTATCTTCTTTGAGGCTTCTCTCCAGTGATTTTTCCATGCTCGTGTTTATGTATTTTAAATTAATTTGTTGCTGGTTAAAACAGATTACCATGCTCAAGAGGAGGAACTAAGAGTAAAGACTGCTTCCTCCCAGGTGAATGTTTTAATGTCACTAATCCAGAGAGCCAACCTCCCACATCTCAGCTGTATTAGGAAGATGGAGGGGGCTCCTTGACTGAGGAAGGTCAGTCACTTCATTGATGGAGAATTCGTTCTTCAGAAAACAGGAGATACAGTTTTAACTCTCCCAACCCCCCAACATTTCTTTTCTAATCCTATTTACACAAATTAGAAAATGTTACTTTTTTCTGACTCTGTTTCCAGAGCTCTCCGCTAGATAAAATGAGAAAAACTGAATTATTGTCTTCTGATCCAAACTGAAATATTGGAAGATGTTATCTAAAATGATGAGGTAGTCAATAACAGTACCATTGGGTTTTAGCTTGATAACACTGATCTCTATGACTGTGTTGGAGTCAGAAGTTGATATTGCTTACGTAGCATTTATGTAAAGTCTCTATGGTATTATGGATTATTTTGAAGCTGTCTCCAATCCTTCCATTTTTTCTTCTCTAAATTAAGCTGCAGAATGGAAGCCCAGCCTCAGGTTTACTCTAAAAGTAAAACCAACCAAACAAAAACCACTAAATAAAGCATAGCATAATATCCAGAAAGTGCTAGCAAATTAGGGTTCCTAAGTTACTTTTGGGCTGGAACCACAGCATATATGACAGTATGTAACAAAACTGCCTTTTTTTCCTCACATTATGACTTCCATATATGTTAACTCAATGGACATAATGTTCAAAAATGGACACTGTTCGCAAACAGTGTTTTTGATGAAGAAAACAGTGCATGGAGGGTTCTTTTGATAAAGAAAACAGTGCATCCAGTTTAATGCCTTTGCTCAGTTTAGTGTTAGTTCTGACTATGTCTGGGTAGCATTGAGAAAGGGGCCTGGGCATGTTTCAGTGGCTGCTGCGCGTGGAATTGGAGAGACCTTGGATGAGTGGAAGATGTATCTTCTTGGATATCTCCTAGGAATATTCCAGCAGGGAGCATTCCCAGTCTTACAGGCTATAGAGAGGAAAATTAGGAGTTATAAAGGCAGCATCTTGCTTTTCATTAAGTACTGAGAAATACTGCTGGCTGACATGAGCCCTTATTTGAAGTAAAGCTAAAATCTGGTCAAATTTCAGTGTAAATCTGTGTCTGTTGCTGGCATTGAGACATAACTGCTGTTCTTTAAGTTTTAGTTTAGGGTTTTTTCAAATCTAGAAGTGGCTCCTTAGCTTGGCATTTTTTCATTCTTGATGTCAGTTGTTCTTTACATCCCAAAAGATCAAAGCTTGTGCATGACAGTGAAGTTTTCCTGCCTTTTGACAATGTGTTTATGAACTGCCTCTATGATGGTTCCGCTGCCAGTTTCTTACCTGACGACGTTGCAGCTCTAATTGCTTCTGGATTGCACGGCTGAAGCTGAACCTTGCTCTGTGCCTGGCAGCTCCAAAGTTTTTTGGTATAATTTAATGTAGACAGATTACAAATGCAACATGCCAAAATGTATAATAACTTGAGATGCTGAGCTTGGCTCTGTCAGCATGTGAAGAAGTGCCTGCCAAAACCAGTTGGATGTGCTGAGTGAGAATGAGGGCAGCTCCAGGTAGTGCCAAGGCAGCAGTCTTGTATTTGCTGTAGTTTCCATGTGTCTGTGGATGTGTGCATCTTCCTAGCTGTGGCTGCTCCATGAGCACGTGCTCTGGGATGTGGCAGAGCTGCTGCACAGCTTTGCTCCAGTGTGCCGGGCTTTGTAGTTCTAATCTGAGTCTTGTAAAAACTCATTTCTCCTTGACTTGAAAATAGAGTTCACATTTTTTTGTCTTGTTGGGCAGATGCGTACTGACTTTGTGACTGCAGCAACTATTAGACTTACCTTCCAAGAGTGTGTTGTTATAGTTTTTTTCCTTTTCTTAATCTTTACCCCTTACATGTTCAAATTGTCTAGCCTTTTGCCTGTTCCATGTTTTATGGGCTCAATTCTTAGTGTGAGGGTGAGATAATTGAATTATTTCACTGAATTGAGCCATGAATTCTGAAATGACACCACAATACAAATTCCAAGTACATGCTTACTGCTTCCATTGTTATCACCACGGGCCTAGCCAGAAGGACACTCAGAGGCAGAGTTCTGAGTTCAACAGAGCAGCAGGGCAGAAGACCTGCCCCTTGTTTATTCTTCCTATTTTTATACCTCTAGCAAGGTGACCATGGATTGGAGAGTTGACAGTCCCACCTCTCACCACATTGGTCAAGGGGACTGTCACACAGTCTTGTTTGTCCCAGCATGGAATGTGAAACAATGGCTATGTTTATAGAACATAGCTGGTGCTTACATGAAAAGAGCGTGAGAAGGTACGAACCTTCTACTTAATGTGAAACGCTCAGCTAGCTAGGAAAACTCATGGCAACATATTGTAACTGATTTTTTTCAGTATTTAAATAGTGATCATGATAAATATGCAAATTCTACAGGAAATTAACCTGTCAGTAATAATAAGTATGTTGAAAGGTACAATCATTTGTAGAAGTGACCATGATAAGGAGGTTGTTTCTGGCTGTCATAAAATTTATGATTAAAATAAAAAATCTTTTAGGGATTATTCTGGGTTCTTCAGACCATCAAATTAGAAAATCTGTGTTAGAAGATGACAGAAGGCTCTTGGTATGAGTAATGTGTTTCAGAAGTTGGCAGATACATAGTGCAAATGTTTCCAAATAGCCTGATGCAAAATTGAGTTACTTTTTTATAAAAACTACTTAGATGCGTGTAAGTCTGCTTCTTAGATAAGTAAATGGGAAATACGTTTCGAGAATAGTCTAAAAGAAGCTGTAATAAAAATGAAAAATCTTATGCATTAGTGGAGTGATGACTAGAAATTGAGTGGAATAACAGCACAAAGACTAAAATGAGAAGAATTTGCAATCAGAGTTTGGCTTTGCGGTGTTCAGGATTTAGCCTTATGGGTGACAAGAGATATGTGGTCTTCCCTCTGGGCATTGAAAATGCATTATGATGTTTACTAATAGGCTACTCCCAATAGCCAAATAACTTAAGCTTTATCTTGATGTAAGTAGAGCTGTCTTTACGGCTGGAGGGTAATTCTTGTTTGCTTATTATATCTGACTTGTAAACCATTTGCATTTCTTGCCAAAGCTCTTGACTGGTTTAGCCTGAAAACATTTTGGAATATAGGTGCTACTATCATTTAAGAGAAAAAGCTAAAAAATAAGCATATGTTCCTGTACCTTTCTAGTTTATTGAAACTGGTGCCCATAACTGGAGAAAAGAGAAAGAGGTGAAGTCTTTTTAGGGTGAATTCAAAACCAGACTGGGCACAAACTGGAGCAGGAGAACTTTTCAACATCATTGTGGTATTGTTTTCTTTATTTCTTTTTCCATCTTCAGTTCTCCAGACTGTACTTGTTGCTGGGAGCTGTGAAGCAAAAAACTTCAGGATTTTGTGGCTCGTTTTGGGAGGGATCCTCAATTATAAGAGCACTGAGAATTTTTTTCCCTGCTTCCATGTGTAACTGTCCAACAAAATTCTGCAGGATCTTGAATTACACTGAGTAGATAACTAGGTTTTGTCCCTTGATACACAACCATAGTTATCTCTAGGAAAGAGGTTCCTCTGCCTGTAATAATTTCAGACTGCCCCATTAATTGCAAATGAAGTTTCATAGGTTGTTCTGCTAGTATCGGCATCTCCCTCTGGAAGCCCAGGAAAGGAAAGGCTTGGTTGTGGAAATGCTGAGGGAGGCATATGGGCTGTGTCTTCCCCATCATCCCGGCCTGGGTGCAGATTTTCTTACCTCACCTTACCATTCCTTTGGACTTTAGGGGTCCCCTGAGCAGTATGGACACCATGGACAGACAGCAATTGTTCCTATAAAGGTAGAGGCAGTAACTGGCTGGTGTGGCTGTAGAGAAGAAATTACTGCTCACTTTTTGTGTCTTAAGTTAAATATAAGATCCAAAATAAAATAAAGTTAAATCTTTGCCATAGAATACTACTAGCAAGGCAAAATAGTTGATGATTGTAGAAAATAAATAAATAAATAAATAAGAAGCTGAAGGTGTTTCTGACTTGAGATGATACCTTGAAAGGTAATCTTTAAAATAGCCTAGAGAACGTTGAAGTGTAGTGAATTAATATTTTCTAAAACTTGAGTACTCTAAAGACAGAGCAAACTATGACTAAGAAGCCTCAAAGTTACCATTAAAGCTATTTGGACCTTGACATATAAGTGGAATGCATAAAAATAGTCCAACTTGTAAAGGTTTTCATTCTGCATGCTAAAATCTAGAGGGATTAAACTGCAGACGAACTGTTCATTAATCTTCCCATTGAAGCATTGCTGTCTGAAGTGCAGCCAGCTGGGTGATTATTAAATCTAAGGATTTAAGATTTAGAATGCATTTTGAAGCTTTTTTTGTGTATTATAACTTTCCTGCCGAGACCATGAATTGATAACCCTTGTGAAAAAATAATCAAGGAAAATGTATTGTTGTTTTTTGACACACAAAGATTACACTTAATAAAGAGGGAGAGAGGGCATGTATTTATAATAAAGTTGGGTTTTTTAAGAAAGTTGTATTGGAATAAAAACATTTGTTAGACTACAGTTAGCAGCTAAATCCTACATGCCAATGGCTTAGTGTTTGCCAGCCCTGAATATCCTTTGTAACTTTCCAGAACAGAAATGCATTGTATTGAGTGATGAGATGGTGTTGCTGTTGAGAAATGTCCACACAAATAATAATGCATTCTAAGAGAAAAGACAACAAACAATTCCCCAAACACTGCCATTTTCATGATGCATTGTCCCTGCCTGCATTTGCACTTACATTCTTTTGTTCTTATTTCCTCTTAAAACAGAAACACTTTGAAGTACAGATTGTCTTTTGGAGAAGCAAGGAAGCAGTTTTTGTAACACCAAATACATTCTCATCACAAAACTAGTATTATCTATCCCATCAGCTTACAATTAACCTCAATGTGTTGTTCTATCCTGGTTCTTCCCAAATGATTCCAAGTCTGCTGTTGTGACTGTTTAGAACTTGTGGAAGGCATCCACACCACTTGCCTTGGGATGTTTTGTAGAACAGTCTGGACAATGAATCTTTGCAAGCTTCTCTGTCCTCATTGTGGCAAAGAAAAAAAACAAAAAAACCCAAACCAAACAAACAAACAAACAAACCCCCCCCCCCCCAAAAAAAAAAAAAACCCCAAAACAACCACTCCTTTAGGGAGTGCTTCAAAGCAGAGCCTGCATTAGGAGCTCTGAGTTGTCCTCTGGAGCAGTGTACCCTTGCCCAGCATATGGAAAGGAGTCTAAAATGGATGAATTGCATAGCTAAACATGGGCTGTAGGACAGTTTGTACTCCTTTAATCTTCTAGTTTGCATCTCTTTATTTACTTGATTCCAGTCGAGCAGTTCTAGATACCTGTGGCAGTTGTCACCTTCTTTTCTCCTGTTCAGCCTGTTTGTTCTTGCTTCCCTTATTTTAGTAATGATGGAAGTATTTTTTAAACAGCGGTAGTGAACTATCCTAGCAGCTGTTGGGTCGTGCAGGAGGCGGTAGGTGCAAGCAGCCTTTTCTGTTTGGCTTTGGGGTGCGAAGTACACAGCTGTGGTTCTTTCTCATAGATCTTTTGCTCTGCCACTTCTCCCCACTACTTTTAATTCTCAAGAATACTGTTAAAATTATGTCACCCTTCATAGGAAGGGTCAAAGAAGGTTTTTCTTGGATGGAAAGTGGCTGCATTTTCCCATGTCTGTTGTTGCCCTAAAGGCTGGGGATCACAGTAGGAGAATGGTGCTGCATTGGTAGCTAGGACCTCATCAATAAGCCTTCAAATGCTTAAGACGGTCTACTCTTGTCATTGTTTTCCAGTGACTACCCAGTCTTGCAGTACTCACAATGTGTCAGCTCTTTTCCAGTCTTCTTAGGCCACAGAATGAAGTCAGTCATCTTTCCCCCCACCCAGCAGTGCCCTTTCTACTCCACTGAAAAAATAAGCCACTAAAACTAATTAGTACAGAGAAAGAAAGTGGCAAGTCATTTGCTTAAGTTGTCAGTTTGCTGGCACTTTTTCAGTCACTAAAACAGAAAAAAAATAATGTTATGAGACAACATTTCAGGTGGCTTTGGCCCAAGTTCTATTTGCTTATGTCCTTTTTGAGCATTCAGCTGCAGTGGCAGAATATATAAACTGGGAATGAAAAAGTGGCATTGATCAGTAAAAAAATATATGTACTGAAACAGTGTCCTCACTTTGCATGAAAGTATTTAGGGTGGTGGTGGGCGATAGGACTGGAAGGATCTCAGCAGACCTGGTCTGACTATAGAGTGCCTGGTATTATGTTTAAAAATAGATATGTAGTAGTATGCTCATTCAAACTAAAAGCTATTAATCTATACTCAGGTGAAAATGGTTAATGCAGAAGCACATTAATGGTAATAGGGAAGTGAAATAACCAATTCTTTTCATCTCTGACAAAATGAACCCAGTGCAATACCAATGATGAAAACTGTCACTTACATAACTTCCACTTTCAGTCAAGTGGAATAAAAACTAGAACCACAAGTGACTCTAGAGGAAAATTTAGAGAAGTGAAGGACTCTTTTCTCTTCTTTATTGTACTTGCCCATTTACTTCAATTTTTCTCACAGTTAATGCAAGAAATTGGATTTTATATTTAGTAACATTGTATCCTGAGAGGTAGAACTATCATAAGGATAAGGTGCTGGGACTTCTTGTGAGTTGTACAGCACTGAGTAAACACCAAAAAGAGAATTGAGGACGTTTTTAGCAAGGCAAATGAAAATATGAGTCACTGATTTTAAGCAGGTGTGTATTTTTCTCAAGTTTGCAGATACCAGAGGTGGTTTTGCATAAACTAGTCATCGTCTGTTGATTGTGAAATAGATAAATAAGCTAAGTAAATGGGTTTTTTCCTAGTCCTTTTTAGCAAGATTCTGTTTGCTACTCATTATTTCTGTTTAAATATGTTTCCTTTTTGAAGTCTTTTTTTTTGAATCTTTGCTTTCTTCTTTCTGCTTTATTACTTTTGTCAGCTTTTCTTGTCCTTCATCTTCTTCCCTCATAGTAAGGGTTGGACACCTTTGTTGCCATGAGGTTTTTTCCTGGTTTGCCGAGCATTCATATTAAAGGAGAAATGTGCAGTTTCTCGCGCTCGTGAATGTAAACACAGGACCATGTTTGGCAAACGCTGCCCTTGTTATGAATTCCTTCCCAAGGAGAAGGGGAGGTTGAATGACAGCCTCCTTGGCCAATGTGGTGGGAGGTGGGAATTCCATCCTCCAATCCACAGGCCTCATAGGAAATGTATAAAGGTGGGTTTTTGTAAATAAACTGGAACTGGAACAGTTCCAACAGAAGGTTCTCCTCTGATATCACCGCGAGGCCTAACCAGAAATGAGACTCGGGGACAGATCTGGGTTCATCGAGCATGCAGGGCAGGAAGACCCAGTTTATTTACAAAAACTCACCTTTGTACATTTCCTATGAGGCCTGTGGATTGGAGGATGGAATTCCCACCTCCCCACCACATTGGCTAAGGAGGCTGTCATTCAACTTCCCCTTCTCCTTGAGAAGGAATTCGTAACAAGGGCAGTGTTTACCAAACATGGCCCTGTGTTTACATTCACGAGCGCGAGAAACTGCACATTTCTCCTTTAATATGAACGCCCGGCAAACCAGGAAAAAACCTCATGGCAACACACCTTCCTTATGGAATTTCCTGGAAAATAGGAATTGTGAAGTGAGAGTTAGCCTTTTTACAGTGACATCATCAAGGCATGCTGTGTTATAGACTCAATTTAAAAGCCTTTTTATGCTATTTAAAATAGACCCTTTGAAATTCTCATAACCTGTAACTATCCAGTGGTCACCACAGGGAGGAGTTCTGGCCAGACAGAATCAGCATACTAGAGAGCAAGCTATTTGCTCTCTTATAAAGAGGAAAGAAACTCTGGAAGCAATGTCCTGATCAGCTCCTAATGCTGTCATTAAATTTCACTTTACTAACCAAGAAAATGCACTTTGGTAAAAAAAGGCTTTGCAAATTATTTCTTTGTTGTGTTGATGGCGATGGAGATAACCGAGGACAGTGAGCATGTTGAAACCCCACACAGTGGAGGAAGAAATTCCTGACATGGTTAAGGAAAACTTCTGCTTTGTATCTCCAGACAGTTTCATGTCTGCTTCAATTGCCAATTCCTGAATAAATTGGGAAAATAGCAGAATAGGTCACTTGTGGCTTATCTGGCGTGGTGACAAGACAAGCCCTGCTTTTAACTTGCAAGCAAACAAATGTGTTTGTCAAAGCATGAAACTCTTCCTTGCTTTGGAATTGTCTATTGCTCAATATAAAGTATACTTCTTCTTGTACTTATGGTCTGTATCAGTCAATATATTAAAAAGATATTGAAAACATCTTATGTCTAGTGTGGAGTTGGGTTTTTCTTGCTGTGATGCTAATTAACATCTTCCTCTGGCAGCCTGAGTACTATTTCTGCTGTGGAACTACTGAACTTCCTGATTTATTCTAGATCCACTGTGTGTGATCTGTTCTTTCTCCTGTTTCTAAAGGTCTTGAGAAACATGTACCGGGATAATACAGCTTTTTTATCAGGAGAGAGTTAATGGATAGAAATCCTAGGCCTGTACAGAAGCTGCTCCAGTCTCCAATGACATATGCATTATTTCCACAAATAAGAATGATGAATTGACCATATAGGTGTGATTTCAGACCTCATGGCATTGCCTACAGCATTTGTACACTATCCTAGCCAGGAGAAAAGCAATATGCATAAGGAATAGTGTTTTCTCACCAGCACCACATCAGATTTCCCATGCCATTACTGGACAAAGAATTACAAAGATTTCTTTTAACAGCTGCCTGCTTCTTATGTTTCAACAAACCAAGCATCACAACATTTTTAAATATGCAGATCTATTTCTGCTGGGTTTTTTACCTATTTATCAGATTTCTCCCTGGCATAGACAAGTGGAAGATGAGAAGTCATTTCGGTAATTGCTTGCTTGTAATTACCCTTATGCAGGGTCTAGCATGAGCATTCTCAAGCATCATCTTTGAGGAGATTTGCATCTTTGTGGCTGCTAGAGTTGAATATGTGGCTGTGGATCAGCCTGCAGAGATCTAAAATGCCTGTGAATGAGATCTAAAATGAACATTCATTGCTTGTGTGAGCGAAGTCACTCAGGAGGGAATACATCCAGGTGATATTTGGAGAATAACTTCTGCTGAATCCTGGTACCACCTGAGGGCCAGTGCCGTGATGCACAGAGTCCCTCAACAATGCTTCAGTGCTTCAGCCTGAGCAATGGGGCTTGGTCAAAGGGGAAACTGTACTGTTAAAGGGAAGATCACAATGCCTGTTCCAAGTGGAGGCATGGCAAAAGTAATCCACACCCATGCTCATGTAGGCAAAAATGTATATACGATGTCTCCCAGAGGTGCAAAAACTGCTGTTGCTGTTGTCAGCAGTGAAAAGAAGCTAAATTTCCTTCTTTCAAAAGGGTAGCTGGTTAACTTTAATAAATGAACCTGGGAGAAAACACTGCCTCTGGGTGAAATGCTTTTGTGGATTTTTTATGGTGATTGTCACTATACCTCTGTTAGTTCTTGTGCCCAAGGCACGAACATTGCAGTACATGACTCTGTGAAATGTGTTGCCATCAGGAACAGCAATTTGGCTAGACATTGGCAATTGCTTGTGCATTTTGAAAAAGCTGGCAAAGAACAAATCCCAGTGCACAGTGTTGTGTATGCTTACAAGCATGTACCCCTGGAGCAGTAGCACACATTTTCATTTTCAAGAGTTTGAGTTTTGGGGTTTTTTTACAGAGAGCTGGTGGCTAAGCTGTGGTAAATATCCAGTGTGCAGCTGTAGTGCCCAAAAGAGCTGAAGAAAGCAAAGCAAATCACCTGAAGTTTTCAACGAGTAGTGATTTCTGAACCATTAATCTTAATAAGAAGAAATCATAGCTTAATGTGCTCAGGATGGGTAGTAAATACATTAAAAAAAAAAAAGGGGAAAATATTGAATTATGGTGCCTGTTTGGATGATGATGGTTTATTGCTTTTAATTTTATTTCCTTTTTTCACCTTAATATAGTGTGCTGCTTTAAAGAGGTTTTAAAAACAAACAAAAAACCATGACCTCACTGTTAGCCAAAATTATTTTTTTTATTATTTCAGATTTCTCACCCCCTCAAAATTAAGGAAAACTGTATGATGTAGTATACTTCTAAGAGAAGTAACCTTTCATTAACAAAATAATGGTGGACATTCTGAAGTAGAGTAATCAGAGTTTTTAAGCATGATTTCTTAAAATATCTTTTTTTTTTTTTTAACCTGAAGGTAAGGACTCTGTTCTGAAGACTCTACCTAGATTTAAAAATAGGATCCTTTAACTCTGATCTTTCATTGTAAAAAAATCAAAATAGTGCCTGGAAGATATTTCTAGAGTATGAAAGAGAACAAGGGAGGTATAAGACCTGCAAGCAATGCCTAATTTACTTTTTTTCTAAAAATGTGAAAAGTGCTTCTGATTTCAAAATACTGAGCAAATCTCATTAACTAGCTCAATTTCAACTCATGTTCAGCAGCCAAGAGTTATTAGAAGTAGCTATTAAAATTAATTGATAACTCTTAATGTCTTCTTTGATATAAATGCTTATTTCAGTAGCCAATGCTGTAATTTTATTCAAGGAGCATAAAAATAATTAATGTATTTACTCTTGAATGTATGATGCTACTACATTAACTATTTATTCTTGACCTCAAATGATACTTGTTCTTGTAATGTGCTTAGCTGAACTAATCTGAATATCAACTTAATAATTTTTGGTGTGGTTTTTTTTCTTTCATTCAAGACTGTTACAAGTGCAGTGAGATCATCATATCTGAAATAATGTTTTTTTCTGCAGCTCAAAGGTATAGCAGCAAACAGCACTGGTCATGATATATGTTAACTGCTGCTAGGAATAAGCCTTTGTTCTTAGAGTGCAGAGTTGTGGAAGCTGTTCTCCAAACTGTCACAAGTTTTGCACCTTCATCAAACTAGCCCCAGCTCTTGGTGTGATGCATTGTGTGGTTTCAGTCTAGAGCAGAACTACTGAGGGGTGTGAGAGCTGGTCCCAGAGAAAACTGCTCACATTAATGACTGAAATGGGAGTAATTTTTATTCCTGTGGAACAGGAAGGTCTTTAAGTTGATGAGATCTCTTGACAGTGACAAGCGTTGCTAATGAGCTGTGCTATGAGAGGCTTTGAAGAGCTGCTGCAGTAGCTGCATAGGGGCTATTTAATATTACACAATAAATGCCTTATGCTTTGTTTTGCCTCAAATAATGCTTCTAGCACAACATGATGATGCATGTTACATCCAATTTTTAAATCAGAAACTCTTTTCAGTTCCTTTTAGTTTGAAGGAAGAGAATTATTGTCTTTTGCAGAAATTTTAGAGCTCAATTTACCCCTGGAAAATTGCTGTCTTTTTCAAAAAAAATTATTCTGTATGTCATAAACTCAAGAGTTCTAATTGTACAGAGCACAGTAGGAGCTTGAGTACAGAACAAATCAGAAAAGTATATTAGAAACCTGAAAAGCTTTCATAGACTTGAATATTCGTTGGACTTCTATCAAAGTCAAGTTTGCCCTTGCTCAGTCTTTATCAAAGAGGTACTTCTGTTCATTTTTATTTTTTGACAATTTCTGATGTGACATAGTTGCCATTAATCTTAATGTAGTTCCAGCTTTGCTTCTGGTAGGATTAAAGGACAAGAAAATTCCTTTAAAACAAGAACACATCTATAAGAACAAAATGTTGCTCTCCATAGCTGTGTATCTGTGTCTGAGTGATAGGGTACTTATGAAAAAAATCTCAAAGAGAAATATCTTTAGGCCTTACATGACAGTCCTTTTTCTAAGTGATATGAAAAGGTTCTGTTCTAACATTACCGTGTTTTAAGGATGCCCCAAACATCAGTTGCAGTACATTGTCCTGAATAACACACTGGGGATCTAAGAAGTTAACTCCCTGGTTCGTCAGTCGTTGTGCTGCTCTAGGAGGGCAGTGTTTGGCCCTCATGCAGCAATACATACATTTACAATTGTGTCAGCTTCTGGTGGAGTCTTTGGAAGTATGTCACCATTAAAGAATGTGTTTGGACTGGTGGTGCTAGCCCAAGGCCACACTGTAGTTCTGTCTCCTTAGCAAGCTTCAGGAGGCAAACAGATACCTGCATAGTCCTAATTAGAAAGACATTATGTATTTTCACAGGTAAAATAATGTGCAGCATCAGCTGGAGCAGTTAATGCAGTCACTTATGAATGCTCAAGTGTAGGTAATTAAGTATTTCCTATGGTCTGGATCAGTGCAGAGATCCCTGTTACAGCTTTGGTTGGTAGTCTGGAAGAAGGGATTGTTTTATGCTTAATTCAGAATGACATACAAGTAATCCTAATAATAGAAGGAGGAAGGTACCAGAACTCCTAGGTGACCTATTATCTAGAGGTCCTCTGTGCAATGCCTGTGGTTTTTATTCCATGTTGTCATGAATAGGTGATTTAGATTTCTTAAAGAAGCCTTGTGAAAGGTATTAGCAAAAGCATTTTTAATATGGTGTTGTGAAAGTGCAATATAACAAGCTTCAATGTCAATGTTCTCTCTGGTACTCTGTGGCACAGTTGTTTGAACAGTGATTCAAAAGGCATAAGTAAAGCTACCAAGGCAGAAGTCAAAGTTATGCTAAAAGGTTACACACAATACCAGTCACTTACCAAAGATCTGCCATTGTAAATGGTCTCAGCCTTGAGAGGCTCAAGGGAAAATCCCTGCTGTGCAGCCAGGCTCTCCAGCTGGTCAGCTGGGAGAGCTCAAAGAAAATTCACTTCATTTGTCATATATATGGAACACAGTGGCTGACTTTTACTGAAATTGCATGCAGTGAGAGAGGTATGTGTGAGGTTTCTTGTACCCACAGCCTTCTTTGTTCCTTGATAAACCGGTCTAGGAAAAGCCATCTGCTGTTGTTGTGTGAATTGGCTGATCAGTGTTCCAAGGTCGTAGGCACTGGTGCTGACTTGGGTCACTCTGCTCCTTTGGGGGTTTTCAGAGAACACATGAGAACTAGAGGAGCTCTTGGCCAAGCTGTGGCCCAGGCCATGACCTCTGTTGGAGCCTGTACCAAACTAGTGCTGGTTTGGTCATGTGGCTGGGTGTACCCATCACACACCCATTACTGTGCTGGAACGGGCATGGAGCCCAAGGGATTGCATCCAGAGTGCCAGAATTTAACAGAAGTGAAAAAAGCTGTTATGAAGCTTGAAATATGTATTGTAAGGTAATAAGCTGATTCAGATGGTGTCTGGTACGTCTAGAAATCAGCTGTCCCAGAGACATAGTGTGTGATTTGAGCTGCCACCATGTTTTCCATGAAAGATGATGCATTGAGCCTTGACTGTTACAACATAGGACATGTCTAAAGTGTAAATGGGAACTCCTCCAAGCTACAGAAACAGAAGTGACCATCAAAAACAAAGAAAAATATCTAGTGGCTCTTGTGGAAAATGGCAAAAGAAGATCCAAGTGCTGCATTGCTTAAAGAGGAGGAGAATGTTGGTGCTTGTGCACTACTGGGTGTACAGAGGCCAGATAAGCAAGAAGTTTTCAGAGCCTGAGCAATCATTCTTGAGGTTTACCTGCCCTACTACATTTACTTGAATTTTCTTTTTCCTAAGCTTTAGAGAATAAGATAATCATGTTTGTGTTGCTGAATTATATAATTAGTTAAATTTGGTATGATGTCCAATAAATAGAAAAGTTATTTAAGGGGTGTGTGCTCTAGAAGTGAAAATCAGTTGTTTCTGTAATATTTTGAACATTTTCTTGAGTTGTAAGCATTGCTAGATAATGATTTTTCATCTTTTAACCAAAATATATGTTTAATGTTATTATCTAAACCTAAAGACTATTTTGAATTGGGCTTTTTTACTAGCATTTGCAGTAGTTGAAATTGTGTATGTGTAATGATTGGAAAAAAAATGAATTTAAGCAATGCTTCTGTAGATTACAGTTGGTATTGGGATTTTTTTAAAATGCATTATCTCGCCTTTGAATGAGTTGAACTTTATCCATCAGAAACTGAAAGTGTGGTTCAGTCCAAAGGATTTAGGAGGATTCTAAATAACATGAATTGAAAAAGTTCCTCAAAGTGGATATATATGGCCCATTGAAACCTGCATTTGAACTATGTTTTCTGCAGAATGTATTTTATTTGTTAATAGGGCATTCCTTTTTAGTGTGTGGTAATTTGTTAGCAGTGAGTAACATGGACAATTGATGTTGATTTGGGGATTCAATAAACTAGGAATGATACTAGAAGTTCAAATGCTGAGTGACAATAGTGCCAATCCAGGATGTCTTTGAGGAAGTCTGGAAAACGTTGGTAGTGACAGGAAAGCTTCATTAAAAACTTTGAGTCCTGTCAAATTATTTCTGAATAATGTGTGGATTTCCAAAAGATCGTGGCTTATCTGCCAAATCTAGTTCCATGCAGAATTAGATTTCTTTGTGCCCACAATAACTTTTTCTGGTATTTTATATTTTACACTCAAACCTCATAGTATTTTTTCTCTCCAGTTCCCCCCTAGTGTTGAGAGACTTGAGATAACACTTTAATATTGTAAATTTTTGAATGATTATTTAATTAGAACTAAGTCTAATATCAATTGAAATACAGGAATGGAGGCAGTAAGAACCAGAGATTTAGTGAATGTACTTAATGAGTTTTTTGCTTTAGAGATAAATATCAATAAAAATATTTTCCCTCATGGGGAAATACATACATACAATCTTTGAAAGCTCTGAAGCCAAGCAGAGGAATCTCAAGACGTCTAACTGAAGCAAAGGATTTTACATTCAACATGGGGTATACCATATGTCTTTCAGGAACAGGATTAACAAGACTTAACAGCTTTTTAATACATCTTAGTGTTTTAAATTTGTGATGTGTTTGATACATTCCTAATAGAATTTCTGCTCTCTTATAGTTCCTTGTTGCAAACAAAGTCTTGCATATGAAATAGTTTTGTTAAAATGTTATTATTGCTTTTTAATTATCTTAAATGCAAATGGTTCATTTTAAAGATGATGTTACATTTTTTTTTTCCCCTCAGGAAAAAAAATGGTAAATTTCCACTTAATTAGGAGTAGTACAGTAAGAGCTTTAGGTCCAGTGGATTCTTTTGCAGAACAAACCATGTTTTTCATACTCTGTTATTCACACCTTGGGTTTATATCTTGAGTAATTTCCTTCTATATCCACTGTATCTTGAAAAATAATTATCTTGGAATAATTTTTTGAAAATTTAATAAAAGTACAGTTTGTGGCCCAAAACACATCAGAAGGGAATATTTTAGAGTCAAGGGCACATGCAGATTGTATTTTCTTTTTGCACAGACTTGTTGCTTTGTCCAACATGAGCATGCCATTATTTGTGAATTTTATGTGCACCAAATGTTACAATAATCTTTGCCTTCCATGGTTAAGTGGTTAAAAAATGGAATGGGTTTTTCCTGGAAAAAAAGTCTCTTGGAAAATCAACTTCAGAATCACAAACGAATTTTGAATTAGTATGGCTCATAAATCAAGGAAAGTGCTAGCAGCTTTACAGCCCTTTCATTCAGGATTAATCATTTGGAATAATAAGACTTTTCAGTCTTATTTGAGAAGGTAATAAAAGGTGAATGATATGCTGATGTTATCACAGTGGGTATTTTGCAGGTTTGGAGTTGGGGTGGTTTCTTTTGTTTGTTGTTGTGGGTTTTTTTGGTTTTTTTTACAAGACTGGTCCATTTACATTAACAATACATCAGATTGGGTAATCTTGCATGAATATGAGATTTTGGGTGGGCAGTCTATAAATATTCTAGATTTCTCACTGTCTTCTGCGTCTGCTTTCTCTCATAGAATATGCAGGCTAATGTGATGGAAGACTAAAAATTGTTTATGAATAGTACAAAGTAGCTGAAATAAGAAGTTTGAAATCATCTTTTTACCAGTGAAGCTGTTAGAGGAATGAATCATTTGTAATTGCAGACTGTTAAAACAAGGAAAGTCTTAATATCCTTGTACCTGTTTGTGTTAATGTTTTATTGCTGAATGGAATTTCTGACTATGAGTTGTTTTGAAATAAGATTCAATATTTGTATAGGCTTTTGAGGAAATTAATATAAGCATTAGTTGACAGTAACTATGCCAGGTCCCATTATGGGTAAGAATTTAACTTTAGATACTTATATTTACGTAAAAGGAAGTGTAATGCTAGAACATAACGTGATTAGCATATATTGGTGATGGAGTTTTTAAAAATAATCTCTTTGAGCAAATACTTTTAGGTTTAATCTGTAGTGTTTGTGAACAATATCAGGATATCTGTTGGAAAATACATTTAATAAGTAGCTGCATTTTAAAATATGCTACAAGAGAACATGCATTGACAAGCCCTAAAAATTTTAGAATTATTTTTTCTTGATTTGCTTGCACCTTTATACCATTTATACTCTGATCAGCTTTTCAGCTCCTCTCCTACTCACTTTTCTGTAATTTGAAAGTGAAGCACAGTAGTATTGTAGGTTGGTCGTTAGGTACACCATCTTCTACCATGAGGTAGAGCCTGGAGTCAGAGCTCTACTGTGCTATCATCTCCATACACAAAATCATTTATGATTTGCTATGCCTCTTGGGGACTGTAATGACTACCTGAAAATGCATGCTTAATTCCCATTTCACACATCAGATTTGAGAAAATAGACAGTCAGAAAGGGGATGGTTCTGTTTCAACTTTGTGGTTTCCCATCTGTTCCTTGCATTTCAGCTGTGCTTGGGGTGTTGGTGTGGCACCCAAGCCTCCAGCAGCTGAACCATGCAGAGTGGAGGGCCTTGATTCATTTCCCTTAGCTGCAGAAACCAGGTGGTTCTCCCTGAGTTATCATTTCAATGACATGATCTAGTTTTAATCCCTGCCCAAGGCAAATCCATTGTTTGCACAGCTGATTGTACTGCACCATCAGCTTTTTGTTGGTTGCATCTCATAGAGAAACAGTTTCATGCGGCTTGGTCCTATCAATGAGCCACACACAGTGTCTGGAAAGATCGACCTTGCCAAGGTCCTTCTAAAAGAAGAGATGAGAATAACCATTCTTGGACACTGGAAAGTTTTTACAGAGTGCTGGAGCTCATTTAATTGGTTTGTTGTTGTAATTTGTTTTGTCATATCTTAGAGTATGAGTAGTTGGGCAGGGCTTTTTTTATGTTGGTCTTTGGTGATTTTACACAAAGAATCCCATATTGTGTCTCCAGTATTGTATCTGCAGTAGCAGAAAGAGCTTTGTGTCATCTCAGTTGTTACTATTGATTGTGGTGTTTCTTTCCTTTTTTGGGGTTGGGATTTTTTTTTCTTTTTTTCCTCCTGGATTTCTGTCCCATTGTGGGTAAATTTTAAATTAGCTGCTGTTAATTCAAAGTTCATCTAGTCTGGATATTGTAAATTTATGCATAAATGCATGTAAAACTACTTAGTACTTTTTCAGTGTGGAAACTTGGTTTCAACAGGGTCACTCGTTTCTTTATGAAAAACATAACAAACTTGGCCTGTATACCTCTTTTATATAAAGCCATCTTGTGTAGAAGCAAAATACTAGCTTGTATTCCCTTATACAGGGATTGTTTTGTATGTGTGTCCAAGCCTAACTGTTTATTTTCTTTTTTTTCTCTTCTTTTACTTTAAAAGGTATTTCTCAAGAGTGACCGGGTTGCAAGAATGGTCCACAGTGGAGGATGTTCTGCAAGTGACTTTAGAGATGTTTTTAAGAAAAACATAGAAAAGAGAGTCCGAAGTTTGCCGGAAATTGATGGATTAAGCAAAGAGACAGTGTTGAGTTCTTGGCTAGCCAAATACGATGCCATATACAGGGGAGAAGAGGACTTGTGCAAACAGCCAAATAGAATGGCCTTAAGTGCTGTATCAGAGCTGATTCTGAGCAAGGAACAGCTTTATGAAATGTTTCAGCAGATTCTAGGTATCAAAAAATTGGAGCACCAGTTGATTTATAATGCCTGCCAAGTAAGTATTGGTGTCATTTGGTTTTGTTGTGTCCAGAATATCTCCCCTCTGCCAGCAAGTCCTCCCTGTGTGTAGAATCCTTCAATTTAAGGTACATCTCTGCAGTCCAAGGAGATGAGACTGCTCAGCAAGGAGTCTTTGCATGATCTGATTGCTGCTGAGCACATGGATAAAGGGTTTGCAGAATACATGGTACTTGTGCTACAGGGCTCTCCTTTTACAGTCACAGCTCACAGGATTTGAGTGATTCTGAGGAATGTGCCATGGTCTGCATACCCTCTGATTAGTGGTCTGTACACGAATACCCTCGTATGCATGCACATACCTTTCTGAGCCTGTGTGTTACTCTTTAAAAGAAATTTGCTGCCATAAATAGATGAGAGGTGATTCAGGCTCCTCTTGGACATCCAGTGTCTAGAAGGTTCAGGTGTCAGAACTAAATGTGCTTCAATTCAAGCATCCTCTAACAAAGCTAGTTTTCATATTTCTGCATTGTTGTTTTGTTGAATAAGTGATTTTTCCTGTGAATTACTGAGGCCAAGACAGTCCATTCAACAGTCATATTTAGATTTATATGTATAATCTCTCACTAATCAGTAATATAGTTGGTATGTAAAAATATTTTATTAACTATCGTTCATAGTGATGGAAGTGTAAATTAGCAGTTACTTAAGGAGGAAAAACCTGAAGAAGAAGAAGGTATTTTTGCAAGTTCCACGACCAAGCAGCATAGATGAAGCATCACACATCTTCTTACACTGTCTATAAAATAGTCAACCAGATTACAGCTGAAATGTTTTTCATATATTATGCTGAAGGCTGGTTTGTAGTTACAGGCCATCTTAATATAGGAACAAATTACCTGTGTTAGTGTAGCATGAAATCATGTATCTATTACATGATCTAAACATCTGCAGTATGTAACACTTTGCTGCATCAAATTATGAGCAGTGTTTTGAATTAAAAGAAAGTATTCCTTCTTTTTTTTTTTTTAACCTTGTTTGTCCCCTCTTTTTTTCCTTTTGCCTCTAAATTCACATTCTTGTAAATCACTTAGCCTCTGGGATATGTGGGTTGGTAACAAGATGAAGAAGCAATGAAATCTGGGGGAACAATTCTGCTTATTTTTGGGAGGGTTCTATGTACAGTAGAACACAGAGGTGTGGGAGGCAGTTTGGATAAGTCCTCAGAAGGTCATTCAGTCCAGCTTCCTGCTCAAAGCAGGGTCAGCTGTGAGGACAGACTAGGTTACTGAGGGCTTTACCAGGCAGGTCTTAAAACTTCTAAGAATGGAGACAGACTGTGCAAACCTTCTAGGCAACCTGTTCCATTATCTGGAAACATGAAAAAACCACTATTTTTTGCCAAGTAGATAACTTGTTGCTTATAGTAGAAACTCAGTATGGATTCCTCTGTCCTCTGGTGATTGCTAAATCTTGCTTTGTACATTGCTATGGGTGGTCAAAATCTGCTGCTAGTCTGCATTGGACTAGAGGAACACAAAAAAGTATGACCTGTAGAACTTTGAACAATTGAACAAGACTGTTCCCTTAGTCTAGAAATGGTTTTGATGATACATCCACTAGGTTATTGTATCTGTATACTTGAAGGCATCTTTATATTGGTTCGTATCTATATAAAATTTGATTGACCAAAACTGGCAAATATCAACAATTTTCTGTCTTAAATTCTTGGTCCATAACCCACAGAGAGACTGAAACATCCTAGTGGCTATTTTTTGTCTTCTGACATGGAAGAATTTTGAGCATGGAATGGTTGTCTTTTCTTATTTTTTACTTGCAAAGTAAATAAAATAACCTTGTTGTGGGTAAGAAGGGAGAAAGATTGACCACCCTGACATGTGCAAAGGTGACTCAAGGGAATTAATAGAAGGTGCTTCTCTTGCTCTTCCTGCTTTTGAGCACTGAAGGCTGCAAAATCTCCCATGCAGGGCTCTGACATACACACAGTGTTTACCCCGGATTCATGTAGGTATTAGAGGATGGAAGGTAATGAAAATCTACTTCTTCAGGAGCAAATACATGAGCACCTATGTACTTCAAGCTGGAAAGAATGTAGAGGGAAAGGCTTCAAGGCTATACCCTTGTTTGGGGTTCTAGCTTTCTGCAGATTTTAGTCTGCTGAGGCAAGGATGAGGTCACTTTGCTGAAGCAAAACCTTCCATTATGTACTCTAACAGAGTTGCTACCAACAACAATTTTCATATCCTGTTCCTGTGGTCCAGTCAAGCACATAATGAACAAAAGTTATGAGGACAAGTCTGTTGCAAAGGAAAAGACAACAATCATACCTAACCTTGCCAAGAAGAGCAGTGTAGACAGCAACCAGTCTCTGATAATGTAATATCTTTTCTCCTTTGGTGAAATCCCTTACTTCTCATTATAGTTTTAATAATATTTTAGTTTAGACTGTGTCTCATTCTTTTCTATTGACAGTCTATTTATAGAAGATAAGATGGAGTTAGTCTCAAATTTCAGTCGGCACCAGCAGTTTTCATTCTGCCCTAGAAGCCTCTATCTGTCTTCTTATGGAAATGCTCACTTTCATTTCCCTTTGCTGCTGCTGTTTAGAATACTAGGGACATGCAGATAATGACAATCAATAGTGTCTGGGAGCAGTGAGATAAGTCCAAGACCAAATAGATGTTAAAATTGTATTTTTGATAGAGGTTTTGATTAGTTTGGCTTCTAGCCTGTTCTTCTAGCAGACAATCAGATATATGAAATTCTGTATATTTTCCAGCTCTGAGAAACAGCTACCCTTAAAAGCAAATCTGTACAGTTATAATTTGTGCAGAAAACTCTTCTTTCTCTCTGCCTTTTTTTTTTATACCCTCCAGTCCTTTGGAAATAGGAAACAGAAAAATGTCTTACAATTTTGATGATAAGAGTAAATTATCCTGCTCCTACAGGGCTGCTAAGCAGACAAGGGTGCTCTGTATAACCTCAGGAGGTATTGTCTGGCAGCCTCCTCCTTGCAACTTCCTCAGCATTTAGAAACTTTTTATTGAATTTCAGCTGCTTCTGCTCCCCAGCCTGTTCCTTCAACTCTTAAACCAGTGGTATCTTGATATCTCAGCCCAGCAGACAGTTCTGCTGGGGTGTGCATTCCTGCAGGTCCACACTGGTTGCCATTCTCTATTTTTTATGTTATAACAGTGAAACCACCAGAAAGCATTCATTCAACCACCAGAAAAAATAATCAGAAATAAAGTGAATCATAATGTCAACTCTTGGACACTGTTAAATGGAGTCCACATAGTTATGAGAATTTTATGCATTTTTCTTTGAAGAATAACTTTTTTCACAATCTTTTAACATACACTAAATGCCTAAGTTTGTACTTTAGGTAGTGAACATTAACAAGATGTTCACATTAGGATGCTGAGGACTTCTGTGATCTTGTTTTCAAATCCACAATTTAGAGAAAGGCCAGCAACTGCTGTCAACCACCCACATCTCTTAGTGATTAAAAAGGTTCAATTTTGTAAGTGTTAAGACTTACACCTGATTTTTATTTACATTGTGTTGCCTCACTCTGTGTTTCATGATAAAGAAATGATTGCCAGTTAGGTGGAAATTAATAAGCTCCTTGACTTGCACTTGAGATGCTTGGCCCAACTGTTTAAATTTCTTTGATTTACAGAGATCAAACATGTTACTTTTTTTTTTCTTTTTCTTTTTTTTTTTTTTCTTTTTTTTTTTCCTATTATTCACTGGTGTAGAAGATAACTAACAGGAGTTTATTTTATTTCAAAAGTGCCTTTTTAGGGTTGCCTTTTTTGGCTGATCTAAATCCCCTTCTTGGGTGCCCAGAGAAGAGAACAATACTTTCATAATGAAAGAATGCAAATTGCATTCAGTTTTCTAACAAGAATAAATAATTTTTAGTATAACAGAACAGTTTTTAAGAAGAATTATTTGCTAAGTGTTTTAGCCTTGACAGTTTCAGGAATCAACCACAAACTAATTTTTTTGGAAATAGCTTTAGATGGTACTTTGCTAGAAGATACAGTTATCTGCTTAAAATACTTGAATTGTGTTTGATCCTTGATTATCTTTAGCTTTTGCAAGATGTAACTCTTTGTGTGTCTAATATTGAGAACAATGGATTATATTGTATCTTCCATAATAAATATTTTTATTTTTTAATTCTAGGAGTAGTTTCTGTCAAGAATTTCTTCTGACTGAAGTCTGCTTACGGTGCTCAATAATGGTGCTTAATAATGATGGTTATGGTGCTTTCACCCAGCACTTTTCTGAAGTCCAGTTAATTATGCAGTTTTGGAAATAAGTCAGATTAAGAGCAATTTAATTTGTAGCAAGGCTGTCGTGATTTTTGCATGTTTTGAATTCTGATCCTTTCCTTGGTAAAATGGTGAAAAGTAGTGCAGTTATTTCACGGATCACAGAATTTCTCATACATCTGGATATTTTTATACCCTATATGTTATGAGGACAAGTGTGAGTTTATGAAGCACAAAGAACAATGATATCTTTGTACAGGAAGTTTCAGTGGATGTTGATAGTCTTCTTCTTGAAGTAATTAAACAAGTACTAAGGTTCTGTTTAGTTTTTAGACCAGAACTTAAACAGATTCATTAATTCCTTCAGTTGAGGCCTGACACAGGAAAAAAATTTGGTTTGGGCTGTATATTCTGGAACACATAAATATGTATATCTGCAGGTTTTTTAGTCACAAGAAAAGACACAGACTCTGTGAGATGCTATAATGTGACCAGAGCTTCTGTTAAACCAGTGTATTTCTGATGGTCACCAACATTCCTTACTTCATGCACAATCACACCTTGTACAGCAAAGTAACCTGTGAAAAATATTGGCCAGGTCCATTGCTGTATTTTCAAGGTAACATCAGTGGTTAGCTAAGACATTCACTGGTGTCTTAAACGTCCCACAGAGCTCAGAATATCCTTTCACCTGGCCCAAGATATTCCCATTGCCCTTTAAAATAAAAAAAAGTAATCCCCTACCACAGTCTTTATACTTCATAGGAGATCTGCTACTTTCAGGCTTTACCTGCTGCGTATTTATTGCTGGGTAGCTGATGCACAGCCCCAGCATGGGGCAGGGTTTTTTTGCTCTCTAGATAAAAGAGAATTTTGCAGACACTGCAGAGTGGATGCAGACAGGACAGGAGTGAGGGTAGAAGCTGCCAGGCCTCTCAGTGGGCAGAAAGGACTGCAGTGATGTGAGAGATGTCTGGGGAGAAGAAAAGCAGTGATTTCGTGGGACTGTGGGAGGCTGTAGAGTTATAGTTAGTATTCAAGTTTTGACTGGATTTTTATATGCTAAATGTGAGTCTAGAAAGCTTCTGCACATTGTCATGGGATAATAGTGATGTCCTTCCTTACGTAAAGAGCAAGTCAGTCCTTTAAAATTGTCCTATGTGTCTGTCAACCTGAAAAGTGTTTCATGCCTTTTATAGCAGAAAAATTCAAATAATCACACTTCAGGCTTATTCACACATCTGCTTTTAGTTTCTAGTACCTGTAAATTTCAGAATATATCTTCCTCCATGCTGTCCTCTCACCAAAAAAAAAGTTTGCTTTCTGATTGATTTTCCCTCTTCAAGGGGAAGAAATATCTGCCACTGTCTGTTCTTGAGCAGAATAATTCAAACCAAATATTTCAATAGAAGAAATAAATTGTCATTTCCTGCAGGATTTTGGATGTTGCCTTTTATTCATGAGATGTCATTTCTGATTACATGCATATAGGATTTTAGTATAAAGTTATTTCAGTTGTTATATTTTCTTTTTTTTTTTTTCTAAGGTGCTTCACTAGTATTTTACCTCCATTCGAGAGGTTTGGAAAGGTCTTGCTCAAACAAAAAAAATTTCAGTGTTTTGGGGAGCAGTGCTGCAACCTCAGCTATTCCTCCCAAGATTACTTCTGTAATCTTCTTGTGAGAAATTCAGAGCTAAAATGAATGGTGTTTGTCAGGCTAGTTTGGATTTTCAGCTTAATGATATGAGTTCTGATGAAAAAAGAAGTCTTGTAACCCCAGGTGCTTCAGTTCTGTTAGCATGCAGTGATGGTATTTAAATAGGCTGGAGCAAGAGTGATTTAGCTCCTGTAAATAAATTTTTTTTTCTATAATGGCAGAGTTTGCTTTGGGAAAAAAGTCTATGATTGGCCCAAAGGTTGCTGATTTGTTCTCACTTATTCTAATGATAGAAGAGTGACGGAAAGAATATTAAAACATCCTTGGAAATGCCAATTACTTTTTTACCATGCTTAAGTATCTAACTCTGAACAAAGTTTAGAAGCCATGCAAGCTACATAATTAAATACTTTGAATTATTTTTGTTTGTAGCTAAACGAATACTGTGAAAATACCAGGGACAATTGGTGTGTTGGCACCATTTCAGTACATTTTCAGTACTTGAAATATTGCAGTATCCTTCTTATTCAGCTATTGGATGAAGAAAATTGGCTTTGACATACACTTTTAAAATAAAAACAAGTGGATCTTCTGAAAACCATGAAACTATTCAAACCTCTATTTGTCCAGTATAAGCAGTAAGAAAAAAAGTCTGAAGGACAGTTTTGCACTTTTATTTTAAGATTAAATTTATATGAGGATTTTTCCGTCCTAGATCTCTTTATGCATATGTGGCTTCTGTTCTGCATCTGCATGAGGGAGTTGGATATTTAGGGTGTCTAGTGAGAGAGTATCAGCACTCATTAACTAGTGGATTTCCTTGTGTTGTCTGAGTTGGCCTCCTCATAGGCCTGTTCTCCTGTGCATCACCTCTCTTGTCATGAGAGCCTGACTGGGAATCAGCAGAGAGAAGCTGGGAATCAGTCACCCATCTACCCTGCTCTCTCTTACACCTTCTATGAGGATGGAAATCATAGATACTGGGATTTTGGCTGCAGATCTTTGTTTCAAGCTGCTTTGTTTTCTGATACTGTCTTTGGCATTCACTGAGTGAAGGAGCAGCAGTAGAATGGCTGTGTTAGCACAAAGAAATAAGGAAGTTGTTTTGGGCTTTGTTGAAGGAAATCCTTTTAAGCTTTTAATTTTACCTTGCCTGTGTTTCTTCCCCTAAATACTCTTCTGGAGCTTTAATGAAGTAATTATTGGTGTTTTGACATTTGCTTGAGTTTTAGATCCAAGGGAGTTAAGCTTGCCTGAACACTCAAAGCCAAAAATATCCAGCACTTGCACTTACATTAAAATCACCAGTGCATTTGACTCATCATGTTTTATATTACCAGATGAGAATAAAATTTGTCTACTTTGGTATTAAGGAATAAAAATAAATCTTTTCTACCAATGGCTGTTGTATTTTTTTTTTTATTTTTAATCTTTTTAAAGGAGAGATTCTATGTCTTCAGGCAGGTGAATACAAAACAAATCATTTTTACAGCCACATTTCCAGACTGATGATTAAGTTTATGAATATGTCTGGCTGCTAGCTTATATGTGAATTTGAATGAATCCCTGTGAGCAAGCTGAACAAGTTAATGACCCTTGGCATGAATTTGTCACTTGTTCTTCTTATGGCATGATAGTAGTCTATATTTCCTCTTTATCAATTTGAAGTAAAGAAGTTTTGCCTAGACAATCACTTGTTTCTCTGCAGCATTTTTCATCCTGAGGTGTCTTCAGCAGCCAGTGTGAGGCTACTTCTGTGGAAAAGCCACAGGAAAAGAATGACCCTGTTTCTGCATCTCTCTGACTCACTGGTGGTGAATTTGTTGTTCAGAAGAATAGATGCTTTTTTCCCCATTTTTGGAGTTTTTGGAGTTTTTTTCTTAGCTCTTCCTTCTTCAGAGGAAGTTTCTTTGCAACTAGCTGCCACAACAAGGTCCGTGGGGGTTCCTGCACCCCAGTCACTCCAGAGGTAAAGATGCAGATGAATGTGGAAATGAGCTGTCTCTTCCTCTCTCTCTCTCTCTATTTATATATGATAGATACATATTTTGGCCGTAAACTCAATATCAGGAAGAACTTCTTTATGTTGAGTGTGTCAGACTGTCAGAAAAGGCTGCTCAGGGAGGTCCCATCTGTACACTTAGGTTTGACTCTGCCGTGTCAGGGAGGTTGGATTAGATGATTTCCACAGGTCCCCTCCAACCCTTCCTATTCTGTGATTCTGTGATATTTTAAATAGAAATGTAATAGCAGCTCCATAATACAGGATGGAGTGCCCTGTGCAAGAGTAATTGTTCATGTAAAAAGGCTGAGAAATCTACAGCTCTCTTTGAATGAACTATAATTCGTGTGGGGTTTTTTTTTGTCCACTAGGAAGGCTTGTCCTAAAAATCAGAGAGCTCTCCGGACACCTTTTCAGCTGTCTCCTCTGTTGTCCTGATCTCTAATCTCTCAATTTCTAAGCTTTCAGGCTGTCCACCCCAGATATCTTCTCACCTTGAAATTGGATTGATTCTCAAGAGAAGAGCTATCATGCAGGGAGATGCTGTGTGCCCTTTCATTTATTCCCATCCTTCGTATTACAAGCCTCAAGGATAGTTGTTCAGATTCAGTCTGGTGTCTGTGCTGAAGCTGTCTGATTTGTGATTAGATGTTCATAATTTCAAACTTCTGAAATGTTTACAAGGAAGTGCCTATTTCTCTCTCTACCTCTATAGGTAGGTGAATTTTAAACTAGATTGTTAGACTGAAGAGCCTTAAACTGTTGTCTTTTGGGCCTCACTCCATAGGTCAGAACCTTCATAGATAGTAAAGTCAAATTCTCGTGGTGCAACACAAATCTGAAGTTTGGCTTCTTATACATTAACCTCTGGATTAAATCTGATTAAATCTGTTCTTCAGTCCTTACTCAACTATTTGGGATTTTTTATTTTGTGGATAGGTATCTATACATCACACCACTACTGACTCCTAGAAACACATGGAAATACAGAACATCCTCCAGCTTGTGCTATAGAATGGAACAGAAAGGGAGAAAATTGGATTCCATTTCTGCTATCTTCTAGCTTCTCCACATCATATTAACAGAAAGTTGTCAGCCTGAATTCTGTCTAGCCAAGTCAACAATATTTAATTATTTATAAAAAATATTGACATGATATTAAAGGTGCTTTTGCTTACTTAATGCAATTCTCATTAACATTTACTGCCCTAATTGTGTATATTCCCTTTGGTTTCAACACCTGAAAGAAATTCTTACCAGTGATTAATAAGGCGAGAAAACATTCTGTATGATATTTTTGGAGAGTGAGTAGGGTAAGCAGAAAGAGAGGGGATTTCCTTATGAAACAAGGATGACTTCAGGAAAATAGGAAACACTGTCAGCCACTTTAGGACATAAATATGCATATACCAACAAGATTTGCATGCTAATCTTTCTGTTGTCTTGGATATGGTAATCTCTGTGCAGGTGGTGGGAGAGGAGGAGGGTGGAAGACTTTTCCTAAGGAGGATCAGGACATGAGTCATAACTCATTTAAGGCCCATCACTTCCTGGCTAGGGTGGGTGTGGGAGGGTATTCCCTAGGCAGAACCTGAAACTAAGTTGTATTTAAGGTGACAGCCAGTATCTATTTCAGCAGGGTCTGGGGGAAGGTGAGAGAGAGAATAAAAACGCCCATTTCTTTGATCATCTTATTCATGAGGGATTACCAGTGCAGCTGGGACTTCCACAGTATTCATGGTAGGCTGTACAGATAACTGCTTAAGCACTTGAAATAACTCTGGAGGCTTTTCTGTCTCTCCATTGATTACCTAGGGACCCTACATTTCTGATTTAAAAGATACTTTATTTAGATGGTTCAATAGGCTCTGTAAATAGCTCTAACGCTTTCTGCCCTGCCTAGCTGTAGGAAGAGCACTCATACAAATAAGAAGACAAAGACTTGAGAGAAAAAAAAATAAAGTTAAGCTATTTTGTGTGTGGATATTCACAATTTTGTGGTGGCAAATTTGGGGTGGAAGGCATTTTCATAGTTAGCAACAACTGAAAAGTTTGACCTTTACAGTGTGGAAGACAGCACTGTGATGAGTGTGAAAAGTCTGTCTTTGTGGTATCCCTGAAATCCAATATGCAGATGTGAAAACCCAGATACAGTTAGATAAAAACATGCTTACAGTATGGCATATTACATACTTATTTTTTCATTTCTCTTAATAAAAAAATTATGCTTTGCAACCACGTCCTGGATTTATCTGAAGGATGTATTAGTATTTACTGTAACTGAATCTGTAAATAGTAAGAGTATGTCATCATTATTCTTCCTTCTGTCACAGCATAATGTGCTTTCCCTGTGTTTTCATCCTGCCTAGCAGTGGTGGCCAAACATTGTAGTTTCAGCCAGTAAGAAGGGCTTACCTGGGTTTTATCAACTGATCTGTTGCATTGCAAATGCCAGAAGAGAAAAAGAGGCAGAAAATTCAATTGTTTGCAGTGGCACTTCTGACCTGTGCTAACATCTTTTTTCTTCTCTATAATCCCCTACTGATTCACTACTTTGAATCCTAATGTGATTCTAATCGCATCTAATTCTGCAGTTTAGTATTTGTATTCGTTATTTAAAAACAGTGCTGCTCTAGACACCCAGTGGTCTGACTCCTCATCACCCCATGACACTTTTTTCTGAATGACAAACTCTGTCATAAATATCCAAGTCTAAGTAGCAGTATTCTTATGGTACAGTCTTGAAGTTTTCAAAGGCAGTTTTGGATAAAGGTTTCTTATCTTTTCCTTTTGATTGGCTCTTAGGGAGTTTAAGTGTTGTTTCTGTCTGGTTCACTCTGTTTAGGAGAATTGTTGCATATTTATTTAATATATTATGTCTTGGAAAAGGCAGTGTAAGGGAAATCTCTCACTTTACAGATGAGATGAAAATGTTTTGTCTATGCTAATGTTGCTTGAGCTGCAGGGAACTCCAGGAGGATCTCACAAAACTACAGGGGCAGAAGTGTGCCAAGTTGTTATTTCATGTAGCTCTAATGTAGCTAAGCTAAGGTGCTGCATCAGAGGAGATATAAACCAGTGCATGTCCAGGAGATGCTGAGCACGGGCAATTACAACTCAGAAAGACACTCTGGTTTCCCTGTGGTGAAATCATTAGTTCTTTATACAACAGCACCATCATTTTCCTGCTGTATATCACCTTCTTATGCTCTTACAGTCAGTATTGTGTGCAGCTTTTGTCTCCCTCTCTGAAGGATCTGGGGGAGGTCAGGGAGGACTAGAAGGGGGCATGAAAATCATGGAACAGCAGCCTTTTGCAGAGAGACTGAAACTCCTCAGTCTGCAGCTGAGAAGGTCGACAGGGAGGAATGTGGCTGAAGTTTACAAAGTTATGAAGGTAGTGGGTAAGGTGAATGTTGCCTTCACTTGGTAAATACCACACAGCCAGAAACTGGGACACTCAGGAAATTTGTAGGAGATTGAAAATGGAAGCAATGCTTCTGTATATGACTTTTGGAAAATGTCCTGAACCTTTTGTCACGGGGCGTGATGCGGGCAGAGGTTCAAAAAGGGTTGGAGAAGCTGCTGTATAGGTCCATAATTTGACATTAATAGGATTTGCCTGGGTGTACTATATAACATACCACACATTTCCTCAGGCTCTACAACTATCATTAGAGATATTTGCTTTGGAGAACAGCCAGGCCTCAGCATTTTACACAAATAATCTCTTTTGCTGTCCCTGTCACACCCACAATTCTGGTCTATATGGACCAAATTCAGGGGGAGTTTAATGTTGTCATTTTCTTTTTACATTTGTTTTTATTTGGGCTTTTTCCCCCCCTTTCAGAATCTGCTGGTAGTAGTGTCCAAGTATTATAATGATTACAAGGCTAAGTAAAGAGTCTGCAATACTTACAGAAACACTAGCTAAAGACCATTAAGTGTCTAAGTACATGCTGTCAGATTTTTCTCTCCTTGTTGCCTAAACAGACTGCTGTGAATAAATAAATATTTAAAATATCTGTATCTAGGTCAGAGTATCTTTATCACTGAATGCCCACATTGCATAGTGAACAGCTTCTGTGTACCAAATAAAGTATCAACTTTTATCTTTGCATTAAGTCAGAGTCAAAACTAGTAGCAGACTCAGTATGGAGGTGGAGATTTTCTTTGTAAATATGAGGCCTTAGCAGACTTTCTTCAAATGCTGTTATCTCAATACCTAGGCAAAACAGTGATACATGTGCATTATTGAATTCTTTTTATTTGTTTACATACTGCTTGTCATGATTTTTTCATGACGAAACAGATCTCAACTCTTGGAATTTAGGTTATCAGAACACTAAATTTTATGAAACACCATTTTTATAAAATAAAATATATTAAATTTTTTATTTGGGCAATCAATGCAGACCAATTATATGACTGTGTTGTGGAAAGGACCATTCCTATAAATTAGTGAAAATCCTGGCTGAGAGGCTCTGGTTTCTTTTCAGTACACATAGACAAAAATGGTGCCAGGATCTGTTCAAATCCAAATAGACCAAAAAAACCCTCATTCTTAACTGTGCAGACATTACTTTTCCAAGCGTCTTGTTCACAAAATATCAGTAGATCAAAATATGCAATAAAATATTAAAGACTACATTTTAGTAATAATAATAATAATAATAATATATTAATAATTATTATAACAATAATTTATTTTTTGGTTTTCTTCAGTAATGGTAATATTAAGTAAAAGATGCATGTCATTTAGGACATGACATTTGGGGCATACAAAAACACTAAGGTTGTCTAGCAAGGTTAATCAAGTTCACTGTTAATAAAAGGTTTATCACTACTTATAGTTTCTCTAAAAGGTTAATTGCAGTCAAGTAGGAAAGATGATTGATACGGAAGCAGTCATTGACTGAAGCTGCATTGTACAGCTGCACATCACAATATTAAATAAACTCTTGAGAGAGATTTCCTCAATAATACATGGTGTATATTTAATTCTTAAAATGTATTACCATTTACAGTTTTGGCAATGCACAGTTAAATTTTGACCTGTGTACATGTACTGAATGGAGTGGATTTATGTTAGCTCTTCCCACTGTGTACATTGTGGCTAGCTTGAATATTGTATGTACTTCCTTTCCTGTTTATTTTCAAGTCTTATTGTAGGTTTTATTTGGGAGTTTGGTATTGGAAGTTCCTGAATAAAATGAATCATGAGAGACATTTTAACCAGTGCTGAAAACTCAAAAAAACATAATTTTCCAACTTGTATGTAAGGAAAGGACATATTAAATTCAGCTTTGATTATTTTGGAAACTGCCTAAGGGTCCAGACAGTGTTTGATTAAAAAAAAAAAATTAAAAAAAAAAAAAAAACTGTATTTTTAAATTGTATAGTTTTCAGTGTTTTTTGAAAAATTTGAATTATTTTTAATTCATTTAATTAATTAATAGAATCATGACTTTAGATTTTGAGATGGTTTAAATATTTTTATGATAATGATATTTCATAAATCAATATATAGTAAGTTGAATTAATGAATACAAACAATTAGTATAAGTGATATCTTACAAATCAATATTGGAATCAAATAAGCAGGTGCAGGACTTTATAAAAATATTTCAGAGAACAAAATATCTCACCATCTGAGATAGTACATGTTTTGGTTTTGGGGGGGTTTTTTTCAGCTTTTTAGGTAATACCAAGCTTGTAAAAAAATTCTGAGTGAGGTCCTATATCTCATGTACACACTGAAGGTACTCAGGCACGGTTTTTAAAAATATCGATTTGATTGGATTTTATTTTTTTTATTCAGCTGAAGCCAGTGTAGAGTATTTGACTGTTGACTGGCCTTGCTCTTTACCTGCATTATTACTTTTTTTAACAGTATTGACATACTAAAGAGAGTGATATGCTAATAGCTTTCTCTGTTTATCTAAAGACCTTCCATCCCAATTTCAATATTTATGTGATTATGAAACTGCTGCTTACCCTCCTCACCAAAAACTTAAAAAAATTAGCAGTCAATAAGACTTTTGACTAAAAGTACTTTTAGCAGATTTTTGAGCTTTTTGTGGGCACTGTGTTGCCAGAAAACTGAGTGATCAGCTTGGCCAGTTGTCTGAGAGGCAATCTTGTGTTCTGCTAGAGCAAAATCAATACAAAAAGCCTGTGAGGCATGATGGTGCATTGGGAGAAATTGTTTGAACACCTATTATGGGTTTTGGGCCTGTGCAGCTTTTATAAGTCTACTTGCTGCAGAGAAATTGAAAGTAAAAATGGTTTCAGTGGTTGCTGAGTTTTGTCATAAAATTTGCTGAAAACGTGACTGCTGTATTCTACAAGAGAAATAATTTTAAAAGTAGGTGCCTTTTCTCCCTCTTTATTTTAACTGTTCAGATTTTCTCTCTTGGCATCCTTTCCCTTAGGTTTCACTTGATTTTTTTTTTCTTGCACATATTCTCAAACAAAATTCTCCTTATATTTGCCAAAACTAGTGATTTTTGAGGGATTTGTGTATCTTGACTGGGAAAAGGAGTTGAGAAGAGCCAGATATAGGAAATGAGTTTTTAAAAATTATGGTTTACAGAGTTCTGTGAGAAATACACAGGATTTCACTGTCACAGTCTGGGTCATCTGTCAGCATAGCCATTTGCATGATACATGAAAGGGATTTTACAGCATGCAGAGAATATGAGAGTTACAAAATATCATTTTATTGATCTTTTTAATGAACCCTAATTAATCCTCTCTATAATCTATGGACAAGGGAGAGAAAATATCTTAAAAGTAAAACTAAATGGCACAGACTTCTCTGGAAAAGAGGAGTGATGACATTTTCTTTACTTCTACAGCTGTGTCTTGCTTGCTGTGAAACAGGAGGCAGGAGGTTTATCAAAAGGTCCAGCAGTAGCTTAAGAAAGCTCCACACATCCTGCCCTTTAATTAAATCTGGTTTTTACCTGCAATATGATGCAGAAGCAATTTACTTCCATCACGGTCTTATCCTTCAGAAGTTAAGTCCTGTTGCATTCATGTCCAAAAGTGATTGCAGTCATGAACTGGGTATGGCTGCTCTGTTTTGGCCTGACTTGAAATTTATTAATTCTTCCACTTCTCCATATTTGGTTGCTAATCTTGGTTCACAAACTTGGGAAACTTTGGGAATCTCTGCAGGCTGTTTGTGTTCAGTGCACAGTGTCTCCTCAAGTGCTGCACCTTTATTTTTGGACCTTTATTCTTTTCCCAGTCTGCTCCTTTCAAGCAACTCCACCCATGTAAAGATAATCATGGGAACAAATCCTGCAGGCCTGAGAGGGGCCAGGTCCGTCTGACGCAAAAGCTTTTTTGGAGTCAGAGATGAGAGCAGCAAGGACAGTGATCTGAAAACTGCCAGTATTTGCATCTCCTGTACCCATTACCTGCCTGCTGCTTTCTTGACTGATGACCAAACTTGAGTGCTAGGACTTCCCTATCCTCTTCCAGCCTAGCTCCTGGATGCCATTAGTTGCTTCCAAAAAACATTTTTTCCATTACTGTATTATCTCGACAATGTAGATCCAAGTCCTTTATTCCATTTGGTGTATGTTGAAAGTTTTTACCTTAGCTTTCTTGCAGTAGTCAGGGGTGAACCCTGCAGGTTACCTTACTGCAAATAACCTTTCAGCTCAGCAGGGCTCAGACTTGGTTATGTGTGACAAAAGGTAGCTATAAAGGAAAAACAAGCATTGCTGTCACACAGAGTGAAAAAAACTTTGAATTTCATGTTGCAGAAATAAGAGCAAGTGCATATATATGTATACCATCATTTTAGTCATTAAATATAGAGAAATTTATAATGCTATGGGCATATATATGTAGTTTTGTGTTGATGTTACTGTGAATTAGAAAGCTGCAGGGAAGCTAACACAGCAGTAATAAAATAGTCCCATGGAGGAACTATCAGTTTGAGCATTGTGAAGGCAAAGAACAATAAAAAACAATTGCAGAAATTCTGTATTCATTTATACATGAGCTGGTCTTGTTCCTTGGGCATAGGGTATCTGACTTTGTTTGTGTGTACAGTAAAGTAGGTGTGTGCTGGGGGCTTTAGCACAGCATTGGTACCTTTTTTACTTTTAGTTGCACATTAACCAGATTTTTTTTCTAGTCTACAATTTTTCTTTTGGACCAAAATACTCTGCTATATTACAGCCTTGTAAGTAATATAAAAAGAGAAAAAATGTTTGAATGGGAATCACAAAGTCTTCTTCCAACCTGTCAAAATATAGAAACATTCATGTATTCAGTTGTATTTCAGTTCTGTGCTGTTCAGGCACACAAATTAAGCAACAGTTTGTCAAGTAAGACAGCATGATGGTTCTGAATAGTAATTTTTAACTCTGATATGTTTACAGTCTTTCTTAAATGACCAGATAAACTGAGGAGCATTGACTTCACGTAGATTCAAGACAGAGGGCAGCACAACCTGAAGATGTGTCTGGGTGCAGTTTGATTTAGTCTCTGGTAGTGGCTATTTGGAGCTTAACTACTGCAAAAGTGATTTTTCAAAGGTTGTGACCAGAGTTGAACTGATTTTCACAGTAGGGCCCCTGCTAAATGTCAGATCCTTACTTCAAAGCGAGATACTGCTTGAACTCTTTGACAAGATGGTCACCACTTTTCTTATTATGGATAAAGCAATGTATTGTCTGTCGTCTGTCATGATCTCTTCAGAAGCAAGAGAGTGTTTTGGCTGAAATCCTTAAAGCAGAAATTTGGAGTAGAAAACTTCAGTCTATCTTTTAGAAGTGGACGCTTATATGAGCAACTGAAATTCTCTTAATAAGAATTGGGCAACTTGCATTTTGAGGATGCTCCATCTCCAAAGATGATTGCCTTTTTCAGAGTGAGAAAAAATAAAGGCAACTTTAAGCATTAGGAATAAAAATATTTTTGAATTAATAACTTTATGTCTGGTGGTGGTAATTTTATTTTAGAAAGCTGTTTTAATGTCACACCACTGGGGAAAAAAAAGAGATGATGATCTGTCTCTTTTTTGCAAAGTAACTTTATTTACCCAAGTGTAGCCACTCATAATTACTGATTTTTCTGATAAGCTTTAAAAATCATGATCATCTTTGCAGAAAGAAAACCTTACTCATGCTTTTGCTCAGTTGGGAATGTTCCTACTGGATTAACTAGCCCTCAAAAGGAGAGTCAATGTCTTTGCCTTGGTTTTACAAGTTTTCAAAGCCGTATATTTGGCATTCAGGAGAAACATAGGTTTGTTTAGTCAGGACTTCTAATGCATCTAATTTACTGAAAACGGGTCTCTGGTGTCTGTAGAGTGTTCTGTAGTGAGGTCCCTTGCTGCTAAAATAAAAAATGTGAGGTTTAAGTGACATGGGAAGCATCTCTAGCGTTGATGCAATCAGTGAATAGCTATGGTGTGGTACAATTGCTGATGCAGCAAGCTGAAGAGTTTTTTGTTAAATGAAATTTCTATGTACTTTCTTTTTCAATTATCTCTAATGCTGTAATTTTTTAAAAACCATGACTTTATATTTAGGAGTGGGAAGCATTATGTGTGATGCCTATGTAAATGTGAGTTGTTCTTAAAAAAAAAATAAGCAAAACTTTTTTTACAAAGCCTCTGTTATAAATCCTTTCAAACTAGTAGTTTCTTTTAACCAAATTTCAACTGCAATACTCAGAGGAATTTGAGTAGCTGTTCCGCACTATTATATTTGTATTAATTTCTATGCAGTGTCATCCTTTTTTGGTTTTTATTTAACAGTTTGAAAATTACTCCAGTGGTTGTCATAACTTGATATCCACAGATGTCTTGGGTAGGAATCTGGTCCTCAAACATGGAATTAAGGAAAAAGGCACACGTGATGTTAATGATTGTCACTTCACTCATGTAGTGGGTTCTGTCAGGTGTCTCCCTATGTAAAATAGTGGACACAAGTCAGAAATTCCAAATACTATTTATCTTTTTAGAATTTTCTCAATCTTTCTCCCATTTTCACTTCCAGTTCAGTAGATAAATAAATTATGATGGAATACAAATTCATAATCACTTAAATGCATTGCATGTAAAGTTTTTTTTCATTTATTTTTTGAGTTTAGAATAAAAACAGGTAGAATGACCTTGCATGGAATGAGATATCAAGGTTATGTTTTTCTGATTATCACTTCATTTTGCATACTGCAAAAATAATATTATCAACAGCATTACTTGTTATTGGGACAGATGCGAATGACCTACCAGTCATTGTTACCTTGGCTTTTTTCTGTAAGTAAAGCAACTTTCTTTGCTTTTTGACTCTTCAGCTTCTTTGCATACTTTACGAAACATTACATACAAACAGCAAACTCATTAGAATTTATAAGTATTTCAGGAAGAAGTCTGAAGTTTTAAAATAAGTAAGTAGAGAAATCACATTTTAAAATATTCAAGTACAAAGACATGATGGAAAGCAATGCAGAGTTAAGGAAAAAAATGCTAAGATTTTCAAAATTAGGTTACATATTCATTAACTTGAATGATAATATTTTTAAATGGAGAAATAGCTAAATATCAGTCTTTATATAAAATCTCTTCTTCAAATGAGCTAATAATGGAGGCAGTCATTTAAGTTGTTTATTGACACAGGAAAAGTAAAAGGTTTTATCTTTGTCCCATTCTCCTATACTCTTCTTTTTGCAGGAATGAAAATTCATTCATTGAAGTTACCTTCAAGCAGATATTTTCAAGCAATTGCCTTTCATGGGATATTAATAAAATAATTTTGACCTTCTCTTAGCCAAAAAAGAAAAACAAAATTGTTTTTCATATTGGACAGGCTTTCATACTGAGAAAATAAAAAATAATTACAAAAGTATGTGGGTATAATACAAAGGAAAAGAGAAATATTTTCAGTGACAAGTTCAATAAGCAGTCTCTTCTTTTGAGAAATGGAAGAATACAAACTTGGGAATTTTTTTGGTATACTATAACTGTATTCTGAAAACTTAAAATATTTTCTTTCATGAAGAACAGTCTTACCATTTATGCTCACAGTCAAGTTAGAAGGAGATTTATTGACAGACCTAGTGGGAGAACCCTTCCAGTGTGGCACATGATCCATCTTCTACTCTCTGGTATAAACTTGAGCCTCTTTTGGAGATGCCATCAGATTTTGTTCTTTTTCTTTCTGGTAGCCTGGCTCAGTTTCTGCAAGGATCTTGTAAGATGCCAGATTGCACAGGTGGCAGATTCCACGTTCCGTTATCACTTCTGTAGTGATAACAGAAACTAGCAGTGAAACACTTTTCATACTGTTTCTAAATATGGTCAGATTTGCATCAAGCACGTTGCTGTAATTGACCTGTAAGCACTGGAGAGTGCATTTTTGGTTGTGTTTTGTTTTGGGGTTTTGTTTTGGTTTTTTTGTTTTTGTTTTTGTTTTTTTTTTTTTTTTTGGTGGTGTTTGGGGGTTTTTTGTTTGTTTGTTTGTTTGTTTGTTTTAATTGGAATCCTAATTTTCATGAATGCTTTGATTTAAGAAGCATTGCATTTAATTGAGGAGCATTGAAAAGGAGGTGGTGTTACATATTTGGCATGATGCACTCAGAACAGCAGTCAGTGAAAAAAACACTGAAAAACCTTAGTTTAATGTAATGAATAATTTGCCAGACTAAGTGTATGTTTGTTAGCTGGAGATCTGATTTAATTAAAGAGCCAGTTTTTGCCAGTTTGCATGGCTAATCATTTTAAGATTTCTTTTAGTCAAGAGTGATTCAGGTGTCCTTAAACCTTAGCTATATACTAAATGCACTAGGGTCGTTCCAACATGTCACATGTCAGTGTTTAGCCCTGGGGACAGAGAGAGCCCTCCACAGCAACTCTGTCTTTGTCCTTTTTTGGCAATTATTCAGGTAAGATGGCAAGATGTGGCTGATCTTTTCCAGATGTGTCATTCTTTTTTCCTCTTAACCAGATGTGCAGATCCATGCATTGAGCTGAAGCCCCAGTTCACCTCTTCTCCCCTCCACGGCTGTTAAAAAGTAAACAGGTGAAAAATGAGTTGGGGATTCTCATTCTTGTTGAGACCCAGCTGTTCTGTTGAGGTGAAGAGATGTATCCTTCCCCTTTACCTCCCTGATAGAAGTCAGATGTTTAGTCCTGACTATTCTGTAGATATGAAAATATCAGAAGTTCACTAATTGGCTTAGTGTTTCACTGATTTTAAGATGAAAAAATAATTTCTCTTGTTTTTTAGCTACATGGCTTGCTGTTAAGTTAAAATATAGTGCGTTTCTCACAGTTGGATTTATTTTTGTTCTCTATCCAAGTTGGATAATGGAGATGAGCAAGCAGCCCAGATAAGACGTGAACTAGATGGACGACTACAACTGGCAGAACAAATGGCAAGGGTAAGTGATTGCTTTCTTGTACCGAAACCATTTCTTCATATGAAATTGAGTAGGATGATCCATAATGTGTGTTTCCTGATTCTGATTCTAAAATTAGGCAGAAGACAGTTTGAAAACAATTTGGCAGGTGCATTTCTATCTGCTCTGAATAATGTCTGACAGCTGGAGTAGGCAAAAAGCAAAACCTGGTTTTGGAAAGGCATACCTTGTGTGATCTGACATTTCCTTCAACAGCAAGTCCACTTTTTCCTCTTTTTTTTTTTTACATTGGATAGAAAAAGCATCTTAGCAAGAGGAAAGATCTTTTAAAACAGTCTGTTTCATCTGTCTTCTGTGTGGGCATATTATTATTTGAATGTTCCTCACAGGATATACTGCAGTTTGACAAACATGACTAAGGGTTTGGGGTTTTCTGCTAGACAACCCTGAGCCTTGACCTGTGTTTTTAGTATCTAACTACAAATTACTTGTTTTTATTTTTAGGGTTTTTTCATATGTAATTTACTGACTCTGTCATGCTGTGATGAGCCAGTCCACATGACTTGCTGCAGGAATTTTTGGTCACAGTCAACTTGCTTGGTCTTTGTTATTGAAACAAAATCAATTGTAAAGGTTTTAATATAAAGCATTTTATGATAGGCCTTATAACACATAACGATAAAAATTGTCTGGTTTAGGAGCAAGGTGCCTGTCTTTGCAGGCAATATATTTGGATTATGTTTGTTTCTCATTTATATATAAAACATATATTTTAGAATAATTCGCATTTTTATTTAGTCTTGAATGACGCTCTCCTAAGCATCCAGTATTCAATATTTGGAGAAACTGTGCATAAAATTGGCTCTGTATGAGTTCACATATGCACAATACGTGTGCATATGTTTCTTCTTTGTGTTTATTGTTATAAACACAATATTTAAATAATATTGTCTAACTTCTACAGAGGAGAAGATTGATTTTTACATTATCTCTAATGTTTAAGAGAGAGATTATTATTTTAAACAAACCAGTACATAGTAAGTAAACATTAATTTCAAAATGAATGACCCATTATTAAAAAGAAAGGTAAACGATAGGAATTTCTTGCCATGGTTGTAGTTTATTAGCTTCATATTACAAGCATGGATGTGACTGACCTATTTTTGGTAGCATGGGAAATAGATGAAGTAACAAAACTACGAGAGGGAAGATCATTTTATAATGTCAGTTTATAAAATAGTTAAGGTAACGTTAAAGGTATATTTTTAATTACTATGCTTAAAACACTTGTAAACAGAAGTATCTAGTGTATGGTTCTTCAACTTGGGTTTATGGTTAAATGATTTGGGAAGATGTGCAAGGTACCATTTTTACTTTATTTCTTCTTTCCAAAATTAACTGTACCTTATTTATGGGTCAGGATTACCCTTTCCATTACTTTTTTTAAGACATAAAAATAGATCGACACTGAAATTATTACTTATGTTTTTATTTATTGTTTCTTAACTGAAAGCAAGTCAGTAAATTAACATGATATATAATGTGGGAAACATTTCTTCTGCTCTAACTTTTAAAATATATTTTCCAAGGAAAGAAAATTCCCAAAATTTGTAACAAGGGAAATGGAGAACATGTACATAGAAGAGTTGCGGTCTTCAGTGAATTTGCTGATGGCAAATTTGGAAAGTCTGCCAGTGTCTAAAGGTGGGCCAGAATTCAAACTGCAGAAGTTAAAGCGATCACAGAATTCTGCATTCTTGGACATAGGAGATGAAAATGAAGTTCAGCTGTCAAAGTCTGATGTGGTTCTCTCCTTCACATTAGAGGTAATCACAAATTTCACAGAAAACTTGTTGAGGGTTTAAATTGCTAGAATATCTGCCTTGATACTCTTTTGTTATTAGACTTTTCTTGGTAATTTTAAAATGTTATGATAAAGAAGTAAATTATGCTTTGTATCTTTGGTAATTAGGATTTAGAATACAGCTGTATGATGCATTTTCCTCTTGCAGCAGCAGTTGCATTTGGGCCCACACAGTAGTGTGGGAAGTTGAATCTCCCACACAAATGTAACTTCAAATGAATTTTTAAATAGCTAACTATAATTTTAAATGGCATAATGAAACATGGTTATTATCAGGAATGCATTCATAGAATTTTATAAACACAGAATTTTCTCACTAGAAGCATTTAGGGAAAACACAGGGATTTTTCTTTACTGGTGATCATAGCAGTTTTTTATAAATTTCTGCATTTTCCTCAAGAATCTATCTTATGTTTTCTGAGATTGTGCAGAAAGTCTGGCCTGTACGGATGCAGTCATAGTCTGTATAGATCTCAACTTACTTCAAGAGAAAGCCACAAATACATTTGGTTATTTAAAAAATTCTGATGACAGAATAGAATCATAGGATGGTTTGGGTTGAAAGGGACCTAAAAGATTATCTAGTTCCAACACCCCTGCCATGGTCACCGTCCACTAGACATGATAGATTAAAGCCCACTCCAGCCTGGCCTCATAACTCAGGTCCAATTCTGCAAATGTGCATACCAAGAAATGCTTATCTCGCTTTCTGTAATAGCAGAATCAAAATATTACCACAGTGTGCATTGTGTATGATTGGTCAGAAGGTGCCACACTTGTTAAGCACTTGAAGTGGCTTTAGTTTGTTTAAGACCACAGGTAATGTTACACCATAAATATTTCAATTGTTAAAGAGTTCAAAAGAAATGAAAAATTGTTTATCTATTAAATATGTTTTTTCTCAAGTGAAATGAGCATTTGGTTGAAAAGTCAAATATTTTTTCCCATGTCATCATTAAAGATACAGAGTAAAAAACATCAACTATGGACAATGAAGAAATTTCAATTCTTTGTATAAAAGGGAAATTATTTATCCCACTATATGCAATTTTAATATTGCTAACTAATAATGTAAAAGTCCAGCAATCAGCTTTCAAAGAGTAGTAATATCCATTGTTCTGTATGCCAAAATGTTTTAGTTCATCAAGCATGTAAAGCTGGAGTGCAGTCCTTAGTGTTGAAGTATGTGAGAAGATGAAGTATTTATAACTCCTGTGCTGAATCCTGTGTGCCTCTGTCATGTGTCTCATGTCTGCCTCAAGGGGAATACCAAGCCTGGAATGGTCCATAAATAGTATTTACAAGAGTAGTTCTGAATAATCTAAAAAGTACCAAAAAAAGTTTGGCTATAGTATTTCTGGTCTTCAAGAAATTGTGCTTGGTGATAAATGTAAGAGGAAGAAAATACTTCTCTGTCCCTCTAGAGAGAACTATTATGTACTGGAAATGAGATGATATTTAGGGGAAAAGCATAGTAAAAGTTTGAAATAATCATGAAATGAAAAATAACAGGATATATAATTTCTGGTAAATTTATAGCAGCTTCCTTTGTTTATAGCCCCTCTTCTCCTCCACCAGATATGTAGACTATTAGGTCTGGTGAAGTAAGGTTTTTGTTCCTTTTTCCACATCAGCAATTAAGAGACTTGCTGCAAGATAACTAATCTACAGTTCATGCTGTGCAAGGCAAAAAATTAAAGTACTACACTGCATGTGATAGTTTTTAGTAGGGCAGATTTTCCTTTTTGACATGATAGTAACCATGTAAATTGACTCTCTTGCCAAACAGTATGTGCATATTTTGCTCTTGGTTAGCAAAATCTCAGAAGATATAAAGGCAAAAGGAAACTGTTGAATTGATATTAATGAAGACTGAAATATGGAAGATGTGATCTTTTTTCTATGCAAATGTCCAAATGAGAAATGCTGATTGCATTTTGTAGAAGACAGAGTACTTCCTTTTTTGAAAATGTGAGGTCGAATGTACACATTTTCACATGTCTTGAATAACACATAAACATATCTATGTCACCTCTTTTGTGGGGTCTCAGTTGTAGGGTAACCAGTAGAATCCCCGTTGAGCCTGCTGAACTAGCATGTGAATGAATAGGAAATCTACATCATGTAGGACAGAGTGGAAGATCCCCAAAATTTCTAGATAGGGGGTAAAGTGGCCAGGGTTCTTGCTGTCAGTGTGCATTGTTATTGTAAGTAGCAGAATTTCCTAGTAGCATAAACAGTGTTCTAGTGGGAGTGAACCTTTACTGAGTAAGGTCAGAGACATTCCTGAGCATCACTGCAAGCAACAGCCACTGTTTTTACAAGTTGAATATTTCCTTACATATCCTATTCATAGAAATTTAGAAGAAAAATTAAAAACCATAGTAGTAGGAGAAGACTTATTTATATTCTTCAGCTGTTAGACAGTTTTAAAAATAGGCAAACATTTAGGAAGCTGCTTATCAGCTAATGAGCTAATACATCCACTAGTGACAGTTTCCTTTGGAAGGAACGAAATGCAACTTTTTTCCAGTGCTGGAATCCAGAATTGTTACCAAAGAAAAATGTACTGTGCAGTTAAGTTGGAAACTCAGGAAATTAAAGAAATATCAACATAAAAATGAGTAAACATGAAGTCATATTCAGCAAGGACATATATTTGGTATGTGGAAAGACCATATAGGCAGAATTACTTAAAAGGCTCTTTGGTGCTAACTACTTGAATTCCTGAACAATGGATGGAAAAGAGGGATGACTTGAGCATTCTCCTTGAATTGCTGTTATTATTTATAAACCATAATAGGCAGTATTGATAATTTATGGGTAATATAAAAATGTTCTACATGATCAATAGCTGTTATCTGACTGTAATATTTACAAACTAGCAATTTTGCAAGACATAACTGTTACTAACATTCTGGGAGTTTCAAAGTACAAAGGATTTTATAGCTGGGGGTGAAGTCTGGCTTAATTTACGGAACAAAGTGGCACACGTACAAAGAAGTTTAATAGCAGTATACTGTAGTAGTTACTTGCTGACCTAAGAAATCCATTGCCTCTAATGAGACCAAAAGTAGTTATTACTTCAAGCACCTTTCAAACAAATTAAACAAATATTACTTTACATGTAAGGTTCAGTTGAGGGCAGCTTTTCTTGATAGAGTACATTTTTCCCAGTTTCTTTGCATGGGCCCAAATGGAACTGGCAAGAATAACAGCTTTCCCAAAGAAAGCAAGGGAACCTGACTGTCTTCTCAAGTCTTCTGAATTAGAAACATCTGAAATGCAAAAATTCCAATAAGTTCACACTGTGACAAGATTTGTAAAAGGCAGAGAGCATTTAAAGTAGAGCTGCATTTGGCTTTCCTGAGCTAGTGAAGAGTTGTCTAGAGGAGGTGAAAATCTATAGGATCTGGCAAGCTCATAATTTCCCTGGTGAGGAAAACTTGCAGGGTACAGCTGGTAGTGGTTGCTTTTTCTCTTTCTCTTCTCCCTCTCCTGCATATGCATACTGAACCTGACTGCAAGTACTGCTCTAGGAGAAGGAAAGGATATGCATAGTGCGGGAAAAAATTACAGGAGTCCATATCAGTGCTCCGACCTCCCTCTTGCTCAGCACAACACCAAATCCCTTCTGAGGTTCAAGGGTTGCAACCTCCAGAGACACAGCATCACAATTTACCTTTCTAGATATGATCAACGTACTTACCTGTTTACCATCAGACTTAGTAAGCTATTTGTTCTATGATCATTCACTTAGATGACTGATTAAAAGACACAGTTTCTCAAGTATAAAGATTTAGAATTATGTTCAGACATCAGTCTCAAATTGTACTATTGGCATTTAAATTATGATTGGTGTGAGTTTTTGGTCACTGTCCAAGTATAACCAAAGGAAAAAATTTTAATTCTGTTTAGATGTTGAAAGGGGAAAAAGAAGATAAAATTAAAACTGTCCTCTGCCATAAGATTTGAGTGAGTGGACTTTGGAATTTGGGGGATTTTTCCTTTTTTTTTTTTTTTTTTTTTTTTTTTTAAATCTTCACAGAGCTTAGTACTGCAGTAATTGTGCTGTGTAATCTTTTCTAAAGGATAAACTGTTTGCTTTTTTCTCCTCAGATTGTTATAATGGAGGTACAAGGTTTAAAATCAGTTGCTCCCAATCGGATTGTCTACTGCACCATGGAAGTGGAAGGAGGTGAAAAGCTTCAGACAGACCAAGCAGAAGCTTCCAGGCCACAGTAAGCCATTCTGCTCTTGCTTGGGAGAACTTGTCTGATTTTCTTTACAGTTTCTACAATTAGCTTAGTGTTATGTGAATTTTTTCCTGAGTATTTATCTCAAATTCTTTCTGAGAAGTTAAAATAATACTTCACCGTAAATAATAGTTATTTAGGGTAAAGTAAGTATGAAGTGTGCATTCTGTCCTACTGAAAGCCATTGCATATACGGGTGAGGAAAAGAACTAGAGACTGCATCCTCCAAAAATACAAACGTCTTGATAGATGTTAGCCTGAGGTGATTTTAGGTATTCTAGGTTAATGTGCAGGTGGCCTTGTGGAGTGTGACTTGTACAATTGGAGGGAAATCAATACTCAGTAATCAATCTTGACAAAGCTTGCTCACCTGCTGAGCCTATTTCATTTTAAATTATAGGATCCACTTCTTTCAATTAATTTTTGATGGAAGCAGTCAGCAAACTGACTTGGAGGGGGATAACATCATGCCGTCTGTAGTTGAAGCAGTTAGTGTAGCAGAGTAAGAAATTAAATTGGTTGATTTGTTTGACCTACACGCTGTCTTCAGACACTTTTCACTCTGCTAAAATGTCATTTGGAATCTTTTGTAGATAACTTTCCAGACAGTATGTTGGGCTTTTACTGGCACCATAGTGTGCCATGTGAAAGACAATTTTAAAATTTCCGTCGTTACAATATGTGATAAAACATCTTCTGTGGAATTGGGATGGTAGTTTCTATTCCATTCAGACCACAAAGACAGAATTTTTTTAGGCAAAATCAGAAGCATAGTTTTACCTGTCTCTTCTATGGTTGGGAGTAGAAGATCTGATTTGGTGGACTTTCTTCTAGCTGTGGCAAATTTTCTTGGCAAATAAGCCAGCAGCATATTCAAACAGCTTTGCAGAACACTAAGTATGTGGGACAAGATGTAAAATTCATTTGTCACAGTCCCTGGCTGTGTTCCTTCTCCAGGGTATTGGAATGATTATTCTTATCATTTCCATGTACTACGCGAGCGCCTTCTAAAATGAACGATAATAAAAAACACACACATAGAGGTACATAGTGAAGCAAGGTTGTAAGTGGTTATTCAACATCACCTGCTTATTTTTTGACCTTTTGGGGTGTTCTCTGGTGGTTCAGGGTCCCATGAGACTCACTAGGCTTTTTCATGGAAGGCGTATCTCCAAACTGTCCTTTGTCTTACAATCGCTCTCATATTGTTCCTTGCAACATGTTCCTACAGCTTTTGCCTGCTGACACAGCCAAGGTTCTTGTTTCTTCTGATGGTGTATTGCTCTTTTTCCTTGCCCTTGAACTTGCTTGGGTCTGTTTTAAAGTCTTGGTTAACCTCTGATGTCATTGGTATAAGTCTTTAAATCACCTAGAATACACAAGTTTTTTGAATTTTGGACATGTTTCTCTCCCTTTCAGTAAACAGTCTGTGTATGTTAAGGGTTTTGTTTTCTCAGGCTATTTCCAGATATGGTGAAAAAAACATGATAAGGATGGTTCACAATTAGTTCATTACTTAATTATTTCATACTGTAGGTTAAGGTAAAGGTTGTAAAATCAATCAGAAGTATATAGATGCAATAAGTAAAAATTACCAAGTGATTAATTGATTTTCCTGCTTGTAAAAGTGGAAGCTTTGTGAAAAGGAAGTTCCAGAAAAGATGGAGTCAATACAAGAACAACTGAAGTGTTTCTAGGAAAAGGTGTAATGTTAGGACAGGCTCCAAGCTTGTAAATTGATTTAATGAACTTCTGGCTCAAAAGGTATGAGCTGATGGAATATGGGAGAAAGACAGATTATGGGTTAGTCCCTCTAATTGATGTTGTACAAACCACAGTCATATGGATTTGTTTGGAAAAAAATTACGCATCTTTAGAAGGTGAATTTTTGAGAAATGCCCTGACCTGTAGTCTAAAAGCACATGAATGGGAGTTACTTGTGCTGTTGACCTGTTGTCCTGTAAAACAGTGTAACTTAGAGTCAGGGATTATAAAGCTCTGGAAAGTATCTAGTTTTTGTGCTCCTCTGAGTTGTGCTCTTTTCCATTTCTGGCAAGAGTGATTAGGAGACATTGGCATGCAGTATGATTATGAGTATTTATTGACATAGCTCTTGAGCACAGATAGAGACCTCGTTTGAGGCAATGGGGGAGGATATTAAATTAGACAAGCATGAAATTAGCAAATTACGAGCAAACAGTAAGAAGATGGAGGAAGGCTGCCTATGGAAAGGGACATGCTTTCTTCCATAGTTTAGTTTTTCTGTTAGAGCCAAATCAGGTTTTCTTGGCAGTAGCAATATTGCTTTTATTGATTGGTTGTGGAGCCAACTAAGAGGGCTTAGCAGAGTTTAATCAGAAATTACACTGGTGGAAGAATGCTAGTGGGCAAGCACAGCCAGACCATCTCTTTCCTGATACTGAAAAAACAGCTGTCAGATGCCTGAGGCTACTGCCTGCCTGCTTTGCCTGCTGCTGGCATTGGCTTCTAATTGGTATAATTTTTGGTACTATCTTTCTGATGAAGGAATAGTATCAGTGAGGCTGGAGGAGATCATAACTTCAGATTTTATGTAGGATGTGCAGCTAGAAAAGGGTACCAAAGCTCTCATACTAAGCATAGAATGAGACAGTGATGAAAAGTGAATGATTACCACCATCCTGCTGTGGGAGACTGCTGGCAGGAGCTTCAAATCATGTGCTTGTCACACACATTTTTCTGCAGTCAGTTTATAATTTTGAACTGGTAGCTACATTTGTGAAAAAAAAAAGTATAAAGAATTATTTATGCCTATTTTTTTCATCTCTGAAGCATTGATGTTTGTAGTGCAATGCTGCTACTCAGAAAATTCAAAAGCTTTGACAGTGAAAAGGGGAAAATAAAATACTCAGTTGCAAAATGCCACTGCAAGGCAGTGTGGTCTTAGAGGAGAGATCAATGGAAACATTAGTCAAGTGCACACTTAATTCACAATTTATCCACTATTCCAAAATGCTGAATGTTTTCTCAAATATTTTTATACATGTATATAAGTATTCCTCTAAATCCCTGAGTGCCTCCTTAAGAGTAATACGAAAACTAGAAACAATATTCACTCCTAAAGGGAAGATGCCTGATGAAAGTCCCTGGAAGGAGAGAGGAGTTTTCATCAGTAATAAATATTTTCTGGTTTGTTAATGCATTTAACCGCTGCTTTCTCTCTCTTTGAATAATAACTTTGTGAATTTACATGTAAGTGCTTCATTTTTTTCTTTAGCAAGCTAAATAGTCATGCTTATAAGTGTCTTACTGAGTAACTAATGGTCATTCTAAAATGTAAATGCTATAGAATAATGTAGTTTTACTGAGCTTATGTCTTCGACAGTTTTACAAACAGATCAGTTACACAGCTTCACATGCAAACCCTATAAAATTTTTATAACTGCCTGTGAAATATTTCTTCATTCCTTCCAACTGTTTCCTGCCTTTTAGCCCTGCTGAAAATCCCTCCAACATAGCCTGTGACCTTTTCTACCAGAGATCAGTTAGCAGAGCCCTCAGAGGGCCCTTTTATTTGTGTGAAGCTTTGCATAACTTTGTTGCTGTGCTGCCACAGGGGGTCATCTTCAGAAATCCAGTGCTAATTTCATTTTTCAAACATTACTGAAGTGGCTTCATTTTTAGTCTTCTGGAGTCTAGTATCCATATTTGTTTCTTATCCTTGGTTTTTACTCATTCTGAATATTAAATAATGTGATTTCTTAAAAGTGTCATGTTTTAGGTATGTAAAATCATGCATAAAAATTAAAAAATGGGAACATACTATCATTTAGTACTACACATGACATTTTCTTGTCACATACTTAAACAACAGGAAAAGATCATATCTTGCTTATGAGAAACCTTTCATAGAGACAGGACATTCTTCATGTGAACAAGACAAGATGATCTTATTTTATTACCAGTGATTGTAGAATCTTATTACAAGGGTTATTATATGTTAGAAGAATGTGAAGAATGTATGATTAAATCAGACTAGAGAAGGCAGGGAACCTTGGTCAGTACTGCAAAAATAAAATAAATGCTGCTCACATTATTTTCATGCCATATTCTACCATCATTAATTCCATAAAGTATTTGAAATATGAGAACTTGTGCATACATTAACTAAAGATTGCATAGAGAAACTTCCATAGAGCAGTTAAAAAAAAAAAAAAAAGGAGAAAAAGGCCTAATTTCTAAAATTTAAAACTTTCTTAAATGACATGTGCGCTCATACAATAAATAGTACTTTTTAATATGATGTTTTGAGGATGTGCCTAAGACAAGATTTCAGAAGGGAAAAAGGATAAATAACATTTATGATATTTTACAATCATGTTCCAAACATCAGAAAGTTTCCTATCTTCATCATAGTCCCTGCAACTGTATTTTTTTTTTTTGATGAAGGGAAACAAGGGGCATTAATGCTTACAGCTGTCACATAAGTTGTGATTGACAACACAGATATACAGTGTGCAAGAAAAGAGAAAGCACACCTACTCCTCTTTTCCCACGTGCTACTGCTCTCTGTCTGATACATCTGCATAAATGAAGTTTTTTTCATTCAGTAATACTTAAATTGTACTGTTCATTTTCTGCAGTCATTCCTCATATTGTTTTCATGTGTGGGAATTCATGTTCCTGCTTTTGCACAAAAGAAAAGGCAGAATGAAAAAGTTGTATTTGCCTCATATTGGTTTGATTCTTATATAGAAAATGAGAGACTATACATAGGAGGAAAGGCGGGACAGAAACACAAGTTTTGGCTGATCAGAGAGACAGCAATCAAACTCTTCTGTTGGTGGCAAGCTGGCTAACTCTTCTTACAGTGTGGGGGTTTTTCTGTTCTTTGGGTGCCTTTTTTATTGAAATGAGTATATTTGCACATGGGATTTTTTCATGGGCCTAGTAAGCCTGCATTTTTATACTGCCTGCTAAGTGTGCTTAGCTTGCTGTTCATATGCTTCCTATTGTATCTTCTGAAGATAAAGGCTCTTTAGGATTTAGGTTCTTGATCAGGTTTTTTTACTTTCTCCTGTTCTTTAGACTGTTTTTCACCTTTGAAAGATTTTTACTTGCAGCTAGGTGCTGCAAAATCCAGGGTTGATCTCACAGATCAACTACAAAGTAGTTCATTCTACTTTTGGCATACAATTATTTTCTTCAAATTGTAAATACATTTTAGGCAACATTTTAAAAAGCGAGGTTGTATGTTAGATAACCTCTGTGTACTTTTAGTAAGATCATTTCAGAGGCTAAAGTTTGAGAGACATAATTATGCTGATGTATACAATGCTGAAAACTTGGTGAAGATGAGTGTGACCCTTATAAAGTATTTTGGAATTTTAGAGGGACAAGTGGGGTTCATGACAGAACAAACAAAGTGTGTCTGCTTTCATAAACTAGGCTTGAATGAGTTGTGTAATGATTGTTATAATTTTCTCTAAGATTGACCTTTATATCTCTGAAGGATAAATTCCATCATTGTGTTCATCTTGTCATATGTCAGTACGTGTTTCTTTTTGAGCAATTCATAAAACAGGGTGGAAGAAACAATCTTTCAGAAAACTGGGTGCATTGATTAAATACTGTATATGTTTGTTATCCAGCTGTTAAGAAGAAAAAAAGAAATTACCAGTAGGAAATTTTCTAATGTTTCCTTGGTTCTGCAGAGGAAATGATGGAGAAGAAAAAGAATACAGACATTTATCCCAGTGTGTCTTCTGGATTAATGATGGCAAAGTTTCACAAAAGAAATACAGATTCAGCTGAAAATACACTTGACAGTTTTATTCACTTGGTGCTTTGGTTCTATGATCTGTCATTGATTACTATTTTATACTGTAGAAGAAAAGTTTCCTGTCTCTTATTGCAGAGAAAAATGAATTATGTACAGACACTTAAAATTAAAAGACATTTGAAAATGCAGTGCATAATAACCTGAGCAACCTAATCTTAACTCTTCTTGGTCTGCACAGGGTTTAAACTAGGTGACCTTCAGAGGTTCCTTTCAGCCTAAATTTAATGATGATTCTATGATAACTCCCAAAATATTCTGTCTATCTAAGGGACTTGTGAAAGCCGTTCCTGTTAGAATGGAATAGTTTTCAGATAAAGAAGCATAGTGTGGAAGAAATTATGAGGAAAGGGTTTGCTATAGGTTGACTCAGTTTGGTTTTTAGTTAAGTGGAAACAGTTCCCTGTCAGGACCTTGGAACTCTTTTGAGACAGGCACCTATCAGAGTTCATTTTTAAATACTGAGATACTGTTGGACCATTGAGGAAGCTAGATGCAACTTTAAGGAATACCCATATAAAATTATCAGGGAGGGCAAGTCGGCCCTTTCCTCTTGGCCACTCAAACAGGTAACATCAGCAGGGCCGTTCTGATAGAACAGCCCAGGCCGGCCAGCCCTGCCGCTCCATTCCCTCGTGGGCGGTGTTGGCTCAGGGCAGCCGGCCCTGCAGGCTCAGGGCAGCCAGGCCTGCAGGATCAGGGCAGCCCAACCTCCAGGCTCAGGGCAGCCGGCCCTCCAGGCTCAGGGCAGCCAGGCCTGCAGGCTCAGGGCAGCCAGGCCTGCAGGCTCAGGGCAGCCAGGCCTGCAGGCTCAGGGCAGCCAGGCCTGCAGGCTCAGGGCAGCCAGGCCTGCAGGCTCAGGGCAGCCGGCCCTCCAGGCTCAGGGCAGCCAGGCCTGCAGGCTCAGGGCAGCCGGGCCTGCAGGATCAGGGCAGCCGGGCCTCCAGGCTCAGGGCAGCCAGGCCTGCAGGCTCAGGGCAGCCAGGCCTGCAGGCTCAGGGCAGCCGGGCCTCCAGGCTCAGGGCAGCCAGGCCTCCAGGCTCAGGGCAGCCAGCCCTCCAGGCTCAGGGCAGCCGGGCCTGCAGGCTCAGGGCAGCCAGCTCTCCAGGCTCAGGGCAGCCAGCCCTCCAGGCTCAGGGCAGCCGGGCATGCAGGATCAGGGCAGCCGGGCCCTGCTGCTCTCCTTGTCAGGCAGCAGAGCCAGCCGCAGGCCTGGAGCCAGCCGAGTGGAGTCGGGCCCCTGGTAACACCTCTGGGCCCGGCTGTGCCGAGCCCACCCCAGTTGTCATCGAAGGGTGGGCAGAGCCTCCTCTCTCCTCCAGTGACTCCCGGGCAGAGAGGAGAACGGGGGAGAAGCCCAGCCACTCTGAGGAAGGCCAGCGAGAGACTGCCTGGCAGACCACATGACCATTTACCTGGGCAGATTTAACCCTTCCTTAGTAACACGAAGCTTTCAAAACTTAACTCTTCCTTGAGAGAGAGGAGAGATAGGCAGAGAGAACATAGAAAAGACCCAGCATGAAGTCAGAGGGAGAGAGAGAGTGAAAATCTAATTGGAGGAAGGATGGAGGAGTTGCCTACTGGCTGGACTTCAATTAGAGCCATGGAACTGAACTTTATATGTAATTTATCCCTTCAAACCATGAGAAAGATATGCATTTGGGGAGATGATTGTTTATTTGTAGATTTTTGAGCAAATGTCTTGTGAGAGACTGAGTAGAATCTGTGATTCTTGTAGTCCCATGAGATGCTCGAACAGAGAGAGTTGAGAAGCCCTCTGTGCTAGTGAAGAAGTGAGAAGACATCCCTGTTCTCTGAGAAGAAGAATCCTTTGCCTCTGGAGTTGTGAATCTTTAAAAAGTGACACCCCAATATGCCTGTGTTCACATGACCCATGGGCAGCTTGGGAAACTGCTAATAGGAGGAAGGGTCGGAGTGGTCACTGAAGCAGGTTTTGCCCGGGGAGATGTTTCTGTGACAGATAAAACCCACAAGAAAACTGTTCCAAAATCAGTGGGATCCATGACTCTAAATAGAGACTCCTCTCCTAAAAAAGTAATGAAAGACTATTTTCCAAATGGCAAAACTGACTGAAAATCACAAGTTGTCCCTCTAGGTTGCTTGTGAGAAGGTGAACAGTTTGTGGGGAAAGGGAAAAGTTTTGAAAGTTTCATTTTTCATTCCTTTTTCTTCCTTTAGTCTGTCTATTAATAAATCTTTGTAACTTTTAAGTTGGGCCTGTTTTGCCTTTCTCCTCCCAGAGTCTATCTCACAAAAAAAAAAAAAAGAGAGTAAGCACAAAAAAAAATCACAGGGGTTAATTAAGGTCGGTTGTAATCCCTGCTCGATTTGGATAGTTAATAATAAGCATAATCATTATGTTACCAAGGCATATATTAGGATATATGCAACCAGCCGTTTCTACAGGTTAAAAGATCTTAAAGGTCCAAAAGCATTTTAAGGTTTGTGCAAAGTTGTTTATTGCACAAATGTATAGGTCTGAAGGCAAAAGAGTTCTGAATGAGCGGTCTTACAATGGTTATGAGCATAAAATCCCAGAAAGATGAAAAACTGGGGTAAACAGCAGTTTAACACAGAATTTAGCACAGAATCCCAGCCTCAGAACAAAGCAACCTCCCACTCCAGCTCCTGTCCCCAGGCAGCGTTCCCAGCAGCAGGGCCGCAGTGGCAGGCACAGGGTCCCAGGGTCCCAAGCCACAAGCAGAGTTCCCATGGCAAGCGTCACAAAGGCAGAGGGGGATCCCAGGGCCCTGATCCCAGTCGGCAAGGACTGCAATAGGCAGTACCTTATAAATCCCTTTTCGGCTCCCCGGCAGGGCTCTTCCCTCAGGCTGCAGATGGCGGAGGTTGGATCAATAGATCGGAACCTGATCAATCGATGCCTCCACTCCCAACCCAGGGGCTTTTTATCCATAAGTCATAAATACATATTCATACCTTTATCTGTAAGTTACCCAATCTAAGTGCAATTCTTAAAGTTTGTAAAACTACGAAAAACTACGAAAAGCAGTATCAAAAACTTACGTATATCACATAGCATGTCTATTAACGTAAAAAGCTCTATCTTACTAATGTAAAAACTCTATCTTATTGTGAGCAAAAACTCTATCTGATTGTGCATAAAAAACTTTATCTTACTTGTGTGGAAATGGTATCTAAAGTTACGAGCAGTACTCTACCATATTTTTGTTATGTCTAAAACTATATCACTAGGCGTGAAGCTCTGAACTTTACGGTAGCAGTTAGGCACTTAAAGTGTATTTTCTTAAAGTTAAAGCTTAAGTATCTACTTTATTTATGCATGGCTTAATATATTCTAATTTCTCTAAAAGCTTTAATTCAACCCCTGTACTTTTCTCTCTCTGTGGAGAATCCATGGAAACATGGGTTCCAACAGATATATAATATATATACCCTACATATAACACAGGGAGAGAATATTAACCCTCCTCATCTAGAGGCACTGCTGGAAAGAATAGCTGTCTTCTTTTAAAATGTATTGCTATGTTACATGTCACTTGCAAGACTGATACTCTATTTCACAGCCCATTTTGGAAATCTTTGGGTTTGAAGATGCATGTCCCACTTATGCCTTTCACTACAACAATCAGAGCTTGGAGGAAGCCTGTTTACACACTGCCTAATGCACAAGTTGTATCTGTTTCCATTCTCATTCCTACCTGATCCACAGCAAATGCAACTAATATCTTGCAGACAGATACAAGCTTTCTATAACGTTGTGCTAAAGCATATGCAGATGTGTGATCCAGCTTAAGACTGGAAGGCCTTTGGCTATGAGTAGCATGGTGAAGCCAAGGCTAATTAAATCTTGCTTATAAGTGAAATGGTTTTGATCAGGGTAAGCCTTATTCTAATGTATGTACCTGGACTCTGGCTGGGTCAAACTGAAGGTAAAGCAGCCTGTAAAGTATTATCTAGAGGGATGTGTCCTTTCAAAGAAAAAGGCGGGGTTGAGAAGGATTACTTTAAAATTTACCTCCCATCTCCTGGTATACTTCAGTAGAGTGAAATTGAAATTTGTGTTTCAGAGTGGTCTGCTCCTGTCTTATCTTGGAAAAGTTTAACTATTGTTTGTGGGCAATAGTTGACATGAAAATAATTCCTTTCTTCTTAATTTTTGATATGACCTAAATGTCTTATTTTACATTTTAAAAATATCCCATTGTATCCCATCCCATTTGAAGAGACCTTTCAAAAATTTGCATGTATGTCTTGTAAGCACCATGACACAGATACATTCAAATTAATTGCTAAACATTTTACTGGATATACTGTTTGAATGGAACATATTTTGCAGCCTAATTTAGTTTAGGGTTGGTTTGGGTAAAGAGAAATCTTGAGAAAAAAGATTTGAAAGAAAGAAGTTTCTTCAGGCCAAGAATACTTTATACATCTCAAATGCTTATGACATTCAGAAAATGTTTTTCACCCCACTATGGGCAGACTCTTCTTTGCTGCGTTAGTATCTGCATTGATCCTCACAGATGTCAAGAGGTCCAGTACTTTTAGAATATAGAATAGTCCACTGAACAGATGAAGAAAATATATTTATAAATCCTGAAATTTCCCAATAACTCTACATCATTTAAGGTGTGAGTCTACAGGTTAATGTGCCTATTTGAAAGCAATACCAGTGGATTAAGAGTAGGAGGACAGCAAAAACAAAGGCAGAGCAGTGTGAACAGCTGCTATGAGCAGTACAAGTCAGAAGGAGCAGTAGAAGGGCTTTCAGAATAAAACACACCAATTGGTCTTATGGTGTGGAAGAACTGGAATACTGACATTTTCTGATTTGATTCCTAGCTCTTTTCTGATATACTCTACAGGCTCAAGTAGGTCAGCCTAGTTTGTGATTTGTTTTCCCACATCTTTAGAATGACATGACTGCATCTACCTGCTTCATCAAAGTACAAAGAGTTTATCAATGTCTGTACAACACATTGAAGGTCTAAAGTGTCACAGAAATAAAGTGACATGAAGTAAATAGGAGTTGCAACTTTTAACAGTGTTGTGATGGATTCATAATTATCTCTTTCAAGGAAAAAGTGAAATAAATATGCACATAGAAATTTCTCTTGCCCTTGTGCCCATCACGAGTCTCTAGGTGGGTTTGAACTATGGTGGGAAACAGGAGGTAATGCCTCTCATGAACTGTTCACTAATGTGTACCAGTGGTTGCCAGTGCTTGGTAGTGTGTCAGTCTAGATACAAATCCATGAAAATTTTCACCTTGGCTTGTCTTGGTTGCCTGTATTGAAAGTGAGATGGGAAAGCAAGACTAATAATTTATTCATACTGTTTTATGTTTGTAATGACAATACTTGTCATAATAGCATTCTGTACTGTTAGAGTACACTTTTCTTCTTTTCAGTGTAGGAAGCTTAAATGAGTGTTTTTACTTAGTTGCTTATTATTCACTGAACCCCTCTTCTGGTTTTCCTTTCTGGTTTCTATTAGATAATTTTCTGTTTGAAAGAAAAACTAGTCACGGTTTTGTTGTGATTTTGTTACAAGTAATTTTTTCATATATTATTAATTTTTATGCTTAAAATAAATACATGATTGTGCATAGATCATTATTAACTCTCAGATAAACAGTAATTTTAAGCCCTGTTAATTCCTTTATTTAAAACAGTTGTTACTCTACCAAAAGTAAATCCTGAAAAAAAAATCTGCATATTAACAGATTATTCTTTTTTCCGTTCATATTAGTCTAATTGTATAAAGGAGCTTCACAATATAGCATATCCATCAAAACACTGTATCCTTGCTGTGGCTGAAATAAGAATTTGGAGCTTTCTGTTCCTTGAGAAAAAAGTTTCAAGAAGGAATTCCCAGTGTTTTGTAACAATCACCCTAAACCACTTAATTTTGCTGCTGAATCCACAGAAAAAAGAAAAAAAATTACTCAAACATTTACTTTTTTTTGAGTGACTATGTAGCTAGTGACTCAACAATGCATTGAGAAATTAAATGATGGGCTGCTTAGTGTGTGCAGCTGCAGGAGCTGAACACAAATTTTCTGGAAAGGAAGTGCTGAAGAGATGGTTTGTTAATCTGCATTTCAAGCCATTAGTGTGCTGGGTTGAAAGTTCCCATATAGACAGAAATAAATGATAAATGGTAAAAGACAGTAGTGTAGACTCCACTTAGGTGGAATCAAAGGTTACCTTTAAAAGTAATTGTGTGACTTTCCATGCTTATACCAAGACTTACCTTTTTGCTGTGCTTTCCCTTCCTCCTGTCATTCACCTCTGTAGAAAAATTTATTTTTCTCCAATCTCCATTTTGTAGCTTTAGGAACACTTTGATGGGAGCCTCAGGGTTAAAACCATGACCATTGCCATGCTCCTTCAATAGCTGACAGCTCATAAGATAATACTTAAATAGAGAAAGTATTTATGCAAAGTATCGGTGTTTCTTCCATAGGGATTGTAAAACAATGAACCTTTAGTTTTCCTCAAGATTTGCACTTAAAATAGTAACACAGGGAAGAACAGAGTCACAGAAGATTAGATAAGATCAGTAATGAAAGGCCAAGATGCGTGGCTACCTCATGGTTCAGTCTGTCTGAGCATGGGGCTTGTCTGTGCTTCTACTGTGAAAGGATGTTATGATTTGTTTAGAACTTCCCTTATACCTTGCTTTTCAGCTTCAGTTTAATGTGCTTGCTCTGAGTGAGGAAATTATGCTCCTTGTTCTTCCATTAAAATAAATGAGTGATTTTAAAATAGAGAAATAAAAAAATATTTTCCAGGGAAATCATTTACAATGTAAATCCCATTATAAGCACTATAGAAAGGTAGAAGCATACCAGCTCTTTCCCTGGTGGTTCGAAACATTAATTCCAGATGTCACTGATGTACTGGAAAATGGATACATAAGTAAATCAGTGTATATAAATATATATAAATAGTGGTTGTAATGTTGCATATGAGGAATAATCTTTACCCTATTAAATACTTAGTGCTGCACAATAAACTTCTGTTGCACGTGCAGTACCTATCAATCTCCTTTTTCAAAGGGAGAAGCTGCAATGTTCATTTTCTTTTTATGGTGGTCATAGGAAAAAGTAAACATACTTTTGGGCTGTATGTGAGAGCTGTTAGAGTTAAATCTATCATTTCTAGTGTAGCATCCTGGTGTCAATCATTAACAAATGGATGAGTAGTTTTGTGCTCAGAAGAGAAAATGAAATGCTTTATGATATTTTTCCAAGTATCAGCGGGGAAGAACAAGTAGCAATTAGCACCAACTAATACTCTCTTTAGGAGTCTCAGTAAAAACACCAAAATCAGATAAGTATGGATTTAACTCTTTCTATTTGGGTGAGTGGAGCCTCCTTGTCAAATTACAGATTTATTGTCAGATTGCTGAGGGGTGACTTGCACTGCTGGTACAGAACCTGGCTCACAGTCTCACATTTTCTGTCTGCATCTGTGCAGTTGGACATAGTAATATGCAACACTTCAGAAGTTCCACACTCTCACAGTCCTTCACTAACAACAGAAGGTTTGTCAGACGTGGATTTGAAGTGTTTTAATGTATCAGTGTACTTGGATGTGTCAGAAGGTGCTGAGCCTCCTCTGACCTTTAGTTTCCTGGCATTTCATCTCACAACTTGCACTGTGAGTATGGTTTCTAACCTGAGGGTTATAGATACCTGTTTTTATACAGTTAAAGCTTATTTCTAAAGAAAGTAGAAACAGCAAAGTTGGTATAGGTTCTGGACATAATTTAAACACAAAGATATTGCAGAGACCTCAACATACTATTTCTAGTCCAGCGCCAAGATGTACAAAGACAAAGTGCTGGTAAATCTCTTACTCCTGTGGAGCAATAAGATGCCTGACAAACTGGCTTGGGTAGGTCTTCCTGCTCATTCCAGCTCTGTCCACATCCCTTTTTGGATAGCAAATAAGAAAATTCTTCCAGATGGCCTCTTAAGGTAATTTAATTAATAGTTAAGAAACTCATTGAGGTTATGCAGAAACCAGAACCCAGAATGAAACACAGAAAGATGCAAAAGATGGCACCAAGGAGACCAATACACTCTGGTAATAATTTCAAAAATGAAATTTCCATATTGCTGAGGACAAAAAATAGTGTAAAAAAATTCTTTAGAGTTGGTATTTTATCAGAAATTAAGTATTCCAATAAATAGGGCTAAAATGAAATTTCTAGGTCTTTGCTTAGAATAATAAATTTTATTACATTCCCTCCCATGAGCTCATAAAAAAAAGTTTTGAGTAACAGAGACTGTGAGTTAAATGGAAAACCTGAGAGAGAAATTTGATGCTCTTTCCAGTGTATGAAATGTGTTCCAAACTGAAGTAGAAAAATAAATTTGCTTAGAGGGGTTTCTGTGACACTGTGATAAATCTTTAGCTGAAATAAATGTTCACCTTCTTGCTGGCAGTAGGTACTTTTGCAGTGAAAGGAAATAAACTTTGGGAATATATTTTGTCTCTAATTACTATATCAGCCCACATACCTCTGACAGCAGCAGAGAAATATGGTAAAAAGACTGTGGCTTATGGTTAAAGATGAACAAACATCAAATCACTGCAGTTTCTATGATAAAGACAAGTAGTAGGTAAAAGCAGAAAAATTATTTAGACAAGGGAAAATTATGTGGTGAAGTGAGAGCCTGAAGAGGCAGAATAAGGGTTTTTCTCAGACCTAAAGTTGGTAGTTTTAGAGGTATCTAGCATGCTGCATGGGCTGCAGCTAACAGTGCTGTGAGCTCACTGCAACAGTTAGTGTTGAAATTATTGTTACTTTCAACAGTTTATCTAGCGAAATTTAAACAAACAAACATAGTATAACGGTAGTTTTTTAATATAAATATTGCATGAGATCCATACTTTTTTTGTCTAAAAATTTTACACTTCCCATCTGGACACTTTCAGCACCAAAATTGTTCACATTAACAAAAATCATTGGAAAAATACTCAGAAATCAATGGCTCCTCCAAACGTGTGGAGCTGGTTGATTTTTTTTCCATTGCTTGCATACATTTGCTAGTTAAAACATATGCTATTACTATTATTATATGCTGTTAAGATTTATTAAAGGTACACTGTTTATAAATACCAATTTCATAAGATAGATGAATTAATTTGCTTGTTCTTTCTTCTCTTCCTTTCCTCCATCCTTCCTTCAGGAGCTTCATAGCAGAGCGAGCCTTAAGTAAATTATCTGCAATATACTCTGATTCAAACAAGATTAAAGTGGCATAAAAGAATTGTTTCTGTTTTCACAGAAAGCCAGGTTTCAGCCAACAGGTTCACCTGTATGAAAAGTAAAAGTTAGCTGTAAGATTTATTTTCATGCAGAAAATATTTCAGTTATTGATGTTGAAAGTTAAAATATAAAGAAAAGCAGCTTTTCTTTATTCAGCATTGAGATTCTGGAGACCACATTGTTAGTTCCTATTTAAAACAGAAAGTAGTTCAAATAATCAATTTAAAAGTTTTTGTCTTATGAATAATGTGAACAATCTTTTGTATGGTGGTTGACTTTGATATCTGTGGTTCAGAAAAAAATCCTTTCTGGGAAGTACTGTATTTTCTTCGGGAAAAATATCAAGTTGCAAACCCAAACTTAAGAGAAAAACATTGATTTGTTTGATCTATATGTAGCAGCTTAGCTTTGAAATCTAAAGGAGATACCCTGCTAAAATATTTGCTCCAAAGAGATTAAACAAATGCGAGAAACAGAAATATTAATGCTTTAATAGGTGTCAAAAATGCACTTGACAGAAACAAATGTGTTTTGGAAGAAAATAATTACACTTTTGAGAAACGAAGTGGATGTAATTATACTAGCACATAAAATCTATAAGCTGAAATAAGAAATCACAGTAATGGTGATTAAGATTTTCGTCATGATAATTACTATTCATGTATTGATTTCATGAATTAAGTATTCTTCTAACCCATTTTCACCATTAAACTCACCAGCTCTTTGAACAGATACATAGATCTAGAATAAATATCCAAAAGTATGGGAAAAAAAAGATTTTTCTGGTGGAATTTTACAATGGAAATAGCAAGTGATTCAATAAAATCTTGTTTATTGGCTAGGATGACTATATTTAAAATCTTAGCATTATAGGTAAGATTGATGCAATTTAATTACACAGTTCTTAGTCATAGCTGATGATAGGACAGTACCTTATTCAAAGTTATTGTTTGCATTTACATTGTAATAAATTTTAAATTGATCTGTGTGATGAAAATCTGATATCTTTTTTTATACTTTCAGATACAGAAGCTGAAAGTGTGATATCCATTTAAATGGAATTTGGTAAAAATGAAGTGTTATTTATAAACAGGAAGAATAAAAAACCTGTTAATTTGTTGACTAGAGTCAGACCAGGTGTCATAAAAGAAATAGCCAGGGGAGAAAATAAAGTTGAAATCTGACAGATCTTGAGCACCTATAATTTCAGAACAGCAAAGAGTATGTCAAAATAGATTAGTTTATGTACAACTGCATGACTGCTTTACTCAGTCTTTCCTTTTTTGGGGGGTCATCCTTAGTAAATACTGAGTAAATACTTAATTAATCTTAATAAATACTGACTTCCTGGTATCTTGTTACATTCATGGCACAATCTTTACAGATCAGAATTTCTAAAAGAACTGAAGTTTATTAGGAGGTGTTGACAGTGCAAACCACAGCCAAAAAAGCCACTCTTATTCCTACACCTCGTTTCATACCAACAAAGCATAAAAATGCAAATTGCAAATTGTTATTTGCTTGAACATTCATGTGGGTTAGACTACAAGCTGGAGTTTGGATTAGGCTGTCATTTCTGACTTCTGCTTCAGTCGTTGCCCGATGTATGAATAGTATGCATAATAACATAATAATGTGCTTTTAAATGTATAGCATATAGATGAGCTCAATCCATCTAGATAAAGTCAGTTTGCCTGGAGTATTGGGTCTCTTATGTTCTTTCTTGGAAGGAGCAAACCAAAATGAGCATGATACCACTATTTTGGCTGCTGATTTCAAATGGTATGAGTTGATACCTCTATGAAAACATGAAGCTTCAAAGAAACAGGACTTGTGTTCTAGTAATACACAAGGAACAAAAAGATGAGCTATGTGTAAGTACACATTGCTGTTATATTGGCAGATACCCACAAGTGAGTGTGATAGTAAAGGATACAATTTTGTATTTCCCTTTTCTAACAGAACATGATTTCTTATGAGCTCTTTCATGAGGAATAATATTAAGACCTGGTCAGTAAAGTCTGTGATCATCTGCTCTTACTGATATTTACTTCCAAAGAAATGTTCCTGAAGGGCTCTGGGAGTCAGCTGAAGTCCTGATCATCCAGGAGCATGCAGATCAGTGCATGGAATATTTCTGCCATGAACATTAAGCTTTAGGAATCAATTCAGACCATTCTTTTTCAGCCCAGGATTTTCACTTACTGCTGCAGATGGAACAAGGCATGGGAGAAAGATGTCAGTGAAGGCTGGTGATCAGATTCAGTGTTAAAGGTGATTTCTAGTACTACATAAGTGCCAATAGGTGGATGACCCCGTGTTACTCTGGTTGTCATCAGTCTCTCACTGTACCTCTAAACTGGAGAAGGAGCAAATTCTCTCAGGCTCCCTGGGCAAGGTTCATGAGTGCCCCATCCCTGCCTGCTGTGTCCTGCAGAGATGGAGCCTGGGTCTCCAAAGCAAGCTGCATCACTTCCCAGGAAGTTCTTTGAACCTGATGCTAGGATGCTCAAACCCTAGCAAATGCTGAAGCACACATCTGCTGCTCAGCTTGCAGCAGCTGAGTTGCTGCAGATGATGTTCTCTTCATTGAACAGGATGGATCTCTTCCCTTCATTCAGCATGACCTTCTTGGTCTTCTCTTTTGTATGAATTGATGCTGGCACTAGACCTTTGTAAAGAGGGGTTGGGTTTGTTTTGTTTTTTTAATTGGAGTCTCTCTTGGGTTTTTTATATGGTCCTGCCCAATATGACATGCACAGTTTAGTGCCTCTGGAAGCTCAGGGACAAACAAACCTGATACCTGAATGAGAGGGGGCAGCTGTCAAAGTGCTTAGATAGTGTTTCCAAATTCAAGGCAGCATTATTCCTGAATACTGGGATCTGGAGACTAAACTGAAGATACAACTAACTCATCTTTTATAAAGGTACTTTCTCCTTGGAAATTTCATTTCTGTATTGTGACAAAACCTACCCCTGGCACCAGCACTGGGAAAAGCAGTAGGCATTGTCTCATTCTGCAGCTGCAGCATCTGTCATCAGATCATAAGTAGGTTTGCTCCCACTCAGGAAGGTAATTTGTCAGAGTTCCTATTTCAATTACCACTTTGCTGAGGCTAAAGCTATGCTCACCACAGACAAAGTAAGATCTGTCTAACCTAGACAGAGCAAAGAAGAGAGAATTTAGTGTAAGATTCAGTTAACTTGTGGTGAACCTCACTTTCAGAGTGAGGCATGTTCAGCCACTTGTAGGACTGGTTTATACAGAATTGCTACTTCCTTAAAGCTTTTTGGTTTTGATTGCATATTACTTTTTAGACTTGGTCTTTAACTCATGCTAGTTGAAGCTTTCTTCTTTTTTTTTTTTTTTTTTTTTTTTTTTTTTTTTTTTTTTTTTTTTTTTTTGCCTAATTGATTCCCTTGCTGGAAAATCACTACTCTGCTCACGTTGCAATACTGGAGAGGTTTTGTGTTCTTGAAAGTAAATAAAGCTTCTTGTGTTTTCTAAATGAGAGCCTGAAATTTTGGCTTGTGTAATACATCCTTTTATAGAGCATACTCTTAAGATCATCTGTTCTCTTTATTTTATTAGTTTCTGATAATTGTAATATCTCACAGAGTGGAAAAAACGAGGAGAAACTGGAGCTTGCTTACTTTTTGCAATTTGTTTGTACCTAGTAGCATAATCATAATCCGTTTAATGAATGCAGTGAGCTCCATACAGTTTTCTAGGAATATGGAATAGATCATTGAAGGTAGTTGCAACCTAATTTGTATAACTTTTGGGTTTTTTACCACTGGCAAGCTGGGAGGAGAAAGGGATGGCTGGCTAACCAAGTGTCTTAACTGAGATAAGAGATTAATGACTAGAAGTCTGTGTGCCTAATTAAGGTTCTATAAAAGCATGGAGCCTTGTGGCAGTGATTATTTTACAGAGCTATAGTTACTCAGATAATGGTTTTTTTCCTATTATTTGCATTTGTGTTTACATTTTTCCTGCATTTTCATACTAAGTTGTAAAATATATATAATATAAAAGATAAGATTTTCTCTACCTAAGTCTCCTAATTTATTCATCCTGTGGTTGCCTGAAGTAAAATGAGACTTGATTCTTTGCTAAATTAATTTGACTTGTATGCAGAAGATAGTGAATATGTTTCATAGAAAATAGATCCCTCTTTATTTACCTTCTTGCTTGCTTCTTTTTTCTCTATGAAGATATAATTTTCGTTCTGTGAGTTTTGCCATTAAAAATTTTGCATTGATATTTTATGACAAAAGTCATACAGAAAAGCCCTGATTTGTTTTATCACAGAGAAAATCCATTTTTTCTATGTAGATATTTGATCTTGGATGTTCAAAAATGTACCTCCCTTTTCTTTCCCACTCTCCTCCTCCTAAAGCTTGAAAATTAAGTTCTAAGAGTGCATTGATAAATATTCTGCAGAAAAAATTACAGTCCCATCACTCTCAGGCCTCTGCTCAGCCCCGGTTAAATGTTGTTGTTTTGTTTGTTGCAGATGGGGAACCCAAGGGGATTTCACCACTACTCACCCTCGGCCTGTTGTCAAAGTAAAACTCTTTACAGAAAGCACCGGGGTGCTGGCACTTGAAGATAAAGAACTGGGAAGAGTGAGTATTATGTGCAGAGAAGAGAAGTATGTGAGAAATGATGGGTAAAAGTGTGAATATAGATAAAACGTGCTGTAAAATGGTATAAGGCCTTCAGTACCAGCCTGCTCTGCCATGGCCTTACTAAACAGTGCTTTTTTTATATAAGGATGACTTTTACTAGTGTTTAAAATGTGGAAGGTTGACTTCAATTACCTTTCAGAAACTTACGTCAGGTACCCATGGTGGTTCTCTTTGTCTTGTTTAAAACATTAATTTCTACATGACATATCAATGCTTTTAACTATCCAAATTAGGAGTGAAAGGGAGAGATGTAAGTCTTGGCATGTAATAAATGTAGCAAACCATGGGGGAAAGGAAAGGAAGGACTTCAGTGGCAGAAGGATGGAGGAGACTTGGAGAGGAGTGAGGGATAATATGTCAGAGTAAAATAAGAGCTTATTCTTGTACTCCATGAACTTTTCCTCCATTTTCCTGTTTTCTCTGTCTTGACAGGATAATCTGATATTGGCTCAGTTAGTGAGAGGAATGTGCTAAATAATGCCAAGGTCATGGGTTCAATTGCCATATGGGCCATCCACTTAATAGCTGGACTCGATTCTTCTGGTCCCTTCCAACTCAGACTAGTCTGCAAATTCTGTAAATTTATCCTTCTTATGCCAAAATCAAGAGCTAGAAAATGCAATGTATCATAGAAAGAAGAGGGTAGGGTGAATGAAGGAGAGAGGGTCTGCAAATCTCTGCCTCTTCTGTTGAAATTTTCCCCTCTGACATGTAGCACATGGAAGATAGCTCACATTTTAATGCTCAGTTCTACAATCAGAGTCCTGGCTGTTTCTCATTCAAGCAAGGACAATTTGTTGGAAAGAGCAGGGCTCTTCTGCACTTTGTGTCCTCTGAGTACAGGTGGTTATGGAAAGACACATTCTCCCATACATTGTTAAGGTCAGGACTGTATCTCCAGGATTACTTCTTCTTCACTCATCTCATATCCTTTCAAGGGGCTTCCAAGATCACTTGATCAAGGTGTAGGTGGAATCTGCATGGGTTAGGTTCCCACGGGGCCACCTGGCAAGAGCCAGACAGGCAGTACCCAAGGGATGCCTTGATACTGCTTTTCTATTTGATAATATAGACTGCAAAGATGTGGTTAACTGGAAGGAAGTAATATTTGCTATGTCACTTGTCAGAGATGGCTGCCTTCCTCCAAAAATACCAATAAATCCAGTTGTGAATCCCAAGAGAAGATTTTGCTTGCTGCACGGTATTCTTCTGGCTTCCTGCTGACCACTTTCAAACAAAAATAAATCTTAAATCTTTATTGTCTGTTCTTCACAAGCTGGAGAACAGCTAGGCAAATTCAGTTTTTCACTGAAATTAAAAACAGAGATGTGTGCTGCACAAAAGGGGAAAGGATGTTATTTGGATTTGGGTTCTGCAGAACATGAGTTTCTGGAGCGATCTGTGTCTGTGTTTGTTCAGACCTCTACAAACAGTAAATTGAACTCTTGATTTTATCTTCTAGAAAGTGAAGCCAGCTGCATCTTTGAAGCTAAACTTATTCTAATGGGGAAATGTTAAGAACTTATTTTAGTAAATATCTTTGAAATTTGTGGTACAGATTTTCTGTGGCTGATACTGATCTGGCCACTTGAATAATTTCTGTATGTGCATACAGAAGGCAGAATTGATGTTTGCATTTGTATGTGCAACAGCTGAGAAAGTGTGAAGAAGCCTTCAGAGTTTGGTGTAACTACTTCTGAAAAATCAGCCTGGTGCTTTCTGAAACACAGGCATCTGACACCACTTTTGCTTGTTCAGTACTTTGTGTATAAAGATGTTCAAACCTAGTAATTCAAAGTGACAGCCCTTGTGTGTGCTTAGCACACATGTGGATACAATGTGAGAGCAGCAGGTGGTGTTTGCTGATACTTTTTGAATGTAAGAATATTTCAGCCTTGTTGTTCTGACTATTCAATTAAAAGAGAACTATTGTCTCACAGCCTGCTTGTCACAGTCAGCTGCAACCAGCAATAATTAGCTGTGCAGCTATGGTTTTTGGTTTTTTTTTTAGTGTTGTTTTTCTGTGTTTGATTTAAAATTATAACATAGCAGTATTGCCTAGGTACCTATACTCTCACAGGATTGATGGGTTTCTCAATGTCAACTGCACTGGGCATGTTGTTTATCTTCTGTGGCACATTCAAAGAGCCCCTGAGCAGGGACAGTTTCATTCTGTGACTGTTAATTTAAAGCCTGCCATCCTGGGGATTGTTTCTCCATCACACTTTGAAATTACTGAGGTTTCTCAGGCCTGAGTTCTTCTGTCTTTCTTTTTTAAGTCTGGAAAATTATAAGAGATTGTTTCCACTCCTGCTTTGTCTCTTTGTCTCTGCCCCCCCAAGCAGTCTGCCTGTCAGCACTCTGTGATGTCTTGAGTTTTATTGTTTCTGTTCTAACAGGGGGGTTCTCAGCAGCTTCTTTGAGAGTGCCTCTCATTGAAAATACTTGAGATACTTTGCATTCAGGCTTTGTCTCTCTTAGATGTGGGGGAGAGGCTCTTTGGGAAGGATTCAAAGACTACTTTTATCAGTTGCTAAGACCTGCTAGAGTCAGTGTTCAGCCAGCACCATCAACAGAGGATGATTGTATAAATTGTGAAGTCTTCCCAGTTCTTTCTCATCAGCAGTACTCTAGGTAGCTCTCTCACTGTGTGCCTATTCAGTATCTCTGTTGATTTTTGTTTCTTTTTAATCACATTACCCAAAGCCTTGTCTTGGTGTTTCAGCTGTAATGCAATCATAGCCAAAAAGCAAGAGATCACTCAACAGGTGAGATGATAGAACTTGCACAGAAAACTCATAAACTCCCTTGGTGATCAAGCTCTTATTAGCCAGTTCTTTAGGGGTTCCCAAGGTGATAACTATACTGAGGGAATTACTCTCAAGAGACACATCTCCTTTTCCCCTTTCTACCTCCAATTCTGAGCCTCTTCTTGAGCTTCTTTTTCTTCACCCTCCTGCAGCAGGGTGTTATGACTTAATGCCAGGGAAGGTGAGTGCAATGCTGTGCTTGGCAGGCTGTTGCTAGGGCATGCAATGGAGCTTGTCACACTGACAGCACCTTCTTGCTTTCTGACATCAGCCAGTCTTTGTGCAAGGAACTGACATAACACAGAGCAGCCCCAAACTTCCAAGTTAGGGCAGAAGGTATCTTGAGAAGAGTCAGTAGACATTTCTATCAAAACCAGGTGTCCCATAAGTGAGGCTGGGGGCAGAGTTACACAAACATAACATTGAAGGGTTTCTCTAGTCCTCTATTTCATATCCCAAACCAGTTTCAATAATTTTTGTTCTAGAACTACTTTCAAACCAGTGAAACAGCATATTTAACTAGGATATTTGTTCAGAGGATGACCAGAAGCATAAATTTGCATGTGCCCAATAATAATGGATACTTACTTCACAACTTAAATTTTGCCTATCTTCTCTGTTTGCACTGACATCTTTTCAAATTGCTGGATTTTAAAACATGAAAGAAAATCTTTATATTGTATTAATTAGTCCTGTTGCATGATGAAAGCTTCAACAAATGGTGTTGTTGGATTGTGTGATTTTATGTGTCAGACACTGGCTGTTTTTCATAGCTTCAAATAATCACAGATTGAGTTAGAAATGTCTCTTGTAGAGCATGGGAGTTAGAGAGTTTAGTTTCTCTAGTTCATCGTAGAATTTCTTGCATGACTAGGACTGTGGTGTTAATTCTGAGCAGATCTCACAAAGCTTTTTATGATTAAGACCACATGATGTGTATTAAATTCTCAACTGTTTGTAACTTAGCCAGACCTTAAGATATGAGGTTAAAGTTTTTCATCATATGTATGGAATAAGATAAAAAAAGGAAATGCACTTTTGCTCAGCAGAAAAAAACCAGCATTTGTAGCACCATTTGTATTCTGAAAGAGCACATCAGGCATGAGAATGTTTGTCTCAGAAAATTTTCTAGCTTTCCTGTTGGAGACTGTAGAGTTTGAAGAAAGTATAGGAAGCTGGATGCCAGAAGCAGGAGCAGCTCTCTAGGATATCAGGGCACAGGGCAGGATTGGGAGACACCAGGGCAGCCTCATGCATTGGGAGCCTCCCTGGGGATGGGGCTAGGCTGAGGTTTGGTTTGCTCTCTGAAGATAGCCCAGGCTGCATTATGAAGAGGAAACTGTAGGTAGGCTGCATCTTTCTTTTTTTTATGGTTGTGTGGTATGGTCTGTACTGAAGGTGAGATAATGATTTGCTGTAATAGCATGCTGAACATCACCTGCCTCTTCAGCCAGGGCATTAAGATGCAGATCTTCTTAACTTTCATCTGTTTTGCTTGTGACAGTGAGCTCAGAATTACCATGATTACCAAGGTCTGGTGGTGAGAGTCTGAGATCTTAAAATGTGTCGTGGATCATCCCAACTTGAAAAATCTATCTCATCTCACATACTTGGGTCAGAAGTGTGGGTAACTCCATTGTTTGGGTTCAACTCTTGAATATCATGGGTTTTAGTGGAGGTAGGGGACTGGGGAGCATCCGGAACGTGAGGGCACAAGTTGGCTGAGACTGAGCAACAAGTGTCAGGTGGGTGAAAATGTAGAGAGTACCTTGACTTATGATTTTTCTCAAGGTGCTTACAGCTTGCTAGTCTGTTTGCCTTTTGCCTTCATTAGTCCCTTTTGAAGGCTGCGTATTCTTTTGACAACAGGACAACTGTAGCCAGGAATGGTTAGCTTGAGTGCTTTACCTCAAGTACCAGTAGGAGATACTTCAGCATAGCACTTCTGACTCTGAACCTTTTGCTCAGTTATCTTTCCTGAAAAAGCAAGAATGCCCCCACTCTGGTTTGTTCAGGCTTTTTAAAGTACTTTGGACAACTCAACCTTTCTTTCACACCTTTAAGAGACGATATGATCAATGTACCAAAACCAGAATGAATAGTTGCTTGTCTGGATTGATTTTTTGGCTCAGGTGTACTCAAATTAACTTATTCTATTGTGATCCAGCTGGGGACCTAAATAAATAATGGAATCACAAAAGTGATGGTTAGTTTAGTTGTCAAATTATGTTAGCTTCAATGTCTTTATACCTATCATCTTTTAAGCCCAAGAGACAAATATTTTCAGTCATTCACAACTAAGAAACAGTGTTTTGAGAATATCACTTTGCACAAATGCCTACAGGTGTTGCTCTATAATATTTAAGATTTCTGTGTTTCTTTTACATCCAGATGAGGAGAGGCATAAAGTGAACTTGACACTTTTTCAGTTACAGTGTGGTCTGAGGAAATCTAATGCTAGATATGATTGGAACACGTGGTCAAGTATTTTTTAATGATTATGAGACAATTGAATTTACTGAATTATCTCAACCCACACTGTTCTAATACTATTAATTTGCCTTAAATGAGTTGAAGCAATGCAGTGCGCTGCAGCTATGTTTGCTGTCTAGCTTTCCAGTCATTAATATTTCATTATGCTTTTTAATGTAGATTACCAGTTAGTATAATTATGGTAAACAATTTCCTATACTAAAAATTCATAATTCACTGTGCTGCTGCTGAATAAACTACCATGGTTATATCCACATGTATATGAACAATGAAATAATTTCAAATAAAATAATACTTCAGAAATATCTGATGTAGTACAGAAATATTTGAGGCAGTAGGAATTCTATGAACTTTATAAAAGTTTTAGGCACAGAGAGGGTATTCTCTAGGTGACTGTTATATCTGCCAGAGAAGACATTTGAGTTGATACCATTTTATTTTTTTAAAGTAGATTGTAAAACAACCAGAAGATTTAAATCCTTAAACAGGAAGATTTAAATCCTTAAGCAGTGCTAAAATGAAATCTGAGACAGAATAACCTCAGGAAGTTTCTCCATGGACAATGGCAATGACCTCACATTGCAGTATTCCGTAGTGGAGAGAATGCTTTTCATAGAAATGTCAGAAATTTTTTCTTTTCTTATCAAGGAGAAGCTGCCAAGTGTTTTGGTTTCAGTGATTTTGTGGAGCTTGCAGCTTGTGCCACCTGATGCTGGGTACACAGTAGCTGTCATTGCCCTTAAGGGCAATATCAGTATGAAGGTTATTGCAAAGATAATTATTGCCTGTCAAATGCTTTGTGTGTTTGTGTGTAATAAAAAGTTTGATTACAAAGTTCTTTCAAGCTCTCATTGTTTAAAGCTGGAAGGCATCACAAAGTGTAATACAAACTCAGCATAGTGCATACTTAAATAACCTGACAGATTCTTATTCTTTGTGAGAGCTTTGAAATTGAAGCTCCATAGTACTCCTTTAAAAATTCAGAAAAGGAATTGTCAGTCCCATAGATATAAATTAATTATACTCTTATCTGCTTTTATTTTCAGCAGCATTCTAAAAACTCAGGAAGTTGACAGGAGAAAGATGTCATTTGAGATGCATGAATTGTAATAAGCTGTTACAGGACAACAGGAACTGCAGACTGTAGCAAAGGAAAAATTCTTAGCATCACCTACAGTCCTGTGTGAATTCCTAGTGAATAAATGAAAGGAATGTATAATAATTCTGTTTATATAATCTTGCAGTTAAAGGGATAATAAAAAAAGAATTTTCCCTTTGATTTTCCCTGTGGCAAAGGTTGTCACAGTCATAATGTTTTTAAATGTAATTTAAGGAATGCATTTTACTCAGAATAAAAACCAGAAAGAAGGAATAAGCTCTGTTATAAATAGCAGTTTCTGTGCATTTGCAAAAAGAAAAAAAGTAACCTCCTGGTTTGCTAAAATCAGAATATACTGATTCTTCTGCTATCGTTTTAAAAGGTACTGAATGTACTCAATAGATCTGACAAGTTATATTCTTCCACTGGTTTTACAAAGGTTGCATGTTTGATTAGGAGTGATGCATCATATTTCTATGCTTGACTGGAGCTCCTGATATTAACAGGATGCAGGAAAGTGCTTCTGCAAAATACTGAGATGAGAGGCTGAAGGCCTTCCACTTACACCATCTTTCACAAGATTAGATCTGAATGACACTGTTGTAATATTTTTTGGCTTAATAACATCTGTTAGATTTATACTGCTTGGACAGTTTTACTCAAATCTTTAATTCAACCTTCATAGTAACACAGCGGACAATATATTGTGTTTTAGATATATGACACAAGTACTATGTGTAAGAAATTAACTTGATAGGTAGCATAATGATTAATTTTATTTCTCAAGAAATGAAAGATGTGAAGAATGATGCTTTTTAGAGTGTTGTTACTTTTGAAATTATAATGGTAATTCATAGTAATTGTAATTCAAAACTCACAGAATGTTATTAAAGTCTCCCAAGTAGTATGTTTAGAATACTTCAGAGTCTAAATTCTAATACTTTAGAATACTTCAGAGTCTAGATTAAGAAGTAGTGCTTATAATAAGAATGAAAGGAAATTAAAATTCAGCATCATTTAACTGCTGAACATGTTACTGTGAGTAAGGATTTGATGAAGCAGTAATTTTTAATTGTACTGGCTATAAACAGATAAATTTTTTGGATGGTAAACAAATATTTAACAACTTTTGACTAACACTAATGTAAAATTAGTTGATAATAAAACTTCTAAGAAATTTATATAAATGTTTTTAAAAAAATATTTAAAATTCAATGGTTTGAGGGTTTTCATGTCTATTACTGCAAGTTAAACAAAAGGTTTGTGTCATATCATGTGAATTGGACATAGTATCTTACATTTATTATATTCCATTTGCAGCAAAGGTGCTTTGGAATTCATTTACAATTTCTATGTTTTTTTACTAGAAGTGACTTTTATCAATGCTATTGATCAAAAATTGGAGACAGTAACAAGACAAATACTTTGGTTATCTTCTCTTAAAGCAATGCCACTACTGAGGGCTGATCTGTTGCATAATGCTACAGCAAATTGCTTCAAAAGGGTGTTTCCAGCTGAGCACTGAATAATGTAAAAGTTTAAGTTCCTATTTAATTGTACATGACCCTTTTGAAATGCCAGCTGTTCCTTAAAAAAATTTTTTTTAATTCAGAATGTATTATCGGGAGGAAATTTTATTAACTTGTAATATGAAAAATCCCATTTGTAAGAGAAGGAAGGAGTTAATTTTCGAAATTGTTCTGTTACAATGAGGTTGAGTCAACAGGTTTATTAGATTTAGGAAATCTTTTTTAGTCATCTTTCATATTGGAGGAGATGCAACAAGAATCTTAACTGCTTAGATGTTTCCATTAAAAACTACAAGCAATTTTTTAAATCAGCTTGCTGAAGTTTTTCTTTTCATTACTTGCAGGTTGTGTTATATCCAACGTCCAATAGCCCAAAGTCTCCTGATCTGCATAAAATGATAGTTCCCAAAAACAGCCAGGACAATGACCTGAAAATTAAACTGGCAGTGCGAATGGATAAACCACCTCACATGAAGCACTGTGGGTAAGTGTCAATTTCCTGGCTGTCTCTATTTTCTTATTTTGTCTCACTGTGTCTGTGTTTTAACAAAGTGTATCTAAAATCATAAAGTTCGTAAAATATTGTAGATGTCTAACCCATTTCCTATAGTATGGTATTGTGTTATATCTTCATTTTATACCGAAGGTTTAGAGTGGTCTGAAATGAGTAACATTCATTTCAGATGTTCAGTGATGTGTAAAGACAGATGACAAGCTATATCTGAAACACAGAACTAAGAGTACACTCTCACTTAGATACTGGTTTTGAATGTTACAATTTATGGCACTTTGTTACAAAATATTTAGAAGAAACATATTTTTCCATTAAAATAGGATTAATTATATACCTGAATATAGTGGTATTTCCCACATAGTGTCCCCTTCTCTGTCTGCTGTATGGTCTTTCTCTTGAAAACAATTCATGTATGAATGCTAGGTTAGGGATGGTTTTCTGTCTAACACCTAAACTATGTGGAGCAGATTATCATGAAGACAGCCCCTTTTACTGCCACCCCTATTCCTCAGCCCACCTGCAAAAAAAGGTAGTGTTGCTGACAGTAAGCAAGTTGGTATCTTTTGTTATAAAGCAATCACAAAGAATCAATGTACCATTTATGCTATTTAGGTTTCTTTTTAGTCTCCTCCTCTTTGTATTCTGCCCATTGCACATAGGCAATTGCCAAAATTTCCTTTCTTTAAAATTTCCTTTCTTTAAAAAAACAACCAAACTGACAAGTTTTGTCAAAGTGTTAATCAGTTGGGCTCAAATTTCCCAGGTATCAATCATATCCCTCATTTTGGTTTTATGAAACTTAGACACAAATGATTAGGATTGTAACAATGAGACTTGCTGGATGGAGACCTGTGGCTGGTGAACTGTGAGGAAGGAGAGGGAAACCAATCTTGGAGTCAGCAGGGGAACTGGAGCTACTTGGTGCTTGGAGACTGGAACTGAGACAAGAAAACTTCAAAGCAGGGCAGCAAATACGTAAGGGAAATGGGATAATGTGGCAGGGGAGAGCAGGAAGACTCAGCTGACATGAATAAGTTGGAGTAGAGAGGAGCTGGAGAGGAGAGCTAAGTTTGTCTGTACTAAAGCATAATGCTCTCCTGTGAGTCCCACCTCCTGCCCTGTTCACTTCCAGTCACCAAACACCTGTGAAATGATTTTGATAGTGGCACACCTTTGACTAGATCCAGCCCAGTAGTGTGGATTCAGTTTCCTGCTGCTGGAAGGTATTCAGCCTGCTGCAGTAGTGCAGCATGCAGGGAGGCATGGTGCTTGCTGCCCACCCTCTTGAGCAGCAATGTCAAAAGGCACCCATGGAGGCAGGCTGACTTGAACCTCATCAGCAAAGAGTGATGTGCAGCAGATTCATCTGCACATGACCTGATTCAATTTCAAACTTCACCCTAAACACATCAGGGGTGTTGTGCTGCCATGCACTTATCCCAAGCAATGACTAGGAGGAGTTCCCATTTTTGATCAGGTCGCTGATAATGATGAGGTCATGCTGTCTGCAACCCCCATTACAGTATAGCGTGCAACTGGACCCAGCAACAGGCAGAAAGCCCCAGCCTCTCATCATGCTCCTGTGTTTCCCCAGAGGCTGTCTTGGCAAGGAACTGTTCTTCTGGGGTCTTCAGAAGATCTTCCTAACTCCCCCAATTCAGCTTTCCATACTGTTTTATATCACTTGTCTTGTCTGACCATTAAAGAACAAATATTGTTGTCAATAATTTAGTTCAACCATTATCCCTTTTGTCTGCTGCTAATGATTGCTTCCTCAGATTGATTTTGAATTCTCGTCTCCTGGCACTGTGATTTACTTCTACATTTTACTTCAGGGTCACTGCTCTGACTATTCTCCAGGCATATACTGTAGTTCTTCCCACCAAAAATCCTCTAGGTCAGTCATAATTTCCTTTTCTTTATTGCTATTAGCTATAATGATTATTACCTAGACACTTGTTAAGGAAAGTTTGGGCACCAACATATCTGTGGACTTCTCCACCATTAATATAAGTGACATTAAATAAAAAACTTAGTAATTCCTTCAATAACCATTGAAGAGCTTGATGAAGTACAGTAGGAAATACTGAAGTTGCAGTGAGAGGAAGGAAAAGGTTATTTGGAGGGAAAAGAACACCTGCAAGTAGAACTGTTAGTGTGTACAGTCAGGAACTATTAATGTTATGAAGAGCCATCATCTAGGCACTCCCTGCAGCCTTCTCTTGACTTCCTGGGTAAATATAAGTATTAAGTGATCATTTGCTGTTTTTTTCAAGAGGAATTTCCACCTGCTTCAATAGACATATTAAAGCTGCTGTGGTTCTGAACTGATACTGTGTTATCAGGGAAATCCGCATTTGTGAACAGACTGGAAATATGTGATGGATGATGAACAGTATCATCAGAAAGGCAAAGGAATATTTTGCAGTTAAAATAGTTGAGAGTTGCTTGGAAGAAACTGTCTTTTATTCCCGTTTGTGCTGCATAAGAAGGACTTCCTTGCAAGACACTGAAATGTTTCCACCTATAGTAACTGATGATATTTGTTTCCTGTGTCCAGTTTGATAAACTGGAATCTGATTTCACAGAGGTGCATGCCAATCACAGCTATTAGCTGAAGTCAGTGGAAATGGGGCTTTAAATATTCATTGTGCTGTTCAAGTCCAAATATCCTAAAAATTAGTATCTGAAGCCTAAAACTTTTAGTATTGCCATTGTCCTGTCATCAAGGGAAAATAGTTCCATGTCCCAGGATCATACACTTATGAAGGTGAATCGAGAGAAGCATCTGGAACTCTGGAGGAGCTGAGGGAGTGGAGGCATTGTCACCTGGCTGAGCCAAGGGCTTGTGCTCTGCTGAGCATGGCTGTAACAGTGCCAGGCTCTGCAATAGCATGGAAACTCCTGCACAGTAGGGAAACTGGAGCCTCTCTGTAAAGCAGTGTTTGCATAAAACATAAGGAAGGAGACCATAGGATAAAATCAAGTGCTGAAGAGCTCAAAGGCAGCTGCTGCTATCCTGAATAGTGAAAATGACAGGGAGATTTTTCTCAATGTTTATTTATTTAATTTTATTTTTGTTTGGTTTGGGATTCTTTTTGTTTGTTTTATTTTGTTGTTAGAATTTTGTCATCTATTTAAATGCAGTGTCATAGAGTACACAAAAGGAACAGATATAAAAGGATGATAGAATGTGATCATCCTTTCTCCTGGGATTTTGTCATGTCAGCAAGTTGAATTTTACAACCTTTATAACAGACTTCTAGTGTAGTTAGTGTGTTCAACCTAGCTAATTTCTGATTCTTCATTGTATTTTTCAGAAGTATCTCATGCTTTGTCCTTAACCAATGTTTGAACTAGATAAGTTATATTTTCTGTATGTCAGAGTAAAACTAACACACAAGATTCATATGTTTCTCATAGCAAAATAAGGCAATCTGTTGGAATTACATAATGTTTTTCTCAAAATTTATTCAGAGTTGAATTCAAATTTTATTCTACAGCCAATTGCAGAAGGATGGGTTTTAGTAGATTATTTGAGATAATTATGGTAAGAGACAGTTTTTAAGATATGGGAACTGTGCCCAAGTATCTCAGGTTCTGCAGGGCTGGCAAACCCCACAGGCCCAATCTAATAGTGGTTTTCAATTTTACCTCTTCAGAAAAGTTTTTAAGGCTGGCTTTACTTACTAACACAGGAGATATGCTGGAAGACTTCAAAACTTGTCTTGCATTTATGCTTCAAGAGTATTCAATTCTACAAATTAGTCTTGTACTGAAGTCATAAACAGTATTCTGGACTGTAGCACCTTCAAATCATGTTCTGGCTTTGATTTCCACAATCATAACCAAAAATTATATTTTAAATTAGATTATAAAGCTGAGATTTTTTAATTATGAATTGTAACCTTTCTAAGAGCAAGAATTAAAAATCTTTATACTCAACACTACTGCGAATCTCAATTCCAGTTCATTTGTACTTCTCCAAAAAAGAGGTTTATTTTTATGTTGACACATTCATACAGTTAATCTACTGTTACTCCACTAATATGACTCTTAAAAATATATTGATCAAAGAAACAATTCATGTTTTTTTCAATGTATTCTGTTACATGCTTTAAAAAATGGGTTACAAGTATAACCTCTATTATACATCTTACAGTAAACATAATCTTATTACTTATTTTACATTTTTATTTTTATTCTTGCATGAAAGGCTCTCAAAGTGGGAATTAACTTGACTGAACTATAACCATCCTTTTGTATCTAAATCCTGTCAATTCCTTACAAGACAAAGCATTCACAGCTAGTCTGAGTAGTGACAAGGTAAATATCGCTCATTAATGGGCATTTGTAGAACAGTTCCAATTATTGACAATTCGTGATAGTCCAGATTCCTTTCTCATAATTTGTATTGTATTTGCTTTCTCACAGAATGTGGTAACTTTTCCCTTATCTAAAATAATGAGCACATACCAGATACATTAAAATCTTTATTTAGTAAAGCAAACATCCATATAAAAGGAGATTTTTTTTTTAACATTTCTAATTTTTTTTCTGTTACAATCTTGAATCTAAAACAAATCATCAGAGGAAAGAAGTAAAATTTGAGCTGAAAAATTCCCCTGTAAAATGCTAAAAGTGTGTTTTTATCTGTTGAGTTACAATAGCAGCATTAGGGGGATGCTGTTTGCTTCAGGAAGGCTCAGTTGGATCTCCTTAATTCCTAATTATGTTAGGGTTGAAAACCCCAGCAGGACAGGTTAATTGACTCAAGATATGTGGGTTACTCTAAATATCTTCTCTAATGCAGGAGGGTTTTTTGATGTGCCTTTGCACATCTGTGTGCATTTAAATCATGCATTATTTTAAAAAGTAGATTGTGGGCCTTTTGAGTTGTATCTTAGCATAGCCTAGTGGTTACTAAAGGATATTATTCTATTGCTTCCAGTCAAGAAATAAAAAAAAGGAATCCTGAGATTTCTTTTTAAAGCTTGCTTTAAAAGAATTAGTAATGCTCAGTGGTCTTATCACAAAAAAAAAAAAAAAAAGGAAAATAAATACTAAAGTAAAATTCTTACTAATTAAACAGCCTGAACAGGGCTATATTACTAAGTGGTAGTATTTCGATTTGACTTCCAAAGTAAAACATTTCAGCCTCACTCTTGCCCTGAACTTTTCCAAGATATAAAGGGCAAAATTCATTCTTTTATGTTGTGTTCTGCTTTCTGCTATGATGTGTTGCTTATAGAAATTTTATACCTTTAATTTCTTAAACTTTTGTATTTGGAATAAACATTTTACATGCACTTAGAATTTTCTCTCTGTCTCTCATCTATAAAGAAAATATTTTGGTGATTTCTTAAAATTGTAGTCTCCGTAATAATAAAGAATCTGTGTGAAATGATTTTTTTGTCCACACTGATGTTTTGGGTTTTGCTTTGTAGTTTTTTGTTTATAATTGTATTTTGAGAGTATTAAGATCACCATTAATTTGCTAACATTTTAAATTTGTTTCTCTTGTGCACTTGAAATTGGCTGAGATGTTCTTAGGAGAGCATTTATAACCAGTAAATATAGCCACTGGTTCCTGAATGTGACTGAAGAATCACATTTCTCCTCCTGCTGCTATAGTTTCAGAACTAATGGAAATCTGTGATACAAATGCTCTGGTTAGCAGTCTTCTAAGATGCAGAATTAGAGGATAAGTAATTTTTTCCTCTCATTTTTATGACACTTGTAACCCATCCTTCGAGAGGAAGGTGAGTGTACTCTGGTTTGCAGCTGAGTGAAAAGAAGCGTAGGAATAAACAGAGATCACCCAAGGTCACGGGTGATTTGGTGACAAAGCTGGGGATGGCACTGGGGACTTCTGGCTTCTCAGTGGTGGGGGCTGTGGTGTGTGCCTGTCACTTGGATAAACTGCAGTCACTGCTGCTGCTGAGCTCATAACTCAGCTGAGAGGAGCCACGGGGTCACTGAAGGCAGCCAGAATGAGGGTGGTGCCAGCTCCTATGGGCTGTTTGTCCGTGGTCACCTGACAAAGAAGAGCAGGGTGAGAAACAGAATTACCTTTCTAACCTGAAGATGTGTAACCTGGGTTTGATCTGAAGATGAGATCTGCTCCCACTATCATTATTTCAGAAAAACATGCAAGGTGAATACATTGAAACTACTCTTTCAATTCTTGGTTACTTGTACAGATAAAGATGTCAGGAATACAGTCACACTTCTCTTAGCAAGTGCTGCAAGATCCTTGTCAGATAAACCTTTATCATTTGAAATGTGTCAGTCCTTAGTCTCTGGGCCAAAATTTAAATATGTCAGAATAACTAAAAATTTTGTTTTGCCAACAGTAAAAGATGAAAAAGAAAGAATTTTTTTTCTCATTTAAAATTTCAAGTTTAATTTTTCTTAAATGAATACGGGTAGAATTGCTTCAAAGTGAAGGAAAATGTTAAAAACCTACAATAATACTTAAGATGTTTCCAACTTCTTAGAAAACCCTTATTAATGCTTGCTATTATGTGATAATATGAAGCATAGACTTCTTCAATTAGTACTATTTTCTATGAGATAAAACTTTATATATTACTTTTCAACGATTACCGAAAATATGTTTCTGCTTAATGTTTTTCTCTTCCAAAAGGAAGAGCAGATTGTCTGAGAGATTTGTTTAGCTTTTTCATTTCTCATCAACATAGCATAATTTCTTAATTTCCTGAACCAAATATTAAAATACTAACTTACCTACCTACAGAATTTCTTCATCTGCATTTGTAAATTCCTCTGGATCCCTTTATAGTATTTGATTCATTTTTCTAAGTTTATGTGCTGCCTATCTGGTTGTAAGCATAAAGTCAGCATAGTAGCACCATCTAGCTTTCTGTTTGCTGCTGTTGCGTTTCTTCTTAGAAAAGGGTAGCAGAGCAATGTCTTCAGCTACTGCCTGAAAGAGCAAACTTCTCCCTTGTCCTTTGGTAGAATGCTTACTTTTTGGTTTGTGAATGTCAAGATCAGGAAGCCTAGGAGAAGTCAGATGGAAGCTGTTGAGTTTGTTTGAATTTTGCAAGCTTTACATTACAGCAGATAGTCTGGAATTCTTTTCTGATCATTTAGTCATATGGCTTCACTATAGCAGCCACAAAATTTAGGTGTTCAGGCTATGTAAACATTCTCTCACTTTTCTCAAAGCAATTACTAGGTAGGGTGGGATACCTTGACACATTGGTTTATCAGTGCTACACTGGCAATTGAAAAACAGAAGAGGTGCAGTAGAGGTAGTAAGGTAAACTTTTCTCGATATATATTTACTAGTATGTGTAACAAGGCAAACAAACAACAATAACTATTGGCATTAACAACAAAACAGAACTAGGAATCTCGTGACGGCCTTCTAGGCTGAGATGGGAAGGGATGGAGGAGAGGCCTTGCTTCATGAAACCCCGGGGTACTCTGATCCCAGTGGCCAGAGCTTTGGCCCTTTTTTTTGTTTTCCTGAAGTACTGATAAGTACCCAGTAGTTAGTTTCTGAGCAACTTATGGGAAAAAATTCTATTTTACTTATAGAAGAAACAAATCCAACCCCCAACAACCTAGCATGACAATCTCAGGTTTGATCAAGACAAGCACTGTAGCTGTAGGTGGCTCTGTAGTGCTGAAGCAAACTGTATTAATGCAAGGTTTTTACCACTGATAGAAGATATGTTGTGTGGCTGATGAAATAGGCTTTGTCTGAAATTCAAACACAGTGGACTGTTGAAGAAGAAAAGTGAGGTTGGTAAAAAAACGTGATCAGAACCTGAAATATGCAGCACAGCAAATACCACTGTATATTCAGGAATGCCTGCTCCTTACTTTACATCAAGGTGTGCCAAAGTGTTATCTAACATCCAGCACCACAAATCTATGTGTAAAGCATATTTTCATTACTCAGGGAAAAATCCTGAAGAAGGATATGTCACAAACTGCTATGAAAATATCCTGGCTGCAAACTTCAGAATGTTTCACTAAATGTAGCCACTGCTGAACATCATGTACTGGCATGGTTGATCTGTAAGTTAACAACAGCATGAAGTTAACACGATTCCTTTGAAACCATAAGAGCTTTTCAAGAAAACTTTTAAAGAGGAGATAATCTTTGTTTCCAAGAGTAAATCACAGGCAGTTGTGGACTGAAGATCCAAGACCCTGAGACCCTGAAGACAAGTGCGTGAGCATCCCTTTCTGCAAGATAAAACTTTTAAGTCCCAGCACAGAGTAAACATAAGTATTTCAAGGACTTCCAGCATTTGGAATGAGATTACTGAGAAAGTAGTAGAAAATTTAAAAAATAAAACAGTGGATTTATATTTCTTCAGAAATATTGGTCAAATTTTGACCCATAATCAAGAAACAATTTTAAACTGGGTGCAAAAGCAATGGTGTATATTTTTTATTTTGTCACGGGGTCAAAAATGTCCTTCATGTTGGTGTAACTATCTTTTGCTAAATTCTGACAAACCTATCCTCATTTTAGCATTCCTAAAGGAACATGCACTTGCATATATTAAATCAAAATTTCTTATGTACCTTATAAACTTCACTTTTAGTGATCTATGAAGGTGTTACTATTATTATACCAAGGTGTCTCATGTGACTACTTTCTATTATGCTACTTTGTGCTTAATACTGGTATTTTATTGTGGTAAATAAATGTTAGCATCTTGCCGTGGAGAAAAGTGCTAATGTGATAAGTGCCTTCATTTAAGTGGTTTTACTATTACAGGCTTATGCAAAATCAATTTACTATAATCAGTTACTTTTTTAAAATTAAATTGAACTTCATGAAAAATGACACATTAAAATTACATTAATGATTGATTGGATAATGATAATGGGTTAATGCAAAATTACTATGGAAGGAAGAAGCAAAAGTGCTTATCCTGCTGCTAGATCCTTGGAGAACAGATTATAACTATGAGCCTGATTTTCAGTGCTTTGCACAGTAATTGCTTCTAAGGAGGCACAGGGAATCTTTGAAGATCATAATGATATGCCACTGCCACTTTAATTGCTAAAAGAAGCCAAGAGAATCCTATTTGCCAAGAGAAGCATTACTAATTAAGCTGTCATTCTTCATTTATCCCATAGTATTTAATCTGAAATATTTGTAAAAACTGAGATATAAATTTAGATCCAAACTCAGCTTAATCACAACAGCTTCATGTAAAAAATATCTATGGGTTAGGCAAGGTTGATCGTAAAACTTTTTTTTTTCCTAAAACACTAAGTAATAACTTTTAAGTTTCATTTGTATGAAGATTTCATTTGTATGTGTTTTTCCTACCAAGTAAGTAGACTAGATGGGCTATGCAGTCAGCACTTTGTGGATTGAAGGTAGTATTAAAAAATTAATTGTTGTAATGCTGTAGCAAAATGCATGCTTTATTAGGTCCTCACAGGGAAAACCATCATCTAAATAATTTCATGGACGTGAGATGAAATACAAGGAAGACATTTTTTTGGATTATGCATCATTTGTCTTACTAAAATGAAAGCACAGAATAGGCTGCTTATTTTTAATACAACAAATGATGAAGAAATCTATCATATCAGAGGTATACCAAAATTTGCAGTAATAAGTTCAGAGTATTGGGAAATTCACAGTAACTTTACAGCGTAATTGAGGAGACTCTGGTCTGACTGGAAAGTTCAGGTTGGCTTCTGCTGAAATTTCTTCATGCTATTATTACACAGTTCCCATAGCTTTGGAAAAGTATAATTCAGAGCAAAATCTGACTTTTAGTTTTGCTTGAATCTGCTGCTCTGTAAATGCACCCAAAATATGCTGATAGTATCATTAGACTAAAATTGCATGCAAATATTCCTGCTTCATAAACTATTCCAGAATTATATATGGTAGACTCTATGTGTTATTTTGTATTATATTTTTATTTATTTCAGATTAAAATTTTTAACTTTTTGCCATCTAATTTCCTTTTGAAACTTGTCTAGAAACCTCCCTTACATGCATGAATCTGTAGTAATGATGATGTAACTGATTATGATATTCATAACATTATGCTCTATATAGTCACCTAAGCAATATTCTTATTTTCCCATACTGCAGGACCAATCATCATTTAAATAATTATTTTAGATTTAATTTATATTGCTTTATCCTACTACAAATAAGCACAGCACACATATCGTGCAGGTGAAAGATGCAGTTTATTTATTAGCCTTTCTCATCAGGTGCTCTGAGTTGTTCCTTGATACCATACACTCATCTGTGACATCAAATTTAAGAGAGAGTTATTTTCACCTGACATACATTGTCACTGCATATGGTCTGGCCTGGCCTGGCACTATTTCTATACTGAGACTGCCAGTCCTATTAACTGCAAGGATGGGAGCATGCCACCTACCTCTTATGTCCTTCTGTCTCTTGTGCTGCCCATCTGTTACTTCTAGGAAGGTAAAATTCACCTAATTTTCATCTTTTGAAATATAAGCCTTTACAAAATCAAAGGTAGTTGTGACAGCAAAATTATTTTCAGAAACTAAAATTATGTGACCAGTCTAATCCACCCAGTGTGTCGGAATGCTGCCTAAGAAACTGTAGAGTCAGTTGTGTGCTATCATGGGTCTGAGGGTGGATTTCAATTCAGAATTCATTATTCTTTATGGGCAAAAATAATTCTAACACAATGCTAAATGTAAGGCAGAGGTAACTTTTTTATAAATTCAATTAAGTGTTTTGTTGGTATTGTTTTTTCTCCACAGTAGTATAGTTTCAATTATTCAAATATTGCATTTATTTTTGGCATAATAGCAGAGTCCCGTGGTCCTGTAATACTCTTGTTTTGTTCAAATACTGTGTTTGTCATAGCTAGCTCACTTTAAATAGTCCATGTCCTGTTAAATGTCAACACAATTGTGTTGGCAGATCAATACTGTACTATTTTGTCAGGAGCCTTGAGTATGTTTCATCCCCAAATAGGCATCACCTTGATAGGCTGGCAGTTCCTGCAATATCATCAGTGTAGTGATGTTTTCATACAGAGTTATGCACTATTAGCTCAATCAGTCTTTTTATATAAATAAAAACTGTAAAGAAGAACTTACCCCACACTACAAATGGTCATTTTTGTGTGATTACCATCACAATCCTGTTTTAATTTAACCCCATCTTAAATTAACTTTGCACCTGCTCAGCAATGTTGCTCAAAGCCCCATCTAGTCTGACCCTGAACACTTTCAGGGATGGGGCATCCAGAGCTTCTCTGGGCAACATTTTCCGGTGTCTCATCACCCTCACAGGAAAGAATTTCTTCTTAATATCTAATCTAAACCTACTCTTCTTTAGCCTAAAGCCATTCTCTCTGGTCCTATCACTTGCAAAAAGTCCCTCCTCCTGTTGTCTTGTAAGTTCCCTTTAGGTTCTGGAAAAGCTGCTCTAAGGTCTCCTCAAAGGCTTCTCTTCTCCAGGCTGAACAGCCCCAAGTCTCTCAGCCTTTCCTCATAGGAGAGATGCTCCATACCTCTGAGCATCTTTGTCACTCTCCTCTGGACTCACTCCAGCAGGTCTTTGTCCTTATGTTGTCAGCTCAGGGGCTGGACACAGTGCTCTGGATGGGGTCTCAAGAAAAACGTACATATGTAAATTCCTGCATGTGTATGTTAAATCATGTGCATGGCTCGTCTTTGGAGCAACAGGCAGCAAAGACCTCTAAGACTGCCTTTCATGCTGCTGTTTGTATGGACTAATGAGGGGACAAATTGGCAGGGGAAGTGTTCTGGTAGGGGTAAGTTTGAGTTCCACTGCTAAGTCTCTGTTGGAGTCAGACCGGCTTCCCTCTCCTTCCACATGAAGGGCTTCCCTGATAATGTTAGAAGATTTCCAGCCCAAAACTGCCATCTGCTTTCCTTCATAGTTTTTTTCCAAAAATGAAAATCGATATAGTTGTGATGAGAGAAGTGTACACCTTCTCCTAAATACACAACTATTTGCCCAGCAAATCAGTGGCTTCGAAGTCACTGTTTTTATCATGGGTTACTATTTATCCTGATTTAAATTTTGAGGTCATTTTAAGTTCAAAGTCTTAAGTAGAATGCACTATGTTGTAGACCAAGTGAAAAAGAGTAAGAAACTTGGCTCGGTTTGTAGTAGTGTTGGTGTAGAGAAGTGTGCCTAAAAATGTACTCCCCTCACAGCTGGATAGCTGACAGCAATTCTCTTTTCTAAAGCTGAATGTTTGTAGCTCTCTAACCTTTTTTTATCTGGTTTAAAGTCTTTGTTTTGAAGGGCAAGGTAAGATCTGAAGCAAACGTCTAAAGATTTAAGAGTACAGAATGATTCATTTTAGATTAAGGGCAGTAGGCTGGGCATGGGATGTCATTTTTCAGATCTTTTAGTCAAGCCACTTAGAAACACATTCTGAGTAATGAAGCCATCCAAATGAAATTTGAGTTATGCAAGGAACACATCTGGGACAGGTATTAAATATTACAAATATTGCCAGTAGCTGAGAACACTTGCTAGGTTAAGATCTCTACAAATGGTACATACATTACAATTGGATTTTTTTAATTAATTACTGATGAAAATAAGAAAGCTTCAGAGGAGGGAAACCAACAATATCTGTAAATGCAGCTTTACCATTGTTTTGTATGTTGAGAAGCAGTGGATCCATTTTCAAACAGAAAATAACTGTGATCCTTAGATTAGAATTGGGTGATTAAGTTAATAATTATGTAATATAAAACTTTATTATTATTACAGAATGTGGGTATTCAACTTAATCACAAATGTTACATTCATTTTTAGCTGAGCTTTATATAGTCTCCTTAATGGAAGGGTTGGTTTCTTTTCCCTTGTAAAGTCAGTATATTTTAATTGAACACCTGATTCTTGCCGTCAACACATTAACATCTGGACACTGTTTTATGCATATAGATACACTGATTAAAACTCAGCAGAAAAGGAGATAATGGGAAAATAAAATCACACCATTATAGAACATTTTCAGTCATATTTTTTATTATATATTAAGAAGCTTTTCATTATCTTATTTCATTTAATTAATCCCACTGCTTAGATAATTTGTTTTTTATTGATATGGCATGTCAGCAACTTCCCCAGTTGGTACAAAATGGCATATGACTAAACTGTCTTGTCTGGTTTGGTCTGAAAGAATTTCTTATGTTTTTTCACATTCCTGAAACTTTTTATTTATTTCACAGTCTTTTCAACAATATTAAAAATATTTTGACAGAGCAGCTTGATTTAAAATTTAACATTTCACTTTTCATTTTTGTTTCTGAGTTAAAGAAGATTCTAAAGAAAAAGTGTTTACTTCCTAATGTATTTTAACATCAGAAAATAACATTACATTTTGTAGCTTTTAAAAATTTTAGCCTTTCTTTGGAGAGAAAAGTATTTTAAAGCATTTTTTATCATTAAGACTTTAAGCACAGTTGTCTGCATTTACAAATTTAGTCTGGAAGAAAAGCAACAGTCCTCAACAGAGCTTAAGTTATATAAACATTTTAGTGCATAATATTAATTTCCTGTTGTTTATTAACACACTTGATAACTTCAGAGATTTTATGTAAATGTAATTGATTCCTTTTTTTGCATGAGAGAATTTCTTTGAATAATGGATTATAGACCTCTCTCTAATTTTAGATTCTTGTGTTCCAAACAATCTTTTATATTTTTCTTTGAAGATGTAACATATTTTTCACTCAATCATTTCTCAGGATGTGTGTAGTATCGCTGGACCAGGCAAAAAATATTACAGTTTAACTAATTAACATTTTTTGGTTTACCAAATACTGATACTTTTGCAAATTATTTCTATGCTTTTTGAGTTGTTGGATAATCTTTATAATGTATGTGTTCAACTGTGCTGGCACGTCAGCAGAGGAGGTAACTCATCATTATGCAATGAGTGTTCTCCCCCTAATTTGAGAATAAATGTATTATTAATATGTATGACTCTGTGCTCCCACAGATTCATGATTTGTGGAACAATAAGAAATTCTGCTAATTTAAAATACTCATTTTAAAACTATTTGAAATATAAGTTTCACAGTCCTTGCCCTGAACTTTAATTTAACCACATTTTGTGATTGCACGGTGGCATTTTCTTTCCTCTTTGAGTCTGCACGAACACAGGGATCGATTTGAACCAGATTTTTTCAGGCTGGGCCATGGCATTATACATGTCCTGACATCCACAGGAGGGCAGCATGGTTAAATCGAGGGAGAGCATGGGAGTATGATTATAATGCAGCTAAATTAATCTGACTTTTGATTGTTTACAATGTCTTGTGAAAGTGTTTATCATTGAAAAAAGTGCATCTTTTCCTAGCCACTACAGGTAAAGGAACCAATGTTAATTTAGAAGTTTCGAAGTGTAACTTTTTAGTATCTATAAACATTAAGTTTTTCTCTGTATATACATGATCTATTTTGAAAGGTTTTGAAATATTTAGTGTGGGAGTTATTAAAGCCTAGTTTAAAATTTAGCTCTGCAAATTCCAGTAATTTCTGTCATAATATTGTGGTAAATCAAATATTTGGGGAGTGGAGGCAGCTATTCCTTTATGTTTAGAGGACACAGGAACTGCTCTATCCTCTAATGCTTGAGTGAACTATAGCAGAAAATGAGTCCTTTATGTATATATTTATATATATATATAAATATATACATAAATATATATAAAATATATATATAAAGTATATATATAAAATTTTACACACATGTAAAATTCTGTTTGGGGAAAGAGATTAAAAAATCTCAATCTCAAATTTGAACAATAATTATGCATAATGCTAAAAGTATTAATTGTAATTTTTGTTTTTAAATTGATCACCCAAACACCCATAGAAAACATTTTATTCATTTGTGCTATTTACAAATAAATGCCATTTTTCAAAAAGTATTTCTAAAACATTAAGTAAGGAGAAGTAACTTACACCTCTCCTCGTATCAAATTCATCAGCGCTACAGCTTCTATTTTCTCTTAGATTTTCCAGATTTAAAAAAATAAAAATATATTTAATGGCAATTTTATAGGTGAATATCACTGTAGTTTTGCAGTTTTGGGAGACAGTTACTTTCAGACAAGTCTGTGCAGCAGCAATGGACTGACCCCAGTAGGTGGCTCTGATGCTCCCTCACAGTATTCTCTATTCCTAAACTCCTACAGCTCCAGTCACAAATCAGTTCCAGTTCAGTACCTGCAGTGGGGGAACAGCATTTGACTGTTTTGTTTTCTACATATTTGTTAAGAACTTCTGACAAAGAACAAATCTGTGCTGTTTTTATAGGCTTGCATCTTTCTTGCATAGCTATTTTTTTCCCCTAACCACCACCCAATTCAAAACCATTTTAGGATTATTTTCCTAATTATATTAATCAATTTTAAAAATCCCAAATACCATGAAGAAATACATAAGGAACTTTCTCAAAGAGAATATATTTTTCAGTGATGTATTTCTGTTGTTTTCTGGTATAAGTCCTGAAAAAATCAGTTTTAGATTGTTTGTTTCTGTGTCATTTCCAAGGATAATCATCCAATCATGTTAAAGTTTCTAAACCAAATTCCTGTACACTGAAATCTCTCTCTCCTCCAATGCCACAAGACAATTGCTGAATAGTACCAGTGTGTGCCAGTTCACTGTGAGCCATACGAGCTGCTTTCAGGCACAGCTGGTAGAGATGTGGAACTGTACTACTGGGTGTGGATTTAAAAAGTTTAAAATGGTTGAGGAAATCATTATGGAAATTAATTTAAGCAAAAGTCCATTCAAAAGTTACACAGAGACACCATTTCTAGATGAGGAAACCTCTAGGGGCAGTAGCAGCATGAGTATATGAGGAATTAGTGGGAACATATACCTGCATGCTTCCCTCCATGTCCTGTTGAGACCAAGGCACTGGCCTGAGGGAGATTCTGCATGGCCACTTCTATGTTCTTTTGGAGAAGTTTCTTCCAAAGTGACATGGAATCAGAAGTCTATTTGTTGCTCTGGTATCTTTAAAATTCTAACTGTATTCTGTATAGGCAAGTTTTTAAAAAATGGATATTTCCAGAGAACTGATTTGCTGGGTCATACTACGAAAGCTTTCTTGGTTTTACCCTTGTATTGTCATCAAGAGATGGCCAGGAGTGTAAAAGTACTTTTTTGAATCTAGTTTTTTGATGAAAGCATCACCTATGGGTGTCATTCTGCCCTGGTAGGTTTTTCTGAGGCAGAAAGACTCTATTAGAATATTAGACCAGCCTTATTGTCTTGGACTGAATGTTCCTCTAACCTCACCATCACTGTGGCCAGCATCAGATGACTCGGAAAATTTACAAGAGTAGTTTCAGTATTCTTTCAGACTCCACCCATCCACAGATGAAGAACTTCCTGAGCCAGATATGACTCTTGACATATGCAAACATTCATTGCAATTAAATTTCTCTTTCACAGCCTGTCCAGGAACACCTAAAATGCACAATGAAATGTAACTAATTTGACTTACACTGCTGTGTAAGAGTGGAAATTAACGTCTGGCACTGTTCCTACATTCCTTAGAGGTGCTTGAGGCAGGATGGAGACAGTCCACACTGATATACAGGCAGCATTATGGTTTTTTGCTGTTGTATGCTGGGTAAAAAGAAAAGTGGTATTCATTGGATCCAATGTTTACATGAAGTCTGCAGGATTAAAAGGGAATTTTCTAGCATATTGAGAGCATGAAGTGTCAAAATTTTAATCCAGAAGAAGATCATATAGTTCCCAATAAAAAGTTTTTTATTTCTTCAACATGGGGAGAGATTGCTATTTCAAGGATTGTGTATGAATTCCAAAAAGGTAACTGCAGTTTTGCCACTGCTGCTTAAACTGTACTGTAGTGCTTTTCATTCTGGATGGTTCTGTAGTTGCACAATTAAAAGGAATTGTTTTCTGCCAAGTGTGCCAAACATTTTGAAATCTCTATAGTCAGTGTCATCTCAATTCATTATCAGCTAAGTTCAGCCATTGCATCCACAGAAGTTTGACTTCATAGAATTGGCTGAAAAGAGCAAACAGTTTTATTATTCTAAATTGTGCTTTAGAATGATTTTGTCAGGCTGCAAATAACAACCATTTTCTGTGAATGTCACATGGTTAGCTTTTCATGATTCCTAGGTACAGAAAGCCTCCTTCATATCATCTCTTTTCATTCAACTAATTACAACAGCTAAGTTAGGAGTCTCTGCACTGTAGGGATCTGGGAGAGTTCAGGGAGACAGAAGGGTGTTTCCAAAGGGTAATCTGGAAAGTTCTGAAGAGGAAATATACCCCGAGCACTTTACACTGGGTCTGTACAAAATGCAAGGGAAATGTGATCACTGAAAGTGACAGAGTGGAGTTGCGAAGACAAATGTCTTTAATTTGCTATTTCCCTTTAGAACATTTTTCTTTTCACTTTTTTTTTTTTTAAATCAGAAGAGTGTTGCATGTTTTGACACATAGTTAAAAGGCTGAACAGCTTTACAAGCTTTGAAATGCATTTTCCAACTTCTGGAAGATAAGGGCTGTTGTGAGGCTTTCCTGAGTGTTTCTTCTGGTGCACTAGGACCTCTGGTGCACAGTCTTGCTCTTTTCCACTTTGGTTTCTCTCCCAACAGAAATTAATGTGGAAATACTAACCTCCTGCACTGGACATGTTGTGAGGAGTAATTGCTTGGTTTATAAAGCACTTGAGTAAGTGTCAAGTAATGCTTCTATTAAGAGAATAATGCTATATAAGTGAGAACTGGCTGAACTGATTTGTTTCAAAGCTGTGGTGATGTTTTTAAGTGGTGGTTTTAATTGAATTATTTCAAGATTTTTTTTTTTAAATCCAGCTGTCAAGGATTTAAAAAATAATTTGAAAACATCATATCATTCTACACAAACATCTTCTGTGTGCACACATTAAAGGAAAGTGCTAGACTCATTCATTATCATAATTTCTGTCCTTCATTTCAAATCACAAATAGGGATGTGAAGTTTTACATGCCTCCTCATGCCTTTGCTAGTTTAGCTATACCACTTTATATTAATTCATAAGTTTTAAAATATTCATGATAATGACAAGAAATGTTACAGAAATATTTAGAATTTATTGTCTTTAGAATGCAAATGTATGTATCTCACTCTTCAAACGTGTTATTAAAAAAATAACTCTGCTGAGGTCTATCTTCTTTATGAAATTGAAATTATATCAGTACAAAAATGGCAGTGAAAAGAAGTACCAGTCAGACATAATCAAAGCCAAATATCATTCCTGAAGGAGATCACTGCTCTTACTAGCATCTCCCACCATAGTTTTCAACACCTTTTAACCGTTTCCATCAGTGGATGTGTATAACCTAGAAACAAAAGTAAATTTTTCATGCAAACAAATTCTCAGCAATTTAGGCTTTTTAGATCACAAATAATATCACTGCCATCCTGGAAAAAAGGTCATCAGTTTTTTCTATCTGATTGCAGTGCCATGTGCTTCCAGTGACATGGAGAGATGTCTAGGCTGGACACCCAGCTGCTTCTGGGTGCTCAAGATGCTTGCAAGTTCTTTAAGGTCTGTCACTGTTAAGAACTGTTTCCACAGCCAAAGTGAATGCTCAGGGGAGAGCAGTGCAATTTAAATTTTTTCTTCTACTTGAAGATCAGAATTTAAATTTAGGTTTTCACTCTCTTAGCTCCTGCTTTCTGTACTTTTGTGGCCACAGACTATTATCTTCTTAGATGAAATTAAATCAAGAGATCACCTTCAGTGTGTACCTATATATACTGCAAAACTCTGGTAGCTGTTTTGTCCATGGGTTCAGTTTAGAGCTAGTCCAAAGTAAACTGCCTCAAAAACCACAGAGGGTGGATGTCAGCTCCTCAGCACCAGCTGTTTTGCAGTATGCTGCATTACCTGTTTACATTGCAATTAGATTACATTGGAATCAGAGTGCTTTTATTGCCTGGAATTCTCTCAAGGCTAAAGGATGTTTTTCTGTCTTGACAAATACATCTACATGCCAAATAGGTTTCATGATGTGACATAAATTAGATTAATAATTCTCAAGTTGCCATTGTAGTTACTTCACAAGTTCCCTAAGTATTAACATGCATATTCACAAATGGTGAAGCACTCTAGAGTGCAGTAAGATATCACTGTTAAAGAATCTAGGGATATCAGATTGTCCAACATTCTTAAAGCCATTTATGCTGTAAGTGAAAAGCGTTTAGCAGGAAAAAATAGCCACACATTTTCTTGTTCGTGTGATGAGTATCTTGCTTATTGGAATAAATGGAACTGTTTTCTGTGGCTGTGGTGTTTTTATTACTTGACATTCTTCAACATTTCTTTATCCTTAGCAGGCATAATTACAGTAGTTTAGGCTGATTTTTTTTTTCATTCCATCTGTTGAAAGCTTATTTAGTTCCCTTTCTCAAGAGCACAGAAAGGACTAAAATGAATCTGAGAATGTTTACAGCTAGGTTTCTTATGACCCAGGTCATATTGTTGTCTTGAATCAGTTTTCTCCTCGTCCTCAACTGAAAACAAAAAAATTTCTTAATCTTGCAGGGTTAAATAAAAGGAGGAATGCAGTGCAAGGAAGATTCCTTTTATGCAAGGCGCAGGGATGACTGAAAGTGCCTGTGGGCATTTGGTCCCCATTGGCTCTCTCAGCGAATGCAATGATGCCCACGGATAGCCTGTATTGTTGTCAGTTAAATGGGATCATGAGTGTCTGAAAGGTGTTTGAGAATGAACTGAAAATCATTTTCACAAGTGGATGATTACTTCTGCCACATGTTAACCGAACTCCATCCGAGTGGCCCAGATTTTTGAGACTGCTTTAATTGCTCTTTCAACCTTGACTGAGGTTTCTCTTTAAGAAAGGCCTTTGCTGGACTAAACTGCTACACGTATTGATTTTTCTTTCTATATTTTTTTCATTGTTTGTGATAAATGAAGCCTTTTACAAGTAGAGAATTTATCATTCAAGATGTAGATAGATTGCTTCATTCCTTAGAATAAAAAGGCTGGTCTAAAAATGATCTCTGTAGAAGGAGTAAGTCCATTCTCATCTCTCCCTCGGTGAATAGCTCCGGTATTCCACACACAATTATGCTTTTTCAGCTATTCATTAGTGCTGATTTTTTTCATCAAAAAATAGAACCCTGCACTCTCGCAGTGAGGTGAGGACTTAGAGCAAATAAGCTGCCATCTCCCTTCCTGTGTATGTCATCACATAACTGAAACTGAACTATAATATTTAGCAACATGGTTTTGCATTTTGGTAGCACAAGGAAATGTACTTTGAAAAATACTCAGACTTTCTGTAATTACAACATGGTTATGCCCAGACTTTTTAAAGAAAATGTTTGTTCATTTTATTTGTTCTGTTTCTGGAGAAGAAAATGATACTGACTGAGATGAGATGATATAAAAAACATTTTTATCCAGGTGTTTCTGTGTTTTGTAATGGAAATGTAATTTCTTGTAATTTTATTTGTTTTCCAGAAAAACTAACTTTAAATATTAAATGAGATTTTTTTTGTTCCATGTTGTAAGCATTGTGAGGTAGATTAATGTAATTCTGTGACTTCATACAAATTCAATTTTTATTTTTTCATTTGGGAGTGAGTGAAGAGAAAGAAAGCAGTATTAAACAATATTGAATAAAAGAGGATTGCAGAACAGTTTTAAAAAGAAAAAGTCTCAGAAAAGTGGTTGCATGGTTTGTACATTTTGCTGCATTTTTATGTTACTACAAAACGTGTTAGAACACAATGGGGTGACACTTAAAGACTCAACATATTTGATAAAGATCCTATTTTCTATGTGATTAGTAAAAGCAGGTGTATAAGTCTTATGTGACTGGAAATTATGTGAGTAATACAAGAAAACTGAAGAAGGCAAAGACGTGCATACTAACTATAAATATACTTTCTAATGTGCATATGTACAGACATAGATGTTATATGTTCATATCTCATTTATTATGTATTTTTACAGAATAGAAGTCTGTCATCCATATATGTTTCACCAATCTTTTCTCCTTGTCAGATTATTTATTAAACATTCTCAAAACATGAGCTTAAATAGAGGTCAAAGCAGTAACTGGCAGTTATAGTGTTCAGGTACAGGAGAAGTATTTCTGTGTCTTCCTTCCCTGTATGTGGCTGAACTTTATAATTCAAGAATTATTTAGATGATCTTAACTTTGGAACCCAAATTAGGGCAAGAAAAACTGAAGCAAATGGTGTTGTTAGTTCAGAAATATGGAACTGGCACTTCTGAATATCAGTTTCTTGTTTGTATCGCACAAAATCTTTTGCCTAAAGGTACAGTGTTAGAATGAATGGCTGCTCTGTGTTTCGTGTTGCTGCTGAGGATGTTTAAAATAGTCTGAGCAACTGATGCTGTGCATTTTGTGTACATTATTTTGGATGGAGAGAGTGTGGCTTCTGGGTGAATACAGATACACTTCTGGGCAGAGAAGTAGCAGGTTGCAGCTCTGTGAGTTCATGACTGTGAGATTCTGTTCTGGTTTACAGTACTGGCATTTACCTGAGACTCATGAAAAGTTATGGAATTGCCCATCTTAAAAATAAAACATTCTTCAACTTAGCTCTAAGACTTAGCTCACTTTTGAATCTGTTAACCAATTAATTTTCTGCTCCAGTTGTGAAACCCAAGTGTCATTTAATTGTGGAAACTGGCTATTGTACTTTTTCTGTTCTAGACATCAACTGCAATTTCTACAGATCCTGGATATTACTGTCTAAATATAGGAGGGTTCTTGAAGATTCTAAGATTCTTAGATCCTTTTTTTTTTTCCCTCCAAATAGAAAATGAATGAGAAAGAGAGGCTCAAAGACTTTAGAAGCCTAGGTGTGTCTTTCCACCTAAAAATGTTAGACTTCAGTAAGAATTAATCTCTTTGTCTTTCAGCACAGGATAAGCACAGAACAGCACACTTAAGCACAGGATGTACCCCTTGAAAATGGCTGAACCTTTGTACATTAGAAAAAACCTGGTGCCATTAGAAGTGGCACTGGAAGAGGGATTAGTAACATAACTATGTGTTTATAGTGATTTGTAAAACTAGACAACATAAGTCTTTGCATTTCTATACTAAATCCCAGCTTTGTGTCATGAATAGTATTTTCTTTGTAATATTTCTGGTGTTATGTAAGATCTGTGAATTTTAAAGTTAGGAAGTTAATATTCCACTCTTTTGTTTCTCAAGGAAGATCTTATTTAGCACCTTAGTTGGTAGTCATTTATAGGAGGAATAAAAGTGCACATTGCTATTTAATTTCCTTTTGTGTGCTTCATTATTTTATACTTTTGAATTTACTGTATCTTATATAATTTCTGCCTGTATTGCAGAACTATAGGTGGTATATCTTATATGAGGAGTAATTTAAAAGGCAGCCAAGTAATATGAAAACATCACCTTTTCTCTGATTAAAAAAATGTTCTTTTAAGATCTCTTATTTAAAAGCACATTTCTGCAACAGGATCAGTTAATGAGAAAGAATTAGCACACAGTTGCTAAGGTTGGGTTACCCATTTCCTGATCTGCAAGAGGCAAAATGCCTTTTTAATCTATGGCTTCTTTACAGTTATTTAAGACATGCCAAGAGGATGGGAACATGGTCAGGATAGCTTTGCAGGACTGTGTATTTTCACAATACAGTTTCAAAATGAGACAGTTGCCTTCTGACATACATCAAATAAACCTTCATGGTACTCCAGGGGATGCAGGGGGATGCAGTGGCAGAATCACTGTGAAGAACAGGGCAGTCTTAGGACTGAGAGAGACCAAAGGCCACCTGTGGACTTTCCTACTTTTCTCCCTCAGGTAATTAAGCTTTGAGGCTATGTGAAATTCATCATTTATTTCCTCTCCACCTTCTGACAACAGTAAAGAGATTAGCATGGCAATAGCAATGTTGAGTGTTTTGGGGAAAGCAAATGCTCTGAAACATGTATAAAAAGGAAAACAGTTTGTATTTTGTGGGAGAATGTGTGACCATAAGTCTGTGAGGTAAATGCTTTCTTACTTGCAAAATATTATAAATTTAAAAATAAACCCTAGTAGGTCCTTTCTTTTTTTTATCCTTTCTGACATAAACCTTACTTCTTTCTTTTAAATGAATTTATACGAGTCACAGAATTAAGAAGTTAAAAAGACTGTGGCAAGATCTGAACTGTTCAAAGAAGGCCATATCAACTGGTAATTGTGTACACAAAGCCAAGTTTTTCCTCTCATACAAATAAAAATCAGAGTAACCAAGTAAGGTAGACCTTCAATACAGGTGTAGCAGTAATTGAAGAAGGGCAAACACTGATGTCATAATGATAAGGGAGCCACCACATAATCTGACAAACAACAATTAATAAACAGTACGCTGAACATTTATTTTAGACATAAGTTTGTCCTTTGTGATGCCTAATGTGGGAGAAAGCATTCTTGAGAATACTTCCAGGATAGGTATAAAAAAGTTTTGGCTTTATCTTGCATACTCATTTCACATAAGATGTTGGTTCATTGCTCTGTTTTTTGACTGAGGTGCAAACTACTGGGCAGCAAAGTGACAGAAGTGAGTAGAGGGCAGCAGCCCATGTTCTCTTGCCAGAGAGGCCCATGTTAATGTGTCAGTCATCTGACTAACCATCTCCCATCCTAGTTGTTATAGCTACTTCATAAAGTATGTACCAGCACCCTCTGGATCCTCTGGAGAGTGCCCTGTGAAGCCTGCATTCATTGGTCTGAACAATCACTGTTCTGCCTCTGACCAGCCTGGCTGTGCCAGATGTCCTTGACAGAAGCTGGCCACCCAGAAGGGGCATCTCATCCCTAGTATTTTGCTCTCCTGTCAGGTTTTAAGCAGCAGATCCTTACCACTCATGGGCTCTTGCTTACAATCTCACAGCTCATCCTTTTCTTCTTGCTGTCCTTGTTAACAACAGTGCAACATGACCACAGTGACGGAAGAAATGTCACTATAAAGCCAGAAAATTCACTGCAAATTCTTGGGTAATGAGTGTGCTCTTTCTACCACCAAACAGTGTCTGTGGTTTTCTCATCTCACTAGTTGATACTCCTGATTATGTCCTCTGATTCAAAGCCTGGAAATTGCTAAAGTGACAAGGAGTTTTTGTAATCTAAGAGCCTTTATAGTGAAGTGCTTCTGTTTGGGAAATTAGATTCTACTTTACTCTGAAAAAAATGTAATCTTGTGTTGTCTGCTGACATTGTGTTATGTGAGCATTTATCACACTATCTCTGGGACTGACTTCTCACAGACTAAATAAACTCTAGCAAATCTATGGAAACCAAATAGAATAAAAACTGTTGGGAACATCAACTTTTCTAACATTTAGTATTTCTGTGTAGTCAAAAGCGTTCTACTTTAAGCTACTTTTTCTTTTTTTCAGATAAAAATAGTGAAATAATAAGTGATAAGCAGATTATTCTTCACCAACATGAGATCATTTGTTTCTGATTTTTGTCTTGTTTTCCTGAGTGAAAAGGAAAGTCTCTTTGCATTTTTATGATGTGATTAAATAGAAGAAAAATCACTTTTTACATATGACAACACTAAAGAAGCAGCTCAGTAGACAGAGTAAATGAATACAAAGATTTGTGTTTGATCCTCCTAATGTCATGCTTCTTATTAATGGAAAACCACTCCCTTTATTATTTGCTTTGCAGGTACTTGTATGCTCTAGGACAGAAGGTTTGGAAGAGGTGGAAAAAACGCTACTTTGTCCTTGTTCAGGTTAGTACCTGGCCATGAAATTTCAATAAAATAATTCTTGGACTATAAATTATGCATGATTTCTGGAGTAGTTTGTAAATCGGTATCTTCAGGCAACACATGCAGTACTACTCCAAGCTTCTTGGAGCACAGAGATATCCAGCTTTTTTTTTTTTTTTTAATTTATGTACCTAGCAAACAGAAATGTTACCAAGTTTTACAGATATATAAAAATGGGTCCCTACACTGAGCAATGTTTCAACTGAAACACGGAAATTTCTGGATGAAATTTTTGTGATCTTGTAATAGTCTGATGACAGCTTTTTACCAGCACTCAAATTAAAATGAAGTCATATTTCACAAAATGGATTGTACTTGCTGTTTAATTTAATCTATCTCAACAAATATTTCTGGCCTTTGAAATTAAAGCAACAATACTTATATTAAGAACTTTTTCTGGTTTTTTTAAATATTTTTTTCTTCCTTGCAACTTTAAATTGGGTAAAATTATATAATTGTTACAGAAAATATGGTGAAATATATATACTACATAGAAAATGTAGTCATTGTTCTTGGCCACAAAAATGTGCTAGGTTTATGTTTTGTAACTTTTTTTCCAAACCCCAAACTGTCAGTATTTTCACATGCTAGTGAATGGTGATATTGACTTGAGATAAATAGAATAGTAGATTTTGAGTGGTCAAAACAGAGAAATGAATTCTTTTAGGGAGTCTTTGGAAAAAAGCCGTTGTTTTCTGTTGGTGTTTGTCTTCAGATTACATGTGATGTTCTTCACAGTGAGTTCAGAGAATGCTGTTCTGACTCTTTTGTTTTATTGACAGAAAACTCTTAAAGTCTGAGTCTCCATAAGTAACATACAAAGATTGAAACCTGCTAATAAGGCTTTCTTAAGAACAAAATCTTCTAAAACTACTTTACAGAAAGTCTGATTTTTTTATCACTCTGTCAGTCACACTCACCTGGTCTCCTACTTTTAAGTGATTAAAGTCATAAGGTTGCAAAAAAAATTACTGAACAAGTTTTATATTAGTGTTAAAAGCCACAAGTATTTGAAGGAGATTTTGCAAATTCTACAGAATTCATTTGGGTTCTGATTTTACCAATGTCCTTTGTGAAGAGATGAGGACATTTTGTGACTATTAGAATTTGTTGAATTCTATTAGAAGATCTCTATATAGGACAGCTGTCAAGGCATGGCTGTGAACAGAAAATAATTTCAAGTTGCAAAGAAAAAGAGTAAGACTACATACTCGCTTGTCCTTCATGCTTTTCTTTAACATTCATCCTACTTGTCACTCCTTTCACAGAAAGAATGAACTTGTTCTTTTCCTCTAAGCCACAGGTGTCATCTGGTTTTTAAATTGCACATCTAAGAGACACATATGTGTCTTTATGTGTGTGCAATATGGAACCATCATCTGGGAGACTGGTTCATTCCAGTCAAGTTAATTTTAACTATTTTCTACTCTCTGTGCTGAAATTGAAATAGTGGAGAAGAATATTACAGGAATTTTCCTACTGTGATGGGATTTAGTCATCTATTTCATTTTAAAACAGCTATCAATTCAATAAAGCTATATAAAAAATACAATGTTAAATCAATATTTACTGTCCAGACAGCTCTGGCTCATTTATATAGTCCTGCTGTGATACATTCACTGGCAATAAGCTGAAGTCAATACATGTGAAAGAAGCATTCAGTAATGAACCAGTCTGTTGCATTGATGTATTATTGACATATTGACAAGTCTTCCTCTATAGATTAACTTTTAGCTTACAGCAGTAAAATGTCAAGGACATGAAATTCATTGCTAGAACAGAGGCTACCAGTATGATTTACACACACTTTGAAAATTTAACTCAGTTGTGACATTAGATGAATAATGTTGATTTTTTCGGAGTGTGATGTGAGTAATGGGCACCTTCATTATTCCTGCACCTATTACAAGTTGCTAGTGGTTTCTGAAAGAACAGATCAATGTCATAGGAAGGTTACAATATCTGGAAGTTTTAACCTCTTCATTTTATTTGATTATCCCTTAGTATCCAGTCACTTCTCTCAAAGGTTATTAATTTAAAACCAGAAAAAGACAGGGACGTAACATGGTTTGTAAAAAGCCTCAGCTGGATATGGTGTGTTTTACTTCATTTACTGTGTGATATCTTCCTCCAGTAATTGGAATGCAGATCCACTTCTATCATTTTAATTTCACCTGGTCAAATGTTTGAAAAGTCACTAATTTGTTTCATGGGCACCTTTTTTTAAGCACACAAACCACGCAGGCCAATTCTTGCTGCTGAACTCCTGGAGTGGGCTGCCCAGTGCTGGCCTACAGCACACACCAGAGGCAGCTGCCAGGTGGGCACTAACACCTCCTCCCAGTGCATTAAAGAGTCTTTGTGCCCCGTGGGGACATCCCTTAGCGACTTCCTCAGAAGTCACAATCACATTTCTGTACTTATCTGGCTGTCATAAATGCATAGGTTGTTGGTTTTCCCCCTTGTTACAAAACAAGTAGAACAGCTGGTAGTCAGGTGTTTGGACGTCTGGAAAAGAACAAAAGTCAAGTAAATGCAGTAGTAGGAAGAGAATTGCCATTTATTCTGTCAAGATTAACATTCAAGAGGACAAAATGATTTTGATTGAGAATGTGTTGTACATAGTCCTGACTTTTGAGTACTCATTATTCTATGAAGTATTTATGCTAATTTGCTGAATTCTTAGGCAAAGCTGATTACAGCTCCATTTACTACTAATAATACACTTAAATATATATAATAATACACATGGATCTATATTAAAAAGTGTTTTTTCAGACTGAGCTGGTGATTCTCTTTGTGGTGAGAGCAGCCACTGATGACCATAAGGAAAAGAGTTTGAGAGACTTCAAGTGTAAACAAATGAAGCAAGTTCTGTACTTCTTTATTTTGTTGAGACTTTTTTCTGGAATTTTTCTGTCTGTTTCTTTGGTGAAGAAATGTAAAAATTTCTCATTTTCAACAAAAAGATGAAGTCACCAATCATGACTGATTGTTCCTTCAAAATAAAAGAATGCATTTGCAATATGTTTGATAAAATAAAATCAGCAGCATTATAATGGCTGTCTTGTTATAGTGGTAATGTTAAAAATGAATAAAGATACATAGTCCAGATCTTACACAAGTTTATCTTCAAAAACATTCAGTGACTGGAGAAATCTGAAAAATATGGGCATCCTATGCATTTCCATGATTAGTGTTTGCTGGCTTCCCTTTTGATGGCTCAGGTTGCCTTTACAGTGTTAAGTGGAATTGTTGACATGAAAATGTGAGAGATCTATGTGGGTCCTTGCCAGCTTATTTCATTCAACCAAATGGAATAAATTGAAAAATGTTTTTACTACAGTGCCAAGTACCAAAAATTAAAATTGTAGATGCAGTTTACAAAGAAAGGGAGGAAGCTCTTATTAAATCTAAAGCTAATTGCAAAGGATTTAGAGTTGTGTGACTAGCCAACAGCTCCTCCATGCTTGTCCATGAGGACAGATATGTCTGTGGGACAATAAGCAGGGGAACACCAAGCAGTGACAGAGGTGATGCTGCTGCCAGGCCTAGAGCAGAGGGGGTAGGGTAGGGATGAGCACCATGTGAGGGTCCCTTTCCAAAGGAGACCCCCAGCCCTGGCTGTGTCTGCCCAGAGCCCAGGCTGCCATTTCAGCCTCCTGGGGCCATCATGCACAGCCCTGGAAATGCCACAGCAGGGCTGTTCTGCCATGCCTGTCATGTTGGAAGATGGGCTGGCTGCTTGTAGTAGTCCCTTTCTGGCCTGAAAATCTGAATTTTGAGGTAGACTAGATTGTCTTTTGTGTTTATTTAATGTGGTCTAGGTATGCCCATTTAAGCGAATGTACCAAATCTGGTGTGGAAAGCTGACACAGTTTCAGTTGCCTGACAGTGTCTCTCAAATTCTTATCTCCTGTAAAACTGTCTTTGCTTAGCTAACAAAATAATTAAAACTGGAAGAGCTCTGTTTAGTTTCTGTCCCCTATAGACTCCTGCTGTGGTTCTGGAGACATCAGTTTGGCATTTGAGGCCTGATGGCCATTTTACAGAAAGAGCTGTTACACCTGGTCCTTTTGCTTGAACAGGCTGTGCCAGGGGATGTTCAGTCACCATGCACTGCAAACACATAGATAGCAGTCGTGTTTCAAAAAAGCCCAAATATGTAAAATAATGAAATATATTTAAAACATTACCCCGATAATAATAACACATCCCATCCTTATTTTCAAAAAGCATCAATCTTTTACAAAGAATAAAGATACAGCACCAGCAAGTATGTGAATGAAGCTGAAATCAGCTGTCCAAATCTTACTTCAAAAAGTATCATTCCTGAAGTTGTAGCAAAAAGAATAAATTTAGATAAGTTAGCTGAGCAGTCAGCAGTCAAAATAAAAATGATCCATTATATATCAGATGAGCCCCTTACCTATCTGCAAATCCTAGCATAATTTTACAGATAGTTTAAAACAAGTCTGTTGGCCAGGTATCCTACACTTCTTGGAGATGAGAGTTTCAGAGGTGCATACACATTCAGCTCCCTTTAGTTTCAAGTGTTCAGAGATTCACGTGCTCTTTCTTCTGGTCATCTTCTATAATCCTCCCAGCTCTTCATGTAAAGCTGGGAACACCTCGGTTTTGTTTCAGTGGTTGCTTTTCTCCTCCCATTCTCCTCCACATTTCTTTCTTTATTATTCTTTATCTTTCCAGTCAGCTTTTCCTTACCTAGCCTTATAATTTTCTGTTTTGTCTACAGAGTCAAAACCCACCTGATGACAGATTCTCTTCTTACTGCTGTATAAGTTTTTTGGTAATTGTACTTGATGACAAGTAGCTAATGTTGTCCATGCCAGTTCCAAGCAGTTTGGCCTACACAGTACATTATCTAGTGAGCCAAGCAGCACAGGGGTGGGTGAGAGCACTGATGCAAAAGGTACAGAAATTAGACTATGAAATCAAACTGAAGATTCTGATGCTTGCCATCATTCGCTAGAATTGGCCAGATTCTATGTTTCTTTTTCCAGATTCATGATGATTGTGCCACTCTTTCTGCAAACAATACTTTTATACATAAAAGTTCTTGTTTTCTCAGTTTCTTGGAATACAGTTGGTTTTTTTCTTCTTACAGTATATTGAGTAGTTTGGTCAGTACCACAACACCAAGTATTTTCCCTACCAGTATGTAACTGGCTTCCCTTCATTTTTTCATAAAGTACCAGCCCAAAATGTATTTCAGGAAATTGCAGAGAGGTGTGTTTATGGGTTATCTTGTTTGTAGTCTTTCTCCTTCATTTTCACAGACAGGGAAAAGGAGGAGAAATTTTACACTGTAAATACTTCTGGGAAAGGGGGCAAAAAAGAGGATTTATTTATTCAGTAAAAATGAAAGCTATTTTAAACCATGATGCATTTGTTATACAGTTCTGAAATGCAGTTCAATAATTAAGAAGTCCTTTCTTATTCAGGTTAGCCAATACACATTTGCAATGTGCAGTTACAGAGAAAAGAAGTCTGAGCCTCAGGAACTGATGCAACTCGAAGGATACACTGTGGATTACACAGCTCCTCACACAGGTACTTTTCATGATTTTGAATTAGGATACTGAAACAAAAGATATTTGTATAAAATAGTTGTTTCAATTTGCTCGTTTTGATCTAACAGCAAAAACTCCCAAGGTTCTTTGGCAGCAAAAAATTCCAAGGTTCTTTGGCAATTATTCCACTAGGACATTCTGGTGTGAAAAATCATGCTTTTAGAAAGAAGCTTGTTGCATGACTAATGAAAAATGAACTTTATGCTAAAGTTTCAGGAAACATTGTAAGACCACATATAATACAAGGAAAAAATTATGAATTCTAGTCAGTTTTCACCCTTTCTCTTTTTGATGATGGTGGCATGTGTCAGTATACTGTGAAGTATATTCATAAATAATTTTAAAAAGAAGACACATTATGAAAATGCCTGTGAAAGACAATTTACTCATAGTAATCAAAAATAAATTTGGAGATATCAGAAAAATCTTCACAAGGTAATGTTAAAATGGAAGAGGGAAATCACATGCAGATAAAAACAATTTTACCCATGCAGTGGAGGGTTATGAAATTAGGAGACTTCTGAGACATTAAAGATTGGTCTTTGAAAATGTTGTGTCAATGTTTAGAATAATTGAGAAGGCAAACAATGCTCAGAAGGCATTTGGAAAACTGAAACAATTCTGTCATAAAGAAATCCCTAGCACAGCCTTGTAGACTGTTGTGTCCTGTTCTCATTGTGTGCTCTCAGAAAAAAACACTGGAATGAGAAAAAGGACTATAGAAGAACAGCACTGATAAAGAATATGGAGCTGTCTCTTTTCAATGAAAGATAAAGTTGACAGGGATTTCCAGCTAGTAAAATAGTACCAGGAAGGAGAATATGTTAAAAAAATGCAAAATAGCATATGGCAGAGAGAAGATGAATAAGAAATAAGTTGGAGCTGAATTTAAAGTAGACTCATGTAAATATTTTCTTCTGTGATTTCTCAATTTATTCTACTTATGTTACTTTTATGTATTACCTTTCGATCTTTATAGCTCTAGAGTTATCTTATTTCTAAGTCATAAGTACCTGTAAAATGTTTTAACACACCCCTCCACACACACACATACTCTGAGTAAAACCAATAATGTAATAAACACTGATGGTTATTTAGAAGTAACTTGTATTTAGCAAGACTACCTTCTTATTTGCTGCTTCAGGTCTTCAGGGTGGTCGAATGTTTTTCAACGCTGTTAAAGAAGGCGATACTGTGATATTTGCCAGTGACGATGAGCAGGATAGAATACTCTGGGTTCAAGCTATGTACAGAGCCACAGGTCAATCTTACAAGCCTGTTCCTGCAAGTCAAGCTCAGAAGATGAATCTTAAAGGAGGCAATGCCAACACAGATATATCCCCACTTTGTAAGTTGGCTTTTCTTTTCTTTTGTGGCTTTGGTTTTGGTTTTAGATGACAAAATATGTAGCAGCTCCCTCAATGAAGTTTAATTAAGCAGAACTTATTCACTAGCCAAATGTGTCTAGCAGTTCATTGTTAGCCAGAAGCTCTTTAACTCAGATTATTATTGACAACAAGGGAAATCCTGACTTGCAGGTCATTATTTTTATTATAATCCATGAAAATACAGCAATTAGCTTCATATTCCTTACAATTGACCCATATATTACCATGGAGACGGTGTTTGGTTTGCATTATATTTTTCATTAGCCAGCCAGTGGAGTATTGAATAGAAACGCATCAATCTATTCTCAGATTTTTTTTAGATTTAGGACAGCTTTATCATGCAATGTATATATTCGTTACCAAAAAATTGCTATGCAGACAGTACATTTTAAGTTAAAAGGCAATATATGGGCCCCTGGAATTTTTTTTTTTGGCACATAGTGTAAATTACATATTAAAAATTCTTTAAATTATTCAGGTTTAAATTTATGTCACCTTTCTCTGAGGAAATTTTTGTTTCAGAGAAATCAAGGTAGATAGCATATATTAAACATATTTTAAATCTTCATATTGTCACTTTGAAGGTATTCTGTCATGTATATACCTGGACAAAGGAAGGATTTTTTTTTTTTTTTTTTTAAGGAGGCTGAATGCAATCCAGGGACCTTTTGTAATAGCCATCAAATTTCTGAGTCATCGTATGATTATTATTCAATAATCCTTCTTCATTATCCTATAACCATACATGGATAGTGATAGAAGGGAGACATGTTTTAGACTAAACTTGCTTTAGTGTCTGAAGTCTGTAGCAGGTTGACCCAAACCCATCTTCTCCCTCAGTCCTGCTGTCACTCAGTCTCAGAACCTTCTATTCATCCTGCAATCCTTTATCAGTTTGCTTTTAGAAAACAGTAAAATGTGCTAGTTAAACTTAGTAATATTTATCTAAAATCCTGAGGAGCTCTCAGTATCATTGAGCTTTTCAATGCCAAGATCATTGAAAAAAGTTTAATCTCACAAAAGCACTGACATCTGTTTTTCATCTGAAACAATTTGGACGGGAATTAATCGGAAACACTTTGTGAAGTAATCTTTCATTATGGGGCCATTAAGGTGAAGTAGGATGGATGTTGCAAAAGCAAAGGTGGGGCAACAGCCAAGAAGTTCTTCTGCTCACCTCCTCCCAATTCCCTGGATTTGTGCTGGGTGGTGGGAGTTCACTGTGCTCCTGCCTAATGTCCCTACTTCATGTGCATCAGTTAGAAAGTGCAAAAGAAGTGACCACTGGCAGCAGTGGCCAAGGACCTGCTCCTGGTTTGGGGCACGGTGTTTACCTGGAAGTGAAGGCAACTAGAAAACTCTGACCACGGGGCAATGAAAATTATAGAAAGAAAAAGGTACAAAAAACAATCACAAGTTTCACAAACGCACTGAAATTGTGTTTTCGGAGATAAAATTACTGATAATGTTAAAGAATTAAATAGCAATTAAATTGTCACATCTTGATATTATTTTAGACTTTATTTTAGAGGGCTTACAGTTCTTAGGTGGAAACCATAGAAGAAGTAAGAATTATTTTAAAGACATTTTAAGGGAAGCTCAAAAGCCTAAAATATCTTGTATTTTTCTGTCATGCTTATGTATCCACTTACAGAAACTCATGTGACTGAACTGTATATAAATCAAAAGTTCATGTTTAAACTATTATTTTCCGTATTTAAATTGTTATTTTCCTTTGGGTTTAATATACTTCAATATTGATATTTCATAATAATTCATAACCTATAATAATTAATCCATTTCTTTGCAATAGAGTAACTTGTGGAATTTAATGTGATATTTAGAACAATTGTTTAACTGATTTTTGTAATGCCCCAGTTCTGTCTACATGAGAATTTTTTTTTTTATTCCATATCCTGCTCTTGAGGTAGAAATGGGCATAATCAAATTAATCAGTTTTAAGAAACTTCAAGAACTGGGGTTTTCAGATACAACCTTAAAAATTTTTCTAAGAGTCCTTTAAACATATACTGTGCTGAATTTCTTGTGGCATAGTTTTACTCCTAAGAAGACTCTATGGCTGACCTTTTGTCACATTTAAATAGATTCAGTTTCACAAGAAGTTCATTTTCTTTTCCCCTAGAAAAATGTTTGCATGAAGCTTAGTATCTTTTATTTCTAATCAAGATATAACACCACATACTTGAGAGCTGGCATATATATTAAATGAAATTAATTATGAAGTTTTTCTTCTTTACTATGGTACATTTGTAGTACTAGGAAATACAGTTTTGACCAGATAAATTGCCAATTACTATTTTTATGATTTTTATTTTCCTATTAATGGATAATTTAAGCATTTCCTGCCAATAGAAGGTCACATTGTTTTAGTTTCTGCAATATATCATGCAATGACATCTCCATGTACAGAAATAAAAAAACCAGCTTGGGCTTTGCGAAACAAATGTCAGTTAATGGCATTCAGACCTTGAAAGTCTGTCCCCATTTTCCTTATCCGCTAAGATGAAAAGTCAACTCACCCTGATAAAATCTTCAGAAAGAATTTTCAGTAACTTGGAGAAACTTATTGAAAAGCATCTGAAAGTGGTATTTAACAGAATCAAACTACTCTGCCCCTCTTCTAAAATGTATACTAGTCAATTTTTTCATTTCTAAGTAACTTGGTATTGCAGTTTTATGGTATTAAGTGACTCCAAAACAAAAGTGAAGACAGGCTAATGTCAGCAGTCATCACAAAAAGGAGACTGACCTTCAGTTCCACTGTTCTGCATAAGCATGTTGAATGAAAGAGTCTTTAAGGATGCATGACTGTAGAATAGCCAGAAGTTTCCCAAGGACGTTAATGTTTCAAGGAAAGCACCAATGAAAAATAGATTCATTTGAATCACAGAAAGGTTCAGGAAGTGATCCCTTTCATAATGAGCAATGTATTAGGAGATATTCATGCAATTGAAAAGGCTGCTGGAGTCCTTAGTACTGCTAATAACTTGTTCATAACACAGGAGTTAAAAGCAGCACATGAGGGGATTGTCATGTCTTAATGAAGAAATACAGAGTCAAACATCATTCTGAACCTACACCCTCATGAGTTCAGAGACAATCTCTTTCAATTAATTACATTTTTAGAAACAAGTAAAAGAGATTTTTTTCATTTGACATCATTTTCTCAGTAGGTTTTGCAGCTTTATGTCCATTCCATACCCTTTTGCCATCTGGAAGACTGGAGTGACTCCACCCTCCCTGCATGTTTCCCCGTTCCCCTTTATGTCCATTTCCTGCTTGCCTCAAACCATTTTTAGAAAGAAAATGTTTAGACTAGCCTCCACCACCCTAGGCAGCCAGTAAGTCACCTGTGTGCTCTCTTCTGTACTAGTCAGGAACATGTAAAAACTATCTACAGTCCGCTTCAAATCTGCCCTTCAACAAAATACTGGCAATCAGTCAGTGTGGTATCCCCAGCCCGACAGTCAGGCCATATGGGCCAGCTGCTTTCTCATTCTCTGCCGCTCTCTCTGCAGAAGCTATTTCATGACCTGAAACCTAAATTATAAAGTTCTGGGGTCATAGATTGTCTCTTTGGCCTGTGTAGCACTTTGGAGTCCTGGTCAATGATCAGGAGTCAAAATGTTCCCAGTGCAAGCTGTCCCCATCTGTCAGGAGTGGCACTTGAAGGAATGTAATGCATATCTTACCACTGGCTTTTCCGACCAGTTCCAGCCCCTTTCTGGAACAGAGTTATAGTTCTTACCCTACTAGTCTTAGTCTTTAAATCTTTTTAATCCCTACAATACTAGATTGCTTGCCTCTACCTTGTCTTCTTTCCTGCTTGCCTGAGCTAGTTCAAATTGCTTTCATGATGCTTAAAATCAAGCAGAGATGTTACTGAGAGCCACAAGAAGGAGCAGGTCATCACTCATCAAGGCCAGTACCTGTAGTTCACCCTAGCACAGGGTAGATGATGCAGGAAATGTGTATTTGCTTCTGGGCTGGAACGGGGCAGAGATGTTGTGTGGGGATGCTAGAACCACTTGAGAATGTGCCATAAACATTAAATTCTTGGTAGTCTTAATTCAAACTCTGTATGAGCTGAGTCGCTGAGGATGTGATGGTTTCAATAGCCTTTGCAGCAGGACTAAAATTTAAAGTTTCTTTCAAAGATGGCAAAAGGCCTACTTAGAATGCTATTCTGCCCAAATGAATATCTTTCTATAAATGAACACTCAATGTGCTAAAACTCCTGCAACAGTTTTTGTTAGTTTTTAACATCGTTTGAAAATACATTTATCTGTCCTGCCTTGATCCAAAAGAAAAACAAGAAAGAAAAAAAAAAAAAAAAAAGGATAGTTTCCAAAGAAATACACAACCTGAAACAGGCAGTGCAACATGGAAATGGCAGCCAATTATTTTGATTTAAAGGCAACATGGAAAGCATGGCAACAAATTTGATTAAGAAGGGAAGAAAAACTAATTGTCAAAAAGCAAGAGAAATATTACTGCTTTGAGGATCTCCCCAAATACCTTCCCAGTATTTTCCAAGATTGAAAAAGTGTAAAGAAAAATGGTCTTGTATTTTTTTCTTAACTATATGACCATATAGCACCTTATATGCCTTTTGCATTTCCACGTTGTTTGAACAGGACATCTAAAGCTCATTTATGTATTTGAATTTGAAAAAAGCAATCACTCTAACCATTTTTAAAAGCAGGGTCTTTAGTAATTTTTTAATCACAGTCATACACCATTTATGAAATCCTCATGATCTTTGCTCAAGTTCTTAAATTTTTTTAATTACTTTTTGTTTCAAAATATTTACCAGTTATCTTGTATGTACATCATAGCAATAAATTAAAATGCAATGTATTACACTAGATGTTTTTCTGTTATTTCCTGCTCGCCTACAGCTGGTAAAGGTAAGTTTTTAGTTGTTTTTCTGTTGCTTAAATATGTTTGGTAACAGATCTTCTGCTACTGTTTGACAATGTTATTTGTACCACCTGATTTACTCAAAAAGATGATCAGTCATGGATATTTCTTTTAGAATGAAATCTAGCAAATATTTATCATTTTAAATCAATACTTTTGCTGATTTTGCCCAAATTATGTAATAGTAAATTCTGCTTTCACAAGCTGTACTGTGTTCAATATATCACCTTACTCATTATGATCATCTGGATACTGTATCAGTATGCTGGATCTGTTTCATTTGCAACATCCAAACTCCTGGTTTCGAAATACTTAAATTACTTGTCAATACTTACACCTTCTCTCTTAAAAAAGGGGCATCTTTTATATTGCTGTGGTTAACCAGAGAAAAAACCAAAAGGTTATTTTAAGAATGATTCAGCTCTGTACAATTCTCTACATGATGGCAAAAAGAAATACTAGTACTTTTTCTTTTTTGTCATCTGTCTTACTATGAATATTGTTTAAGGAATATGATAAACCTGATATAAGAAGGAAAACTTTTAAGAAATGCTGAAATCAGTCACTTGCACATTAAAAATAATGAATTTGAAAGACTTTTATCTGTGTTTGGATATTTTGGAAGCTATAGATAACTTCATGTGTTGTTCAGTACTTTCGGTAATGTAGTTGTGTTGATATCAGATGTTTATCTTTGAATTAGTGTGTTTGAATACAGTTAAATTGCACTAATTAAGAGACAGCATTTTCTGTACCTATGTCAAAAATATGAGCTAGGTTTGTCATTAATGATAGGCTAGTCTACTGCTCATTGAAATGTTGCTAATCTATGTAATCACGTATGCTAGAGATCTTTCAAGCATTTAAAACACATGCTACTGCTTCTCTGGGGTGATGGTCTCATACCTTACACCATCGACATATTGTCATACTGTTTATTTGCTACATCCACCTTGGTGAAATCTGTCACATGGATGTGACTCTTGCTTTGACAATGCAAAGCCAAGTGATATGAATTAGTTTCTGCATCTTTCTAGGATTTGATGTTGCAGATCCTTCAGCTTGAATTAAATAATTCTCCCATCCACAAATACAGCTGAAAGTTGGACTTGACATGGATCAATATGATCTGGGGCTAAATTTCTAAATGTGACTGATTATGTTAGCATCATGCCCACAGATCAATATTGAGTTTTATTATGAACCTGACTCTGTAATTGGGTTTAATCAATAAACTTTTGTCTCCTTTCTTTAGAAATTTTAGATTTCTACTATGCAGGTTTTCAAAATTGCATTTAGGATACACTTAGATCTATACTTTTCTGGTAATGAATATAAAAAGACCTAGGTTTGAATTTAAAGGAACAAAGAGCTAAGACCCTATTGAAAGGGGAAGTCAATTTTTAAGTTGATAGGACTGTTCACCCCAGTACAGTCTATAGAATCCAAGACAGCTAATGTGCTAATACATAACTAGTCCTTTTGGGCACTGTAAGGCTTTTTCTGTCCATACTAGATACATAATTCACATTGAAGACTTTGACAAAACATAACATTAATGAAAGCAATCACTAGAGCTTCTCTTTTGATAAACCCGCGGGGTTTAAAGGCGTTGAAAGATGCAATCTGTGAAGAACAATAAATTTGGGCCTTTGATTGAAGTGCCATTTGGGATGGTATGCTTTCTCAATGTATTTACACAGAAATGCTGCTCCCTTTTTTCAGTACACTTTGCTGGAAGGTTGAAGGAGCTCTTTGCCATTACCACACTAAGGTTTGTCTCATTAAAAGCTGAATACAAAAAGAAGGCTGGAAATGACCTAGCTCAAGCCAGTGTGTTCATTTCTGCTCCAGTTTGCCATTTGAGAAGTAGGCTTCAAGCCATGCTGAATATTTCTATTAAGTGGTACTTTGAACTGCAGTAAAGATGCTCTTTCTTTTCTGAAGAAATAAATGCATAAACCTGTTTGAGGTTCTTTTAGTTTTTTTCTTTTTCTTTTTTTTTTTTTGTAATATTTTGTGGTTATTTTGCTAAAATTAGAAAGAGAGCCATACTAAACCAGGAAATTACAGAATATTTTTCTTTTCTACTCATAATATTGTTTTTAAATTGAAATATTTACAGAGCCCACTAGAAAAGAATGCTTTAATACTTTTTTAATGTACTATGTTATGTTTTCTTGCAGCCTGTATAAATTTTGGTTTATCTGTTAGTGGGTAGCATTTTTTTTTCCACTGTTACACACTGTAAATTGGTATGATAGAAAAATAATTCTGGAATAATATTTTCAGATTAAAAATCAAGATTCTGTAGTAATTCACCTGCAAGCATCTCTCTATATGAGTTAATTCTTTGAGATACTTTCAAGCAAGCTTAGATATTGAAATTTATATGTCATGCATACACTGATGTTTGTGAGTCTGAACACACATTCACATGTATTGTTCTGCACATTTTTCCTTTGTATAACAGATACAGACCGTGGCCAGAAACATGGCATGGATGAGTTTATTTCTGCTAATCCCTGCAAATTTGACCATGCTTCCCTCTTTAGACTGCTTCAGAGACAGACCTTGGATCACAGATTGAATGACTCCTATTCTTGTTTGGTGAGTGCTGGCTGGAAGATAAAGAAGTGAGAAATAGTTGTTACAAAGTAGTCCTTTCATCCTCTTTCATTCAACAACTGCAGTTGTAGGTGGAATAAAGGGTCCAATCGATTGGTTTTAAATCTGAAAATTACATACTTGCAAGCCGCTGCTGTGCCACTCAATAGAAAGCAAAGAGACACAAACTGTCTTCAATTTTATCAGCTGAAATTTATCGTGTCCTCTGGGGAGGTTTGACTAAAACCAGGAAGTTTTGACAATGGCAAGAACTCCTGTGGTGGGATTTACTGACACCTGTACAGGCATTTTAAGGTCCAAATGTAGTTTCCTCATCTCAGACATTTTCACCTGTCTTGTAATTCTTCATTCTACTCTGGTTTGAAGGAAAAACACCAAAGAAAGGAGGCAGACACATAAGCAATATAGTTATATGGGCATATATGCATTACCTGAACTGCAAGTAACAAAGGGGAGTATAATTATTTAAAAAAAGAAAATTGAATGTGATCTCTGTATCAAAATGAATGTTTTCCACATTCTAAGAATACCATCATTACCATCATAAAAGGTAAGATGTTGGCTGCAGTTTTCTTTTTGTACAATCATTTTCTGTTCTGTGCTTTGTGGACTAGTTGAAGATGGGGCTGCTTCAGGTTGTTTCCATTAGGGAAGAAAACCAGCAACAATCTTGTGAGAGTTCATGAGATTATACACTTGTTAAACAGGTTTGTATGGGTCAGACCTCATAACTTCCCGAGACTTTATTTTTCACCTATTTCATGCCAAAAATAGTGATCTCTCACTAAGGATCTACAATGCCTCACAGAACATTTTTTTTTCACTTTAATGTCCCAACAGCAATAAAAAAATGATAGTGGGTAGTTTTACTTCATTTTTTCATTGTTCTGATTTGTCTTGTAATACAAAGATAATAATTGGAATTTTTAGGTTTCCTTGCAGTTTTTAAAAAGGGGAAAAAGTATTATTTGATAACAGTTACTTCCCTTTTAAAATAGTGCCAGATACGTATGTATAGAAAAGTTATAGGACTCATTTTCTGTCTGTGGGTTGCTGAATCAAAGAGGCCTGAAGGTACATCTGTACAAAGTAATTGGCACTCAAAGAGAAAATGGTTAGCTTTCTACCAGTGCATTGGGGTCAAAATCTTTTTTTATAATAATAATATAGTAAGACACTTAATATAACCTTGAAATCAGGAACTTTTAGAAAAGGTTAGGTGAAATGCACACTGCTATAGCAACCATAAAGCAGATGTATTTCTTACAATTCTTTTTTTTAATTCAGCTTTTAATAAGTGTAATGGGTGATAATTTTTTTTAATTGCATATTTAACTACATTTTTTTATTTAAAAAAAAATTGGGAATGTCAAGGTAACAGTAGAATACATGGAGATGTAATAGTGATTTTTCTTTCTTCTAACAGCTCATTTCCTATAATTTTTTAGAAACAATTCAACCCTTATTTCAACAAATACAGTGTAACCACACATACAATTTGTAAAAAAAAAATAAAAAGCATAGGAATTAATTTTATGCAAATTTCTGCATTAAACTATTACATAACCTCAATTTCTTCAATTCTACATTCTTCTTGATATAGGGAGAGTATTGAGGAGGCAAAGGGTTTTGGGTTTGGGGTTTTTTTCAATTATAAAATAAAAAATATGTGGTTATCTAAGACTAATGCTTTGTAGGATATAGTTGTTGTGTATTTGAGAGACTTATGCATGATATGGGACTGAACAAGGGCAAGGAAAGCACACATTTATATGGAAAATGACCAGACAAACAGATCTTTTAAGAGAGACTGAAGTTAAATTAATGAGTTCTTTAAAGTTTTGTACTCTTGTCACAATTAGACCTTATGAGAATGAGGAGAAATTTTAATAGTTTGCTTTTGTACTGCTAGTCAATGACATGCAGTATTTTGTTATGTGTTCCATAAAAACATAGGGAGAGATCAGTGACAATGATGACATATTGGGAGAATATCAATCACAATAACCTTGATTACATCAAGGGCTAGGACACATATTATTGCAGAAATACAGTTAAAATCCCTTTTTTTTTTCTTTGAATAGAATACCATATTTTGTATCAAACACTGTGTAAGCTATATGAGGCATTGCAACATGATCAGATACTAGATTAACATGCTGAGTACTGTTCTGGGTTCTGAAGCAAAGTGTTCTCTAGAAACAGCTGAAGCTCCTTAAAGGCACTAGAAACACTGACTCTGAAGAATTTAATTAGGAGCAAAAAATTTTATTAAATATGAAATACCTTTGAGATGTTCTTGTTTGCAGATAGTATATTGAAGAGTTTGGGGAGTATATAAAGCTTGAATTCCTGTTTCAAACAAGGCTTTCATTAAAGTTAAAACACAGGTTTTTTAAAACTGATGAGAATATATTTTTATGTATTGTTCAATAGTACTTTTGCTAATACTTTGTACAAATATTAAACATCTGATCTTGCTGAAGCATTCACAAGCATTAGGGAAATATTGATCTTCAACTGCTATATTGGTGTTATAATTTCATGAATTAGCAAAATCATTTTGCTTATCCAAGTTATTTGTATATTTCAGTTCAGATATTCCTCAATCTCTTTTAAACATTTGATGGAGATGGAATGGTGAGAGATGATGAGAGGAAAATATCACCACAATCAAAACAAGAACAAATAAAAATACTTACATAGAACAGCTGTGCAGTAGTTGTAGTTTCCCAAGGTTTATATTTTTCTCCATGCTACCTTTTAGAAGCTCACTCTGCTAGTTCTTATCATATTTCTGCATCAAGACTCAATTATATTTTTTACAGTCTGGATTCACTCAAGAACTGTTTTTGTGGTGTGAAGGAGTCTGTACTTTGCTCACATCTGTGTCAGGGTTAAGCTGTTCTCATCAAGACTCTGAGCAAGAAAGCTCTCAGTAAGCTTGAGAATATCTAATAATTATTTAAGGTCAAATCTTACTCATCTTACTTAGGTGGCTTTTAACAAACTACCTAGCTTTGCAAGTCTTTACTAGTAAAAGTTGTTTTAAAGATGTTAGAAGTGCATGCATGCACTTTACATGGGTAAAAGGTTGAATTGTGGTCAGAATATTAAAGTTGCAGCCACAGAGAACTGACCATCCAGAAACTGTCTTAAAGTCCCTCAGCATTTCCCAAATTTTAGTTTGTATCTTACAACTGATTGATAAAACAAAATTTACTATTTTAAAGTGCTAGTTTATTTTAGACTTTGATATGTAACTTAATCTGTACCAGACTTTGGATGTATTAACATGTTTTTTGTACACAATGTATTTCATACTAATGGTAACTCATAACTGCAAATAGTTTCCTGATGTTTAATCCTTTCAGTGAGAGGGCTGTTGTAGGATCTAGCTTCAGTGCCGTCAGCATTAGTCAGATGGAAATCATTCTAATATAAAAAGTTTATATAATCGACATAGAAATCTGTGTTTCTATTCTTTGCCTGATTTAAAGCTGAGAGTGGGAAAATGAATTTCAAAATGTTGTGTGGTTTTTTCCCTTTCAGGGCTGGTTTAGCCCAGGTCAGGTCTTTGTGTTGGATGAGTACTGCGCTCGCTACGGGGTGAGAGGCTGCCACCGCCATCTCTGCTATCTTGATGAACTGATTGAGTACTCAGAAAATGGCTCTGTCATTGATCCAACCTTGCTCCACTACAGCTTTGCATTTTGTGCTTCTCATGTTCATGGTAACAGGTAATTTAATGATATCTTTTTAAATCTATTTAAATTTAAATTTAAATCTAATTTAAATGCGATGTCTGAATAAAAGTATTTATAAGCTCTTGCATTCACCAAGTAGGGAACTGCACACAGTAGAAATTAGTTAATGAGAGTTTCTTCAGGGTGGACTGGAGGTTCCATACAGATTACTGTTTAAAAAAATGTCCTTTTAGCATGTATTGTCTTAATGCAATGTGTTTTCAAGATAGAAGGAACTCATCCTGTTAAAAGGGTAGTCTTCTTCATTTTGCATTTATGTTGTGGTACTAAATAGTGTTTGCAGTAAACATTTTAAACAATTTTGCAGTTTAAGGGAAATTTTGACTCTTTTTCTGAAGTCTGTAGGTTGACAACTAATCATACTATACTGAATTCTTCTGTCTGTGCTGTCACAGAGAGAGATAACAGATATTGGGAATTAGGTGTAACCCCCAGCCAGGAGGAGCTAAGACACTTCTGGAATCCTTTCCACTAGGAATATTAGTAGAATACTTCAGGAACTTTTGGCCACAGTGGTTGTCTTGGGATGATACCTTCATTCCATCTGCAAGTGAAAGACTTAGAAAAAAAATTAGGTTGTTGCTTTGCTATTTTTGCACATTGTTTAAAAGAGGCACTGCTTCATTTATGTCTTATTCCAGACTGTGAAAGGACAAGCTCTGCTGTTGGAGCATGGCTACTGCAGATCAGATCATTGGATAGCTCAGGCCAGGAAGGACCACAGGAGATCTCTAGGCAAACCTCCTGCATGAAGCAGGGTCAGTTATGAGGTCAGACCAGGTTGCTCAGGGCTTTTTCCAGCCAGGACTTTACCCCATTTGAACCTGTCTAATTTCAGTGTAGTAATATATATTGCCTCTTGTCTACCACCCAGAGTGCTCTCATTCAGTCCACCTCAACACCTCCAATTCTCCAGGCTGAGCAAGCCCAGTTCCCTCAGCCTCAAGTCAGAGCACCTGCTCTGGTCTCCGGCTGTTACAATGGCAATTCAATAAAATTCCTCCCTGTCTTCCTTGTATTTGAGCAGGAAGTGGGACAGGCAACCTATCAAATTATAGGACATGCATTCATACCTGTTTTGTGCACTAGAGTTGTAGACTGCTGTATGGAATATGTTTAAGAAGTTCAAAAATAGCAAGGAGAAACCTACTGGATTCTCCCAACTGATCCAGTCCTGCCACTAGGGGAAAACATCACAATCCCAAAAAGAAATTGCTGTCACTAAATCCCCAAACTGAATCTTGATCAGGATTGGGAGAGAGATTTTATTCCCAAGATGTATGCTTATGTTGCTTTGCTACCAGTCAGCCACAGAGGCTGTTTTACTTGTCATCAAGCCAGAGAAGAGGTTATCCTTAGGAAAGATATTTTTCCTTCACTGGCTCAGACAAAGCCTCATCTGGAGCTGGGGATTTATGACCTGAGTGATTTCATAGTGGTGGACTAACAATATATAATACGTGATATTAATATCCAAAATTGAAATGTTTTTGAATGTGCTTGAAATGCTGTCAAGAATCTTAACATTCATACCAGTAAGTTAGGAGATTTCTGGCTTTTATTTGGTAACCTATTCTCTGTAAAAGCATGCTTCTTCGTCAGTTCCTCAAGAACCTGACACATTCGTATTTCCCATTGAGTCTAAGCCTTTGTTGTTTCTCGCCTTTTTATTATTGGTTTCAACCTAAGAAGACAAACATATGTGATAATTGCTCAAACTTATTTCAAGAATTCAAAAGAAAGGTAGATACATTTCTTTTTATTTCATAATTTGAGTGAAGGACAACCGTGCACGCAGTGCAAGAAAATATCTCAGGGAGCACATCATTTACACAGTGGTAAGCACTCTGTATTCTGTCTATTCCTACAGTACAGATATTCTCTGAATAGCATTATGAGTGTTTTAGGAATAAAAGAAGAATTGAACAGAGAGGGTCTGACTAGAACTGAGATATTGTAAAAAGGAAGAGAAAAGAAACATGAAGAAAGAAAAAAAGTAAGTCAAGGACAGAGGCAGACACACTCGCTCAGAATGACAGACACAGATATATGGGCACATAATATACCCACTCATTCATTTACTGCAGCACTAAGAAATAGTAAAAGGTAAAAGAGAATTTCACAGACAATGCATGACAGGCCAAAGTTCTAGGCTGGTCCCTGGCGTTACACATTTTCGTTTTGTAAGTCAGGCTGGGATTCAGAAAGACCACAGAACAAAGGGCTTTATACTCTGGCCGTGATTTATTTAATTTATATGTCACCTTTGCTTCACAGAGGGATCTTAGACCCTCCCCTAGCCTGAGAAAGATCATCAAGATTGATCTTGAAGTCAGATAATGGAGGAGCATGTAGAAATGCATATCTGTAGTTCATGTTGTCCATTTCTTTTATGTATGAATTTTAAAATAACAGGCAATCTGGCAACATCAGTCAAACTATCAGATACAAGTGTCTCTCACCTTCTTTTCTGGTGAGGAGAAGCTCAATCTGAATCAGCTTTGGCTCTTTCCACCCTTCAGAGATGTTCAAAATTCTTCCAACATGTTTTTGAACCTTCAGGTGTCCCCTGTGCTGTTGTGCTGAACTGTAGGACTCGAAACATGTTTTGTGCTGTAGGCTATAATCTTGCAGACTTTAACACAGTACCGTGGGTTTATTTCAAAACACCTGGCATAAACATGTAGAAGTTTTGCTGTCGTAGAGCTTCAGGGACATTTGGAGCACAGAAGATATCTGAACTGAGCTCCAGTGTAGGCTGTGTGCAGCAGACCTTGTCTCCTGATCTCAGGACTAGGGGATAGTCCCCAGCTTCTTTTTTTTTTCTTTCCTGAGATGAAGATACAGACAACAACTTCTGCTAGATTATGAAGCATACCTGTACTTCATGTGTCCTATGCCAGTGTTCCTGGTTTGGGAACAGAAATGTTTACTCAGGGTCAAACACAATGTGCTGAGTCCTAGACTGAGAAATTGAAAGCTTATTTGTCCTTTTCTTTCCTCATTCATTAGACCATTCCAACTGGGCTAACAAACTGCTTATGTAGAAAAGGGTTTTTTTACTATTGTAGATGACAGTCTTAAGACATTCTCTTCCTAAATAGCCAACAAGGAAAATATTTCACAAAAAAAAATAGCTGTGGTGTGTTTAAACAAATACACATGGTTCTGAGTCAACTATTTTCTTTTCTTCTGTAAATTAAATAATCTTTCATTGTCTGTACTTTTGGTGCTAGGTGGATTTCCTGTACCATCTCCTTTGACTTCTCATCACAACGGGTTTCTTTTGAAATATGCCATGGTTGTTCATATGAAATATTCTATATATTCCCCATCAATATAGTTAGTTCACAAGTAAACTTTTTGCTCTGCACTTATGCATAAACTTATTGCTGGTGAAAGTGAAATGGGCAGGACAAGGAACTATAGGACATTCCTGAATGATGACATTTCAGTCTAAACAGTCCAGGTAGGAGCTATTGTTTTCTACCCCATCATATTCACTCTTGTCTACTTTTCATGCTGTGACTTCTATTTAGTCCCTCTTGTCTGAAATGAATGCTGGTGGGTATCACATGAAGTGTGAAGTGACTTCTTTCCACCTGCTGAGTTACAGACTGAATTGAAAAATTCAAAATTCAAGCATATTCCCTTGTTATACCTTTTCTTATTCAGAAAGATATCTGATGAAATGAAGTTCAGATATGAGAAGTGAATGTGAAAGTAATGCTGCAAAAATCAGTATATAACTGAAGATGAATAGGTTGGAGGTTTTTTTGTCTTTATTGCAAAAACTTCAGCATATGTGTGTTTCCATAGAAGCACAATCATGAGTCAGAGTTCTTCTAAGCCAATCAGTCATCTGTCTCCAGCACTGACCTGCTTGGAGTAAAAGACGAGCAAGCATGTGCAATATTTCCTCTTTCCCACTCCCAACTCTTTGCAGCTCAGAATATGCCCTGTTTGGTAACCTGGAGTGAGCCTTTTTTTCAGGTACTTGTCCATTGCACCCCTGAACCAGTGTAACCCTTTTCAACCTCAACACCTCTGGCAGCAAGTTCCACAGCTCAGCCTCCTCTTGCTTGAAGAACTATTGCTTTGAACTTGACTCCTACACATCTCATTTCATGCTCTGCTGCTATTGGAGAGGTAAAGGAGAAAAAAGAAAAATCCTGTTCTGTCTGCTATTTAAGAATCAAGAATTGGAAGTGCACAATGCTATAATTGCATTGAATGGAATTTTTCTGCTAGTTCCTTATCCTTTTATGGCATTTCCCAGTGTTGGTTTGCTCCTTTGACTGCTACTGAACAGGAACGATTTCATGGAATTATCCATCATAAAACCAGGATCTCCACTCTCAATAACAACTGTGTTTTCCTTACATTTATCTATGTTTAACATTGTTTTCTGTTGTATTGCTACATGATTTCATGGGGTCTTTCTGGAATTCCACACTATGCCACATAACTATCATTAAAATTACATTGTCTATCACCTCAGTTCTCAGCTGTAAGCCAGGTCATTTATAAATATTGTAAAACAGCACAAGTCTCATCACAGATCTCTGCAGAACTCTACTGATAACATACCTTCACAGCAGGTACTCACCTCTCTACTTTTAAATGTAAATGTAGGAACTTTTACTCAAACACTGTTGAATTGCTTTTAAAGCCTTTGATTAGGGACTCTGTTAAAAGAGGTTTGGAAATCCAGGTATTTCATATGAGTCAGGTCACACTCATTCACTTGTTTTCAATCCTTTTAGAAAACTCCAAGATCAGAAGGTAAGATTTCTCTGTCTTATGGCTTCAAAGTCATACAGACTTGACAATAGATAATATTTACCCAAATATCCTGATTTCTATCCTTAAATATCTTTATATTACAGTTCCTTGTAATTTTCTAGGATACATGTAATACTTACTGGCCTGCATTTCCCTTGGCTCCTTGGAGACTTTCTCTCATTTTTTTTGCTCCCATTTTGATTCTGATCTCCCATTCCTCAGAAGGATGACAGTTCTGGATTAGAACTTTCACATCCCCACAGGTAATTCAGGTTGCCAGGTGGACCTGGCGACTTACTGCTGGCTTTTTCTCATTTGTTCCGTAAGGAGTTGTTTTAGTTTCTTTCATTTTTAAGACATACTTTGCTGAAAACTAAGAATTCTCTTGCTATGAACAAAGAAGGGTTCCAGCATAGAAGTCTTCTTCATAATAATTTGCTTCATAATAGTACAGCAGTACAAAAACAATAATTTTCTATCTCTGTAACAGCTTTGACCTCTCTGAGAGCTACTTTTAGGTCCTTGCCATCATTTGGCAATGTAGACTCTCTGATAGGCTTCTTGTTTGGTTATGCTTGGAGGAAATATATTAGAGTAGAATAAAGAGAAGTGAAATTATGGAAACTTTGGACAGTGCTATGCCTTCATATATTTCTTTTCATTTTTCAGTTTTGTGGTAAGAAACATTTATTGCAATTTTACACCTTGTGTCAAGTCGTAAAATAATTTTCAGAGAAGTAATCTCTTTTAAGGATGATTTTGCTCTGGGACAAGGAATATCATTAAATAAAGAAAATAGTATCATTACATTCCTCTGTCTCTTTTCATTTTTTTCTGGAACTTCTGAATAGGTATATTCTTCTCTAACTAACTTAACTTTAAAGTAAGGTTGTCTATATCTTGATGATTTCTCCTTCATTTTATATCTTTCATAAACAGTATGGAATAAGATTTAAAATAAAATTCCAGAACTTAAGTCCATAGTTTCACCATTTATCTGCACATGGCCACCATCTGGCATGAAAGGTTTTGTCCAGTTGATTTCTTGCTAGGAGTGTTATGTTTTCACATGTACAGTTTTGTATATAAAATATTTGAATATCATGTAAACTTTTTCTTAGATGGTGTACCCTAAAAAATATTGCAAACAGGATTTTGTGGAACATTTTGGTTTGAAGGACTTTAAAGTTCTTCCCCTTTCTGCTGTGCTTCTTATTCACTCTCAATCCTTCATGTTCTGTCTATGTTGTAATTCTAGCAGGTGCAAGGTCTACTTTTACTGGTTTTTATTGGCAATTGGACCTTCTGCCTTAATCTTAGATGTGTTCCAAGGCTGTCCAACAGCTGGAGGAAGGAGCCTGAGTTCCCTTACAGTGTGGATCTTTAGGGAAGTGTGTAACATCAGTCTGCTAGGCTCACTCCTGTTTTATAGCATCTAGAGATGTAACAAGAGTCTACTGTTTTTGTATTTTGTCTCATTTTTCTATCAGTCATCTATAATGAAAATGGCAAGAGTAGATTTCTCATACTTAAACCCATGTTTTTATTCAGAAGTCATTTGTTATTATTCACTATTTACCCAGAACAGTGGAATGAGAAAATTACCTTTTAGGATTGATGTGCTATGGGAGTTTGTGCTACTAAATGAGAAGCAGTATTCTCTCAAAATAAAAAACTATCTCTCTTCTTCCAAGTGAATATAATCTTCCCTTTTTCTGAGGCTTGTTGGGCAATGCTGAGAATCGAAATTTTTCAGTAGGCCCTGTGTCAAACATCTTGCATTATCCAGTTCATCCTTCTTTTTTGGAAACTGCTTTTTTGTAAACTGCTTATCCAAGGTATATGGAACACAGAGGAAGGTGAACCTCTAACCTGTATTCTCCTTTTTAAGTGGTTTCTTTATGAGCATCACAGGCCCAAGTCTCTAATGGGAGACCTCTAAATAGTTATGTTTGGAGTAACTGGTTTAGTTTATATATATATTTATAAATGTATGTCATTCAATTAGTGGCACAGTTTTCTATATATTGCTGTTGTAAGTAGCCAGAAAAAAAAGTTGTCGGTGGAAATTCTCTTGTATTCAAAGTTAGAAGTAAAACATTTCACCTTGTTGCCAGGGCTGACTGAAGCCATGTTGACTTCACCTTTGTTTAAAAGAAGTTTACTGTCCTGTGTTGAAAAGTGTTCCTAGCTATAATAATGTACTACATTATTAATAAAGGCACATTTTTCAATGTCTCAAAACAAATCTGCTGCTGAAAAGCCTCAGAGAACATTTCAATAGAAAATTAAACATAATTCACACATTATTAAGAAATATAAAAAAGTTCAGCCTATTCAAGGTTATATTTGCCATCTTAGGCAACGAAGGAATGCTGTTACATACACTTACCATCCCTAAACATTATACAATATTTTGTTATTATTTTCAACTGATTGCTGCCTTTACATACCCTTGTATGTTGGGTAAAACGATAATATATGCTTTGCTTTCCAGTAGGAGGCCATTAATGAATTCCACCTAAAATATAACTGCAGAAAAATTATTAAAATCAACCCAATTTATGATCTCAGTCTGTTTCAGTGACCTTCAGAATTGGTCTTTTTCATTCAGTTGTGAAAAAAGGGCATGAGCTGTAAGCAGATGTCGGAGCAGCCTGAGAACTGCATACAGCAGAAGGCTCTATTGTGCCAGTTTATGTCAGAATGTTTGAAGAATAGTTAATATAAACAAAAAAAATGCTCGGTCTTCAAGTGTCTGCTGGTTAAAGCTGTGTTTGAATGCCATGTGGTAATGCACTGTCTTCATTTTCTGTGATTAAAAAGATGTCTGCTCTGTCCACTTTTAAGCTGATAGTGGAAATCATCGTACTTATATTTCTGTAACATAAACCATGGACTCTGCAAAAGCCTTAATACAGTTACATTTTAAAAGAAAATTTGGATATTTAAGTTCTTGAATGTTAAGTCCTATAAACAGATAATAAAAGTTCTACATCAAATTCTAAAAAATTTAATCTTTGGTTTTCTAAGAACAAGCAGTCAAACTTTTATCTTGCTAATTTGAAACTTGTCCCTGTTCTTTCATTTGCTTGTACATCATGCTGAATATAAAAACAAGTGCTTTCAGAAAGCACTGAAGTCTTCTAAAACAATTTGTTTCTAGAAGAAAAGATGCCTTTTAAGTTCGGTTTTGTTTTTTCTATGTCCTTGAAATGTAGTTTATTACAGAAATGTCTTACAGCTGAAGTATTTTTTCTTTTATTTTGTTTTTCAAAATAATTTCTCATCTTCCTCTTTCAAGATGGCAAATTCTTTTTGGTCAGCCTTACTACTCATACCTGTATGTATGTTAGAATATCAATCTGTACATTACTCTCTTCATATTCTTTGTTTTCATGACACATCAAAGTATTGGTCTATATTTTTAATGAGCAAAGCACATTGAAACATTTTTATAATTTTGAAAATATGAAAAAATGCAAAAAAGCACCAGTATCAATGATGTTCCAGAGGAAAAAGGCATGTTCAGTTAGTATTTCCAAGGCTGTCTTAACAAAGCAGCCTTGCTTAAAGTAACAATTCACTCTCTGAGAGGCCACTAGGAGAAGCTGTTTCCAAATTTGAGGGCTGGAAACAATGCACAGTCAACCCAGTGTCCAGCAGATCTAATTCCTGTTGGAACTGGAATGCAGTTTTATCTTACATGCTGTAGGTCTTCTCTGTAATCTAAATCCTACAATTCATCAAGTGACCTCTGCAAATTATTGCAGGTTTTAAGACCTCTAGACATCAAAATAATTCTAGATGATGCTCCAAGCCTAAAAGCATTATATCAAGTGAGGAAAAACAGTCTACTGCAAGAGGAAAACTGAGATCCATCACCTGATCAGTCAGCTTCTCTAGAGTAACGGTTGTCAGGACAACAATCTTGCACGATTTTTGCAGTAAAAAATAACTTTCAAAATTCTGGTCAACCTTTACTTTTGGTTAACGATTTAAGTGGTTTATGGTTAAACAGCTGTTTTCCACTTGAATGTACTAGCTCCAGTTCATGAGGTATTTATTTCAAATCTCTTCTGATATTTAAGTCTGAGTGAATTAAACAATTTGACTTGTGACCAGAGACAACATTACATCTGTGCCAGTTAAGACTATGATCTAAGCAGATAAGACAAGCCAATCCAAATCCAATTGACAGAGTTCTCAAAAAATGGTAAACTAATATATGTGTGTGAGAGAAGGCTACTCAGGTTTTGAGTGTTTCACCTAGTTCTCTAATTCTAAAAAATGTTGTGAACAATAAGGAGGAAAAAAGAATGCGGAGGAAGGGGAAATTCACTCTCCATTACCTTCTTGAGAAGATGATGTTAAAATGAAAACTCTTCTTAAGAGAGACCATCACTTTTCTTGGCTGAGTTCTTGTAAGAACTGCAGTCCCAGGCTGCAATATCAAACCTTAGTTTGATAAGTTTTGAATTTAAAAAAATCAAGTCCATAACATTTGAGACAGTAGGAAAGACACGTTGTTATTTTTAATTGCAAAATAGTTCTTGCATAGCTTATGGATGACCTAAATCTTTGAAAACTAAATGACTGTATGAGTCTGACTTTCCTTGCAGGCAGAGTATTTCATAAATAAAAATAACCAGATCAAAACAGTGCTATTTATTTTATTCAGTCTTCAAAGTAAATAAAGAAAAAATATCCAGAAGATTAAATGAGTGGGAATTTTGAAGTATTTATCTATTTTTAATGTTTCAGCTTATCTCACAGATTCTTTTTTCCATGGATTCTTTTCTAATTAGTAGTAGGCATTTAGTCCCTAAAGTAGAAAAATTATCACCAGCATGATATGTGTCACAACTGTGTTGCAAAAATGCCTTTTTATATTCTTGTTACAATAAAGTTTGCAACAAGAAGAAACAAAATTATGGTATTTTCTGTGGTATTTTTCTAAAAGCATATTTTCAAGAGATGAGTTTTTCAGTGCTATAGGTGGTAGTTTTCCAACACCTTTTTGTGTTTACTCCTTCTTTTGGGACATCTGCTTCAATGCAAACATATATTTAGCAGTTCTGAAAATTTTAGTCATTGACAACAGGGTTCCTTATGACAACAGACTCAGGGAAGTGACAGGTGCCTGGTACGTGGTGGTGGTAGCCTTAGTGCAGGATGACAGATATGACATCCTCCTGGCTCACCTTTTTCACTTACTGCTATCTGGACCCCTAGGTCTTTCCTGACATATACATGACATGCCCCAGCGAGGCTTAATATGACAGAACTATTTACTTTATCAGTCCAGAGTGCAATCTCTCCTGACAATGAAATCAGACAGTGCAATTTACTTAAATTTGAGCTCATTCCATTTGTCAGAAGGCTGAGGTAAAGTATCCTGGCATCCATCAAACAAGAGAAGATAAGTTTTTTGCTCTTTCACATCAAATTTATACAATGGTGTATTGATGTGCCTGACTACTCCCATCCCCACCATATCTGATTTTTTATTGTTGTCTTCACAATAATTTAAGGAAATCAAGCATTCTTTCCACCTTGACTTGACAGGTCACAAATATAAGTGATTTAAACAGTGAGAGAATTGTTTATGTCATGACCAGGTAGCAACTTATCCCTCCTAGATTTAAGTATAGTGCAGAAAGTTAAAGTAACAATTTGGGAAAAAGATGCTCATAGAATCCTAGAATGATTGTTGGAACATTCAGAATGCTCCAACAAAGAGCGTTGTCTTTCTTTATGTCATTTTACTACAGTTTTCTCAGTTCTAGAAACACTGAGATATTTTTGGAGGCTCTGGAGAAGATACAGGGCAGACTCACACAGTGTCAGGTTCAGAAACTCAGGTGAGAAGCAGTAGCTGATTTGTTACCTTGGAGCTGGGAGTTAGGAAAGTAACAGGAACATTTCAGATACCTCTTTTTAAAGAATGCTGTATGTGGGGAAGTTGTGACTACTTGGCAAAAACAATATTTGGGAACTGTGTATTTAATTTTTATTTACTTTGGTCATCATTTTAACATAAATACATTAGTAACACCTTTAGGCTAAGACTTTAGACCAAGTGTATGTTTAACACACTAAATATAAGTTTATTTTTAATTATTGTGACTTAAATTTGATGTTTAAAAAAGTACCAGTGCGTTTGTTTTTTAAAGACATTAGTTGCATCTTTAATGGTGCACCAATAGGGAAGTCTTGATTACATTATGCTATTTGTCAATATAGGATGGAGAATCAAACTCTATCCTCACTATGCAGGATTCCTAGGTGTTGCCTGCTGTGGCTTTTCTCACTGTAGTTTCTCTCCCACCTTTATTTTTAAATCACTTTTAGCGGTATTGTGGCTCTAGAAAAATAAACAGAAGATTCAAGGAGATGAAATTTAACAAGATTTGAGTATACCTCTCTACTGTGACAATAGTACTAATTTTCTTGAGAAAATACACTGTCTTTTGAGAGGATTTGGGAGAATTATATGCTAACTTGTGTTCATACTGAGGTGATGTAGAAACTTAGGACTTGAATTCAAAAGTTCAGCTCAAAAGTTAAATTATTTGTCCAGTTGCAGCCTGTCCTTTAACTGTATTCACAAGTAACTGTTTATGCTTTGAGGCAATAAGAAAAAGAAAAGGGGAGTTAACACTCATGTTAATGAAAACTTTATAAATCAAGATTATTGTCCAAAGACAAATCAGCATGAAAAGATACTAAACAATTATTAAATATTTAATATTACAGGCCAGATGGAATTGGAACGGTATCTGTGGAAGAGAAAGAAAGGTTTGAGGAAATTAAGGACAGACTTTCCTCCCTTTTAGAAAACCAAATAAGCCATTTCAGGTGAGTGTATCATTTATTCAATGAATGCTACATTTTTTCTGGAAGAATTTTCTCATGGTGTTTAATCCACGAGATTAATATTGGTCTTGAACAAGTGGAGTGAAAATGGTCTGCTTGCAAAGGAATAGCTTAAATATGGAATAATTTATTTACAAAGATGGTTGTACTTTAAATTTACTTGTGTAATATTTGTGAGTTAATAGATCTGATAAAAAAGATTATGCAAGAATAGGCCTTGATTTTGTCGATTTTTTTAAAGTTCAAGCGTTGTATAACTGTAACCAAGAAAATTCTCTGAATGAAAGTGACTGTGTCAGAACTATTTCTGGATTACTATGGATCAGTAAAATCTGATGAGTAGAGAACATCTTTGATAGATGGCAGCTAAAAATTTTCTTGATATCTCATGTAATGCTGTTGGTCTCATGATATACATATCTTCCTTAACTTAAGGGTCATCATGCTCAATAAGGAGTTTGTCATAGTAAGGACTGTCAATACCAGCAGAAGTTGTTTAGAGGAGTACAAGAAACAGAGGAAACGTGGGATTTCTTGCTGTTTGGTAGCAATTGATGGTTTATGAAACTTAGTATAAAAATTGCAGGTAGACCGCCAAACCTGTTACTTTGTCACACTAAGCCAACCTATCTGCCACTATTCTGTCAAGCTAATCCTTTTAGACTGTATTTGTAGAAATTTCTGTCTCTGTATCACGTCATAACAGCCAGTCCCACAGTTTAAATAGTTCCTTATGAAGCAGAACTTCTGTTTGTTTGACTATGAGTTTGCTGAATGCCTCTCTGGTTTGTTGAGGTAAATCTCTAGTACTCAGTGGCATCATAGGTCATTGGGGATTTTTTTAACATAGAGGTCCTAGCAGCCTTCACTTGGGACTTCATATTAAACTAAAGAGAGCTAGGGTTCTCCTTGGAGAGTATTCCTTTTGGGGAAAAACGAGTCTTTTCTTTCTTCTTTCTTCCCTTCTAGGGGAATAAAGACCTCTTGCAAGAGAAATGATACAGACTGCTCCCTACTTTCAGGCCTTCACATGCATGAGACTAATTACAAAATGTATAATAAAGTCTAAATGATCTTTTGAGTTGGAACAAATAAAAACCAGTCATGTCTGCTAACTTACTCAGAGTTATGTTGATGAGCTTGGGCTGCAATGGTGATCATAGAATCTTGGTGGATTTGGTGGAAAAACGTCTTGGTAGATTTCGAGCAAATTTAAACAGCATTAGACATTTGTCCTTGAGAGCAATTAAATGTGTCATTCAAACATGAATTACTTCATCCTTCATAGGACTCTAAGGTTTGCCTTAAAATCCTGTTTATCAATACAAACTGTGCTCTGCCAGGTGAGGAGTAATAACTATTTCTTACTGTGAACAAATATTAGAAATCAAATAAAAAATAGATTAAATGTCTGGATTTAAACAAGGATACTGGCATAATACCTTGTTCTAATGAGATGTCAGTCACGTGTATATGCCTAGAGTTGAAATCCTGAATTGGCAGCTCCTCTAATCTCATTTAACATTTTGTAAGTGCACTGATCATTATAACTAGGGGTTCAGTGGTACAGACTTTCAAGGATCATCAGCACTTTTTTTTTTCTCTGCAGTACTTTTCTAAGCTTTGCCTTCTCTCCATTGCTCAGTGTTGTGTGCACTGGCCAGCTGTCATGGACAGTTTAGCTGAGGAGTGCACGTCTCTTCCTGCCTTTCAGAGCAGCTCTGAACATTTGCTGTGTCCACCTAAGTGACTAGGTCACACCCATCTGGAAAAGACACTCTCCCTTGCCTGCCAACTGACCTGCAGCCTCCAGTTTTAATACTCCCCTCTGGCCTTTTTAATTCTCATTGTCACTGCTGTCAGCCTGGTTCCATTATGCAGTCAGCCCGTCCCGTGCTAGTGGCTGTTGTCTAAAGTAGTTCTTAAGGTACTTACACCTTTCCTCTCTGTCACCTTGCCTACCCACTGAGACTTCAGATCTCTGCAAGCCTCTCAGGCATCAAATGTGGAAGAGACAACATTTCTGAGAAAGCTGTCGTGAAGGTCTTGGGCTTTAACCTCTTGCCTGGCTGTGTGAATTTTATCTCTGGAGTCTTTACAGAGATAAAAGCAAATACTGGAATTGTCACTGCAGGAAATCCTGTTTTAACCTCATTTATAAAGCTTTATTTTGGCTGACCAAAATGCGGATCTAAAATTCACTGGTCTGAATCCTTTTATCATTAGAAAAGATTTGACTACTGGAAAACATTAGAATAGGTGGCTACCTTTCTCAGTGAGTAATAATAAGAAAAAAATAATCTCAGCAAATTAAAAAATCCTTTTTCCAGCTGGGGATATCCCAGTAAGATTTTATAGACAGGATTAAGAGAAATTACAGTTGCCTGAGTATTGTATTCTCATTGACCTGCTATACTGCATCATTCAGTAGACAAAAATAAAAAATAAAGCTATGAATGCAATCACTTTTTGATTTACATAGTTTTAGGAGTGGGCATGGTTTAAGTTATAGCTGATAAAATTTAAGATAAGTGCTTTTTCAAGGTATTTTAATATAATAGAAAAAATATGAAATATCTGCCAGCATTTATATCTCTAGAAATTAAAATATCTGATAATTCATCCTTGTCTTAATCCAATTTTAAAATAAAATACAATATACAGAATGTTGCTTCCCAGGTCCAATAGCAGTCATGTCTACATGAAAAATAGTACGTTTTTCCAGGAGGATGACAATTAAACTCATCAGAGACCTTTAAATATCCTTCATAGTTGATAATTTGGACTTTTTAGGGTCTTTTCTGCACTTAGGCCTAAAATGCTGGTAAGCTGATACTGCTGTGATATGTATGTACTCTATGGTTGACTACTGAAGAGGCTTTCTGCTTTTATTAGTACTTCAGGTATGGGAGTCTTCTGCTAACATAATTTAATGTGAGTTGTATGCAGATACATCTTAAAGTAAATTCATAAAGGAGCTTTTATCATTCTGATTATTTTATGTTTCTCTTATTTTTTTCTTTCTCCTTTTTTTTTTCTTTTTCTTTTTATTTTTACTTTCTAAGATACTGTTTCCCTTTCGGACGCCCTGAAGGAGCTTTAAAAGCCACACTTTCATTACTTGAAAGGGTAAGTTTGAGAACATGTTTTAAGTTCTGTGTGACTGCTGAGCCTGCATTTTTCTTTTGCATTCAGGTTGCTGAAAGCAGACTCATGTGTTCTCAGGTATTTTACTGCTGGTTGTAACTGCTTACTGGAATGATGGTTGTGTTTGGGTTTTTCTCATTGTTTTCCACAGAGGCAAACAGCTGTTTTCTGTAGGTTTTATTTATATTCCACAAATGCATAACCTGAGTCAATTTAAGCAAAAGTTAGACACAGCAAATCTGACATGGGCAGCTACCAATGTGAACTCCTGCCCAGCAAATCCTCTTGTATTGACTAGAAAGGAGAATACCTCATAATGATAAAAACATCTCAGTCATCTCTGTGGAAAAAGGACTTTAAATTCCAGCAGAGATTCCAAAGGAATTGTATCAGCAGGAGTCTGATGAAGGTATGAATTTGAAAAAAGCTTAGGTCCCAGTTCTGTTGCTTTGCCAAAATCTGAGAGCTTTTGTCCTGGCAAATATTACTTATTCTGCAGTGCATAACACTTCATGGATAGAGATTCTCTCCTAGAAAACCTCTGCCATGTTCAGAAAATACATAGGGAATTAGGTATATATGTTTCACTTACCATCTTAGTGATTGTAGTGCTGTAGTTCCTTTGTGCTTTTTGAAACACCATTTCCTCTACCCATTCCTGCTGTCACAAATGGTAATGCTGCTCTGACTGCTGCTCAAGCAGCACTGCTGTCAGTCTTGACTGGGAACAAATGTTCTTTCCTACATTTGTGGATGCAGAATGGGTTAGAACCATTTTATTTTACCTATTGAAATTTATTTTACCCATGAAAATTTAGAAAAATAGTCAGACCAAGAAAAAAAGGTTTTGAATACAGTAAATTCACTTGTCAATAACCCAGAAGTTATTAATTTAAAAAGGCAAGTAAACACAGATAAATAAGTCATACTTGTGCGCAGTTATTTTAGAAGTCTGCTTTTCAGCAATGTCTTCTAATAGCTTCTCTGTTGCTGAACCTGTTTCTTTCCTAGCACATCCTTCCCCAGACTCTATCTCTTGCTCCCTCCTTTTAACAGTAGCTTTTAGATATATAAGGGTGTAGCCTGTCCAGGGATCTACTTGAGAAGCATTTTTAAAGGTTGTGAGTTATCTGAAATTTTATTATTTATATGAAAATGTGATAAAAACATACTAAGTTCTGTTTACACTTACCTGTTGAAAGTTAATGGAGTTCAAAATTAAAGTAAAAGTGTAAGGACGTTATCAAATTTTTTTTAATATAGTAATCCAGAGTATGTTATGCTGCATTCATATAAAGAGGTATGGATTCTTGGTTTACCTCACTTGTTATCTTGGTGAGATAAAAACTCACACATTTTGAAAACATTCATATGGACTGTTCTTCTACTTGTCCATAATAAAATATTCTGCTGGAGTTCAATGTTTTCCCTGCCCTCTATATAGACAATTTTTTCACAGCAAGGACATGCTGAATTTGAATAATTTTACCCTGTTGAGGAGTCTACGGTTCTGTAATGGTGGAAGCTTTTCCACAGGTGAGATCCAAGCCAATTTCCACAATCACATCTTTAGTGGTAACCATGATGCAGCCCATCCACGGAATGCTCTTGTTCTACTGGTCTCAATGTCACCCCAAGACTGACTGGCTTGCTGCAAGATGCCAAACAGGAGGGCTAAATACCATACAGGCAGTCAAATCAGGGCTGAACAGAAACCTTCAAAGATGAAGATCCAGCTCCACCAGCTGAAATAATTCCTTTTTGACTTCTGCCTTTAGTTGTTATCAGATCTGCAGTAACTTTAGGATACTTTTATCATTTTCCTGTGAGGTTTGGGTAATCATTGTAATGAAGTGGTATAATTGTCTCTGACACAGGTTTTAATGAAAGATATTGCCACTCCCATACCAGCAGAAGAGGTGAAGAAAGTGGTTAGAAAATGTCTGGAGAAGGCTGCCTTGATCAATTACACTCGACTTACAGAATATGCCAAAATAGAAGGTTAGTACAGCAATCAACTGCTGAAGTGGCTGTAAAAGCCAACAATGCCTATTAACTGCATATTCCATGAGCAGCCTTTTCCCTTTCCAGAACAAACCCCTTCCACAGCGAGGGGAAATGTCTCATTAAAATCTCAGCTGGTGAACTGTGGAGCTTTTTCCTATTCATTGCTTTAATATGCCTCCTGGGACCCTGTTTGAATGAAAGACTAGGACTTCCTAATTTAAGTTGCCTTTTGTTCTTACTTTTGAGTTCTTCATAAATTTAAGAGGTTGTTTATGGGTTATTTTTTATTTCTCTAACTATTTCTAGTGATTAAACTACTGACAGGAAATTCTTTCCTTAACAGCAGTGTCACTGTCTTGAAATTTGAAAACTGTGTATAGATTCTCTACTAAAGTATTTATAAGGCAGACAAATAGATGAATGCTATTTATTTTTGCTGCTGTGGTATCAGATGTATAATAATAATCTGATTATTAAAACCTTAATTACATTCTGATTGAATGAATTAAGGGGACAACATACTAGCTTTGAAGGTAATCAGGAGTTTTCCTGAAAGTTTGGTATGTTCTATAAGGTAAATAGTGAAATTAACTAAAATTTTGCTTAAAAAATGGCCTGGATGCACAGTGTGATTTTGCTATTTGTAAACCTTATGTAGAACAAAAAGGAAGTAAAAATAATCAAATACCTTGTCAAGACAGACTTCTTTTCTCCATAAAGTACAAAAAGCTAGAGACACTCCTGTCCAGATGTATTCAAGAACAGAAAGGTGTGTGCACTGGATTTTTGGAGCTAATCTCAATAAAGTATTGAAGGATTAATTCTGTTTTTAAAAAATATAAATTTTATGCATATTTATTTTTTAAATAGCATGTGTTTCTAGCAATACACCAGAAGAAACAGAGCTAGCTTAGGAGCAAATTGAAGAAGTCTCATCTATTTAACAATATTACAAAGCCAACTTTTTTTTCCCATTTTTATCTCAGCTCAAATTCTCTGAAAAACATGAGTTAACCGATCTCACAAGTGATTAACAAAAGATCCATCTCATCACTATAGCAACCAATATTATATCATGGAAGTAACAACATGAAACCATCCTAGTAACCAGTTTATCATAATTAATTATGATATCATGTTGTGTTAAAGGAAAAAAGGATGAATATTAAATCTGTTCTGGAAAATGAAAAGGTAAAAAATATTTTCCTTAGTTTTTACATTTCTGTATTCATAAAGGGAAATGTTAAGGTTCAGTTTTTAAGTCATGTATCAAACCTGTTGAAACAATGAGTATAAAAATAGAAACATTTTTATAATATGACAAAAGCTTGCAAAAGATACCGAAACACACTGACAATAAAATGGATTGTAAAGTTTTTTGCCAAGATATGAATGCATCTTTTCCCAAGATTTTTTACAGTGTCCTAGGGAACTGTGGGACTTCCCCTGAAGCAGCAAAGTTTGCATTTTGGCTATTCACACTTAACACTGAGTAAGTTGGAACAGCTCATGAAGATGACTCCCATATTTCGACCTGCAGTTTCCTTTTTTGGATTTATTGCCTTTTGGTTGGAACACAGCTAGATTAAGTAGTTTTACACTCGTATAGTTGTAAATTCAAAACACAATACATCATTGCATATATAAAGAGAAATAGGTGAAGTGCTTTTCTGACAATAAGGTACTGTTGGAAGTGAAGGGCTCCAGCACCATAACATCAGATAATTCAATGCACTAGATTTCAGTAGCAATGAGACCTGTATTGGTATCTTTTGATACTCTGATCATTACAAACATCCTACTTTTGCACTAACATAAATGTAATATTTTTCAGCAATAAGTTTCATTCTGCTGCTTTAGGTTTATAGGAGCATTATTGTATCTCTGCACTGAGGTTACATTCTTCTCATGAAAATAATTTATGTCAGTGTTTGCATTAAATGATTACTCCTCAAATTGCATAAAGAAAGCATAGAATCCTTAGCTTTATAATTTTATTGATGTCCTCAAATGTGGCTGGCATATATTTTGGAGATTTTTGTCCTTTGACTATTTCTTAAATGAACAACATCATATGATTCAGTCAAAATTTAAATTTTACAAGATAATATCATCTATAGATCAATAGCAAATGCCTGAAGAGTAGAGCTACAAAGAAGGTTCTATTACAAATAATATTCTCATAGTCTTACTTTCTTGTATTCTCTTAATATTACATATGTTTCTGAATTCCCAGGCACAAAAGGGATGCAAGCTCAGTGCCTGAGTCTGAGATAAAGAGTACAGAGGGCTAGTAATTGTAAATATATTACTCAGAAACATGCAGCATTTCTTCCTCACATGAAAAAAATCACTTGTGAGATGTACTCAAGATTTTAAGAAGCTATTAACTCCTTATGTGGTATTTATTCTTCTCTAATTATGTGAGTTTTATTTCTGTAACAATGTTTTTGTTTCCCTATTTTTTTTTTATTTAGCAACAGCGGAAAAGGACTCAGGTGATTACTATTTGTGTGCATGTCTGCATGTATTACAGTTGTAGTGTGTTGTGTCTGTTGTTGTTATTTTTCTTGACTTGAACAATACCAAGGTACTGACCAGAACATTTGTGATTGTTAGAATTAATTTTGGTGTCATTTAGTCCGTGTATTTACACTGATACTTAGTTGTGATGTACCTATTTATTAGCAGTTTAGCTAACTTGCTGGTTTAGAATATGACAAAGTTGTATTTTCTGTGAAAGGAGTATAACTAAATGATGCAGAAAAGTTTAAATTTTTTAAATTCAAAAACAGTTTGTGTATTTAGAGAAATGTAATTTCATAATCCTCTGCAAAAATTGTCTGTTTTTTAACAGGATTGTTCAATTTATTAATGAAGGTCTTGCTAGGAAAACTAATCTTGTAAAGCTGCTTTTACATTTCTCTGATATGGCTTTGTTTAGTGATATGTTTCTTTTTCTAGTTATAGCTGAGGGTTACAGGGATGGTGGTTCTTTGTGTTCCCAATTTCATGAATATGATATGGTGTATATTCTCCAATAGTACAGTATTTAAAAATCATCCTACAACAAGCAGCTGAAGTGGTATTTGTAGCTGAGTAGAACTGGCTGCACTGAAGTGAGGGGGACTGTGCATATCTGGACTGGGAAATAGAGCTGTGCACTATTACCTGATATACATACCCAAAGGAAGATGGATTGTGTTGCTTTTGGGGGTTTCACAAACAATATCAACCACAGTTATGGGAAGGAGTGTTGAGCTGGTGGTACTCTTGAATGAGCTGTTATTCCATCTGGAAAGACAGACTGGTGTGATGACTACAAAGCTGTATGAATGTAGTTCATAGAGGAGCCCCTAGCCAGTGGGGGGCTTGAAAACTACTAGCAAATTATTAAAAGTACTTTTTTTAACATCTGTGTCCATAACTGAGGTGTCAGAAAATTCCACCGATTTCCAAGATTTCCACTGTTTTTTGTTTAAAACTTTAAATGCCCTGTAAATATAGGAGATCTGTACAGGTAGCCCTGTAAAAAAAGGAGATCTGTTTGGAATTTTTAGAGAGGGTAGGCAATGTGCTGGTGGAATGGATATTCATGCCACAGTCTGCTAGGATGAGCTGATGGGAGCTCACATTGCTCAGATGATCTGCTGACCCCTCCAATCAACAGGGAAAGGTTCCTTAGGCAGGGGACTCAGAGTCCTCCAAAGGTTCTTCAGCAATTTCTCTGTGAAAGGCCAATCTCACAGCATCAAATACAAAACACCCTAAAGACAATTTCCCTTCTAGGTAAGATGCCTAAAGCTAGGTAGCTAGGTATTTAGATAGCTAAATATTCCATTTAATATTTTTGTGCTTCTAGGTATTAAAGAAAATATATCTTGAAATTAGAAATTGAGAAACAATTGAAATCAATTGAAAATAATCTTGTGAAATTTTAGAGATTTTTTTCCTTTTACTTTTGCACTCTAAGACCTTGCCTGTGCTCTTTTATACAATATATACACTTTTATGCAATGTATACACTTTCATACAATGTGTACCACCTCAAGTACAACTCTTCCTTGTTCCGCACACTTGCTAATCTTAGTTTATCTCTGGCTCTTTATGTGGGAAACCCAAAATCATTAAGCACAGATGACATAGTTACAGGCACAGAAATAAATAATTAAATAAAAATAATAAAAATTACTGTCCCCGATTTCAGTCACTTTACATTAGGTTTCCCCATGCTTTGAAAGAAACCACTGCCCTTCTTAAGACAGGAGAGTGAAGTTGTCCCGTAAGTGACCTGGCAAATAACTAGATTAGAGAATGGATGAGAGGAAAGCCTATCACATACAGTGATTCGCTGTGTGAGTTAGCTGAAGCTAGAGGTTTATAGGCTGTGTTTATAATTTAGTTGCTTAATTAAATACTAGTTCTGATTAAAAATGCAACTGAAAATTAATCAAAAACTCGGAAAAAAACATTGTTTTGAAAGGACTAGATGGACTGTGCCCACTGGAATTTTATGTAGCATTGAACACATTTCTCTGATGCAAAAGACAAAGCCACTGAGACAAATCCCAATACAATGACATTTTAGGGCCAAATCCTTCTCCTGTTGTTGTCTCTAGCTGGACTCCTACACATTTCATAAGGAACTTGATGTACAATATGCTTTGCCCTAATACTATATGTTGTATTTTTGTGGAAAATAGGAGAAACCTATTTCTAAATAGTTGTTATTTACCCTTTAACTTGTGCCCTATACATTGATAATGAATCTTGACTTTCAGGAGTGTCCATGTTATGTAATACAGAGGTGAATATGCAAATTCTTTTTGTTGTGAGAACCCTTTCTGAGCAGTGTCGTCGCCAGGTTCCCAGGTCTATTCCAAAAGTGCTCTCATTTTCACAGTCTCAATTGAGCAAGACTCTGAATGTTTTCCCAAAGACAGTGGTTACTTTCTTAATGGCAAGCATGGTGGTACAAGCTGCACTTCCATCAACAATATTTGTTTACAGTCAGGGTGACATTTTATTGAGCATCCCCCGTGGTTGTACTGTTATGAGTATAGAACAGATTTTTTTAACAAAAATTACATTTGCAGTGGCAGTTATACAGGGTTCAGGGTGTCATTCCTTATTACATGTACAGCTGAATTTCTCATGGAGTAGCTAATCTGCTCAGTCAGTGTAATTACTATTATGAAGAGAATAGCAAGAAACCTACTATTGTAATTTTGAACTATGTCTAAGAACTCTCATATAATGCCCTGGTAGTTTGCAGCAAGGGTTTATAGTTTTTCAAGGATATGAATCACAGCATCAATACATGCAAATCTCTTTTTAAGTATGACCCATTTTAATTTCAACACAGGCTGCCTTTGAAATTTCAGTACCTGAAAGTACTTTTTAAATCATATTGTGTATGGCATGTATTCTTGTCTTATTCAGTATTTAACTTACATTAACTCTTCCTATAGATAATGTTGAACATAAATGGACCTGCCAGATTCTGAGGCCAGAGACAAACAGCATTCTTCATATGCATTTTGCATACTTTCTATGAAGAGCCTATAGGAATTTGCATGGCTCTATCACCTGTTTTCTCTTCTTCAAAAAAAATGGCCTTCCTTACACAGACTCCTTATTTTTTACTTATAATTTATATATGTCTGTACACACAAAGTAATAATATGCATTATTTATTCCTTCTCAGAAATTAATGTTTTTCCATATTAAATTTATTAATCTGAATGGCTGAGGACTAATTAATTCTGCTATTGCTGCTGTTATTGCCTAAGAAAAGACAGGAACTTACACATAAATACATTTTTCAGTACAGGGGCATTACCTTGCTGTGCAGATGTAAAAGGGATTAAAGTGATAAATGTCTGTAAAGTTAACAGGGCAGTATCTGTCATTGTCTGTGCATATTAATTTCTGAGGCAATAGACAGATTGTAAAGATTTGAATTATTAGTCAGATGTCTTTTAACTCACTCTTTTTAAAAGATTGCAGTAACTCAGTATATGGGCTCCTTCTGCCAAACAGTTTGAATAAAAGCAACAAGAATAAAAATAAAGGAATAAGAATAAATGCCATTAAAATTGGAGGAAATAGTTACTCTGGAGTGCACAATTGCTCAAAGACAAATCAGTTGTCTGTTTCTATCAGAGGGACTGCCAAAGGCTGAGTAAATGTTAACTCCATACAAGAGAAGGTCAGGAGAAACTCAGAAGTTTGCAGGGTTTTAAGACATCGATCATTAACATAGAAGGGGAGTATGTAAATGCCGTCAAGGCTCAGAAGGATCTGTCTGGCTGTCATGGGTTAGCACTGGCCAGATGTTAGTGCACCCATGAATATATGTTTTTTCTCTAACAACTCTTGTGGGATGTGATCAGGAACAGAGCAGAGCAGGCTTAAATCTTGAAAACAAAAAAAAACCCACCAAAACTTTATTCATTACATAAGAACAGGGACAAAGATACTCTTAAACACACACAGAGACAGAAATAAAAACTTCTTAGAACATTTTTTCTCCCAGTTTCTACCTCTCCACCCATCACTTTTCACAGACCAACCTTTGGGTTTTAAATCAAACAATCACCACTCAAAAAACTAATCTTCAATTTAGCAAGGGAGAGAGGAGTCTCTCTCACACTACAAACTGTTCTTTAGAAAACAGGGGTCCACCCCTTATGTGTTTCTATGTCACTTATAGCACTGTCTGGAGAAGTCTGCTAAGGTGACACTCTCTTTTTCCTATGTCCAGCGCTCTCACCGCTGTCTCATAGGCCACAACTACATACAGGGCTTTTTAAGGATACTTGCATGCCAAGCTCTCTCCTTTTCACCCAGGGGCCGGGGTTCTAGGAGCAGGTCTGCCCTGAGGGCAGAGGGCACTACCTCACTCTCCCCCTCTCTTCTCTGCTCGCTCCAACTCTTCAAGTGCCAGTCACTGTAGCAAAAGCAAGGGGCAGCTGCATCCACCTAAAAATGCAGTTTATGTTCAAAAGAGACTCAAGTTCAGTCCATGGCTGACATTATGCAAGAAAAGTCCAGCTCCAAGGCTACTCCTCTCATTCTTCTATTGAGTTCCTTCTAATCATGCTTTATCATCTCGGTCCCAGGCCGCTGCCCTCTCTCCGAAAACTACCAGTCATGAGAATCAATGTCTAAGAAAAGTTTCTTTCTGCCAAGCAAGGGTTAACAGTTTCTTCTCGGCAGGGTGCAGGCTGAGGCACTCCCAGGCTCCGCAAACCCCCACGTGGCTGGGCAACTTCTCCCGGAGTTTGGGGGGGAGGAGGGGGGTGAGCACACACAGAAGGCACTTCCACAGTTTTCCACCCCTCCATCCTGGACGGGGCAGCTCAGTTCCAGTCCTGTCCCTTCTCTTCCCCCCCCCCCGGGGGGCTCCGGCTTACCTGAGCCGACCACGTGTTTCTCCTCCCCCACCCAGCCTCGTGGCCGGGCAGGGGAAGGAGACTTGAGACGTCTCTCTGCTAAAACTAGGATCTGAAAAGAGGCCGAGCCCCCCAGACTCTTGCTTTTAACTCTTTGTGTCCTCAGAGGCGTGTCCAAACCTCTGAGTGACCAACCCAGGTGCCAGCAGAAAAGCTGATCACTGATTGGACTGCCCACATCTCCCTAGAAAAATTCACCTCCCCCCCCCAACCACAACACTGGCTTAAAAAGAAGAACCCTACAAACATTATTGAGGCTGAGAAGGCAAGTGGAGAGAGTCATTGTATGTGGAGAGGACTTGATTAAAGCTCTCCATGCATGTTCATTTCACTGAACAAACAAAAGTGGGTTGCACGGCAGCATTGCACCTTCTTGGTCTCTGTTGTGCTGCTAAATGGAAATGAGGATATGGGCAAACATCCCTGATTCCAGTTTTGTACCAGAGGTCTGTAAAAGCCTCCCAGATTGTTAGGTCTGCATCCTGTCACTCCTTTGTAAACATACCTGCATCCTCCTTTAACAGCAGGGATGGGTCAGTCTTTGTCACTGAGCTTCCCCTTTTCAGTCCCCTGCCTCAGCCACGGGAAGGTCATTTCATTTGCTGTACAAGTGTATCATCACCTTACATTAGAATTAGTTCCCAAACTTAAGCATGCCAGCCTTGTCCTGAATCCCAAATGAGGGAGGGGTAGTTCCATCCTTCATTAGCATTTCATCATCTCCAGTTCCTCCATGCCCTATGATGTATTTTTAGACAAGAGTTTAGTACTCATGCAACCTAGGCTTTCATCACTTTGTCTCAGAGTAACTGCCTGTTCTTCACTTTTATCATTTCAGGAGTCTTTCTTTATTAAAATTTGAATTCCACCTTCTTGAACATTGGTGACAGGAACTGTGCAAAGTCATCCCCATGAGATGCCTCACTGTTCCACCAGAAACGTTTTATCTGCTACAGTCAAGTAACACAGGTTCTGATGTCTGTACCATGCTGGTGTCACACAGCCCTTCTGTGAAAAGTTAATTCAACCCTGTCTTAGAGTTTTGATCATTTTGAGCTGACATATTGCCAGTTTAGGAAATATTTGTTGCTGTTCATGGGTCAAAAAGTGTTGTCCCTTCCTTAAGTATTTTAATGTGTTTTTCTTTAACCCTTGAAGGTATTTTAATATGTTTGTCTCTCCCATTCTCTGGAATTATCAAATTCCTGTTACTCCATCTGTCTATTTCCCATGTTTTACACATTGTCATTGTATTCCTAATATTTATTCTAAAATCTCTGGTGAAAATATTAAGGAAGCTAAGATGAATCTTCAAGGAATCTCTCAAGAATCCTTTTTTTGCAGTTTCTCAGCACTGCTTATTCATTTTCACTTGAGGCATCTTCTTTATACCCCACACAGTTTCTTTTTTAATCCTTATTTTCTTCAGTTTAACTGGTAGTCTTCTCATGAGGCACAGCGTCAAATGCCTTAATAAAGCCAGAATAGATGAGTTCTACTGGATTTCTTTTATACAAAAATATCCTATCTAGAAAAGCACAAGTCTGGTCCAACCTACCTTCGCAAATCTGTTTTATTCTTTTTTTGGTTCATTTTATGTCCTTAATTAGTAATTTTTTCAAATTTTGTTTCAGTTAATAATTTTCAACATCTCATTTCCCTCTCCCGTGCCTGCCAGCATTAGATTTCTTGTTGCCATTTTTCAGTAAGGCTCTAAAATTTAGAGTCTTAAAATATTCTGGTTTTTTAAAAATACTTTTTACTAAATCTGCATTTTCAAGTGCCAGTTTTCTCTCCATCTCATAAGTGAGTTATTCATCTATTCACTTCCCTTTATTCATGAAGCCTTGCAGTTTGGCATGTTTGTTATCTCAGAGTTTATTCTACAGTATCAGGAAGTGCTGAGAATATTAGTTCTTTCCCCCTTTGAAGTGACATTAGAAGTGAAGAAAAGAAGGAAAATACCAACAGCTCGTATTTGTGTTGCCAAAATCAGAATACAAAAAATAATATATTAAATGCTTTGATGATCAGCTGGAAAAATGAGATTTTTTGTTCTGCTTTTACATTTTTGATATTGTTATTTCTATGTTTTTTGATAAGCCAAGATTCCATTTTAGGGGGGAAAAAACAAAAACAAAAACAAAAACAAAAACAAAAACAAAAACAACACCTGTGATTGCCCCATGAAGTAATTCCATTGAAGACTATGAGAAATTTTAAAAACTGGAAAATATTGTAGCATGACACAATAAAATGATACGTCATGGAGCAGGAGGTGTCAACTCTAACTTTTTACTAATCTCATAATTTTTCTGTACTTAGCTAATAATTGTAATTAATTCTATTTTTCCCCCCCTAGAATTTAAAATGCTATTGGCAATCACAGAAAGTAATTATGGAAAGACTCATTTCAGCTTCATAATTAAAGCTAAATTCCACTACTTGTATAAGGCTAGGGTTTGGGGTTTTTTCCAAAAAATATAGAATGTCCTTCCAGATCTACCTCCTTACTTTTTCATGCAGAATAAATTCTGTGAGAAATTGCACAAAAATTGAGCACAATCAAATCTAAATTATCTGTGGGTAGGTTATACCAGTTTCGGGGTAACTCTTCAGAGTCAGTTCAGGTTTAGTAACATACTAGCTTCAAGCAATCTTGCAGGTTTCACTTGTTTAAAAAAGCAAATGAATGGGCCCTGCTGGAGCAGAGTTGACTCCATAAAGCTCAAATTATGGTGTGCCTGTATTATCAATTCCATTGTGTCTGTTACACCGTAAGCCTACTGAGGCTGTGAACTTGGGAGCTTCTCAGCATACTTGCCTTTTTCCAACACCTCTGCCTGGAGAGAGGTTGGCTTTCCTGAGTGTCTGGTTCTAGACATGCTTGTTTCAAGAAAAAGGGGAAGGATGAAATACGAGGCAGGGAAAGCAAGTGACACAATATATGCTGTGTCACTGAGGGGGAGACTGGCAGGCCAGAGAAAGGAGTCTCCTAGTTGCATTGTATTCATGACCAAGAAAAAAATGCCTCTGTAATCAGCAGATTCCTGTGCTCAGCAAATGTCAATGAGAAATTAATCACACATGTTTAACAGCTTACATGCTGTGGAGAAAATGAGAGAGGTGAATTGTGCATTTGTCTTCAAGGATAAACTCTCTTGTGGAAAGCAAACTTAAGGAAGATTTTAGACACACTGTTATTAGGTTTTAGACATCATGATTGTCTCAGAAAGGAGCACTGGGGAGAAGTTCCCTGACCTGTGTGATGCAGGAGGAGAGGCTGGATGATCTGACAGTCCCCTGTGGCCCAAGGCTCTGGCGGTTCATGAAGCAGTCACTTTTTCATCTCAGTAGCAGCTCGCTCAGTTAACTTAGCTCATTTAACAATATTTTTGCGGTACCTGTGTGACTCACTGGTAATGCATACTTGAGAAAGCATCCATTATTTGCAAAGCCTGGTTTGCTTTTTCATTTTGGCAGGATGTGAAGCTGGAAACAGATGATTGATGGCTTTTTCTGTTTATTTTCTAAGAGATGTCAAGCAGCATATTTGCTGGCTTGACTCCTGCTGCAATTTGTTAGTTTGAACAGTGTAAACACATCTTAACAACCTTTAGTAATTGTGGGTAGAAAGACATCATGAATGTAATGAAAACTGACAGCACTGATTTCCATTTCTGTAATTCCTTTATGCTTACAAAGACAAGCACAGTATTTGGCTCAGGTGGTTTGGAGGTTCTGAAACTTCCAAATAAGAATTTATTGCTATTCATATTTCATATACACTACTTGCTTGGTAAAAAAAAAAAAAGTTAATATTTCATTTTTTCTTTCTCAAATTACTTCATAGCCCCTTGTGTATATACACATGGAAATGGTGGATATCCATAAGACATATTCCCTAGAATTTGAATGGTCTTTAATTACAGAGAAAAATGGCTAGCTGCTATAGTAACTTACATATGGAAAAGGAAGCTTTAGATGAAGCTTAAGTGAAATGTAGGGAAGTCTGTATCGTGCAAAAGAAATTGCATGTACTGATTTATTCTGTGAATAAGTAAACAAACAAACAAACAAACAAAACAACCTAGAGAGATTTGTCTAAGGATACAGACATACGAAAAGGTGGTAGAGAGTTGCACTCACAACTCTCTACCACCTTTTCGTATGAAACAATCTTCTAGGAAAATAATGATTTTTAAAATATGGTAAAAAGCTAGAAACATTAAGGGCAATTTGCATATTTTTAGCTAGTAATAAATATCTTCAGTGTAAACTAATAAATAGCCTGATGATTTTTATGGAAACATGAAATTGGAATTGGTTCAGTGTAATATAGTCCACATTTTCAGTCATTCCTGCCATGAAACATCAATTGGAAACCTGCCGTACTCAAAGGTGTATTTACAGTTTTCATATTCTTTTTCGTCCTAAACATGCTAATCCTATTGAGAAAAAACTGTTCCTGAGCATTAGTCCCACAGTGACTGAAAACTTTAAAATGTCTAGTTTAAATCATTTATCATGACTGATTTATTCTTCTGGCAGCATCATCCCTGATCAAAGGTAGGTCAGTCTCTTTCCCAAGTGTTTCCGCTTTGGGAACACCATATTCCCACACTGCCTGCATGTGAACATTGCTGATCCTCCTTTCATCCTTCATTTTATTAGGCTTATGATGCCTTTCAGACAAACACAACAAAAAAAACCTCTTTCCTTTCCATTTCTGATCAAAATTCATCATTTCAGCACAGATGACCAGAACTGCATTTCCTTAATGTTCAGTGTAATTTGTACTTGCCCAAGACCATATTTCTCTTCATTGTGATCTTATCAAAGTGGTGGAGCAGGATAATCTCACAGTTAGGTGGTAAATCTTTTTTCTTGTGCTCTCCCTAGTGGTAATTATATCTGTTCAAAAGCCATTTTTAGGCCATCTTGAGCTAATTTCAAGTGTGGAATAAGTGAATTTATTCCTGTGCAAAAATGCAACATGAGCATCAACACAATTATCAGAATTACTTTCTTAATAATTTAGAGGAGCCTTTCTAGGATATGATTTTTGAATATTTTACAGCTTATTTTGTTTCATTATGAATGTATGCAATTATGAATGCAATTATTTTGTTTACTTGGTTAGTGGTGAGGTAAGGAAGATTGGGGTGAGTTTGTAATAAAATGAGTTGTTTATGCTGAAATCAGATGTTCCAGCCATGCTCTGTATTAATGTCCCTGGTTTATTCCTCAGACTCATTAACACGAGTGACACTGCTCATGATGTATATTATCTGTATGAATTGTACTTGCTGTGTGTTCAGGGAGGGTAGGACACTGACCACTAGAAGAAAGAGCAATTTCAGTCCAGGATAAGTGTAGAAACCACTGGTTTAGTCTGAATCCAATTATAGTCTTTATAATATAAAATCTTAACAATAGGCACTTGGACGATCCTTTCTAATCTCTCCTGACTCACTGTGTTTGTTGTTATATTCATATAATCATTGTACAGCATAAAACTTGTAAATGCAATACAGTACAGTATTGATAACAGTGATCTTGGCATTATGCATGTAGTTTTGTGCCTCATGTGTGCTTTGTGCTTGACCCATGTTCCTGCACTAACTCTTTCTTGAGATAAATCCTGGTTTTAGAGAAAAAAAAAACTATTTCAGCATATCTGGTTATGTGATCTCTTTTAATAAGATCTGAAAAAATTCTTTGTAGTTGCTTCAATAGCTAATTTTCCTGCTTGGTTTTTGCATGAAAACAATGTGGGGTTTTAGTCACTTTGAAGTAAATATTTGTTGAAGGTTCTAATCCAGTGTTTCTTCAAAAATTGCATCAAAGCTATATATTTCATCACTGTAATATGCATTAGTGTGTTAGTGCTGGAGAACTGGACAGGGTCACCTGCCCTTAAAATGTGTGGAATGTTGCTTTGACTTAAAATGTTAAGTGTTTAAAAATATTTATTGCATGCAGATTGATATTCTTACTGACACCAACCAAGGAGAGCATTGAATTTTTTAATTAATCTGCTAATGTTCTATGTAATGATGAATGCAAATTGGGAAGGAACTGTCAGCAGAATTTTCTGCATATGAAGCTATGTGTTCACATGATTTGTTATCCATGTGATCCATAAACATGCACAAAAAATGAGAAAATAGAATTCCTGAAACCCTCACTGACATTGTTATCAGCTTTATAAGTTCTCTGCAAACCTGGTTAATGTGACCATACTTTCTATCTGATTATACTGTACATCATTTCCATCACCCATCATTTATGCTTAGCAACAAGAGCTTTGTTAGGTAAACAAGCTCTAATAACTCATGCTGAAGTTATCCCTAATAAAGCAAATTATGTAGCTGGAAAAGTTACTCTTACTGATTAAAATATGTTTGTAAAAAAATTCTGTTGGACTCTTCCCTTATCTTCTGTGATTCTTTCTGAAATCTAGTGCTAAGATTTTTTTTAATTGCAAACTAATTGTTTATTTTCTCTTTAAGTGTTTTAGTTGCATTTGGTTTACCTTTGTTGTTTCCTTTCTTTTTGAAGTCTTCTAGGTAGGATGAGTGAGCTTCATATCATCTGTAACTTTTGCATTTGTGCTTCTTTTAGGTGGAATTTTTAGTAGGCTTGTGTTACTTCTGTTATAAGAGCCTTATTTCATAATGCTACTTTTCACTGTAGTACTGAAAAGAATGCAGATTCACCTTTACTGATGAACAGCAGGTAGAAAATTAGTTATTTGAATAATTAGTTATTAGAAATTAGTTGTGTGGATTATTATAGTTTGCATTTTTTTTATTTTTAAATATGCCTAAAATGGAATGTCTTCTTTTGATGAAACATTTGGAATTTTAGACTGCAGTAAAAGGAAAGAATTTTGCTGATGACAGTAATTAGTCATCTAGTGAGAAGACATTGTACTGACAATCACAAAAAGGTCTCCACTATCTGCTGTCTTGTATATATGGCCTTGAAGAGACAAAGAACTTCCTTATTGCAAAAGTTGAGCATCTAATACACTGATGTACCCATTACTTCTCACATATTAAATCAGATAATGTTTACAGTGACGACTGATGCTCTTGTGAATTATTTTCTCTTTTAGTGATCTGGACATTCAGCTCTGTTTATGTGTATTAACACTTGAGATTTCTTTTTACTTTAGAAATTTGTCAGTTGCATTCTCTCTTACTGTAAATCATATTTGTAACTAAAACAATTTTGGTTCACATTTTATATTCATATAGAGACCATGAATCAAGCAACACCTGCAAGAAAACTGGAAGAGGTTCTTCACCTTGCAGAACTCTGTATCGAAGTGTTGCAGCAGAATGAAGAGCATCACTCAGAGGTGAGGCTGTAATTGCATTTGCTGTAGAGAATGGTTTGTTCCTAGATTTCCTCTCCGCTGATGCAAAGCAAGTCTGTCAAGAAACATTTTAGTTTTACTTTCTGACATATGTTTAAGGCAGTTCACATTTACAGAGGAATAAGAGACTTGAAGCTTATGTAAAGTGAAGTGAAATAAAGCTCTACTTCAATTCACTTGAATGAACTGTAGGTTTAAAAATGAAAATTAAAGAGCATAAAAAAGAGAAAGCATCTTTGTGCTGGAGGTGCTGAAATGGTATGGAAAACATTCATAGCCTTATACAGTTTTCCCTTCCAAATTTTCACCTGATGTTTAGAATAGAAAGAAAATATAACTGAATGCTGATTTTTCATGATGCTGTATAGATCTAGGTTGTAGATATAAAAACAATTATAGTTATAATAATCTCATTCCCATTGCTCTCCTGTTGATTGGAAAAGTATGCTTTTAAACTTGTGCTTTTAAAAATGACATTGTAAGGTAGAAGAAATTAAAAAAAACCAATTTTATGTTTCTTACTTTCACATCTTTTGCTTTTTGATGCAGAAACCATAATAGCTAGAATTCTAGCACATCTTATGTCAAGGAATTACAAAACTTACTTGGCCAGATGCACTTGTATATATTCATGAAATTTAATTAATAAATTAAATTTCTATGTTTTCTAAGGTTCAGGAAATTGTTTTTAAAATGTTCTCAAAAAACTCAATTAATATTTTTTTGGAAAATATGCAAAGGGATAAGCATTATTTAGTACATATAGTTATAACATATGATCATTCAAAACATCTGGTTTTATATCACACTATGGAATATGGTTTTTAGCTTACATCTGTCATGTGTGAACTTGTTATAGATGTTTTCTTTTCTACTGAAGAAACAGCTGTTTTGATGATTTGAAATTAATTCCCTGGAGGTCCTGTTCTACACTACTGTTGCCACTGTGTTACAGTGTAACGATTATTTAATAAAATGTATATATTGTGGTCTTTGTCTTGAGGACCTGAATGACTGTAAGAAAATTGGGCTTCTGTGGAAGAGAACACAGGAACAAAAGCCAGATCAAATCATGCATATATGATTAAGCATCTCTGTTCAAAGATCGCTTTCTATACTCCTTATTTGCAGTCAGAGTTGTGGTGTTTTTCAGAAGGATAAATATATTGCATGTGCCCTCAGAAAAATTTATTCAGCAGAAGTTCACAATCTAATCTAAGGTACCTTGAAAAGAATAAAGATTAAGCTAAGATTATTTGCTCCTTCCTTCATTTATGTATTAAATGTTCGATTTCACTGACATTTATAGGGCAATTTCAATATTAAAATAAATCTGAGAAAAAGATTGCCAAATTATATATTCCCTACTCAAAACTGAATATTAAGTATGGTGACTTCACATCATGATGTTATGCAAATGTTCAGTGTTTGATGCTCCAGTTGATGAAAAGGATCAACCATCTGTAAAATAATATACCACATTTTTTAATACAAAATTTTTTTTTCTTTCTTTTTAATTCATAACATTTACAAATTTCTGGGATTCCCAAAGGGAAGAGAGGTATGTGATTCCTGATGAACTATGCATTGTTTTACTCTGCTCATAGCATGGAACTGTGCATTGAACATGTAGCATAAACTGTTTTGATTTCTGGTGTTGTATAGCCACATTTATGTGTCTTCTAGCATCTAAGAACACCATTCTTCCTTTAATCCACTCAATGTTTCTGTTGTCCTAGAATGTATGTCACCAATTGCTAATTGCTTTTAGGCTATTATTATCCATAACAACTGGGCTGTTACATTTAGCTTTAATTTTTTTTCTACTCTTCTTTCTTGCTGCACAAGTAATGATGCATAGCTCTTGAGAGAGTCAGAAGAATTTCTGTCTGGGTTCAAAGTGTCATTTACGAACCGGAGGAAAATGGAGAGAAAATGTGCTCGTTTTCTAGTTTTGGTTTTCTTTGTTTTGAAGTTTTGGCAATATTTTCTGAAAAGAGCTTTGCTTGCTTAGAAGGGTCCTCTGTTGGTGCCTACATACATTTTTTATTTTCTTGTAGTTATTTTCTAGAGTAAGGAGCCTGTTCCTTTAATGAATTTCTACTTAAAGTTCATTAATAAAAAAAATCTTAAAGTTTGATGAAAAAGACTCCATTTCAAACTCTTGCCAAAGATTTTGAAGCTTCATTTCTCCTCCTCACTATGGTGCCAGTTGTCATCCTTCAATCCTGCCACTAGAACACACAAGGTATTTTTCAGTAGTAGCAGGGGATGCTCAGCATTTCTGTAAAACCTTTTCCAATTCATAATTTCTCCATTTACATCATGCCAAAAAGAATTACAGGCAGTCATCAGAAAGTCCATGATGCAAAAAACACATCTGTAGAGCACTTTACAGAAGTTACTTTTATTTGATGCATTTCAGAGCTGACTACATAATTCTACACCACCCAGGGCCTACATTTCATAAATTCAAGTGAAGATTTCTGTGAATTTATTTGAAGCTCAGCTCTTGTGCAGATCAAGCTATGTGTGTTCCATGTTGGCAACTCAAAAATATTCAAATTTATATATTCAAGATGAGTAGCATAAGTCTGAAAGCAATGACATCGTCCTGTGTTGCATGTGTAGGCATTTCTCACTGTCAGATATTCTTACAAACTCTGAGCAAAACACTCTCAGCAGGATTCAGTGTTCACCCTGTTTCATAAACTCCCTTCACCTTCATCTTTTAACTCCAGGATCCCAGAGCTCCCCCTGATCCAATGCTCAGCTCCAATACTGAAATTTAAAAGCCCAGATTTATGTGATGGTAAAAAGGTACAATAGTTATATGTCTTTAATGAAGAGCTGGCTTTACTTGCTGATAATGTTTTTCAGAGATTTTTTTTTCTCTTCTTTAAGGATTGCCTAAGAATATAAACTTTTGCTTTAGAAAACTTTCCAACATGTTAAGCTACTGAAAATGAGTATAGGCATTAGTGAACTTCTAAAGATTTATGGCATTTGCACAAGGAAAGCTGGATGTCTTCCTCAGAAGAAGCTGACATCTTTAAGGCAAAACCAGGAATTAAAAACACTCTCTAGCTGTTGAAAAAAACCCCTCAGACTTCAAGGAATAAAATTTCACAAAAAACGCCCCTTTTTGATTACCAAATGAATGCAAAATGATTTATTTTAAAAATCAGCTGCTTTAGAATTTATTGAAATCAAAAGAAACTTATAAGTCATTTTTTCAAGGGCAAGGCCTTCATGTTTTCTTCTGCTCTCTGCAAAAAAAGTTGCAGGTATTTATACTCCCTTTTTTATTTTTTTGGTGTTATATTTTTATTCTGATCATATCACCTTTCCCAAAATAATCTGTTTGATTTCTTTATTTTCTGATGCAAATTTTTATAAAATATTTTCTCATTTTTCACTTGGCCTGTTCTTCCTCCCCAGATGAACCAGGACATGACGTGACACTCAGATGTATTCTGCCATGGATAGAGCAGCTCTCTTTCCTTTGGCTCGTGTTTAGAAATTCTATTTTGTCATGTTTGCAGGCATTTGCTTGGTGGCCAGAACTGTTGGCTGAGCATGCAGAGAAGTTTTTATCTCTGTATTCTGTTGATATGGATTCAGCTCTCGAGGCACAGCCGCAGGACTCCTGGGACAGCTTCCCACTTTTCCAGCTGCTGAATAATGCCCTCAGAAATGACAGTAAGATCTTGATTTTTTTACCAACTGTTTGCATAAGATTTTTCAATGTATCCACACCTTAGAAATGTGTTTCTAAATAGGATAATGCTCAAAATAAAATTGAAAATGCCTGTTTTTGTGGTACATATCTTGGTGTTCCATTTCCTGCAAGCGGAGCAGTTTCTCTCTATCCTTGCCCCATTTCAATCCTTATTCTGGCTGTGCATTAACCACTTAGTATTCACAAATCACTCAGTTTTGAATCAATTATGTACAACTAATTTAAGAGGTATTGATAGTTTGCATTGACTCTATATTGCTTAAATAAAGCTGTAGTTTATATTTCCTTCTATACTACTTTCACAATAGTTATGTCTATAAAGTTTTGATAGCGTTAGCGTGAGTGGAATAAAATACACACAACAAATGTTCTGTTTGCAACCTTTGTTGGGCCAGGTGCAACTTCAGAAACTTATTTAAATTGCCACGGTTGCAATTGAGAAGGTTGCTGAAAAGGGTGCAGGAATTGTTCAGTCTTAGTGCAGATCTCAGAAGAGCTGGACTCCTGAAGGGTGGGTTGTGCACTACTTTAAATGGTATCTGATCATCTAAAATTCAGGTTAAAAATCTGAAGCCTATATTCAGATGGGACATTCAGCCTATTTTCCTACCATCATACATTTTCAGTTTAGTAAGCACATCTCTAGTTATGCTATTGTAATGGGTTAGCACTGGCCAGATGTTAATGCACCCATGAATATATGGTTTTTTCCCTAACAACTACTGTGGGATGTGATCAGGAACAGAGCAGAGCAGGCCCAAAAATTGAGAACAGAAAAACAAACTTTATTACATTACATAAGAACAGAAATAGAAAAGGGGGGAAAAAAAAACAACAACAGAAATTAAAATTTCCTAGAACATTTCTTCTCCTCCCCTAATTTCTACCCCTTAAATGTTACCCTCCATGGACCAAAAACCTAGGGTTTTAAATCAAACAATCAACACTCAAAAAAACTAATCTTCAATTCAGCAAGGGAGAGAAGAGTCTCTCTTGCACCCAGACTGCTCCTCAGAAAACACAGGTCCACCCTTATGGGTTTCCATGTCACCCGTGGCACCGCCCGGAGAAGTCTGCCAGGGTGACACTCTCTTTTCCATGTCCAGTGCTCTCACTACTGTCTATGGGCTAAAGCTGCATACAGGGCTCTTTTAAGGATGCTTGCATGCCGAGCTCTCCCCATCTTTCCCCTGGGGCTGAGGGTTTCCTCTCTGAGGGCAGAGGGCGCCACCACACCCTCTTCCTCTCTTCTCTGCTTGCTCCACTGCAGCAAGCTGAGCTGGCTACATCCACCCCACAATGCAGTTTATGTTCAAAAGAGACTCAAGTTCAGTCTATGGCTAACATTATGCAATAAAAGTCCAGCCTAAAAGCCACTCCTCTTCATCTCTGCCCATCTGGGGTTCTTTTCATCGTCCTTTATCATCTCAGTCCCAAGCTGTCTCTCTCTCTCTTCTGAAGCCACTAGCCATGAGAATCAATGTCTGGGAAAAGTTTCTTTCTGCCAAGCAAGGGTTAACAGTTTCTATCTCTCGGCAGGGTGCAGGCTCAGGCACTCCCAGGCTCAGCAACTCCCACCTGGCTGGGCATCTTCTCCCGGAGGGGGGAAGGGGAAGACACGGAAGGCACTTCCACAGTTTTCCACCCCTCCATCCTGGATGGGGCCAGCTCAGCTCCATTCCTGTTCACTCTCTCCCCCCCCCCCCGGGGCTCCAGCTTACCTCAGCCCAGCCGCATGGTTCCCCTCAGCCCTGCCACATGGTTCCCCTCAGCCCTGCCGCATGGTTCCCCTCAGCCCGGCCGCATGGTTCCCCTCAGCCCGGCCGCATGGTTCCCCTCAGCCCGGCCGCATGGTTCCCCTCAGCCCTGCTGCATGGTTCCCCTCAGCCCGGCCACATGGTTCCCCTCAGCCCGGCCGCATGGTTCCCCTCCCCCACTCAGCCTAAAGCTGAGCAGGGGAGGAGGCGAAGATATTTCCCTGCTGAAACCAGAACCTAAAAAAGGCAGACCCTCTGGGAGTCCTTGCTCTTAACCCCTTGTGATCTCAGAGGCATGTCGAAACCTCCCAGTGGCTACTCCAGGTGCCAGCATAAAACCTGACCACTGATTGGTTTGCTCACAACTTCCTAGAAAATTCACCTCCCCCTCAAACCAGGATAGCTATTACATGCACGTAAAACAATTCTTTGGTTTCTGAAAACTGTGTAGGTATTTTACAGTAGTCTTACATGAAGGATTTGGGACATCAATTTTAACTTTATTGTTGTGTCATTTGTGTTCCTTTGAGCTTTGGTTCCAACCTGAGAGAAGTGTTAGAAACAAACAAGGGTTGTTCTCACATGCAAGTGATTACTAAATAGGCTGCTGATTTTTCTTTCCTTAAAAGATTTCCTAAATTACTAGAATAGGCTTAAGAAAGACATTCTATGAAAATTTTCATGTTAAAGCAACTATTACAAATATTGTGGAACTTTAACTGAAGGACATCAAACAACTGTTGTATGAAATGTCACATCTGTATACCAATTTCAGTAATTCCCTAATGGTAATAGATATATTAAATGATAGTTTCTGGCAGGTGAAAGCCATCTGGAAAATTACACACTTTTTCTTTTTCCAGAATACTGGAAAGCAACCATGGAAATTAGTCACCTATTAATCAGTGGACATGTTAGCAAGTGGCAAGTGACCATTCTACCAAGAAACGATTCCCAAGTGGAACATACCTCAGTGCTTATTCTTTAATTAACAGCCTTTTCAGCTTGTAACTGCATTAAAAGCATTAGTAAGAGCTTCCCATGCTTATGTAATCAATTTTACAGTCTTACAAGTCTACATTCAAAAGAAATGATTCTGACTTCACCCTAAGGGAAAATCTTTTCCTGAAAACTATCACCTTCATAAGGATATATTTAGAAAAAAAAATCTAAAAAGGGAAAAACTGGAATGTGGTCTCATGAGGATAAAAAGGCTAGTGTTAATAATTAACAAGGAGAGTGAAGTGGAGTAAATTAACCATAATAGAGCCCACAGTGACTGGCAAAGTCACCTCTCATTATCAAAAAACTCATTAGGAAATGAAGAAGTGGAAATCCCACTGGGTTATTCTCACTCTCTGGCTATATCAGAGATTACTTTTCAGACTTCTTTCAAATCAAGAACAGTTAGGTCACCATATTGCATATTAGGTTAATCTTCACTGAAATTTGGAGGACTGACACCTGCATGTTATTCTATCTCAAGAGCATTAAATGAGCTCTAAACCTTTGGTGTATGAATCAGTTTTCATATAAACCTGACAGGAGAGAACTTCTAACAATAAAGAAACAATCTTACATTTACAGCATTAAAGAAAACTTGCAAGTAAAACTATTTTCATAACTACATCACTGAAGTATAATAAAAGAACCTCTGAGATATTCATCTGTATTAAAATAATAGTGAATGTTCTATATTACAATTTGAAAATCCTTGTGCAAGATTTGAGATGAATATTCAAAGTCAATATTCAATTAATAAGGAGGAAAGAAATGCCTTTTACATTTTGGTGTATATTTTTTCTATGAAAAGAGGGGAGTATGGGGAAGTCCTGACTGAAACTTCTCATTTCTTTCATGAAGGACTCCATTTTGCATCCCCTTAAGACTCTCTTTTTTTTTTTTTTTTTTTATCTTGTTCCACAAGGCGGAGTACATCAGTGATTGCATTCCTGTTTAGTCTAACTGAAGAACTTTAAAAAAAATGGAGGGAGGGAGGAAGATGATCTTCCCATCTTGTAAAATATTTCAGCTACATAAAGTAGCTGAACTAACAAAAAGTGATTTAAACTACAAAAAGCGATTTTAAAAAATTATATTCACTGTGGAAATGAATAATAGTTTTAAGATAAATTTCTTATGATTTTCAAATTGTAAATATTTGAAAAAATTATTGTAGCTGCCTTTATAATATACATTTTAATGACCTCCAGAGTTGCTATTGTCCACACACAATTACTCCTGACTCTGTAAAGGTTTGCAGATTGTACAGTGATAGCAGTACTCAATATCTCTCTATGATATCAGAATTATTTTTTCCAGAATTAAATATTCATAAAGGGAAGAAGAACTTAGCTGTCCCAGGATTGTGTCTTATTTTCTGTAGTTACTGTGCTACTTTTTGTCCACAGAGCCTATAAATTGTGTTATGAAGGGGCCTGCTTTAGAGGGCAATTTACTTTCTGTAGTTATTTAATTATTCAGATTAATCTGGTTTTTAGTGCCCGAAAGACAGACATATTAATTCCTCTTCATTTAACATGCTGTGAGTGACATATTTTAGTGGCATATGCCTAGCTAGATGAATTGTCTAGATATTTTGCTTGTTTTAGAGGTTTTCCCACTCTGTATTCAGTATTCTGACCATTTCCTCACCAAGTTTTCTCTTCAAGTGTCCCTTACTGACACTTTGTCCTGTGCTATAGCTCAGCACTATTGCATCCTTGGCACGAACCGGTCAGAACCAGGAGCGTTGGAAAGGTAACTGATGATCCGCATTCCCCCTCCAAGCGTTACTCACTGGAATGTTTGTGCACTGCTCTCACTGTGCCACGGTCTGCTCTGACTGGCAGAGTCTGATGAAGCTGATTTAGGAAAAACAGCATGCTGAGTGTTAGCCTCTTGAAAGGGATTCTCTGATAGGTTTTTTGGCATATTTGTTGCTAGTAGCAGAAGAGCAAACACCACCAAAGACAGAATCATCACCTTCCTGCTTTGTTACAGCCTGTGTACTACTTTTGGACTAGGATTTATGTATAATATTGTGCTCTGTCTTAAGCTACAGGGTAGAGTTAGAAAACAGCTTGGAATTGAGGTAATCAGAGCAAACTGTATACCCACCCCAATACCTCAAACCTTACACTTCTCATTCATTGTAGAGGGTATCTTTTCTTAGACTGGGGACTCAGACCTATTAGGAGCTTGAATGTTATGTTTGAAATCATAACATACCTTCACATAAAAGCTACATGTCTTGGTTACTGATACTGAGAGTTTAGCTGCATTATGCCTTTCCAGAATATTCAGTAATCATTTTTCCTAATGGGACTTTACACAAAGGTAAATTGTGCAACAATCTGTTTATGTCACTCCATTTTGTAAAGTTTAAATAAATTTTAACCTTGCTTTGGCAAAGTAAACCTCTAAAATTCCCTTTTTAAAATATGTCTTATTTGTAAAAAAACAAGATAATTTCCATATAAATTGGGACACTTGCAATTTTTACTGCCGTTTAACTTAGCTGATCGAGAAATTCTCTGTGGAGGCAGAATTTAAATAGCAAATGAATGGGAATACATACTTTCTTTTCACACGTCATTGGTTGAGTTCCAATTGCTACAAATATAATATGGATCCTCAAGGATATTTCCATCTTGAAATATACTCCTTCTTATTTTGGATTCAAAAACATACAAGAAAATTCAAGTTATTTTTTCCATAGAATCCTATGAAGCGCAGGATATTTACAGACTCTCTGACAGAGTGCTAGTTTTGTCAAAGAAAAAGAGACTCATGTTAATCTGTGTCGTTCTTCCCTGCCTTTGATTCTGCAGAAGCTCTCAAGGACACCATGACATGCTGACGCCAGGATAACTCTTAAGATGTGCCTGTAATAGTAAAAGCAATAGAAGGAAGTCTCACTTCTTCTGTGGTATACAGGCACAGTAGATTTATTTCCTACTGTTAGAGATGAAACCTCATTCCAGCACCGAATAACTAGACTTTAGATTCATCTCTGATATTTTCTTGTCATACATTAATATATTTCAGCTAATATATTTCCTAATATGGAAAAAAAAAGTGATCATTTTCTTCTTCAATATTTCAAGAATATCTACTTCAGGGTTCTGTTTCTGTTCCCATAATGTGTTTTCCTTTAATATTGCCTAAGCATTACCTTGCTTTGGCATAGGCTTTCTTTTTATTGTTGCTTGTGTGAATATGAGATGGCTCATATGAAGAGGGTGTGGGGTGCCTATATTGAAAAGACAATGGAGAATTAAGCTGCATAGCTTTGAAGACAAGTGGTAGTTGAGGGATCTGAAGTGTGGATTTCTTCAAGGGTCTCTTGTTTCCCTCCTGCTTTGAAGCACAGATGGTACCTTTTGGCAAGATCAGTTTTAATCATAGGGTAGAGTGCCCTGAGTCTGATGATGATACTCGGCTAGATCACTTATCCCTGTGCTCCCAGTTCTTTCTCTGCCCTGCACGAATCCTTGATGGAGATCTCCAAATGGGTAAAACAGAGCTGCCATGTCCTGAACCCTGGGAAAACAGAATGCTCAGGGAGTTGTTGATCCAAGACAGTTCTCTTATGAGTGTGTACCCATATACAGAGGAAATTCCATGGAGGTGAAGTGACAATAAGTCTTGGCATAATTTTGGAAAATTTCACTTCCCTGTAAAGACTGGTGTCATGATGTTAGGAAAATTATTCAGCTTTTCAAGCTGAACCACCGTTATTGCTTGTGACTTCTTAAAATTTCATACTGGCTTCAAAATAACAAGTCACCCTCCTGCCCATGAGGCTTCATTACTGTAATTCCCAGAGCAGTGCTTGTAGCAGAGCATTTCTGCGGTGTGCTCAGAAAACATTGAGCTATAAGCTTATCCCTTCAAGTAACTGTGACTGCCTGATTAATCACAGTTCTTCACTGGTTCACTATAAAGCAGCAAGATTGATTTAATTGGCACAGTTGTATTCTTGTTATTTTTCAACTCAAAGTTGCCTTGAAAACTCAGCCTAATATGCAAATGAATCCCAGCAACCTGTTGTTTCTCAAAGGCAGTGCTCCTCAGCTGTCTACTGTGCAACCTTTGTATTAATATCCCAATCCTCCTCAGTCAGTTTTGTTGCTGGTAAAAGGTGCTGTAGTTTTAAGATATATAAAACAATTATAAACAGAGAAAAATAGCACTGTTTTAAATTCCTGATATATAAATAATAAGACAGACCTAACTAGTTAACAATCATTTTGAAAAGCGGTGTAAATAATGGACTCACAGGTACTCTCAAGGGTGGATTCTCAAGTGTTTAATAAAGAGATGATCCTACACCTCTGCCTTTTTCTCAGTGGAAACACTAATAATCCCTGCCTGCTACCTGGCTGCCTGTTTTTATAAAACTTCACATATCTGGTATCTCTATCCCTGTGTCTAAAGTGGTTGGAAATTAGCTGAAAGTTAAAAATTCTTAGCAAGAAAGGCAGTTACACAAAACCAGAGAGAGCTGATCATATAATATTGTTTCCTCAGGTAAAGGTGATTGATATAGTATTTCCTATTACCCTGAAAGGATGTTTTCAAGAAAAGTGTTTTTTGCTTTCAGATCACTGTATTCAGGAAAAAAAGTAACATAATGTCCAGACATTCAGCAGCAAGGGCACATCCTTGCAGTACAAGTAGCAACAGGGGACAGAAACTCGATGGCAAGTTTTCCTTGTAGTCTCCATCTCTCACAGGTTCAATTTGGGCTGGACATCATTCAGGAATGGAAGGCAAAGTAGCTTCTGGAAGTTATAGAAATTACTTTGACATGTTAGACATGGAGTGGCATTAGTAGTAGAACAAAAGGGATTGTCATTTTAAAGGATGGTGTCCACGATGAGTCCTGTGACCCAGGCTTGTCTACTTAGGAAGAGGAGGAAGCTTCCTCAAAATGTGGTTTTGGTGCCTGTCCAATTATACAAGGAGTCTGTATGCTGGAATAGGTGGGAGGAGAATTCTACAAAAGCATTTAAAACAACAGAATACAGACGAGAGAAAATGAGGATTGCCAAGATCATGAAAATTTCTCTCTGTGGCTGAGCTTCTATGATTTCCATATACATATGGAAATATTCTTGTAGGTCCTAATAACAGTGCTAGATTAAAGGGTGAACACAGACACATTCAAAACATGAAACATATATTCCCTTGGTGTGTTGGGACATCAGAGTGATAAGAGTTAGCGTTTGCTGAGAGAACACCTCAGGGAATAGAGAGACAAGCAACCTAATTTTCAGATTTTGAGCATGTTCAGTTTGCATGTGTATGCAGTTTTTCATGTAATAAGTCCCATTTGCGAAGTAGGTAATATTCTACCGCTTATGGATGGCAATCAAATACTTTTTTCCCTTTGTTTGGGTATTTTTTGTTCTGTCTTGGCACAGAAGTAATGAACGAAGTTCAGCAAAACATATTATTAATTTTAAGGAGATGCAAAAAGGTTCAGGTTCAGTAAAGAACTTCAGTATATACCTAGTTTTCATTACACTGTCCTTATGGAACACTTCATTTATCTTTTCTGAATTGTATTTCAGACACAAGCTAGATCTTATAATGCCTTTGTGTACTAAAACATTTTAAGATACACTTCTTCCTCGAACAAAAGGTCTGACATTTTTGTCTCTTGTTTGTTTTTTAAAGCACTTTTGTGCAATGGAAAGTTTCATAAGCACTTGCAAGAAATTTTTGTTCCCATGGTCGTCCGCTACATTGATCTCATGGAATCATCAATTGCCCAGTCCATTCACAGAGGTCTTGAACAAGAGTCATGGCAACCTGTCAAGTAAGTGCTTTTTACAAAATCTGAACAAAGCACCTGCCTGTAGCTTTCTGTCTAATAAGGGGTTCTCCCCTGTTGTCCTCTAAATATTCTATTTTTTATTGTATTCCTACATTGTTTATTTCTTCACAGGAGCATCACCAACAGTCTTCCTAATGTAGCTCTTCCAAAAGTTCCAAGTTTGCCTCTTAATCTTCCACAAATACCTAACTTTACTACACCAACCTGGATGACTTCTTTGTATGACTCCACGTGTGTATTCTTCAATAACTTTCTGACTGTATGTCAGCTCTGCATGGCCTTGCTAGTGTTCTGTGCAGCTGTATTTGGATTGCATGGTGTTTATCCTCTCTTAGCTGGAAATTGTTGTTTCTTGGGACTGAGCCAAGCATGGACTGTTAGTGAGTTGCGCTTTCTAGTGCATTAAAATGTAGCAGTTTTAAACCTGGTAACTTAGAAAATCAACTTGGCAAAGGTCTGCCATAGCAGGAATGATGTTTAATACTCTAAACAACCTAATGACTTCTTTGAATTAATAAGCAGTGGAGAACCTTTTGGATGATTGATTTTAGATGGTGGTTTTGTAAAATGAGGCAACCCATTATATTTTTTGCATGGGTTTGAATAACTCATTTTATAGTGGTTCTGAAAGTAATTGATTGTAAATATTGCCATCAGATTAAATATCCATGTTACAGTAGGAAAATAGTAAAATGTTAATAAGTGCCAAGAATAGAAGTACATCCCTTTCTTTGTCTGCTTGAAAAAAAAATATTTCTTTCTGATTTTTCCCCAATATCTCAGTGCTCTGTGGGAATATTCCCATTGTTACAAGTCTGATTTCTGCGTGAGGACACATTAATATATGTTAGAGAAAGGCTCAAGAAATTTAGCAGAAGTTATATTAGGAAAACATGAATGTGAAATTGTTCAAAAAACACACATTAAAAACACATATGTTGAAATTATCATTTCAAGACAAGTGTGGTCTTTTCAAATTTTATGACAGACTCCTAAATAGTATTAGATCTATTTCTGCAAAAGATAATACAGTCTTAGAATACCATGTTAAAAGGGTATTGTATCATCCAGCTTTTCTTGGCTAAAGCATGGTCTACGATGGCCTAGCACCCTGTCCAGACAAATTTCAAAAATGTGCAATGCTGGGGAATCCACCATTTCCTCTGGAGGAGATTATTCCAATGGCTGATTTCCTTATTTTGAAAAATTTCCTCTACTTTCTAATCGGAAACTCCCCAGAAGTAACTCAAGCCCATTATCCCTTGTCTTGTTCATGTGAGTCCTTGTAAAAAGGGGTATTATGATTGTTGTTCTGCTGTTAATTCCCCTAAAAAGTGACAGAATTCCTCTTAATCATTGGCTTTGGTGCCTTTTGTATTTACTATAGTAATGCTAGGTTTCTCCTGATGTGCTTATGCAAGTCATTTCAGCTTTGAATACAAACTAATTGGCCTTCTGGAACTGAAATTCCTTTCTGTTATGCCCCGGTTTTCAAAGGTCACTTTTTTTTAAAGAATAGCTTTCAGAGTTAAGAGTTGCTAATCTTGGATGTGCTCTTGTAGTCTGCTTTCTAGCAGCTCCATCCAGAAAAAATAAATTTTCTAGATGAAATTCCATGTATTTTGAATACTGAATTTATAATTAATACAGATTTTGATTGGAGGATTATGGTTGTAGATCTTTCCTAAATGAAGGGTTTGCTGCATCAATATATTCCTAGACTCTGTTGTCAAAAGACATGAAAGCATAGTAAAATTGAGTCATGGGCTCCTCCCTCTTGCACATGTTCTTATATTTAGTTTCATGGTACGTATGACCCAGTATGCATAAAATCCTAAGCCAGCCAGTGAGGTTTTCGTAGCACTTGGTGAGCAGTGAGGTTGGCATGCTGTAAGCACTCACCAGAAGCAGCTCTCATTCTGCTGCTTTTCAAGAGAAGTGGGCGTGAGCAGTGTCTCTTACTGTGGTTGTGACCTTTGTAAGGCCCCCATCCCCTTTCAGCCACCTCACACAGCATTCAAGCAGAGATCTGCCATGGTGCTGTCTCTGATGGAGGTACCTCTTCATGTTCTTTCCCCAAAACATAGAGCTTTGAGGTTATATTTATAAACTATGTGTGTATTGATAGTCTCGATCGCAGGCAGCATTAAGTTACCTTTGTAATACTGTGGTATTCAGGCAGTATTTTAAGAATCAGCCTATCTGCATTCTACTGAAGAGGCAAGTAAGTTCTCAGAATGGTCATGTATTTGGGTAAAAAAAAACCAAAAAACAATAGCACTGCAAGCCACTTGTTCCTTCTCCCACGCTAAGAAGTTTCCTTTTTCCTTCTGGTAATGGTGGCTCAGTTTCTGGTACAGGAAGTGGGTCACTTTCACTATTATGTAAAAGAAAGGAGGAGAGTTTTATTTTCTGCCTCTTCTCCCATCTCAGCTTTTTCAGGGAGAACTCACTAGTTAAATTCTTCCACAAGGAGTAACCCAATATATAATACCTGCTAAGGTATACTTCCACAAGGAGTAACCCAAAAATACCTGCTAAGCAAAATCCAGAGCTTCTTGACAGTTTTCCTTTTCAAGGTGATGAGCACCCCAGCTTAGATGGACTAGAGGGGTACACTGAATTATACATATAGTCAGCAGAGTCATCTAATTCAGGAGCACAAGTAGACTCCTTCTGTCCACTGCTTCCCTCAAGTCTTTCCCAATTCACCGTGCTTGCTCCTCCTGGCCACAAAACTGGTGATTTGGCAAGAAGATGACTATGTGTATATCAGAGTTCTATTGGACTTTCCTTTTTCTCTTTGGAAGGGATGATTTTTGATAATTGATAATTAATCATTATCAATTTGAATTACACAATAAAGAATTTAGAGTCAGAAAGAATGAAAATGAGTAGTCTGTGGGTCAACTGTGTTAAAGGCTGCTAAAGTCCTCTGTCTCTTTTATCTTCAATAGAAAGAGATTTATTATTCTCCAAACTTTACTAATGTTTGTGTCCATGCTCTCAAGCTCATGTTTAAGTATATTCATATTCAATAGAGCTATTATGTGCCTACATAATAATTTCACTGAAGAGAAAGAAGTGAAAATATATTCACAGTTGGGCATCCATTTGTGTGCTTTATTAATAAAAATAGATTTTCCCCATTTTCACTTTAAAGTTGCTACAACTCTCTTGAGCATTACCAGCAAAGATTGTTTATATTTTTTTAATTAATTGTTTCTTTTTTTTGTCCTTGATCATTTGTTTTGGAACAATAAATATATGCTACTTATAAGTTTATTTAGCAAGATCATTGCCTTCTTCCAAGATAATTTTCTTTTTTGGCATTGGAAAGTGAGATATGAAAAGGGGAAATTGTTATGAGTAGTAGTCTGTTTTTCTTGATTGGTCTCTGGAGAACATAATTCAGAGGACATGTTGGCTAGACATTTAGGGCACTGTGGATTACTGTTCCATTTGGCTGAAGATAATCTTAAAGAGCAAAAATGTTTGAATATTCTGTAAAAGCTTTCAAGCAGCCACAATCAGTTTTTTCTTACTCACTTATTCAAATAAACTATTTTAAATTGCTCTTCATATTTTAAATACAAATTTTTTGCGTCTTCTGGACTTGGCTTTTAAGTTAAATATTTGGATGATTTTAATTGTTTGTGGTTTAATTTATAGATTATTCTTTTCAGTGCAGATGTTACATAGTGTCACTAACCAGAACTAGTGTAGATACACACCTGAGGTTCTCTGTTGCTATCTGGTGCCAGTCTAAACATCAGCTTCAGGAAATTTCAAGGCTGGAGAAACCTGGAATGAGATATATGCTTGTAGGAGAATAGTCTTGTCTTGTCTTCCACTCAGAAGCAACATCAAAGGAAATGTGTCTTCTATATTCTTCCTGCTGTGGCTCAGCTATAATGAGTGATGAGAGAGACAAGGCTGGAGCAGTCCCAGTGCTCCAATAATGATGCAGAGGGAGTTGGTCTGAATATGTCTGAGCTCCTGTGCTGGACCTCTCTGTGTATTTGTGAGTGCTGAATGAGTCAGGAGTGCCACATACATTCCTGTCACAGAGCTTTATCTCCAGTAAAGTGCTAGGAGGCCATGGCCTGCATTTCTAAGGATGGGTATTTAAAAGTATAGCCATAGGACTGATGGCATAGTGAAATCTGGCTGATCTGCTTTCTCTGGAATAAGGAGTTTTGAATATCTTGGTCCTATTGAGCATTCTGGAAGACAAATTTATATTGTGGGGCAAATTTCTTTCCTTCCAAAAATATTAATATACAGTAAGAAAGAAGACTTAACTTGTTTTGGTTGCTTGATCCTTGAGCCTCACTCTTGAGCTAAGAGAAGTCATGGGGTAGCTCTGTCCTCAATGTCTTTGAGGGACTTGACATTAACTGATGCTTGCAAAAGTTCTGCTCCATCCCTCCACTTCATCTGCTGGTGAAAAGTGGAGAGATGGGGCAGAGTGCAACTGACACTGAAATTACTGAAAATCCTGTTCTGTTGAAGAAATTGTCTTTCTCAGCCCTGAATATATATTTTGAGACAGCATAAAGAATAAAACCCTGGAGTTCACAAGCTGGAGGCTGACAAGAGATGTAGTGCTTGTGCCATGTTTTGTAAGAGGTCCTCACAAAAGGCTAGTGGGTAGGATCTCAGTAGTAACCTTAAAGAAAAATCGCAGTCATTTGTAAAATGATCATCCCTGTCCTTGGTATATTATAGAAGAATTGAAACCAGCTGCTTTTGAATCTTTTGGTTGATTGATAATATTCTTAGATATTTAATACTTATATTTTCATATCCCAAGCCACCCTATGGAGTTTCATATGTAGTCAAGAAATTATTCATTCTGCATTTACTCTGGAGTCATTTGTGGAAGTATCTTGCAACCAGTGTACTTTATTAGTGGACTGTTTGGCTAATTGCTACTGCTTACATGCCTGGCAAGCCCAGTGGGAAGCTGCCTCTTTCAGCTGTCAGTGGATAAGTGAATTAAGGCTGCATGCCTAGGAGGCTATATGATGTCTTTTTCTTTTTTTTTTTTTCTTTTTCTTTTTCTTTTTTTTTTTTTTCTTTTTTTTTTCTTTTTTTTTTTCTTTTTTTTTTCTTTTTTTCTTTTTTTTTTTTTCTGCATTCAGTGGGATGTAAGAGCTAAAGACATAAAATCATTTAAAAGGGACCTCTGAAGATTCCTGGTCCACTTTCCCAATCAAAGTGTGACCAAGTGCAAAGTTAAATTCCCATTAGAAAAAATGGGAATATAATAGGATGCTCATAATATTTGCCTCTTTTAATCCCTGATAACCTTCTCTTACTGCCATAACCTGGTTAATAAGAATGGACAACTAGAAAGTATCTGAAAGGTTGTCTTGGCCAGCGAAGCAGGCGAGTTTGTGCTTAATTTTAAAACTATGGATAACTATTACAGTTTTAAAAGAAAGAATGTCAATTCAGTTTCCTGGTTGATCAATATTATTCCCTTCTTTAGAGCAAAGTAGCTTTACCATAAACATTCAAATAAAAACTTTAAGCCAACAATGTCTCCTGTCCCTTCACAAAAAGAAAAGGTTTTCAAATTATGGATACAGATTCAGTCTTGATTTGAATACCAGAATTGCTCCTGTGCCAGGAAGACATAAAATCTGAGTTTAGCTCTTCTTTTGCAGCATTTAGCACACAGACTAGACATTTGGTTTTGGATGTGTAAATCAGGAACAAACAATTTCTGTTGTAGCACTTTATTTTCTTTCCTCATCTAATTAGTATAATGTGTTAGTCAAATTCAAATGTCACTGCACAATGTTGAATAAAAAATTGAAGGATGAAAACTCAAAATTATATGAAAAGAGAACAAATAAATTAGTGTTTCTCACAGAATGAATTCTTCCATTAACCTTTGCTTGTTATTGCATTTATTATAATTGTGAAACTTTATTTGGTAGTCTAATTAAACAAAATTAGAGTGGCTACTACTACAATGTAGTAGTAAACAAAGTAGTAAATGTACATAAAAATATATTTATGTTATTATGAATACATTAGTCCTCCTGAGTCCTAAAGAATTTCCTTTGTAATTCCATCAGGCAAAAAAGAAACACTATGGGAGAATAAAAAATGGCTAAATTTTGTGATCTGATGATGAAAATGATTAGGTTTTTTTCTTGAGAAAGTTTGGTTTGTTTTCTAGAAAATACGTGTTTTTATCAACACTTATAAATACTGAGATTGTCCCATTTCTGTCCCCATATGATTTGTCTTATTTTTTACCTCAATCATCTCAAAACTTGATTTAGTCACTTTTGAATCAGATAAAGTCTAAACAAAGCATCTACAGCTTCACTCACTGCCAGCGTACACAGCAGATGCAATGATATCTTCAATATTTGCTTGTCATATAACTGAAAAAGCAGTCTAACAGGATGCTAACTTTTCCAGAAGTTTGGGTTGTTATTTTCTTTCTATTCCTTAATTAAACTTAGTGATGTATGTAAGTGGTCCCTCAACAGGTAGAACTCCTGTGCAAGTTGTAACCTTAGCAGTCCCATGGGCCTTTTTCCTGTTTCTGCTGTTTTCTTTCAGGACCACAATACAACACTAAATTAACAGTTACTGTGTAACATAAGTGGGGAAAATATCGAAATAATATTGAAAAAGCCTAAAAAGAGTATTGGAACTGTGGAGTCTCCTGCTGTGCACCATGAGGGTGTCAAACCCTGCACCACTGAAGCCAGAGGCAGAGCTGGTGGCTCAGAGGCAGGAGCCCTGCTCCCAGCTTGGCACTGCCTGCCTGTCCCCCGGCCCGGCCCGGAGCCGCGCTGGGCGCTGCAGTGACAGCGCTGGCTGGGGCCGCCGTGGGGCAGAGGAGCAAGGGGAGAGGGGGTGTGTGTGGAAGGGGATGGGTGCGGGTGTGAGACTGGGGCAGTGCTCCTGCTGCAGCCCTGCTGCAGCTTCAGAGCCCTGAACAAGAGCAGTGCTCTAATTCACCTCTCTGCCTCTGCTGACCCGGCGTGACCCGGTGGCAGTGCTGCTGTCTGAGGGGTGCAGTAGGTGGTCAGATATTAGAGGTCCTCTCTGTTTTCATTTCATTTGTTTCTGAATCTGACCCTTCTCTGCCCTGAGCACAATCAGTGCTCACTGATTCCTTCAGTGAGAGCTGGGGTCACTTAACACCTTGATAATTCTGTTCTTTAGCATAAGGCAGAAGAAACAAAATGATAGTAGTGACGACGTATTTAAACTGTTTGGATCTGAAATGGGACTGTCAGGCTGAGTTTTGGTTGCTTGTGCCACTCACATCCTGGAATTCAATGTTGCATAGTATACACTAATCTAAACGGTAGCTCAGGCATAGCAGTACAAGACATCATGAAAATGTAATTAATCTGTGTTGACTGTGGAAGTGTAAATGAATTTACTGCTTAGTTTAGCTTTAAGTTGTTGCACTTTATCACAAGCAATTGTATTTAAATTTAGCAGCCAAACCGGGGGGGAGAACTTTAAAACATTATGGGCAGTCTGAGGTGGTATAGAGCCATATTAATCTGCTGGTTTTGTTTGTATACACCAATTTCTTTAAATAGTTTCTCTTCTCTGTTTTTTTTCCCCACCTGGATCTGATGCTATTCCCTCAGTTAGAATTCATGAGCATTTATCAAGGGACTATCTGTCTGGTTATCTCTTTTACAATATTAATACTAGCATCCTCATTTCTTTGGCAGACTTATCTACCAGAGTTATGAATGCAAGAAAATATATGCACAAAGTCTTGTATTCACTATATTGAAAATATCCTTACTAATCCTGTACTCTATGTTTTTCCTATCTTGATCTGAAACTTGAGCTATTTCATTTTCCATGCTCCCCAACATCCCATCTACCTCCCTATCCTGCCTAATTTTTCAGCTGACAAATGAGAAATCATTCCCTTTTTTCACCCTAAGGGGATATGTTTTAAGTTTCCCACTACCATTTTCACTTATTTCATTTCACTACCATTTTCATTTATTTTTAAATAAGAGCAACTGTGCTAAAAGATATAGGGAAATGAAGGAGGAAGGTGGTGTGATAAGGAAATCTTATTACCTTAATTATGTGGCAGCTGGGATAGACATCCATACATTTATCTTCTGTTTCTTGGGGGCTTTGTTTTATTTTGTTTCTTATAGCAATGGATCAGCTACATCAGAAGATCTTTTCTGGAAACTGGATGCTCTGCAGATGTTTGTTTTTGATCTTCACTGGCCAGAACCAGAATTTGCCCACCATTTAGAGCAGAGACTGAAACTCATGGCCACTGACATGATAGAAGCCTGCGTTAAAAGGTACAGTGTAAATGATCACTTAAAAACTGGGAGAGATTTAAAAATTAACACAGGAGGGGTCATGCTGGCTTGCAGAGGTACATCTGTACCAGAATCTTGTCACAGGAATCAGGATAATTCTATAGAGATCATGACTTGTATTTATTTATTTCTGACAATTTGCCAACATCTAGGAAGTACGAAGGAGAATTTCTCTATCTGTTGTGCATAGACCCTTGGAAGTGAATAAGTCAAATTTGTTTTTTTCTATTCCATATTAGTGGCAAATATTAACAGAACTCAGAATTCTGCTTCTTTTTGCACATTTTCCTCCCCCTTTACTACATTATTCTTCATGTTCAGTTAACAATATTATTTAATTCGTCAATTTTAAATTACTTTCTCTAAGAAATATATTACAAACTATAGAGTCTACAATATTTCTGCATTTATACCACAAACAAAAGAAGGCTGGCTGATAGTCAGCCAACTGAAACTAGGTTTTATAATGCTAAACTTCTGAAAATTACAGAAAATGTAGTGCTCTTTTTCCTTGAGCTTATCTTACCATTACTGTATATTCTTTTAAATTAACTATAGGTGATCTGAAAAGACTTCTACCATAGCTTTAAATAAATATCACTGAATTTAGAAGAAATATCTGTATGTCTAAAAAATTTACAGAGAAGTACAATCAGGTGCTTCAGAAAGTTTAATCTGGACATATAAAAACACAGATTTTTTTAAAATAATAGAATAGGGGAAAATAAATTCTGTACATAATTTTTGTTAATCATAAAATGTACAAAATTGATAAGAAAGGCTAAACAAGCAGAGGATCTTTACAAGTGAGATAGTATTGCATTATTTTCTCTAAACACAGTAGGAAAAAGTAGCCTCTCAGGCTAAGGATAAAAGCCTGTTGCTAGAGCTAGAGTGATGAAATTATGATTAAAAAACCAGAAACATTTAAAAGAACTTTTCTATTTGATGATGAAAGGGGGATGATACAGGGAATGGAATAAAAGTTAAAGCTCTAATAAAGAAAGGTAAGAAACACTAAAATTAAAGCAATCATTTTGTTCTAAATAATTTGGCATAGAAGTTCAGTCAGTTATAGTTATCTAAGAAATCTTAGAAAAATGGTGAAATCTTAAAGGAATGGAAGACTATTAGTCTAATCTTAGTCTAAAAAAACATTGAAAGAGTAGCAATGAGATTCAGTACTATTAATACATGGATTATATTGATTTTTGAGCCAGAAAAAGAAAAAAAACTTTATTGTCTTATCAACAGGACTATAAAATACATTAATATTCTAGATTGAATATATAACGTACCACTTTTAATACAAGAATTATGTTTTTGTGTGGTCAAAGGTACTGTATGTCAGGTCATAAAAGTTAGCAACTCAGAAAAAAAATAAAATTCTTCTATTATAACTCTTCTTGTGATATTAATATCTTAAGATGTTTTAAAATGGAAATTGGATTCTTCTGTTCCCATCTTCTAAAAATATTGTGTGAACTTCTGGTACCCAGATTTTAAAATAAGGGGGGAAATAAAATGTTATCTCTGTAAGTATGTTGAATTATAGTTTTTTTCAGTGTCATTGCTCCATATTTACACTGATATGAGAAGAAAATAGAGGATTTGTATTATGTATCTCCTGTTACGTCTTAATTTTCAACATAAATATTAATATTTTCTTAATATTAAAGTAATTTTCTTTGTTAAAAATCTCCTTCTGTTAAAGCCAGAATTGGATTTTTTCATTATATTTCTTAGAAGTGAGCATTTTGTACCAAAAACTGCATTTTAGCATAGAGAAGCTGGAAAATAATGGGTATTTTCATTGCTTTAAATAAAACACAAGGAAACATATTGCTATCTAGAAAGCAAGAAGATAATACTTTTATTGTTCAACTGAATTCACTGAATTGCAGAACCTTGAGATTACCATCAGTGCAATTGTTTATTGAAAGGTTGATATTCTGAATTTACAGAATTTTAATTCTAAAATGTTGTCATGTATGTGTATATTGTTAAGCCAACATGCTCAGTAAGATTTATATGTGTTTACTGTGGTTGTTCAGAATTGTCAGAGACACTCATATTCCAAATTGTGTTTTAATAAACAGAACAAGAATTGCATTTGAACTGAAGCTGCAGAAGACAAACAAATCAACAGACCTGCGCATCCCTCCTTACCTGTGTACAATGTTTAACGTCTTAGTTGACGCCAAGAAACAGACAGCTAAACTCTGCATACTGGATGGGGGGCAAGAGGTAAGGGGAATTTTGTCTGTTTAATTCCTGTGTTTGGTTGATCTGAAACATCTCACGCTACTCACATCAGACTGTCCTTACATTAATTTCAAACGAACCGAGATGCATCACACAGCTCTGTTGGTACAGAAGTGTGCATCAGCTGATCCCTATAGCATCATGCGAGACACAGCCCCTCATCTTCCACCAGAGAGCACACAGAGTGCTTCTGTAATTTGTTTGCTTTGACCTGTGAGTCTGTTGAACATTCAGAGGATTTCTTGACTCACAGCCCCTCCAGGAATTTCTCTCGGGTTGCAACAGAAAAAGAGCCCACTTCAGGACTCCTTTGTGAATGTAAACTAGAGCCAAAATATTGTCCTTTGCAGACAGGTTTTAATTTAGTGATGTTTGGTTTTAAATGGGTTATAGACCCAGCATTCATGCCAAGGAATATGCTGAAAAGAGAGGAAAGAAATAATCAGGTAATTTAATGTGTTTTTTTAATTTGGTCTCCAAGGACAAGGACTATTTTGTCAGTAGTCTGCTGTAGGACTGTAGATACTCCACAGTGGAGCACTGATGTGCTTTTGAAGGATATGTGAACTTCACTGACTTCCATCACTCCTGTGTTGTCACTCCCAGCAGGAATAATCTGAAATGAAAAGGGTATGCTATGTAGATTGGTGAGACCATCAGCAAAAAATTAAAACTGTTCTTTCTGTGCTAATGCATTAGCATGTAATTTGGTTTGTAATTTGTTTCATTTGGTTTTGGAAAGACAGTAAAACATTTTTCAGAATTTGGCAGCAAAAAAAGTATGTATGCTTTAGGCACCTTCACAGTTACACTGTTTGGACATATTTTTCTCCATTGATTTTGCATTTCTGTATTGTGTTCTTCATTTCATTGACTGATCTTTTCAAGTGAGCATATTCGATGTAATTGTCTTTTTTTTTCCCTAATTCAATGAGACATTCATCATTTTCCTGTTATACCCTGTCGTCTTTATTTTTCCTTTTGGTTTTCCGTGACATGAACCAGTTTGCTAGTCAATGGGTAAGTGTCTTTTTGTTGTTTTTAATTTGCTTTTTTTTCATTGAATATTAACAGCCACTTTTTATTTGAAATGGTAATATTGCTTTTCATGTTAATTTGTTAGCCAGACCCTCAGAATTCCTTTACAGTGCAACAGACAGATTGTCAGCTTCTCAGTTCTTTCCTTGTTCATCCTCCAGGGTAATTCCAGATGAAGTCTTCAATTTCTGCTTTTCAGACTCAGTGCCCTGTCTCACCAGGTCACAAAGTTTTGGGTTCTTTCACCTCTCAGTGAGGCTCTTCAGGAGAAAGCAGAGCTATCAGCTCTGTGTGAGCTGATGCTGCCATTTCACCTTTCGTGTGTGTGCAGGCAGTACCTGCAAACACACACGAGCTGTGCTGCTGTGGCACAGGCATACCAGAACCTCTGTAATGACTGCAGACAGAGGGCACGGCCCCCTTCTCCAGGAGGTGCCACTCCTCTTGCCTGCTCTGGATTGTGCCTCCTGCTCTGCCAGGCAGTCCACTAGGAGCCAAAGTTCACCCATCTCTTAAAAGCCCAGAGTCAAATCCTCTTGCATAAGGAGATGAAGTTTTGTTTTGCTGAGGGTGACTGTTTCAGTGGAAATCAGCACTGGAGGGGAGTGGGTTAGAGTCTTTATGATCTCATGGTTTTCAAAATAAATCATGAAAAAAATCAGATTAATGTAATTTAAAAATTGTTTCTAAAGAAATGTCATCATTTTGGAACCTTGTTGTGGTTTATGAAAAACTTGACTCAGTTCTTTTTTTGGCTTGTAAGTGAAGTTACTGTTTATAGTCCATTTCCACAAAATTATATTTGCTTTGTGGTGAGAAAAAAGAGAAAAAAATACAAGAAAAAATAGGAGCTGATCTTTCATACATAGATCCATTTATGTAATATACAGTGGAGATAAAGTAGCAGATGCTTTCTGGGAGGAACAGCTGATTTTTTATGGTTCACAGGAGTAGATATAGTTTTGACATTCATCAGTGGGAGAATAATTGTGTATGGCTTCCAGAGAGTAAGAAGGCATTGCCTTCTGAAGACTTGTAAGCAACAGACATCACACACTGTTTGGGATGATTACACCCCTTAGCAGATCAAGTATTTTATTGGTCAAGACATTAATACGGTGGGAATATAATATATTTGAAAATGTAGAAAGCTCTTTGATGTATTTCTACTATGCTTTCATTGTTACAGTGTGACCACAGCTGTTTGTCTGAGTCATTTACATTTTTCAAGTGTTTTTAAACTTTAAAAGAAATTAAAAGCAAAAATTGATGTTTGGTGTTAGTACCTGTAGCAGACATATGTATGTGGGCAAACACATCTCATAGTTTTATTTTCTCTTAATTTAAACCCAAGTTCAATATCTGTGCTTTTTAGAAAATCATTCCTAAAAATATTCAGCAGATCAGAATTAATGTTTTGATTTGTATGACAACTGTGAAATGGATGAAAAATAGCCTTTAGAAACTTAGAACTCTGGAAACTATTCAGCTGGCAGCTGCTAAGTTAGGCTAATGTTTACACTGACCTCAGTACTTTTACTCCAAGCATTATGCTGTTAGCTGTTCCAAGTAGCCTTGAACTAGGAAGATAGGGTTAGTCTTTACAAGTCATTTTCTGTGAAGTGGCTATTGGGGACAATCTTTGCTGTCAGATAAATGTTTCTAAAGGAAGAATTACTGTTTGAATTGATGTGCCTCCTTGACAGAATGGGATCCCTAGTTCCCGTTAATTTCAGAAGGGAGCTCGGTAGGATTATCTTAAAAGTCTTTCAGATTTATTTTAAAAGCATTTACTTAAAGACACCTTCTTTATGAAAAAGCAAAAGAAAAGTCTATGGAGAATGAAGTCTGTTTTATTATGCCTTCTATGGCCTATTAATTTGTTACCATCTATTCTGCTTTGTTGATGAAATTTTAATTTTGCCCTTGCTTGAGCATATTGTAAGATTTGTATAAACTGAAGCTCACTGTGCTAACAGAAAGGCTCTTTCAGGATGAACAATTGGAGCTCATTTTATTTCTAGAGGACATTTAAAATAACTTATGAATGAGAGTTGTCAGACATGAAATGCTGTATTAATTAAATCTTATTCTAGTCTTTTTGCTTCTCCAGCTAAACCAACCCTTTAGAAAAAAATACATGGCCACCTTAATTATATAGGAGAAGACAAAAACTATCCTTCACATTCCTTTGCCTGAATAAGTATAAGAACTCAATTCATCTAAATAATAACCCCATTAGCTGCTTAACTCAACAGTGTACATGGGAAAATTTTCGACACAGAATGTAAGAAACTGGTGATTGGGTGGATCATTTTCAAGGGTTTGTTCTTCTGATGTTCAAAATGATAATTTTAAGTAAATCTGATCTGGCAGGGTTATCAGCTTTGCACCATTTATGACTTATGACAAAAGTGTGTGTTCATATACATGCTAATGCTTTTTTATCTTTTGCATTACAGCAACAATACCATTCAAAAATAGATGACTTGATTGAAGAAACTGTTAAAGAAATTATTTCACTTCTTGTTTCAAAGGTAAAGCTATTTACATTTTATTTTATAATACAGCAGAAAATGGTTGAACTTTGGAGATGTATTCAAATATCTCAGTTTTTCTATACGCAGGAAAATTGTGGGGGACAACATGATTTGTAAATAATACTGCATTAACAAAATTACATTTTATGACAATTGAGTAAACAATTTCTGTGCAGCCTGCTATTGAGATAAGTTTGTCTTCTGTGTTTCTGTCGTAGATAGGAATTGCTAGCAGCTAGCAGAACTGGTAGGATTAAAATTTATCAGTATTGTCTTGTGTAATACGTTATTTTTTGTTGAATTTCTTACATGAGAACTTTCTTCTAATCATTCAGTATTTAAATTTCATATTTAGAGGTAGACAATATCCAGAGATTCAGTTTAACTTTTTTATGAGATTTTGGTCCACAAACCATTTAATTAAAAGTATTTTGTAAGTTCTTGTTTCTTGAAATTGATTTTTTAGGCTTTTATATGTAAAAATAAAATGTGTTTTGACATGATATAAGGACTTGGCAAATAAGTGAAGAAAACTTAAATAATGTCTTGTCTTTTTGTTGCACCTCTACTCCAGTAAAAGTCTAAGTGATTGATATTAAAAAAAAAGTTTCTATCCCAAATAATTTGAACAACACAGCAAATAATGACAGAAAAGGAAGATTTTATAAGTAGTTTCTTATCTATACATTGCAAACTACCCAGAAATATCTGATTTTTCAAAGTAGAATAAATAAGCCATATATTTACAATTTGTGAGATAATGAAAAAAGTAAGACTCTGGTCATATTTTCATCATGCCTTTATTTTTGCTTGTCACAGCATGCTGGGGGGATGGGGGGTGAGAATCTGCTTTTTGGATTGACACCTATCCATTGAAGAGGAAGGCTCTGTAGAATCATTGCAGAAGTTTAAAATAGATGTAGCCACTTATTGATAACTTACTGTGTAGAAGACAGATATTTTTTTGTCTAAAGTGAAGTTTTGATGTAAACATAATTACAAGCAGTTCATCTCAGCAGTTTCAAATTTACATGTTGCCTATCATAGCTCCCAACAAATCTTCCAGTTTATGGGTTTAGTGTTATTGAAAAGGAAGAGGAAGAAAGGAGAATTTGATCAGGAAAAAAATGTGCTATTAAAGGTCAAACTTTTTGATTTTTTTTCTTAATATCTGATATTATAAAAAGAAAGAATATAGTCATATTCCTTCTGGATATATGTACAAGAAATTCTAGAGACAACTGCTGCCAATACAGAGGATTTTCATTATTAGTTATTACAGTAAAAACAGAGGCTGAAATCTCAAAACAGGAAGCAAATATTCCATGTCATTTTCTGATCACTGGAAGCTTAACCAGTGTCTCCTCTCTTGTGAAATACCAGTGGCATCCTCATTGCTTCTGCTTCAAGGCAGAAAGCTTCTGAGGGTACAAAGAAAGGCTGAGCTTTAGCTCTTGGTTTTGGCCAGAAAAAATGCACATGAATGTGCATGATAGCAAATGCATTCATCTTTTGCATCTAAAATATTTTCATTATTTTCCAGCCTTTACCTCTTTATTACCTTGTGTCTTGGTGGAACAAGTGTTTCAATCGTTTTTAGCTGCAAGTCTATGAAACTGAAAATAAGGCTTTTCCTTCAGTGAGGTTTTACTTGTTAAGAACTGTACTGGGCAGTTTTAACACAAGATGCATCAGTCTAAAGCATTTGAGGAATCACAGGAATAGCACAAAACAGTGAACAAAGCACAGTGTGTCTCAGGGTAACCAGTTCATAGAATGTAAGGTATGTGCAGAAATGCTTTTAGAGTTTCTCAAGTCCGTACACTGACATCTCAGAAATCAAGTTTCCAGCTACATAACTAAGCCTTTTGTTTAAACAGACATCCTTGACACTGAAATGTTTTGCTCTCTGTTATTTTGTGTCCCACTTGCATTGGATTTGTATGTTGGCACTGTGGACATCATGTTGTTTATGAAACCAGCCTTTTCCTTAGCCAATCTTTGCACAATAAAGTTGAACACTTTTCTACAGAAAGAATCTTTGTCAATCAGATAAAATGAGTTAAAGTATGAACAGCAGCTTCTCACAGGCATGCCACTGCAAAGCAGAAAGATGGTATTTGGCCTAATAAAGCAGGTGCAGAAACAACTGCCACTCTCTCTCATGACATGGATTTATTCTTTGATTGGCACCCATGTACTGGTGTCTTAATTAATCACTGTAAATATGACAGGTTAGATTGATAAATGACAAATGTAGGTTTGCACTTACTCCTGCTCCTTGAACTGTTAAGAGCAGGGCTTGTTGAAAAGTGATGATCTCAATTCCTCTGGAGGTGACACTGTTGTGACACTGTTACAGGGCCCATTAACAGCATGCCAGATGGAATTTTGTTCTGTCCTCACACTCATAAAATGATACTCTTGGTTGTGGGAATGACTGTGTTGGGAGCAAGGGATGACTTTTAAAACAATCTTTATATAAACTGGAAAGCAATTTATATGTGTAAAATAAATGTGCATGAATACAATGGCTGACAGATATTATATGTTACACACTGTGAATTACTTGAGCAACATAACATCACTGAGGGATGTGAAAAGGGAATTTGTTGGCTTTAAGGCTAATTTGGGGGAGTTTAAATATTAAAGCTGTAATTAATGCAATGCATAAGTTGAGGGTTTTTTGGTCAAAACAAAATTTTGGCAAAAGCACCTATTCATACATCTTCCTGAGGAGTCACACTGCTCAGACAATAGCAGGTGAAAGTCCAGAGGAGAGAAACCACATCACACCAGAGACTGTGGGCATATGTTTTCTTGCTTCCTTCCTGGATATGGAGTAGCAGCTCAACGGCTCATGCTGCTGACAGAAAACCAGTGCTATTACACTTTCAGGTGAAATCTGAGCTGGTTTTCCATTTAATAGCAAAAAGAAGAGAAACATGGTATCACGATCACCACCTTTAGCACTTGTGCTCCATCATCTTTGAAGTTGTGGTCCTAGAAAATAAAATGTGATTTCTATCCAAAATGCATGCTGGGTACACACACTGCTATATTCAACCACATTCTAGAGGCAACAGTTGGAAGCAGGCTCACCTCAGGAGAAACTTTGGGTTGGGTTTCCATTTCTGCAGTGGTTCAGAAGTTTTCATCTGTTTGATCAGTAAGTGAAGCTGCAGAAGGAAGGTTATCATTGATTTCAGCACTTTGTGAGATGGAGAAAGTGATCAGATTTACAGTTCATGTTGCCCTGCTGATCATGACAAATGTGAGGAAGAAAAATTCACATTCTCTTTCCAAATATTTCATTTTCATGCTGTGCATTTAGATTTTTCTCTGTACTTTTCTTCCAGGTTGTTTCAGTGTTAGAAGGCGTGCTGTCTAAATTGTCAAGATATGATGAAGGTACTTTCTTCTCATCATTAGTTTCATTCACTGTAAGTGTTTGGATTCTCAAAGGTTCTGCTCTTCTTTCTGTGCATAATTCTGAAATTGTGTGCAATTTGTAGTAATAAGTACTTACTGTGTTTTCTATGCTTCATTTTCTAAAGGTAAAAGCAGCTGCCAAATATGTTGATGTTCCGGTAAGTATAACCCTTTTAGATTTATTTATGCTATTGTTCATAATAATTCAGAAATTAGGGGGGCTTTAGCTCACTTTTTTTGTTGTTGACATTTTGCTTTCCTACAGAGATTCATTACAGCTTTACATAGAGTATTTAAACAGCCACTACAACCCTGAGAGGATGTTTCATTTCCCTTGTGCAATAAGTAACTCTCAAAGCAAACTGTGGAAAGGTTATTCTCAATGCACTTTTTCAGTTGTGGAAGAGTGAGGATTGTAACTTCGGTACTCTTTTCTGGGGATCTTGCCATGATTTGGAGAAATTGTTCAAATGTGTAGTATAAGCAACAAGTAAAAGCATCATAGTTGACTATCCATTATTTCTCTTGATTTCTTGCTTCAGGACTCAGATCTGCTTATTTAACCCCTTGCTTGCTCAATCTGCATTTGATTTACCATTGGCTGTGCAATGTTTGTGTGCTATAGATGAAAAATAAAGGACCAACTGTTGGAGTTATTTTATAGATAGAGGCAAAATGTTAAAATATTATTATTAGAGTATGAGAATAGAATATCTTTTCTTTAAATAAGCAAAGTTATGTAATACTGTCATTTTCACTGTCAATATCCCTTGTTCTCACATAAGTCTGCATTCTCATCCCTTTTTAATGTAGTTCTAAAAAATCATATTATTCCAAGCACAGCAAAAAAGACTATAATTATTACAGAAGTTACAATTATGATGTAAATGAAAAATATTAAATTAAAATATAAATATGCTAAACATGTGGTGGCCAGCAAAGCCTTCAGGAGTTCTATCTTGAAAAATGCAAGCTTAAATGATTTTTTTTTCAATCCATGCATGTTAAATAAAAGGAAAAGTCTGTTTCTGGAATTTGTTAGTTTGTTGTCTGTATATTTGTTTCATTTGTAAGATAAATTCTAACATTTCTATTGTTTTCAGATGATGTTTTCCGACTTTTTTCTTATTTTGTTGCCTGTATTTTTTGTACCTTTGTAAGTGCTCTGTTTTACAAAAAAGAAAAAAGTAGGCTGTCTTTCATTCAAAGAAATCACCTCATATCATTTCCAGTTAATTTAGTTTACCTTTTGTTAATTTATTGTTCTGTATAGCTGCTGCAAAAGGTCCTTGTTGAGGCACTTAAGACCCAAAGGCCTTAAAAAAATTAGTGGACAAACTAGAAATTCAGGTAATATAGAAAACTCTCCAAATCACATATCTATGAGGAAGAGACATCAAAGTCTTTTACCATTGGCCTGGATACATTGATGTTGAAGTTCACAATAAAAATGAGACTGAAAAGTACCTGGGGAATATTGCAAATCAGGTCACACAGGGATGCACTCACTGTTCCAGAGAAAGTGCTGGAGCCCCACACCTCTCTCACATTGACTGAATGGTGGTGCTTGGCTCGAAGAAAGGACCAGATTATTGACAGACTATCAAGATCCTTGCATTATTACAATGTCTTCACTTCCCAGCTTCCTCACACACCTTTCCCACAGCCGAGCATTTAAACTGGACTGTAATTCCACAGCTGTAAACTACAAATGTAAACTGTGCCTCAGGGAAGCTGTGGATCTGACCAGACAAAGATTTTTCCAAATTCTGGAGGTCATTTTACCTGGATTGAAAGACTTGCATAGGCTGGGGGTTGCCGTTGCTTCTTCTCTTTCTTTTATGAAGATACAGCTGAGGCCAAGAGCCCTTACTGTCACCACTGCCAGCAGCTGCCCACTCTGAGTAGGGCCTGAAATCACCACATGTCAAAGTTAAAAGTTCCAGCTGTAAGAGGAGGCTGGAAGTTGTCACATCACAAGGTCGTCACCTGGGCTCACAGCTGAAGTGAGAAGTGCACTGAGGGGCAGCACACAGGCAGGAATGTACACTGAGCTCTTGGTGGTGTGGCAGTGACCTAGCAAGGCTGCACTGATGCTAATTGAATACCTCGTGGTTTTATTTGGACCTAATATGCTGTAAAATTTCTTCTTGTCCTCCCTTACCATATAGCTGCGGGTGTGAAAGTTACTTAAAAGTGACCACAGTCAGCCCTTTCTCTTGATGTGGCTGCAAATATGTGCAGACTTGCAGTGTGTTGGACAATGGCATTCTGCCCCTGTGCCCCACCTCCATCTGAGTGCAATCACTTGGTGCAGGGGGTTTGGGGAGGTTGTTTGTGTGGGTTTGACAAAGGTTTTGATCTTTGATTACCAGAATTTGGCAAACAGTGAAAAATATGCTGGTTTGTAGTGAAATAAAAAGATGCTAACTAGACAAAAAATATGTTAGAAGAAAAGGAAGGCAGTACTGAGCAAAATGTTTTAGAGGGAGGATAAGAGGTAAAGGGTAAATAAAAGTAAATAAAAATAGTCAATTATTCAAAAGGAAGACAGACATTCCTGGATGAATTTTGGTCATTTTGAGGAAATGATTAATTCTATTAAGAGAGGGTTTACATACTAAGTAACTGGACATGAAGGTGCACACTCCCTAGACAGCATCCCTCAATTTCTCAGGACAAGGGTTGGAAAGACAGAGGGTTGTAGTTCATTTGGCAGATAGGTTAGTAAAAGTGCTACTTACTACTTTCTATCTACCCCTCTATTCATTAATCTTGCTAGAGAATTATGATTAATTACATCCAAGAGAAAATAAAAAATGGGTTTGTGGGGTTTTTAACTGTTTAAGAAAATCTGCAACATAAGCCTCAGTTTTGCAGAATGCCCTTCAAGAAGTGGGACATAGACAGTCCCAAGGAGCTCTCATTGCTTTCCCTAGCTGTGCACAGAGGGCTATATGTATGGACACTATGGATGTTTTGGTAATTGAAACCCTGACAAAAACCCCAGCAAAAGTGAAAAATTACCCAAATTAGAAAAAATAACAACGATGTCTGGTGATTTCCTAAAACTAATAATGAAAAAATCTAGTTGCTGTTATGCTCTCCTTATTGGTAATTGTCACGGTACACAAGGCTCTGCAGTGGAAAAAAAATGTGGCTGCTGTGTAGATGGAAGAAACCAAATTGTTGGAGGAAAAAAACACAAATATTAGAAATACTGTGTGAAGGATGACATTGGTTCTCTTTTTAATGCCATGTTTTGATAACTGGGAATGCAGAAGCTGATTTGAATACACAACTCATCCAAATCCACTATAATCCTTTGTTAGTTTCTCTGAAAGTCCAAGCAATCCACAGGAGATGTAGAAGTACCTAATATTTTTCCTTTTGTGAATATTCTGTTCACAAAGCAAGTTAATTAATGAGAATAGGGAAAGAATGCAGTAAAATTGAGGTTAAAAAAAAGGATGTTGTTAATCTCAAATGATTATAGTTCCTTAATCATGTAGATAATTTCATTGTGTTCAATTTCTCATCATGTAAGTCAGTGTTGCATACAAATAATTGTGTCATTAGCTGGTCATTTCTCCACACGTTTGCTGCATTGACAAATACAACCAGAGCAATTACTCATACAAATTGAGCATCCAGTTACATGCTCATGTATATACTGCTTTTCTGTTCAGAAAGGTATGTTTTAATCCCTTTGTAGGAGCAGTAATCTATGCCAGTTACTTAGAGGGCAGAGAAGGACCCTAATCCTCCCTCTCTTCTCATGGGCCACCTGTCACAGCGAGAGCAGGGAGGGTGTTTGCAGGAGGCAGGGCTGACAGCGGGCGCAGCTCGCACAATGCCCGCCCTCGCCTTTATGTGGGGATCAAAGGTACCAAAAGGGGCCTCACACATGTGCCAGCATTTGACTTACGGGGTCTTGTAGAGGCCAAAGAGGGAGCTCTGCCTCCTACCAGGCAGATACACACGGGGACCTTCCAGATACCTTCATTTTCAAACATCACACTTCGACTGCATGGCCTCATTTAGCTGATGTTGTGAGGCGAAATCTTTTTGAGGGAAATAAGTGTTTATTCAGGTGTGGCCATATGGTACTAGTCATTTTTAAGCTGGATTTTCTTGTGGAACTCTATTTCTAAAAAAATACCACAGAAGGGGTATTATCCTTATATTTAGGGCTTCTCCTGTCTTCCTCCTGCTCTGTATAGCCAGACCTGGGATCTGGCCCTTCTGTTTTCCAATCTGTGAAAACAAGCTATTGTACAATTGGAAGGAAAGCCCTGCAGCATCTGTTTTAAGTCAGCAGCATTTTAAGATACCTCTTAAATGGCAATCAGAAAGATGACTGCTAATCAGTAGGAAAGCTAAAATAGCATAGCAAAATACAACTTTATGGGGAAATAAAGAAGCATCTTTTAATACCAAATTTTGTCTTAGGGGCTGTAGTGGTTTGAAGACCTTTTGCACTAAGAATCAAAATCTTGGTGCAGATTTGCATGACTGTGTTGGCCCATGAATGCAATGAAACTGCATGCATATGAAAAGGTGTTTGTGTAAATGCTTGCAGAATCACAATTTAAATTTTCCATTACACTTTTCAAAATACACACATTTGTTTCCTCCTTGCCAAAGCTGCTGATTCTCAGCAAGAAGATGCTTTTGAGAGAGAGAAAATGCATTGCATTTTTCATTTAAACAAAGCAATTTCTTTTACAACTATGTGAAATTAAAATGTTACCTTTATAATGGACTGATTATGCAAAGGGTGCACCTTCCTGCCTGGCTTATGTATTTCATTTTGTAAGAAATGATGGGGATGATGATCTAGCCATGGATACGAGTAGTTTTTACTCCAAAAGTATTTTAATGGTAGTTTAGTTTTGTAATTCCAAAGCCTAAGTGATGAGCCTTGCAGCATTTAGAAAAGAACTTTCAGGCAGTGAGATTTTCCAACGTGCTCTTTCATTTGGTGGTGGACACTGAATAAGGAGCTCCTGTGTTCCTCACAATAGCCCCCTCCAGCTCATCACTCCTTTTCACTGCCTTGTTACAAGCATTCTGTAGTTAAAATGACTCCCTCCAGGATGCAAGGGAGGGGAAAGAGGTGGAGAGAAGAGCAAACACAAAACTGGATGAATTTTGTTATTGTGTAGTTAGTCTCTAGCATCTGTTCTTATCTTTGAAACATTAGTGCTTTGACAGGATAGTAACTCAGTAAATCTAGTGTAGTTGGTTGAGGCTGGTTTCTTGGTTTTTGGTAATATAAGTTCATTTAATAGTCTCTGATGCTAAGAAATGTTCTGTGACAAATGCCAAAATGAGAATAAACATAACTCAAGTATTACAAATGTACATGATTTTCACTGAGATTTATGTTGCATTGCAAAATGCTGTTCAGAAACATAAGTATACCTCGCCTGTAGGAAAATGCCTAATATTAGGGGCAGCATTAAACCCACTGCAATCTTTCAGCAGCAAAATATTTGAATGCCTGGAAATTAAGGCAATGCAGCATTACTTTTCACTAGGTGCTTCAGGCAAATATTGTCAGTGGGAGCCATGTATGCCAATCATAAAACAGCTTCTACAACATCTTGGAAACTGAAATAATGTATCTTAACATTTGGCCCCGTGTTAAATAGACATTATGATACTGTTTTCCTGTTCAAATGGGGAAAATTAAGCTGTTTTTATCTGAATTTATTGCTATGAGAAAGTGCCTGGCGGTCAGGACCCACCTACCAGTGAATAGTAAGAGACAACGTGCACCTGTGGGATTAGGTGCAGCAGCAGGAAGTAAGAGCACTTGCAGTATATAATTAACAAGGATTTTTAAGGTTTTTTTCCCCCAAACAGCATGTTCATCTTGCCAGGTTAACTAGTGATTAACCCTAAAAAAGAATGTGCTGAAGCCTACACCCTTGTTTAAACTCATTCACTCGCCAGTGTATTCAGTTACTTGTGTAACCAGTGACAAAGTAACCCTATTTACAACTCTTAATTTCCTGGTATTTTATTTGATGTCTTTGTGTTTCCAGTTTCTCTATTCATCTCTTTGTCTGATTCTCTTTCATTTTCAGATAGGCAAAACAGCTTGTCTGCTGTTCTGAATAAAACAAACTTATAATAACTTTCTATCATTAAAAAACCCACCTTTTTTCTTGGGGAAACTTTCAGACAATATTTTTTTAATACTTACCTGGATAACATACCAGGTTAAATTTTTCTCACAATGATGTGCAAATAGCTCTCATTAACTTCAGCAGATGTTCTGCCAGAGATTCAGAGAAGATTTTTTTTGAGTATGGATGTGGAGACTGGAATGCTTTAGTCTTTTCAATTAAATGCCCTCTGTGACAGTTATTTAAAATATATCTCAGTTTCTATTTGTTTGTCTTCTAAGGTACATGAAAATTCTTAGTTGTTGTTCGTTTATTTAATTTTGTATTAACTTGAATTTTTTCTGATGCTTAATAATTTAAAACAGATCAATAGAGGATAGTGTAATCAAAGGTTTCCAAATAATACATAATCCCTATTAAAAATTTAAAACATTAAGCATACAGTATTTAAGCTATTTTGATGCTTATAATAGCTTTCTTTTCTTTTTCCACATGTTCAGAGAAAACAAATAAATTCAGTGCATGCAATATGAAGAGATAATGAAGTATTTGATAGACTGTTGGTTCATTCAGTGTTTAATGTATACTTTGCCCACCATGAGCAAAGATGATTAACCTTCAATGATTTTGGTGAAGTTTAAACAGACATACTTTGGAGTATTGATAATCTGCCTTACCCCGACTTACTTCTACTGTAGTCAGACACTGTTTAAAAGGAAAATTAATTATTTTTTCCACAGCAATTTCAAAGATAATTATCCTGCACACATTAAGAAGGATGAAGTGTTTTAAAGAACTGTAATTCTAATTGGTAAATGTCACCAGCTGTTGCAGTTACTCTTACTTGTGTATATTCTTTTAATGATTACACTCCTGTGCCACAAGCTACATGAAAATATATTCACTAGGTGTGAAATTCCCATATGTCACAGCTTCAAGACTAGGTAAACATCTCAAAGATAAGGAAGTTAATGCTGATGGGAAATGTTACTTTTCTTGCTTTGGCTGTCTGCAAGATGAACATTTTTTAGTGAACTTAGTAAAAGAAAATATTCTATTAATTGCAGAACCATTAGGTTTTAGAATTCAGTGGAAGATTCATTAATACATTTGAATGTATATCTTCAAGAACTATAGTCAGCCTATCATTTACTAGATTATCTCCTTCACCCATCTCTGGAGATTTCAAAATATTTTTCCATTATTCCTCTAAGTTAACTCTAGTCCAATTCCTATGAGTTGCATATCAGGTTTTAGAAAGTACATAAGGTTTCAACACTGATTTTATTCCCTAGTGCCATCACAAATGAGTATACTAAGGTTAAATATGCAGTTTTCTGTTTTAAATCTGCTTCACTTTGTGATTTGTCTTAATATGAAAACATTTCTATCACATTTTAGTGAAGGTACTTTTTTATGAAGGAGATCTATTGATTTCTGTCAATCATGTTTCCCAACAGAAAATGTTTTGTCTACTGAAGTCTTAGATTTTTTATTCTATGCTTAGGAGTTAGGGGTGTGATGCAGGTGTAAATATCAGAGGTCCTGCTTTCTTCTTAAGAGTTTCATCTAAGCATATATAGATGGGATAAGTTTCTGCAGTAAGTTTTCATTGCCTCTGGAATGATCAGTCCAAATGTAGGAGATATTTCAGTTTTTCACTGTGAGTTTTGGAGATGCTGCAAATAGTAAAGCTGGCCATCATTCCACATTTAACGGTTACTTTTTAAAAATGAAACTGCCAGATATGCACATGTACAAATGAAAAAGAAAATCTTTTTACTTCAGAACATATTCCTCTAGATGTCTGTGGTCGATTCAGTGTAAAAAGAGTTGAACTTCATAAGCCAGGAGGTTTCACTCATGAAGGTTTGAGGAAAGAATGCTGTCATCCTGTCACTGTAATAGGATGGCAGCAGTTTCTGGACAAGTTTAAGTATGGACATGTTGCACCTCTCCTTCCCTCTTGTGCTCAGACCTGTTCATATACACTACAAAATGTTGCATACATGATATTAAGAAATAAGAAAAATTTAAGGTTGAATATTTACTTGCAGACTAGAAAGTAGGCCTTAATATAAATTGATATGTTAATATTTTAACCACATGACCATGTTCATGCATACAGGCTTTTAAAATATGCTAAATATTTTACTATGTTGTTCATATCCTATTTTCAGATAGTAACAGTTTCTGAGAAATAGACATGTCTTATGCTTGAGAATTCAGGGGCTGGGTATAACTACTTTTGTCCTCCTTCCCTAGAGCTATTAATTATTCTGTATGGAGTCTTAGCAAAATCTGCATCTTTTATAAATTTTAAGGCCCATGTTAACGCTTGCTATAAAGTATTATAAAACTGAGCATTCTTTTGCATGTCAGGAACATTGTATGCTATTGTTTGGGAGTCAGTAATACTTTTACAAGGTGCTCACACAGAGGACATTTGCTGAAGTCTTCCCCAAGATCCTGTGTGCATTCTTGGTTCCTGTTAGAAGAAAGTGAACTCCTTACCAGCTCTGCATACACTGCCAGTAAAGGGCAAGGCTCAGGCTGTTTGGAGTGTTATTATGGAACAACTTTTCATAGCTGCAGAGATCCAGAAATCGCAGCAGGATTCTGGAAAGATTCAGAGGAGAGAGCAGTTTCAGCCATCACTGTGCCTGTACAGCTGTAGTATCCCATACACAGCATATCCTAGCCTGGCTCATGTTTGGGGGTGTGCTATAACAATTATGCCTGCTCTGCTATTCATACAGACATATATTGGTACAAGAAGGGAAAAATTTTGGTTCTAGCCATCCTCTGGGCTGACTGCACCAGTGCAACAACAGTTTACAAAAAATAAGGGTACAGGACTACACTCAAAACAGCCTTTTAATGCCATTGCTCTCATGGATGTGCTTGAGCTTAGTTTAAATTGCAGGTATTTGAAGCTAACGTCAAACACAAACTTCAGCTGTACATTAGAAGTAAATTAGAAGTCTTAGACCATGGAAAAGAAACTGAATGCTTTTTTAAGCATTTTCTGAATGTGATAGCAGGATTTGGATCTCCACACTCAGGCTGCAGTGGCTATCTTTGAAAGCCTCGCTGTCAAAAAAAGGGGAAATGTCTGAGTTTGCCATTGATTTTGCCAGAGCCAAAACTGCATTCAACTGCATATGGCAATGTAGATTTATGACTCAGAGCATCCATAAATTAAAACATGCAGAACTACATTGATAGTGAAACCTCCTGAACATATAAACTAACCCAGAATTCACAGCAGATTTTGTTTATACCGTTTGTACATGTTATGAACATTGTAACATTTGTTTTCATTACGTTTAATCTCTTTTAAATCTCAGTTGTTGAGAGGTTTGTCTTTCCTTTCCTATTACTTTCTCCCCTTACTTTTTGTCTTCACAGAAGCCAGGAATGGATCTAGCAGACACCTACATTATGTTTGTTCGGCAAAACCAGGATATCCTTCGAGAAAAGGTCAATGAGGAAATGTACATAGAGAAGTTATTCGATGTAAGTAACTAGCCTTGCAAAGTTTGCTGGTACCACTGCTACATCAGAAGGGATAAGCTGAACTTTGATGGTGTTCAGCAAGCTGTTTAGATATTCTTTTCTGTTGATAATTTTTCTTTTGCTCATTATTTACAAGCTGCAGCTGTCAAGGGTGGTCTTCCTTTAAATATTTTCTGCATGAAACTTTTAAGTGCTAGAAGACAAATAAAATTGGTGGAATATTATTATTTGAAACAGTAATTTTTTCTACTGTGAGTAGTCCAATTATATTTCATCTTTTGATTTGTAATTTATTAATGGAGAGAATTGGATTGGTGGGGTTTGTGGGTTCCATTGCAGACCAAGTTTCCCTAAATTCAAAACTTCTACACATCAGTGCCTGCTTGTATACAGAAAGAGTACACAGATGCCAGGTACATTTGTGGGTTTGACTGGTGCTTCTGTGGAATGACTTTTAGAATTTTGTTTTATGAATTTCCAGTCTAAGACTTCTAATTTCTTAAAGCTGACATTTATAAACATTTATTGAATTTTCAAACTCATTTTCAAAGTTTCATCCTGACTTCCGCAAGTTCAGAGTAATCCTCATCCTCAAGGTGCACACAGTAATTTTCCTCAGCTTTGATAATAACTTCTGCAGCCTTCTTCCATTCATTCTATTTTGCCCTGATTCCTCATCTTTTTGTTAGAAATGATCACATTTCAGTTCATTCAAGTTCTGACTACTAATTTATGTCTAGTATGTCCTTTTCTTAATTGCCTCAAGGAGAAGCTGTAGACAGCTGAAACAGTATCTTCTGTAAAAATTTAAAGCACTACACATGTAAAATATATGTAAAATAAAAGCTATTTAACTATAAGCTTGGACGAGTTAACGTGACAATTATCTCAGTCACAATTATATAGGAATTTGAACAGGAAAAGAAGTCACCTCTAGCACTGTGAAATGAAATTTATTACAAAACTAATTCTGGAACGCAATATAGATTTTGAAATGTATTTATTTGTGTCATCTCCTAAGTATTTTAGAAAGCTTTGCTGGCAGTTTCATTTAATTATGCAAGTTACAGCAAATGTTTTCATAACAGCAATTCACAGCCTTTACTGTGACACTACAGTTGTGGCAGTCACAGAAGGTCCCATAACATAGACTCTCAGCCATGGTATGTCATGTCAGTGTTTGTTGTTTGTTAGACTGGGTGGTCTAAATAAGACTTAACTCTCAGATTTTATTTTTCTAGACACTCCCAGGTGTCTTCACAAAGAAAAAAAAAAGTATCATCTGTTTTAATAAGCTAAGTGCTAATATGTGTGAAAAGAATGATTTTATAAAAGCTTTGATGCCCTGCAGGGGTAGAAAAATTATCATCCATCCAGCTGGCACCTTCACAAAGTACTAAAATCGTATTAGCAACTTCTGCTTCAGTTTGCTTTTGCAATGAATATGCAAGCATATGTTTCATTTTCAAGTTTCTATTTTTTTGTTCTTCTTTGGGGTTATTTTTGCTTATGTTGTCATTTCCCAAATGTTAATCAAATTATCTACCTAAGGCCAAGTCTGACTGTCACTGGAGAGACCACGTTGACTTTTTTGATGGTGGTGGGATGGGACTGGGTTCCAGGCTGTGTCAGTGTGGGGCCCTGAGAACTGTCAAGGGATCCTCCACACCAGTGAGGCACCAGCACAGCCCCTGGCATGATTTTGGCTTAGCACTAACACAAGGACAGGGCTTCAGTAGGGCTGGATTAACATGAGTTAAGCACCTCTTCTGAATTTCATTTCAGCAATTAGGCTTTCCAGCACAAAAAAAATCTCCTATATGGACACAAGTTCTGATACAGCACTTGCCTTTTTGAGTTTGCAAACCCATTTCTGTCCCCTTTTACTCAGTAGTATACGCTGTATGCTGCTGTGACCAATGTTTGTATCTGTAAGAAAACAAAAAATATATGCATGACATGGATTTTTTGTATCAGATATCTGTGTCTTTATTTTTCTTTCTACATGGTGGTATCACATTTCTATGTAACATCACACTGGGAGATATAATTGGTTGGACAGATGCAGCATTAAAAAAGCATTAACAAATACAGAAGCTCATAGCATGCAGAAATGTAAAACAAAGTCATCTCACTCTGTTAATTCACCTTTCCTGACATTAATCCAGATTTAGAACATTATGACTGAGCAAGTTTTTGCAAATTATTTTTGAAGGGTTTTTAAAAATTGTTTCTTTAGGAACACCTAGGTACTCTTTTTATAAATTAAAATCTGTGAAGTTACATTTCAATAGAAAGAATAAAATATATTCCCATTTTTATGTAAATGTACCTGAAGCCATTGGGCTGGCTAGAGTTGTAGATCACAGTTGCTTTCCTCTTAAAACACATTGTATTAGTATCAGCTTAGTAACCATCAGCCAAGTGAAAGAGGAAAACTACACTTTCCTATGCTTTAGCCAGGGGAATACCTCATCCAGAGTAACTGACCAAAAAAACTGACTGTTATGTGTGCTAGAGGTCTTAGTTATAAATATAGAGAAGATCAGGCCTGACTGAGACACTATTTTAACCCCAGAAAAATGTTTAATTGCAAACTATTCATGTCCAGATATCACTGACTTGATCCAGGGCTGCTATATGCTAACAGCTATTACAGTGACCAAGTGAATAGCATGTCTATCACAAAAATTTTGTACATAACAAAGATCATTTAAATTTAAGAATAATATTGATACAAGTACAAATGCCTGCCAGTGAGTCACAAGATATTAAGGCTAGGAGAAGTTGAGAAGTTTCAAAAAGGAGAAGACAAAAAAAAATGTGTGGTGTTTTACGGCAGTGTTTGGTGAACCTATAAAAGCAGTGCCCTGCTATACAAAATACAGAAATAAGGAGAATGGAACTTAAACTTGTGATATGAACCCTTAATTATGAAAGAGGTTCAAATCTCCAGTGACTTTGAAAAAAGACTGGGCTTGTAGTTTTTTCTGCACCGTTTTTAAACCATTTAAATCTTTTGCTTCAGTACATCTGCTGATCATGCAGCAGAACCAAGGTGGAATTTATTTTTCCTTCATTTCCACTGAAAAATTCATCTTCTGGAAGCATTTCATTATTACCTCCTCCAGAAGGGCTATAGACAGCAGGGACAGTAATATGTCCAGGTGCTCCTGGTAGCATTAGTGTCTCCCAGGTCAGTGTGCTGCCTTCCTGTTCTCAAACTAGTCACCAGGTTAGAAGTCACAAAGATTTTTCACTTGGTCAGTTTATCAAAGACATGGGAATTTTTGCCCTCCTTTGCAGTATGGGACACGGTCTTCTTCCTAAAATCAGCTGGGAATTTTGCCTGTCAAATTCCTTCTGTCACAGGAATTCAGGACATTTATCTCCCCTCTCATGCAGTAATAGCTTATAGTTGAGGGCAGGAGGGGAATGGAGAGTAGTGTTTATTTGTTTTTAACATCACATTTCTTGAAGAGCACTTGAAATGTTTGTAATCTATTGCATATTATTAAGATCTGCAATAGCTCTGGGTTAATATTTTAGAAACAGTATGTTACTTTGGGGTTTTTTTTTTTGTAAATAATTTTAAAAATACTTGTTTTCAGAAAAGAGTAAATCAAGTCAGTGAATGGAAAAATTAAATATTTAGGGTATAATTACAAAAACTTAGAATAAATAGAGAATAGTACTAATTATTATTAACACCTCTCTTATTTATAAAGATAATCCATTTAATGGATAATATAAAAGCATCTGTGTAGCCTATCAAAAAACAGCGCTGTGTATCTGATCAAAAAATTATCTGATTTTAAAAATACCCAACTATGACATTCCCATGAGATCTGGTTCTACCTTCTCAAAATCAATAGGTCTTTTACCATTAACTTTAATAAATGCAGTGCTGTGTCCATAAATATGCCAGGTTATTCCCATTGGTTAGACTTATATTCTTGTTTCTACTAGAATTTTTAAGATGGGACTAATAAATCTTGAACTCTTGAGCATTTTAATATACATCAGACTTGTAAAGTAAAAACTATTTCCTTTAAATGAAGTTGGATTTTGTTGACCTCTTGGAAAAGCATGTTTTTTAACTTTCCGTACAGCTCTGTTAAAGCATCGATGAAATACTTACTGTCTGTAATAATGTCTTAAGTGCCACCTGGGTAGATTCTCACTTTCTTGTACCTGTGAATTGCATGTGAAGTGTGGATATTCAAAAAAAATCATTCTGGACATTTTTGCTTCAGATTCCTTCTTGGTGTATTTGCCATTGATGGTGCTATCAAACAGGTTATATTTGTGTCTGTTGTGGAAAACTTACGGTGTAAACAGATGTATGATTACAGTTTTATTAAGACTATAAATAGTGCAATGAAATCTTCATGCAATAAGTGATTGCTGCTCTGAGAAATAAAGAATGGTCTCAGAGAACAGCTTTAATGCATCAGTATTCAGCCATTGATACAACTGAAAGGGTTCCCAATTTTTTCAGGCTATAATTTCTGGGAAACCTCTTCCCAAGTGTGCCATGAACACATGAAATAGTCCGAGTGCACATCCTGGAAAAGTGGGCACTGGCCAAGGGGTGCCATTAGTTATCTACAAGATAACTAAGTTATCTACAAGATGGTCCCTGTGAGCAGATGCTGGCTTTGGCCCTGATTGCCCCTCTCCTCTGGGTGCTCAGCTGGGCTGGTGTGATGCAGTATTCCTGCTCAGCTGGGGTGCTGTGATGCAGTATTCCTGCTCAGTTGGGGTGATGCAGTATTCCTGCTCAGCTGGTGTGATGCAGTATTCCTGCTCAGCTGGTGTGATGCAGTTTTCCTGCTCAGCTGGGCTGGTGTGATGCAGTATTCCTGCTCAGCTGGTGTGATGCAGTTTTCCTGCTCAGCTGGGCTGGTGTGATGCAGTATTCCTGCTCAGCTGGTGTGATGCAGTATTCCTGCTCAGCTGGTGTGATGCAGTTTTCCTGCTCAGCTGGGCTGGTGTGATGCAGTATTCCTGCTCAGCTGGTGTGATGCAGTATTCCTGCTCAGCTGGGGTGCTGTGATGCAGTATTCCTGCTCAGCTGAGCTGGTGTGATGCAGTATTCCTGCTTAGCTGGTGTGATGCAGTATTCCTGCTCAGCTGGTGTGATGCAGTATTCCTGCTCAGCTGGGGTGCTGTGATGCAGTATTCCTGCTCAGCTGGTGTGATGCAGTTTTCCTGCTCAGCTGGGGTGCTGTGATGCAGTATTCCTGCTCAGCTGGTGTGATGCAGTATTCCTGCTCAGTTGGGGTGCTGTGATGCAGTATTCCTGCTCAGCTGAGCTGGTGTGATGCAGTATTCCTGCTTAGCTGGGGTGCTGTGATGCAGTATTCCTGCTCAGCTGGGGTGCTGTGATGCAGTATTCCTGCTCAGCTGGGGTGCTGTGATGCAGTATTCCTGCTTAGCTGGGGTGCTGTGATGCAGTATTCCTGCTCAGTTGGGGTGCTGTGATGCAGTATTCCTGCTCAGCTGGGCTGGTGTGATGCAGTATTCCAGCTGACTTTGCAGGGACTGCCCATGGGGGAGGATTTCCTGGAGGCTGTGGCCTCGTGCATGGCAGCAACTCAACAAGCTGTGTAGGAGTTGTATATGGCAGGGAACTCTACAACTGTCTGGAGTTCTTCAGTCAGAAAGACTGAATGTCTTTATGAGCAGTTTAAAAGCTTAGGCACTTCAGATGTACATAGCTGGGTTTGGCTTTTGTATTTCAAACGTTCAGATGTAATGTGATATTCTTTTTCTGTTGGAAAACTGCTTGTATTTTTTCTGGAATGTTTACTAAATGCTAGTGGTGTTCCCATATTCCAACCATTATTTTCATTTTCCATTAGTAGGAGGGTTGGACAATTCAAGTTCAATGATGTACTTGAGATTATTTGAGGTCTTTATTATTCTTCAGAGGTTATTATGATATGTACTCTGCTCAATAGCTAAATGGAGATATGGAGTACTCATCTGACTAATTTCTGTTTGCCATTCATTCTGTTTGCCAAATGCTTTATTCAATTGCCCAATTTCTATCGGTTTTCTGACCTATTATTAAAAAAAAGTGTTCAAAAATGTGCAAATCATGGTGTTACACAGCTAAAAGAACACTTAATTAAAATTGAGTTTTCAGTAGTACCAGCTCCTTGTGCTGCTTATGTCTACCTCAAAAGCACTATTTTTATAGTATTTAGTACTCAATAACATTTTTCTAGAAAATTTTAATTGTGATTTTTTTGCTTATCCTCAAATTACTTCCTGTCACGCTAATTTTAATAAGTAATCTTCACTTTTGTTGTTATGCAATTATTTGCAATTGTGTGATTTGACAAAAGTCTACTTGGTTAAAGGCCACATTTGAATCAAAAGCTGTGTTTGTGTTAACCTCTGAGAAACATGAGAGGACCGTGCCTAATTACTTAAAAAAATACTCAACAAAAATGGATTGTAGCTTGTTGATCTTCTTATTTCTTTGATAACTCAGAGTAATCTTCAAGAAATATGTGGGCTTCTTTCTCAGATTCTTGAAATTTGATCACAGTGCAAAATTGTCCTTTGGCACAAACCCAGAAATACACATCTTTGCATGATGCACCTGGACATATGTGGCAGGTCTGGTAGAATCAGCTAATTAACAACACAGGCTTAAACAGGCACCTCATCTGGCAGTGTAGTTAGTTGCCTGATGGTGCTCAGCAGGATTTGGTAGTGCTTTTTATTTTTCTATCCTAATGGTCTGCTGCCCACCTAATTTTGCCTTATTGTCAGCCACTACTTACCGCAGCTTGAGGCCCTCCCAGGAGGCTAAATTATTATCAAAGGATTAGGGAGATGTAGCCTTGCAGCTCTGACATTTCTGATTACTTGTCTATGCCAGAACAGTAATTAGCTGTGACTAATTAAGAAAAATGTTCCTGCCATAGAAAACCATTTAAAAGAACTGAGAAGTAGAAAAGCAATTGAAAAGCTGAGCAGTGCTCAGATTTGCCGATGCTCTTTAGATTTTCACCAGTCTTAACTCATCTTTAATTATGTCTCTTATTTTATAGGGGAAATAGAAAGCTTGTGATATGAAAACCACTCTTTAGTTGTCTCATGATCTAACAGAATTTTTTGTAATTTTGAAACAGTTGTTTCTGTTTTGGTAAAAGAATTTTAAAGAAAGCTGCAGTCTTTTCTTTAAAGAAAGTGTCACTGAAAAAGTGAATTATATGGACATGCTCACATTTAGGCAACTCTTCTGCAAGAAGGAAGCAACATCTTGCAAACTTACTGTTCAAAGTCTTTTTAAAGTTCACTAAATTATTCCTGATGTTTCCAAATAGAATTGCCTCATTTTTCAAGGTAGCAATCTCTGTAAAAGAAAAAAAGTTTATTTAAAAGCTGTAAAAATGTAACCTCTATCTGATTTCACATAGTGTAGAAGTTTTCTTTGATTTTTTTTTCTAGATGATGCTGAGAAAAGGAGTGCTCACTCTTGGAGGGTGCTGATTATGCTGCTATGACTGCAGCAAAGCTCAGTACTGTTGAAATCAGTACGACCAAAACACACTTAAAGTAAAGCATGTGCTTCAGAGTTTGCTGCTTCAGGATCAGAATACTCAGCATTTGTAAGCTGTTTTATACTGTAGCTGACTGGGTTTTCTCTAGAGAAGCACAATGGCATAACACAGTAACAGTATTTTATATGGTTTTGATATTACATGCTTTCACGTCTTCATTCTTTATGCAATTTTTAATTCTTGAATTTTCATTTTGTTCTGTACCACACAACCCCCAAAAATATAAAAAATTATTTTCTCAAGACATTAAATATGCCGTAGTCCAGTCTGCATTACATATGCATGGAATGGATATCTGACACCTTTTTCACACCAATTCAATCATATTACTTAAATTTTTCCAGCAGAGGAGTACGAAACTATGAAATAGATATTCTGATATCTTGCTAAAAGTGCTCTCTGGGTATAAAAGGGAAATAGAAGCTTATTTTTAGGGCACTAAAACTCATAGCCTGATACTCAGAATTCCTTATGCTGCCCTACCTCCTAAATTCCCTGACTTGTGTGAGAAGCTCACTTTTTTGGAAAGAAAAAATATCAATGTATAAATCGCTCTTAAAAAGCTATTTTAAATGGGTGTTACGGGTCACAAGAGGGAAAATGGGGAGGAAAAAAATCCCAAACTTAATATTTTAAAGCCCATCTGATTTTTTTTTCCCCTGAAGGAATTTTTTCAATCAAATAGAACTACAAGGTGGTTTTATTTGTTTGTCTGGGGAGGGTCTGTAATACTGGGAGCTTCCAGTACAGTTTCCTCATATGCATTTCTGGTGTATACTGTTCATTCATTTATTAACTTAGTTAAATGGATCTATCCATCACTCACAATATCCATTTACTAAAAACAATAACAATTCTATCTAATAAAAGAGAGTTCCTTCCAACAACAAGGAACAATTTAGTCCTTTAACCTTTTTATCCTGTTAGGCATAAATAGCAACATCTCATTCCAGGCACTGCACTTTTTCTTCTTATCTAGATGGTTTGAAATGTGTCTAGCAACTTAATAGAACCAATTGAGCGTGAACAACTATAAAAATATAAAATAGCACTGAAACTTTAGATGAGTCTGTCAGTAAGTGTTAGCTGTGGCTGCAGCTTTCGCATTCTGCACAGTCATGAGAAATCAATAAGGATTGTACCATTTGTATTGTCTTACCTAATGTTTGTTCACCATGAAGTGCCAGGCACAAGCACCATCTAGGGAATATTGATTTCTTGATGTACTGTAATTCACACACGTGTAAACAGCAGGAGAACCTTGTGGCTCTCAAACCTTACTAGCAGGTTTGATGTTTATACTTGTATTTCATTTGTGTCAAACTTCGTTGAAAAGGGAAAATAAAACAAAACTCTGCATAAATTGCATAAATTACTCTTACAAATAGACAGATAACCACATTGTTGATCACATTACAAGAAAAATAGTGCCAGAAACCATAAGAATAATCTAGGTTTACTATAACGAGTCAGGCATAACAGAAAGATGTTGCTATGTTGCAGATCAAAATAGATAAGGATGCTGCAGAGTGCTCTGACACAGATTTGTCAGTGGAAACAGCTTCTTCACCTGTTTAACCACGGGAAATGGAAGCTTTAGTACTGATTTAAATGTGCAGAAGTGTTGAACTAAATATGTTGAACTATATGAACTATATGTTGAACGATGATTTTCTGTAAATAATTTTCAGGTGTTTCAAGGTATACTTTGTTAATTTACATTGCATTTAATTTCTTTTTCTTTATACTGCACTTAAAGGACCAGGAAAAAAAGTAAAAATAATGCAGAGAAAAATCAAATGCAGAAAATGCAGAATGCAGAAAAAACTAAAAAAAAAAACTAAAAAAAACTAAAAAAAAAAAAAAAAAAAAAAACAAACAAACAAACCACCCAACACAGCTGTAAGATTTACATAGCTTGAAAGAGTGTTCACAGGCAATAGGGTCTGGGATGGAAAGGAGCAAACCAGGCACCTGCCCAGTCCAAGGACATTTTGTCCAAAGAGAAAGGGGAGGAGAGAAGCAAGAGGGAGGCTGGACCTCTGCTGCACATCAGGGCAGCTCAGTGTAGTGCCCAATGATGTGTAAGAGAGGAGTAGCTCCAGCAGTGTGCATCTCCCTGTCAGCTTCACAGCCAGCTCCGTCACATGGCACTGCCATAACATAAAGAGTAAATGGGCAAGTAAAGATTCATGAGGTGGAAATAGATGAACTTCCTGTAAATATTCACTCAGAAGAACTCAGGATGGTTTAAATACTGTAATAAAAATATGTACTTGACCTGACTCCACAGGAAGCAGGGAGTCTAAGTAGAACATTCTAGGATGAAAACTACTACAGAGAGTGTAAAAGCTACAGCACAGGTGCTGACCCAATTTCAGCCTATCCCACTTTTGATACTGAGATAAAGAATATTCTTACTTTAAGGGAGGAATGCAGCTAGGAGGTCTCCTTTGGTCTCTTTGATAACATTTCACTCCAGGGAGTGAGAACTTCCCAGGGAGTTCTGGATGAGTGGGCTAAAGCAGAGATGGATGTCTTGATTGCATACCTTACAGGCAGACCTTTAACCTTACTGAGGGCCACAAAGATGGTACAAGGGCTGGAGCACTTCTCCTTTGAAGACAGACTGGGAGAACTGGGATTGTTCAGCCTGGAGAAGAAGAGGCTCCAGGGAGACCTTAGAGCTGTCTTCCAGTACCATAAGGGGGCTTATAAAAAGGAGGGAGAGGGGCTTTTTTGGGGGTAGGTAGTGACACAAGAGGGGACAGTGGTTTTCAAACTGAAAGAGTGTAGGTTTGTTTAGAAAGAAAGTATTTACTCAGAGAGTAGTGAGGCACTGGAACAAGTTGCCCAGAGAGGTTGGAGATGCCCCATCCCTAAAAGTGTTGAAGGTCAGGTTGGATGGGACCTTGAGCAACCTGGTCTGGTGGCTGGCATCCCTGCCCATGGCTGGAGGATTGCCACTGAATGATCTTTAATGTCCCTTCCAACTCAAACTATTTTATAATTCTGTAATGCTAGGCATTCACTTAGGAAGACTGCTTAGCATTTCTACAGCTAAGTACATTTGTAGGGCTTTTAAAACTAGAGCCTGATAGCAAGAGGCAAGTGTTATAATGAGTAACAACTTGGTCATTTTGCTTTATGTTAATTTGTTTATTTTGAGGATCCAAGCTGGCTTTCATTTCAGGGTCACTCAAGTGATGTTCCCCGTTCTGTGCCTTGGAGGATGTTTGTGGATATACCCAAATTGCAACACAACACAGTGTAGCAAGACTGACAGTGTTTGCTCCACAGAGTTTTAGCACCAGAATAACCTATGGAAGTTTTGTTCACAGATGCTGTGTGTATCCAGAGTGGAGCAGAGAAACTGTTTACACTGTTAGTCTCTCACAGTCATGAGCATCATGTTAGTACCTACTGTTTAAAATCAGAACAGTAACATTACATATGTCCAGATATGGAAGGAAGTTGCGTGTGTCTAATTTTGCAAACTTCCAGTTTCCCAGCTTATTTGCCATATGTGAAGAAGCCAGGAAAAAGAAATGAAGGTCACAAATATTATAAAGTAGCATAAATATTGTAAATTGCTGTTTAACAACCAATATGAAATACAGGGGAAGATGAGTACTGTATATTTTGCTTTAAAAGTGTATATTTATTTGTAAATTGGCAGCAGTTCCATAGCAACTAGCCATCTTCTAATTAGAAGCCAAAAATATGAAAAAATTACTTTCCTTCTAAAAGATAAGATTTTTGTAGGTTAAATGTTCTTTGGTTTTTCAGAACTATATCCTTTTTGATCAATTTCGAATTTGCTTAACATGCAAATGGAATTTCAAAGATGCTTAACATGCTTTTAAATGAGCCATGGTTTTTCTTTTCTTCTCATTATTGATTTCTGAAAATTAATTTTGTTTCCTTGTATCATCAAAATATCCCATCCAACAATTGCTCACTTGTTTGTCATCATAAGTCTTTCAGAACAAGGGCTTTCCATCAGGGTTTGGCTTCCTTTTTCTGTTGAGCTCCTTTCCCTTTGCCCCTGATTGCTTTGGGAGTGGCAGTGGGAATCTTTCATTCAAATAGGCAGAAAAGAGACTGGCTAGAGACTAAAGTGTGTGTTCTGAAGAAAAACAAAATGCTTTCTGAGCTTTCTGGGAGGTTGGAGTAATGGCACACACAAAAAAAAAAAAAAACCACACCAACCCAGAAAGGCAAAAGAAAGCCAAAGGAAGCATTCCATTGGAAGAAAGAAAAAATTTCTTCCTTGACCAAGTAGAGTGCAAGAAGTAAGCTCTTAAATGTACTATAATCAGATTTTAAAAAAAACACAGGAGGCTGGAGGGTGGGGGAGGGTAGGAAAAAATTAAAATAGGGTGGGGGGTACCCAGACAGAGTTTGTAATTTCAAGTTACTAAACTTAGAAAATCTTACATCAGAAGTATGAGTGTAGAAGCAGACGGTGGTGTCTGATTCCCTTCTCACCTCTCCTTTCCTGATAGATATACCTCTAATTTAGGTTGTCAACATTTTTGCACATTCCTAAGACAAAGTTCAAAACATGACTTAGAGTTTCAGCCCAGAGGAGGAAGCAGAACATGGAAGCTGGATGGAGCCTGAGATGTTTCCAGGAAGATGCCTGGATAAATGGTGCCAAGCATTAGGAGTTAAGACACTGGTGATGTGAAAGAGGAATGTATCAGAGGCTCTATGCAGAGGAGGAGCTCATGAGGGAACACAGGAGCCTTACAGCAGAAATAAGTGACACAGCAATGGGAGCACTTCTGGACAAGTCCTTGAATGAAAATGTAGGAAGGCACTGTACCAGAATGAGGAATAGAGTTTTTGCATTTGATATAATATTGATTTAGTCATTGGCATTTTCCAGATCAAAGTCCTTTAAATAGATCTGATTTTTTTTTTGTACAGGGAAAAAGCTTCATTTAATAGTCCTTCCTGCTAATACCATGGTTCCAACAAGGCAAACTCCATGGATTTTCCACTCATGCTTAGTTTGATTTTAATTTCTTTCAGTGTATCTTAAATAGAAGTTCCTAAAAGCAAAAAAAAAAAAAAGAGGCAAAAGAAATAAATTTGGTGGTATCATGATGACCCCCATGACTTGCGGGGTGCTTTTAGTTACCAAGTCTTCCCAGCTTTCAGAAGAGTGTATGAACTCATCATTGCTGAGGTAAAAATCCTCATTTAAGTGGATAATATCTATACCTAACTTCAAAATACAGCTATACCTTCTAAACCTCTGACTATGTTTAAAAACACTATGAATTTGTGTCCCTCATTATCTTTAACATTCAACAAAGGCAATCAGTATGACTATTCGTATTTTGCAAAAAGGGAAATAAATTACGAAACTTAAATCAGGACCCTTTTTCAGCTTTTGCTGTTTGCATTTTTAAGAAACAACTTATTTATTTTTTCACTATTTAACTTTTTTTTAAAAATGTCCTAAAAGCTCCATGGTCTGCTTGTAGTGCTCTCTATCATAACCTTGAAGCAATATAACAGCATTGCCCTTTAATAAAAGCTAGGCATTTTAACCCTTAAATTTTAACAGGCTCATGTTTTGTCTTCTATTAGCTCGCTATTATTTTCTCATTTTGCCTTATGCTGCATTTGGTGTACAGTGTCTTCAGTGAGAAGTATTCTTTTTGTTACTATTTCTGGTAGGGCAAGTAGAGCTGGAGGAAGTAGAAACATCCTGTTGCTGTCTGAGCGACTAAATTCCTGATCAATAGTGTGATAAAGGCTTCTGCAGGAACATAAAATGCAGTTCCTAGAAAAGCTGTTCCCTGCCATACTCAGGGAGAAGGCATTATGACAGTGCCCATTTATCAAGAGCAGGCAAGGTATAGAAACTCAACGGGGTCTTATGTCTCAGGCGTTAGGGATACCAGCCCTAGAAGGACTAAACCATTGTGTATTGCTATGTATTGAGCCTCCTTCCAGGTGGCTAACAGCTGCACCTTTTTATAAATCTTCAAAAATAAATTTGAAGTGCTTGCTTTCAGCCGATAAGTGTTATATTTAATTGAACCATTCTGCGAATGTTATGGCTCAGGCACCCAGAAAGATGGTGAATATTTATTATATTTGTTTTGTATTTCCACCGGTCAGTAGAATAATGAAATTCCTTAACTACTTCTCTTTAACTTGCCTGAAGAAAGCACGGTGTGTTGCTAAATCGCTTTTCACTAGCCCTGCCGAGAAACAACTTTAATCCTTGTTAGAAAATTGCAGAGTCTGGGCCTGACAAAGAGCTCATGCCTGGCGCATTGTGAGCGCTGGGAGCGGGGCGAGGGGAGCCCTTTACAGCTGCGTGCCTCCAGCCCGTCTGAGCTGCACTATTTAGGCCAGGAGGTTTGTCAATTCCTCCTGACAATGGAAAGAGTTTTTCAGTGCCTGTAGCTGCGCCGAGCCCCGTTGGGGATCAATGCTGGCCATTCAAGCTGCACCCTCTTTCATTGCTTTGGTTTGTTAATTTAAGACTAAAGGTCTGCTGAGGGGGTTTAGGGTGTTTAAGAAAGCTGATGAACTGTTTAAGAAATCTGATGAACTGAGAGCGTTTATAGCCCTGGTGTGGCAACTATTGGCACTGAGGGAGCTGTGTCCTTGTTGACCCTCTTGTTATTAAAAATGCACAAGTGCTGCGCTTCTCAATATTTCAACACTCTTTCATTGTCAATACCACCTTCTGAGCCCTTCAGCTTGTTGCTTGCTCTAAAGATCTTCTTAGATTGGGTTTGAAAACTTCACCTTAAACACTAGATTAGACTGATGTTCTGTTTTCCGTGCTCCTGTTGATTTGTTGAACCTTCCCAGGGCTGGAAAGCAAGTAGCAGCTTGATGGGGAGACGGGCTGCTAATATGATTTACCAGTGTACAGTCATGCACAATAAGTGTGAATGAATACAAGGGTCTCACAGAGTCAACCCTAGCCTTTCCTTTTCTCTTATTTTTTACTTTGAAAGAGGTATCTCAGGAAAATGAAGTGAGTAATGCATGCCCTTACAGGAGCTGGATGGGCTGTGAATAAGGAGACAGGAGGAAATAGCGAGGCAAACATTTTTGTTAAAGTGGTTGGCTGCTGTTATTTGCTATTATATTTGGAAAAAATATATCATAAGCACTTACTGCTTTGCTCTACTCTTGTACAGACAACAGCAAAGAATGTGGCAGTAGTACTCTGTAATGAACATCTGCAAGAGATGCATTGTCCTTTCACTGCTGTTGTTACTAATGGGGAAGTTACTTCTTCTTAAAACTGGTTAAAAGCAATTGTTGTTGTTGTTGCTGTTGTTTCAACTGGGTAATCTCAGGACAATTATCCAATCACTGAAGTTTTGGGGTTTGCAGTAGATTCCCATCAGTCACAGTAGAGCCATCCCTGCCTCTCTAACATGCTCACGGTTGTCAAAATATGTGGCCTTAGATTCTCTGAGAGGAACTTGCAGTGCTGTGCTTTTTAACAGACTCAAAAAGAAGTTATAGGGAAATCACTATTTTCTTGTTATGTAGTCCAACAGATTTAAATTTATGCAGCTTCAGCTATACTAAGTCCTCAAAATTAATGGATATAAGACCAATCATTAACAAGAATCCTACCCACAAGTACCTCTGTGACCATTCTATAAATATACTGGATGTGATTTTTATTAAAATATGGTGAGAATTAAAAATACTTTTTTTTTTCTAATAAAACAACATTTTTTCAGGACAGGGTATTTTGACAGAAGAGCTAGTACTGTAGTATCATTTCACAATCACCAAATTAAACGTTTGTACTGAAAGTTTAATGCAACAAAGCTAGTCAGGAAAGCATATTATATTGCTTTCATTCATAAAGTTGAGTAGAAAAATAATTTCCTCCAATGTCTTAGCTTTGTTTTCAGTGCCCGTAAGAATATCACAGGTATGTCAAATCGAAGTTTTACTGCACCCATCTTCAATGAGCTTCCTGGCTGGGCTTTAAAACATGTTGCCAGAATACTGGAACAATCTATTGTCAGTAATCAGTCACTGTTCAGTATTGCTGCATAGGAAAACCAGCCTCAGAATTTTCAATCCTGTCTGTAGATTGTCTGAGCAAATTTGAGCCCGTTCTGCTTTCTACTTGATACAAACGAAATACATAACAGATGCATTACTGGAGGAATATCAGTTTTCAAAAAGCTCCCCTACTAAAATAGTTGTTTTTTACCAGGATTATGTTTATAATTAAAACCAGTAGGGTCTGAGTGATAATATAATTGTTTGGCTTATTTTATTACATTTGGGTAAAATGTTTGATGTAGGAATTTTTGTTTATTTAGATCAACAGAGTTCCCCAATTAATAAGTACAATTGTATTTTATTTTCTAGACATCTGTATACCTACAACACCTGTCATATAGTTTACCACTTAGTAACAAATCTGTCACATTAAAAATATTTTGCAGGTACTCACAAAGGAAATTAATACCAGCATGAATGTTAAGGATGAAATAATGTAAATAGGATAAGAATGTCATTCAGTGATTTAAAAACAGTATTTTGTGGATATCTAATCAGTCCTGTATTTTAGTGACTAAATCAAACTACTTTTATGAAATATGTAGCTGTCTGCCTTTTTTGTGGTGGGTTTTTTCACTTCTGTAAAATACTAAATTAATAGGAGAAACTAAAAAGCAAAAGTAATTTATTTCCATTGATTTATAATTAAAATACAATTTAACACATTCAAAAAACTTAACAGAAGAATTATTATATGAATATCTAATTTCAAAGTTATCTTAAAACTGATAGTTATAATGTGATGAGACTGTTCCATTCCCTGTAAGGAAAAGGTATTTGTAGTTATTTACTGTATGTCTTTCAAGCTTTTTACAGAGAGCTTACATTTTGATGGAAGAGTTCTAGTTCTTTATTTTGTTACATCCAGTAGCAAGTAATTTATCTTTATATTTTCAGTATTTATTTTATTTTATTTTTTCATGTGGAGGTGGATAATGAGACATGTTAGATACTTCCTTTGAATTACTTTCACAAAATATACCTTGCCTAACATGCTGAATTTTAAAATATGCACATGATTTCCTCTCTTCGCATATCTCTGTATTTTGCAAAGACATGGGAAATTATATTTGAAAAGAATTTAAGCCTCTTTCCTCTGGGAAAAGAGACTAGAAACAGAGCTATGACACAAACTCTTTTAATCTCTCACTGTTAAAATATAAGAAAATCCTTTTTACAGTTTGACTAAATGACATCTGGTTGTGATTTTACAGGAGGGAGGAAAAAATGCTACAACTATATTTAGTAAAATCTCTTCTAATCCCATTAATGTGAAAGAACTATTACAGTAGCTATTTGGAACTGAGCATTTTTTTACAGTAACACAGTCACTAACAGCAGAGGGCTTATGCTTGACCCATCCATTTGTGAAGTGTTGATTGAAAAGATACTCATGCCTAAGACATAAAAAGGAAATAAGGTAGGCTGTAATTATAATTAGTAATGAATGTAAATCAAAACCTTAATATGGTTATTTTGGAAAGGGTGGAGTAGTGTTTTGATCATATTTAAAAACAGCTTCCAGGGATTTTTGATATTTTTTTACTTAATGATAAAGTGATTAAAGAAAAAAAGAAAAAGAAAAAGACAAATTCCTTATTCTCTTATTCTCTGGTACTGTTTTCCTGTTTGGATTGAAAAATCTAGTTACTGTAAATAGTCTCTCAAGATACCCTACCTGTTTCCATCCTTGCTGTTTTAGCTGTCAATTCTCTCCTGTAATTGTACCTTTAATATCCATTCGCACTGACAGATAACAAAGTGCATAACGCTATTTTGCTTGAACATGTTGTAACTGAAAGATAAAATGGCAGGTGCTAATTCATGTAAAGAATGGTTTAGGTCAAGTTATTTGATTTCCTACTGACCCATGCAGTTCTCATAACAGGAAATTATATCGTTGTTGACTTTAAGTGCTGATCTGTGATCATTTCAAAGTGTTTCATTACCTCTCATTACCAAATCTGTTAAATGAATACTGCAGGGTTATTTGGTGGTGTTTGTTGTTGGTTTTTTTATCCTTCTTTTCAGCAATGGTACAGCAACTCCATGAAAGTCATATGCATGTGGTTGGCTGACAGATTAGACGTTCAGCTTCACATCTACCAGCTGAAGACTCTCATCAAGATAGTGAAGGTAAATAAAATATGTTTGCATTAGACTGCATAGTAAAGAGAGAAAAGTAATAACATGTATGATCAACCCAAAAGTTAGAAAATGTGGAATAAAGTTGTAAAGTTACATAGTTTTAGGTTGGGAATTTTTTTTCCCCACACTTGTAGCAAATTCCAGAAGTAAAATAACTTATTAAAACCCTTAATGCTAATTATATGTGTACTGGTATTTGTCATAAATTCTGGACTTGGGGACAATTAAGATAGTTCCAAGGAATTTTGCAGCTAGCTGTACAGCATCCCATATGATTATTCTTACTAAATTATTATTTGTCTTGTTACCATTTTTTTTGTTTTACCTGAATAATTTCAATAGTGTTCCTTCTCCATTTTCCCCTTCTCCTAAAAAAAGGAACTATTTTTTTTTAATGCACATGTAATTACTGGGCTTAATTGAGAACAGTATTCAGTGTATTAGATAACATTTTCTAACCATTCATACTCAGGGATAAGTATTAATAGAAACACCAATCCCACCACTTCAGTCCTCAGTCGTTTACATTGGCCAAATGTCAAATGCTTCCTAGCAGAGTGTAACTTGCCTTGCAATTGGCTATTATGGGTTAACCTACCATAAAAAAGTTTCCTTCTAACTCCCTTTCAGATCTTAGTTGATACCTTTAGGCAAGAGACAGAAAACAATTTCAGATTTTTTTTTCCTTTTAACTCTGTCTTGTTTCACTTGGGATGTTCTTGTTATCTGTGCAAATGAGTAAGAAACACCTGTTTTCAGTGGTGACTTTGGTTTCTTAAAAATATTTTCTCGTGAAGTTCATGCAAGACTATGAAGTCAGAAGCATTTTAACTCGTGGTCACTGGAATTGCAACTGCAGCTTTAAGGATTCAAACAGAAAAAAAAAAAAAGAACAGAGAGAGACCCAAGAAACCAGTCATAATAATGATGGCATCATGGCTCACTGAAACACCCAAGCTTAGCTTTGCTGTTTTTGACCTTAACTAATTTCTCTGGGAGCAGGATTTGGCTCTTCATTATGTGCCCAAATGGCAAAAGCAGTTTGCTTGTTGAAATGAATGGCTCTTGTGAAAGGTTTAAAGCTATTCTCAAGTGAATCACAGATTCATAAAATGGTTTGGGTTGGAAGGGACCTTAAATACTGTCTGGTTCCAACCCCTCTGTCATGGGCAGGGACACCTCTCACTAGACCAGGCTGCTCAGAGCTCCACCCAGCCTGGCCTTAAAGACTTCCAGAATGGGGCATCCCCAACTTATCTGGGCAATCTGTTCCAGTGCCTCACCCACCCTCACAGTAAAACTTTCACAAATATCTAATCTAAACCTATTCTCAGTTTGAATCCATTCCCTCTTGTTCTGGCACTCCATGCCCTCGTAAAAAGTCCCTTGCCAAGGTAGCTATCATCCTCTGAGGAAGAAGATAGACACTGGAGGATCTGAAACCTGTGCCCCATGAGATCTGAGAATGGGCAGGCTAAATTGTACAAGAGGAATATCAGCAGGGAGAGAAAAGGAAACTCTTACAAAACTGAATTTCAGGGGGATGAGCAGCACTGCCAACCTGCCTTCCCTCTGCCACCTGGCACACCGGTTAGCCTTGTTCAAAAGCAGGAGACTCCCACTGGAGGTTGGAACACTGCTTCTGGCAGTGGCCTTTCTGTGCCCAAATCCTTGGTTTGCTCTGCATGTAAATTCCAGCTGTGTTATCCCATGGCACCTTCTGTGGATATTAAAGATTGAAGAAGATGATGTCAGATTATCTATCTGGAAAACAGAAAAATTTGTGGACCTTGGCTTTGGTGTGTGAAGATAGAACTAGTAAAACAGGAACTCAGCAGACAGGAGGCTGCTGGGAAATACAAAACAATGGCTCAAGAGGAGTATCATAAAAAACCTTTTCTTCTGCAGCCCAGCTGCAGAGAGACATGGGGAGGGACAGTTCCTCCAAACTAGAGCGAGTGAAGGTACTTTTGTGTCTGCTTTAAGAAAAAAACCAACAAACAACCCAAAAAACCCAAACAACAACAACAACAAAAAGTAGGAAGTCATTTTTGAAGGACACGGGATGAGAAAGAGAAATATAATTCTTTTGGATTTGGATGCAGCAAGAGTAGTGCCATTATTATGAAGGCCTAGAAGAAGAAACATTGTTCCCTTTATTCTCTTTAAAGGCTTATGATGGCATAAAGGTTTCATTAGATGTCTGAGACGTGCAGAGGGATGTGACTAAAGAAGGGTCAAGGATAAAGAAAGTTAGGACGAAATGAAAAATTAAGCTTGGAAGTGAACATTATTATCCTGCAAAACTATGTCAAGAGAAGAGCAATGTCTGAACCCCAGAGTGCTGGTCTGAGAATGGGAAGAATACAATGTAAAAGTGAAGGAAATTGCTGTAGGACCCGTTAACAGCATCAAAGCAAATTGAATGCACAGTGTTATGAAAAGGGAATGCAATGGTGACACTTGAAAAAGACCAGGCAGGGTACTCACAGGAGTGTGTGAGCAAAACATAAGCTGCATCCATTGACTCTGACGTTGACCTGTGAAAGTCAAATAAATCTCAGTTGCAGTGATTCAAACAAGGTTTAAATAATCATCATAGTGGCTGAAAAAAAATCCCCCAACTGAATGTTACCCATTTCAAGAGTGGTCTTTTGCAGTTCTCTGAACTATTGAGTGAAACAAGATCAAATCTTTTCTTTCTCTAAGGGCTGTACATGGTCTCCTCCTCAGGAGAGGAATGGGCCTGATAGCCCTTAATTATCTTCCATTTTCTTTTCCCCATATTCTCTTCCAAAACTTTGAGAATTTGTAGTGATAGCATATGCAAACTAAGAACCTGCCTAGATCAACTTGTCCTTTTTAAGCCTTTATGAGTAACATCAGAAAAGATTATTTCAAATGTGTTACAATTTAAAATAAAGTACATAGGTGATTTTTCCATGTGCTTACTTGAACATAGCACTGATGAATAAAACAATTCCAGTCGGAATTCTTACACAATGGAAAAACAAAGAAGAAAGTCATACCTGTTTATTCATAGGAAGGGTAAATACCAGGGAAACACTATCTTCTGAAATGAAAAAAAGAGAAGATGCAAATCAAAATGTAGAGTTAGAATGTAAATTAACTAGGTAGTCACCTGAGAAATTCTGACACTATATAGTGTAGATCATAATCTGTATTCATTCTTAGAGTATATATTATAATGTAATATATTATTATTCTATCTTATCTGGCATAGAAATGTAAAGAGAAATATAAATAAAATTACACTATGGGGAAAAGGTCAGGCATTTACATTTTCTGTGAAATGACAGACCAGAACTACCAGTAGCCAAATTCACATTTCAATAGATATTTAGAAAAATTCTCAGCTGGTGTCTTATTGAATAAATGAAACAAATGGAAGTTACTGAGAAATCAGTGGTCAGAGTATGATGTAGCACAAAATACAATCTCTTAGAGGAAAGACCATCAAATTAGAATCTCTAGAATTTGTAGAAATCTCATGCAGCCCAAAATCTTTATCAGGGTGATAGGTCCCTAACCTGCAGGAGCAATCAACCTGTGCCACTGGCACACTAGAAATGGCCAGTGTGTAGTGAGAGGGCACTCAGACTTGCTGGGGTCCAATCCGGGATGTTTTACTTTTGCCACAGAAAACGTACCGGGACTTCAGGCTGCAGGGCGTGCTGGAGGGGACGCTGAACAGCAAGACCTACGACACCGTGCACAGCCGCCTGACCGTGGAGGAGGCCACGGCCTCGGTCACGGACGCCGCAGGACTTCAGGGCATTACCATGAAAGACAGCGATGAGGAGGAAGGATAATGTCATTTCATAAAGCTCAGAGCTGGGGGGTGACGGTCTGAGGGCAGGGTTTATCTTTGCCTTGGGGTTTTTTGGTAACTTGTCCTTGTAATTGCATTTATAGTTTTGCCTTATGATATTGGTGCAGAAATGTAATTTGCTCCATTAAAAAAGAAAGTAAGATTATCAGAGGAAAAGTGCCAAGGACTTTTTGAGAATAATGGTTGTAGCATATTTTTATGTATAGCTTTGCTTAGGGCTGCAAGAACATTGGCATGGAGTTTGAGTTCCACTTGTGATTACAATTCTTTCCCTTTTGTTTGCTACCATTCATTCTTGTATCTCCATCTGATATTGATGTCCTGTGCAGAAACAAGATGTGTGTCTCACTTAAAACACAACTATACAGGAAATCATCCTTGGAATGAGTCAATGCCCTAGGTAAAAAAAAAAAAATAGTGTATTTTCAGGATTATAATTTCTTTATCTTTTTTGTGCTTAATTTTACATTATGTGATGTGCATTAAAAATTTTAATCTTGGTTCTTTGTATATTGAGGCTGGTATATAAGCAGAAGAACTTCAAGGACAGTCAAACACAAACTGCTTAGGAGTGTCTTGTCTATTCATTTTGCAAGTTTAAAGATATCATCCTGTTGGATGTCAGTAAGCTTGCCATCTATGTTTGTATTTCTGTGAAAATTTTCAGGCAATAAGAACACAGTTTGTCGTGGCCATTTATGTATCTACCCAAGTTTGTATAGAATTCTACAATTAAAAGATGTTTTCAGTATTTCAAACAATTTGAACCATTGTATGATTTCTCATGAGAACAAGGTTTTTGAATTATTTCATTTACATAGTTATTTATAGCAAGTATGTTTCTTTTATACAGCAGATATATATGGCAAATAAGTACCCAAGGATACAATGCCTTGATAAAGGAAAAAAGCATACAAAACTCCCTCAGTAGCAGATGAACAGACAGATGAACAGACAGATGAACAGACAGCCTGCTTTTTGATGCCCTCAGGATGAACTAGAAAGAATTCAAGTTTTCATCAGTCAAAACTCGCACAGCTAACAAGAAATACAGCAGCCTTTTGTGTGTGTGTGAGAGAGAGAGAGCATGACTAATTCCTGAGTTTATGTACACAAAATCAGAAAGAACACAGATGATGCCCAAAGAAGTAATAACAGGTTGCTGAGGTCCTTGTTGAACCATAGCATTATACCTAAGGGGCTTTACTGAGGAATTGTTGTGGGTTTACAAGGCTGATATGAAGTTTCTGTGCAAGAACAGTCTGTAGGACTTCAGGGGTCTATTGCAAGCATGCAGGGCTGCAGGAACTGAGGATGAGACCTGCAGGGAAAGTGGCTTTCAGCATACTTGGAAGCTCAGCCAAGCAGGGAAGGGCAAGTTACACTTCTCCTAGGTGTCTAGGGAGAAATCCTAAGTGGCGATTTTTTTCTGTGGCAAACCAGCCTAGTCATCCCATGAGCTGAGGTGAATTCAGCTATAAGGAAGAACTGGGAGCTGGTAAGATAGACCATTCTGCTCAGCTTTTCATCACCATCTCTGCTGGGCTGAAGGAGGCACAGGGAGCCCAAGTAGCATTTTTCCCTATTATCAGGCTGCTAGATGGATTTGCTGATTTAGGTTTTGATAGCAGTAAAATAATTGCATATTCCTTCCCTGTCATTTGTCCTAGTTTTGCTGGTGTGTGGAAGCTGATGATGCTTGAAGGGCCATTTGGGACTCTAGCTGAGACCCACACTTGGTAAGGGATACCCTGCCTGGGCAGGAGCTGCAGTCTCAGCCCCAGCCTGGCTGTAGCAGACAGCAGGGTGCAGAGGAGGCCAGGCTGTCCCTGTCCAGTGTAACATGCATCTCCTAAACACAAGGAAACAGGGAGATCAGTGTCAGTCAGACACAGAGGGAGCTTTGTCTCTGCAAAAGTCTCCCTGCTTGCCCTCTCCCCATTCTGGCATTCCTTAGACCCTGCAGAGGTGCCTGTGAAGAAGCCAGGTGTAAAGAGGTGCAGGCAGGTATCACTTCAGCGGCCCTACTGGTGGAGTGCTTCCCTCCTAGTGCAGAGTTGTGCCAGGTCTGTGCAGGGCTTTCATCAGAAGGCATTCGATTTTTAAAGTTCCCAGGTAACTACAAGAGTAGTAACTCTACAATAGTAGGAAGCAATATCCACGTTGAACGCTATCCTTAGCAAGCCACTAACAGAGCAGGGAACTGGAGTGGGACCTAGAAACACCAGGACAGAAGTGCCTGTCACCAGCACAGCCCAGGAGGTAAGTGATGGGTCTGTCTCTTTCAACAGAGACTGGCCCGGCATTAGGCTCTCTGCCCAGCCCTGCTAGCCAAAAGCCCCGTGGAAAACTGTGATTTGCACTCACCTCCACTTTAGGCTTTTCCTCTGTCCCAAGCTGCCCCCATGCCAAGAAGGGTTTCCTGATGAAATGAACAACTCTCCCTGTCAATCTGGACCATTACAGAGTGGGTTACAGTAATTTCACCTGTTAAGTTCTCAGAAGTTTGTAGGCCATCATGGTCCTGATGGGCCTCACCAGGGACCACACCCACAGCCTCTGTCCAGGGCCGCTAACCTCTGCCCTGATGGTTAGATGGTGATGGAAGAGGAGTGCTGGATTCTCACCGCCGCTACAGCCCCATGTGCTTGTTTATAGGCCACGTTTGTCTAGACCCGGTGCCAGAGATTGACTTCAGAGCTTTCTGCCCATCACAAACATGTCAATGATCTGGTGGTCTCTGAGTTGCCACCACCTCTTCCCATGCCCTGCTCCCTGGCTGGATGTGGTGGGACTGGCCCAGACTGGTGGGGAATCTGCCCCAGCTCCCTATGCCTCTACATCCTGATGTAATTTTAAAAAAAACAAACAACAAACAAAACAAAAACAAACAAACAAACAAAAAACCCCACTACCATCTGAACAAGACTGTGACTTTTTTGTGGCTTGAAGTGGGCCCAAGTTACTCAAATTTCACAAAGCATTATACACATACACGCCATGTCAAACACTTTGCTATGCAATTTCTTCTGCATACAGGACAACAAAGATGATGAGAATAAAGAAAAAAAAGACAAAGATTATGTAACCATGAAAAAATTTCAAGATGTTTGGAAAAGAGAAATTAACTCAGATGCAAGGCATAAGTTATGTAGGATAAGTTATTGTTAAAGACACAGCACAGCAGAAATCAATGGAACACATGTACAGAAAAGATTGTGCTTCGAATTTAATTTGTTCTTTATTTTAAATAAGTCCTTTAATTTCTTCCAAATGCAAATAATTTTTTTAGTACCTAGATTTGTGAAACCGTGAACCAACATGAAGCTTGAGAAGGCCAGTGAGTGCCTGCGTGACAGCTCCGGCCTTAGGCACCGTGGCCTCCAGCAGCCAGGGCAGTGTCCTGTGGGCGCAGGGGCCGCCCTTACATCTTGAGGTGTTTAAGCGGAGCCATGAGCCCGTCCTGAGCCCGCCGTGCGCTTCCCAGCGAGGCACCCGCGGCCCGCCCGCCACGCTCTCCCGGGCTCCGCGGGGACCTCCGCTCTGCCTAAACAGGCGCGGAGAGCAGGGAGCCCTCAGGAGAGGGGCAGGAGCGGTCTCCTTTGAGTCATTCCCCCTGAGTCTTAGTGCTATCAATGGGGCTTTAGAAGTCGAATGAGAAGCCATGGCCGGGTGCGCGCCGCCGCTGCGAGCGGTGCTCGGGGTCGGGATAGGGAAGCGGTGCTCGGGGCCGGGATAAGGAAGCGGTGCTCGGGGCCGGGACAGGGAAGCGGCGCTCGGGGCCGGGATAGGGAAGCGGTGCTCGGGGCCGGGATAAGGAAGCGGTGCTCGGGGCCGGGACAGGGAAGCGGCGCTCGGGGCCGGGATAGGGAAGCGGTGCTCGCAGGTCTCCCGCCGTCGGGCAAAGGGTGCCTGGAGCCAAGTGCTCGCTGCCCTCGGCTGTCGCTTACCCCGGACAAGGAGGCGGTAGGCAAGGCGGGGCAGGGGCTGGGGGAACCACGGCGGCGGCAGGGCCACGTTGGGGCTCTGAGCCTCTCACCTCCAGACAAGCAAAGCCGCCGGCTCAGGCCGCGCCTTTGAGCCGCACCGGGTCCGGGCGCCGAGAGCGGGCAGCCCCGGCGCACGAACCGGGGCAGCTTTGGAGGAACAGACAGACCTGGAGGGCGGGTGGCTCCCGGGCACCGGTGCCCTTCGATGGCGCCCAGCAGAACGGCCTCCCTCCCTCCTTGGCCCGGTGGACACGGCACCCACAACAGCGCTTCCTGGGCCCCCGGAGGATCTCGGGGCAGGTGCCGGAATTTTCCAGGTTTTGGGAAGCTCCTCCTGAGACCCACCGGACTCCCAGCGCAGAGGGCGGGCGGGACACCGGTGTCAGCTTGGGAGTGGGCAGCAAGTGCGGCTCCACGAGGGACCGGGCGATGGGAGCGGGGGGTCGGGGAGGGAGTGTGAGGCTGTGAGGCGGGGTCCTGCACAGAGAATGCCCCTTAGGCACCTACCGAAGGGGGTTGAATCAGATGTCTGCCTGTCAGCAAAGAGCGCGGAGCAGAATGCGGGAGCCGCGCGGCAGCGGCGGGGCAGTGGGGAGCTGGGGGGAGCTGGGGGGAGCGGGGCTCCTTCTGTGCGGAACGGACGGACCCGGGACGCCCGTGAGACCCGCAGAGACACCACGGCCGGCCTCCCCCGGCACGGGCGGGCTTTGTTTTAACAGCGACTTGGGGGGGAAGGGAAGGGTGGGGGGAGCAGCAAAACAAACAACAAAAAAACCCAATCACACACACACAAAAAGTTTGTTTTCGGCCTTAGCAGGTGTATTGTCGTGTCGCGCCCCCCTCCTCCTGGTCTCCCCTCAGTTCCAAGGGTGGCTCCATTGTTCCCTGTGTCTGTTCCCGGGTAGCGGCTCCGAGCGAGCCCCCGAGAAGGTGGGGAATCCTCCCAGGCTCCGTCCAGCAGCGGCTGCGACAGGGCACGACTCCTGCTTTCCTTCTTGTTCTCACGTTTTTCACTCAGCTTCACCCTTCTCTCAGCAGCGGCACATCGAAACGGGTCCCGCCATAAACGAAGGGGGTTTTGCCCCGCTCCGTGTCCGGCGCACACCTTCCTGCGGCCACGGCGTACCCCGGAGCCGGGAATACAGCACACAGGCGCCCACACAGCGACCGGCTCTTCGCTGTGCTCCAGGTTACCTCCCAATACACCGACAGAAAATGAAAACAAAAAATAAGTTAATTGCTCCTGATCCTGTTCAAGAATCTTAAAAATAAATAGCTTCCCTCAGCCAAAGAGCGCAAGGCGTTCATTTAGCAGTAACGGGGCTAAACATTTGTTGAACTGGGAAAGGAACAAATGGGAAAGTGTCATTCATGGCTCCAGCTGCCGCTGGCCTCTCCCAGCCACTTCCACCAAGGGCCCTTTGGAGTTGATGACACCGCTGGGTCCCCTCACAGGCGGACTGATTAGATTAGACGTGATAGCTGCAGTCCACGTTCGGAGCTGGCACACTTAGCCAAATCGCTCGCATGAATTACGGGAGGGCCGGAAGCGCTGCTTTAGAGGGTCACTTGTAATTTCGTTTATATGTGATTAAAGGCTTTATACATGAAAAGGCCTAATTTGCACCAGTTGTGTTTTCGATTTAGGGGGGTCTGTACGAAATGTACTGTACTGCCAAACTTTACCTCCGGGAGCACTTGTGTTTTGCGGGTCAGCGTTAAATGTTTTTATTTCGTGATGCATTCGGATACAAATAGCAATACTTTATTCTTTTGCTTGCGGTGGAACTGCTACAGGACGCAAACAAGCCCTCAGTGTATGGGAAGACTACACATAGTCTCCGAAGGTATATACATTTACATTATTATTATATATTTACATTATTTTCTTCTACCGAAGAAACTATCAGTGGAGAAAACGCCGAAGTGTTACAGCTTCAAAGCTGGGAAAGGCCCAGAGGCTTTGCCCACGCTCCAGAAAGCGCTGAGCCCGTGGGTGCTCCGAGGTGTGTTCGGGCTCTGCTGCCGACCTCAGCAGAGCGGAGCGGGAGCCGGGGCCGGGCGGGCCAACGCCGGCAGCCGGGCCGGAGGCGGCAGCAGCAGATCGCCAGCGAAAGGGAGCGCGGCCGGGATCCCCCCAGCGCCGCCCGATAAACAGTGACGGCAGCCGGTCCGCTTCCCCCCGTTTATATTTTTACTTCCCTTCAAAAGAGTGAACCACAAGTTCTGAGTAGGAACGCTCCAGCACCGCAGCAGCCAGGGCTAGTTCCGAATTTTGACAAGCCGGGCCAACGCGTTCCGCCGCTGCGGGCTCTGCGGGCGGCGCTGCGGCTGAGGGAGGCACGGCGCTCCCGGAGCGAGTCGGGGTGAATCACCTCTGCACAAATCCGGCGGCTCGGGAGGGAACGTCTTGGACTGATGCCTAGCGAGAGCAAACCCAAGCTTTAGCAGCGAATCCCTGCAGTGTCACCATTAATGACGATTATTACAACAATTATAGTAATCGGGGTCTGTCCAGCCGCCGTCGAGTCCGCCGATGTCGTGGACAGAAGGGTGTTTGTAACCTCCCTGGTTCCGTCCAGGCTCGGGTTGCCCAGAGGCGTCCCGGAGCCGGGAGGGATGGGGTCGTCCCCGCCCTTACCCGGTCGTGGGGAACCGGCCCCGGGCGCACGGAGGGAGCTGCCTCCTCGGGCAGGAGGGTTGCCGTAAAACGCTCCCAGGAAAATATTAATGCAAGCAACAGAAGGTTAGCGGAGTTATTATCCTTTTCAATTCCCTTTTTACTTAAAAACGCAATGGAATTATTCATTTTATTAAGGAGGAAGAAATTAAAGATTAGGCTCTAAGGCGGTATTTTACCTCCCTCTAATCGCCTCTGGGATCGGATTGGAGTAATCCTGACGACGAGATGAATTCGCCGGTGACTCGGATTTTGAGTGCATGTAGAGATACGTTATGATAATAACGCAAGTGAGCAATATCAAGAACATACCTTAGGAACGAATGAAACACAAAGCCGATTACGGGGAAAAAGAGAACAGCAGTTTTCCCGGGCGGAGCACGAAATCAACGCGAGGCAAAACTTTTGCCCTTAATTTCTGGACGGTTTGTAACTGTGGGAGGCGGGAGGGCCTGCTCCTTCCCCCGCCGGCCCCTTCTACCGGGACTCGGTACGTGCTGCCAGCCTGGAGGGAGCCCGGGCCCGCCGTGCCCCCCCCCCCCCCCCCCCCAGTATAAACTGGCCGAGAGGTTCCTTTCTGCCACTTTCAGAGGCCCTATATCTCTCTGCTTCGGGGAAAAAAAACCCAAACCAAACCAAAAAAAACAACCCTGCACCAGCACGACTGCAGGATATTCACGGCTTGGCAAATATGTAAAACTTAAAAAAAAGATGCGGTTCGACAGCAAGGCAAAGCTCAGGACAGGACTAAAAGGATATGACAACGCTGATGTTATGATGTTAGTAATTCTATCTGTACTGCGGACAACACCAGCACCTAGCAAGGCTCCATCTCTGAGACAGAAGAGGACACCCCTGCCGCTCCCCCCCACCCCCCCCCCCGGGAAAAATTTTGCTTTTAGATCGCTAAGGAAAACTAGGCATTTACATAAGTTATCGTGAGACGTACCGAAAGAAAAGGAGGTGTATTTGTAAGGAAGTAAAGAATAATAAAACTAACGCTTCTTCAAAAGTGTATCTCAATATTGAGGAGACCAGTATAATTGCAATGGCAGGGCTGTAATTGCTGCTTTGGGATATTTACCCTGCTCGAATGACACTACATATTTTACTTTCAAACACATGTCAAAAAGTCAATCCCAAAAAGACCAGTTAAGAACAAGCTGTTAACATATTAAGTATATGAGATTTGAAGCCTCTAAAGCCCACTCAACAATAATTCCCTTCTTCAGCAGCAATCAAGAGGAAATTTGCCTAGATTGAATTAAATGTAAATTGCTCTGAAGGAGGAAATTCTCCTCTGGCCGACACAGAGTACGAGAGAGACACCGACACTCCGGAGCAGCGGGCAGCCCGAGACAGCTGCCCCTAATGGGGCTGGGGGGCCCGGCTGCGCGTCGTCTCCCCCCACCCACCCACCCCCCCCAGTCCACGATTCCTTCTTTCCTCCAGGTAAGTGGCGGCTGCAGCAACCCGATCCGGGACAGCAATTGTGGTCTTGACGCCCAGACCCATCTGCCCCGGGGAACTGCGGGGGAGAAGCAGGTGAGAGGCGCAGCCCCGGCCAGCGGCCCCCCACCCAGAGCAGGGGAAAACAGGGAGCTGGGCCGGAGCGAGGCACCGCGGCTGGAGCCCCCGCACAGCCCGGCACGGCCCGGTGTGGATCCCGTCCTTCCTCCGCCTCACGCGTGCCCGCACGGCTGCGTCCATCCCGACACGTCCCGCCTGCACTCCGGGACACGGGAGGGACGGGGCGGACGCGGAGGTCGCAGGGTGTGCAGAGAATGGTGCCTGGGCCACTGCCCGTCGTTCGACGTCCGTCCTGGGGCCGCAGGACATTCTCTTCCTCCGTGCCCCGCACCTCCCCGTTGCTCGCATGGAGCTCTCTGCCGCGGAGGGACCGTCGTGGAGCAGCCGCTGCCTTGCTCCCCTCAAAAGGAGCCGCCGTGGCTTGAGACCGCATTGGGCCAGGTCACATCCCCGGGCCAAGGATGCGTCCCTCCATCCCTCCTTCCATCTCCCATCTCTCCGTCTCTCTCTCCCTGGGCCCCCAGCCCTTCCTCGCTGCTCTCACTTCCTCGCACGATGGTTGTCCCGGGCGGGCGGCTCCGAGGGGAGGCACTGCCATTTGCCCGCTCCCGGGCTGGCACCCGAGCAGTGGCGGCCGGGCTCCCTGCCTCGCTGGAGGCTTCTCTCTATTCTCAACCCGAGACCTGCTGCCTCTCTCCCCGTGCCTGGGAGAAGGGCAGTGCTGGACCTCTGGAACGGAGGCTGCTGCACGGGTCCCTCCGCCGGGGGACGCGGCCTGGCAGCTCGCTCCCGCGGGTGGCAGGGACGGAGGGACCTTTGGCTTCTCTGGGTATTATTTCGGTAGCGGCCTCTCAGTCACCAGCCGAGGGAAGCCCAGGCCGACGGGAGGAACGGGACCTTGTCCTGAGCCCGAACTGTCGGATGGTGGGGTGGGCGGGAACACAGAAAGTCCTGTAGCCGCTGCTGCCCCTCTCATCTCCCCGACCAGCCCCGCTTCGCTGAAAGGACGAGCACCCGCTGGCGCTGCCCGAGCAGGGCCGTCAAGCTTCTGTTAAATACACGGCGATTGCATCTGTTTAGGTGCATATATAAACAGCGTCTATTTCTATACGTATGTGTGCCAACCCTGAGTTTTCGGTATTTGTGCAGTGTGTGTGTTCTATAATGACACAGAAGCTATATTTAGTGTATATGCCGGCTACATATGTATATGTATACAAAAATATATAAATATATAAATAATGCTTCAGATTCAAAAGGCACTCCTTCTTCCTACCTCCTTTTTCTTCTCTTCCCCTGCCCCAGGTTTTGAATCATCCTTTTGCTCCCAAGCCCTCGCTCCATTTGGCCCGGGAGGTTCCTGCATCCCCACGTGCTGGTCTCGCCGCCTGCTTGTTGCAAGTCCCCCGCTTATTTGTCTACTGTGTTTTCCAAAAGCTCACCGCCACCTGACCTTGTTCTTTAAAGCAGTGAGCAGTCCCAGGAGCAGTCCCAGGAGCAGAGCAGCCATTTCCCTCCCTCCCTCAGACACACAAACGTACGCACGCACAAAGAGAGCTCGGGCTGGAAAGTGGCAAGGAAACAAACAGCTTCCCCTCCAGCCGCTTCTTCTGCAGCACCTTGTTTGACAAACACCCTGGCGCTTGCCCTTGAATTGGGTTTCACATCCCCATTTAGCACTTGGACAATGATTTTAGATGATGTCATTTAAAGCCAAACAAGAAAATTGATCTCGGATTTGCTTGGCCTCTAAAGCCTGGTTAAGCAGATTGCAAATAATAATAATAAAAAGAGAGAGGGAGGGAGGCAGAGGGGAGAGAGGAGAGAAGGAGGGAGGGCCACCTCCTTCCCTGGGCGGGGGAGGCGCGGGCGCCAATGAAAAGTAGTCGCTTGCTGGGGGGGAAAAACTTTTCCTGTTGACTGTTGGAAGCGAATTGAGCAATTATCTAGTTTACCTTCTCCTCTTGGAAGTTAACGATTGGCGAGATCTTGGCTGCGTTATTGACACAACACTTTCTATTGATAGAAATAAGTAGCGATTGTCCCGAGTCATTGGTGCGCCAAAGTAAACTGTGATGGGCTGGCATGAGTCCACTGGACTGAGACGGCTGGTTCCGCCGGCGGAGGCTGTGGCGATGGTGGCGGCGGAGACGCTGATCTCCCTCCTCGCAGATCAGTAACAAGAAAAGGGGCAGAGAAAGTGAAAGAGAGAGAGAGAGAGGGGAGAAAAGGAAAAAAAAAAAAAAAAAGAGGCGTCTACCAGAGCGGCTCAAACCGGGAGAACAAATGCAATTCAGCCATGGACAATAGTGGCAACCACACAGCGACCAAAATCCTAGCGACTCCTCCGTCCAGAGAAAGCCTGTCTGCCAGGAGCAACATGATCAGCACTCCCAAGCCACTCGCCTTCTCCATTGAGCGCATCATGGCGCGGACTCCAGAGCCCCGCTCCATCCCCGTCCCGCAGCTCCTCCATGGCTCCGTGGCCAAAGGCGACCCTAAGCATCCGCTGCACCTCAACTCCTCCATCCCCTGCATGATCCCCTTTGTCCCGGTGGCATACGACACTCTGCCCAAAGCGGCGGTGGCCGGAGCGGAACCCAGGAAGGCTCACTTAGACTCCTCTTCCTCGCCCTCCTTTAGCTGCGGCGATCTCTTGAACTGTGCCCTGAGCTTGAAAGGAGATTTCCCCCGCGATGCCCTGCCCTTGCAGCAGTACAAACTGGTAAGACCCCGAGTGGTCAATCACTCCTCCTTCCACGCCATGGGAGCCCTGTGCTATTTCAACCGAGGCGACAGCCCCTGTCACCCGTCCTCCAGTGTCAACATCCACCCGGTGGCTTCTTATTTCCTCAGCTCTCCCTTGCAGCCGCAGCCCAAGGCTTACCTGGCGGAGCGGAACAAGCTGGTGCTGCCGACCGTGGACAAGTACCCGGCGGGGGTGGCCTTCAAGGACTTATCGCAGGCTCAGTTGCAGCACTACATGAAAGAAAGTGCTCAGATCCTCTCGGAAAAAATCGCCTATAAGACGTCGGAGTTCAGCCGCGGCTCCCCGAGCAGCAAGCCCAAAGTTTTCACGTGTGAAGTTTGTGGAAAGGCAAGTAGCGCCGTAGCCCGCCTCCCTTCCCTAGCCTCCTGTCCCCATCCGTCTGTCGGCCGGCTGTCTGTCGCTTGCTTGCTTGATTTTTAAACGACGGCTCCCTCTCGGCACTCTCGCCTTCTAATCGCAATTTTATTTGATTTTATTGTCTGCTTTCTCTTTCAAGGTGTTTAATGCACATTATAACTTAACGCGCCATATGCCGGTGCACACGGGAGCCAGACCCTTTGTTTGCAAAGTTTGCGGGAAGGGCTTCAGACAGGCGAGCACGCTCTGCCGGCACAAGATCATCCACACGCAGGTGAGCCCGTCCTCTGTCCCTTCCTCTGTGCCCAAGACGCTCCCGTTTTCCGGGAGCTCGGCGCGGGGGGCGGCCAGCCCGCAGCCGCGGGGAGGGCTCGCTTGCCCCGAGCGCGGTAGGTACGGCGGGGAGCCCCGCGCCGGCATCTGCGAGCCGTCACTTAAACACACACAGCTCCGCAAATCAGCTCCTAAACCCCGCTAAACAGAACACAGACCCCGCAAGACAGCCAACAAGGCGTGACTCGGTGCTTGTTTCCCTCCAGGAAAAGCCACACAAGTGCAACCAGTGCGGCAAAGCTTTCAACCGGAGCTCGACCCTGAACACGCACACGCGAATACACGCCGGCTATAAACCATTTGTCTGTGAATTTTGTGGCAAAGGATTTCACCAGAAAGGTACCAGTCTCCAGCTCCTTTCTCTACCCCAGCTTCCCCCTCCCCAAGCCGGGTCAAGTGTCGGGACAATTTTAGGCAGGGAAGGTGGTGGGGAGTTAATTTTCTGTTCAAGTTTTACTATTAGATATTTAGCTTAATTTTAAGTTTGGCTAGCCCCCACACATGTTCTGCCCCACGGAGCGGGGTAGAAGTCTCTGTCCGGGGGAAGGGCGGGGCAGTCGTTCCGCTGGAAGCGCCTGTTCTCCCCTTGGCGCCACATGCAGCTGCCAGCTCGGGTCGGCAAACGAATTCGCCTCTTATTTCCCCCTCCAAATACAAGAATTTAGCTACTTTTTCTTCCCGCGTTGCTGTGAAGTCTAAGGCCAGAGGTTTTATTTCTGCAACTGTAATGATTTTGGTTTATTCGATCCTTCCCTTGTCTTCTGTTAAATGTAACAGCCGCGGGGAGGATGGAGGGAAAGCAGGAGGTCTGCGGTCGTTTCATCCTAAATCCGAATTCTGGTGATGGGACAGAGTTTGGGTGGGTTTTTTTGTATTTTTCTCGTCTTTTCAGTGTCTGTCTTTCAAATCCAGGTCCATTTCCCTTTCTTGTCTCATTCCCAGGCAATTACAAAAACCACAAGCTGACTCACAGCGGGGAGAAGCAGTTCAAGTGCAATATCTGCAACAAGGCTTTTCACCAGGTGTACAATCTGACCTTCCACATGCACACCCACAACGACAAGAAGCCCTTCACCTGCCCCACCTGCGGCAAAGGCTTCTGCAGGAACTTTGACCTCAAGAAGCACGTCCGTAAGCTGCATGACAGCGCCCTGGGACTGCCCCGGCCGCCCGCCGAGCTGGGGGGGCCCGACCCGCCCGCGGCGCTGCTGCAGGGCCCGCCGCTCCAGCCGTGAGGGGCGGCCGCCGCTGCGAGCCCCGCCGCCTCTTTGCATGCACCTGTTAAGCGGTTTTGTGTATTATGCTCTATATCGCCACTAACGTTAATGGGACTGGTTGTTTCCGATTTTTAAAATTTTTCCTTTGTTCTTTACAAACTAATTTTTTTTTTGTTGTTGTCGTTGCATCTCAGGTGGAGATGTTTAAAAACAAAAACAACAACATCAAAAAAAGAAAAATAACCAAAAACAAAAAACAAAAAAGCGCCAAGCCAATTTCTGCTGTATTTATTTGAGAATCTGTATTACCCGAGCCGGGAATGCTGCACCACCTTAATTATTTCGATGTATATATGTTCCCCTTGTGTTGATCCTGCCCTGCCTCCGCTGTCTGCTGGTTATCCCACCCTTCTTGGTTTTCTTCTCTCCCCCTCCCCCTGAATATCGTATCTATATGGACACAAATGTTCTCTATGTACGGATTTGAATTTCGCATTGATTCTTGCACGTGGAGAAAAAAAAAAAAAAAAAAAGAATTCCTTGCCCTGATGGAAATAATGGAAATAAACCTTTGCCAAGGAGTGACTGAGGCCGCGGGGGCTGCGGCGCGGACGGGCGGGCGGGGAGCGCGGCGTTGGCGCTGCCGCACGGCAAAGCTCTCCTCGCCCTTGCCAAAACACTGAAACAACCGCTAAAGACTTTAATTAAGAGGGGTAATTAGTTCGAATTGATCAAAGCAGGGTTGTTATGTTATTAGCCGCTCAGCAGACTTTGCCAAGCTGAGCCTTGAAAGCAAAGCCCGCCCGTCGGTGGGACGGCGGGAGGGGGTTCTGGGGTTACACCGCTCCCGGGGTGACCGAACCAGGCACGGAAGATGGGTGCCATCCCCCGGGAAGGGCAGGTGGGCCCGCTCCCCTCCCCCTGCTCTCTCCAGGATGTGCCCACAGCCCCCCTTCAGGCTCGGGGGCTCCTCTCGGACAGGGCCGGGCCGTGCCTCGCTCGGGGCTGGGCCCCGCGGGGCAGTCCGGGGGGAAGCGGAGGGGTCCCGCGGGCGCTGGGGCACCACGCCCCGCTCGGGGACCTGGCAGGAGCGTCTGCCGCAGGGTGAGCCCTGCAAGAAGGGCTGGTGTGACGCTCCAGGTCTCATCCTGTGCACCTGGAGCCCTCGCAGGGTTTTGGCTTTTGGAGAGAAGCGAGGCGCCATGGTTCCAATCGCAGCTAACGCGTTCCACCCCAGAGAGGGACATCGCCTGGCAGGCGGCGCTCCCGGGACCCCCGGGGGTGCTTGCAACCAGCAGGTCAGGGCTGGGGCTGGGGCTGGGGCCGGCGGCTCTGGTCACCGCCGTGCGCCTTAGAAAGCGAAAGAAGGGAAGCGCATCTCTCCTCTCACACGTGTCGGATTGCCGTGGCAATCTCCCGAGCAGGCGGCTCTGCGTGTAAAAAGCAGAGCAACAGGTCAGATCCACAGCTCGGGCAGAGCCTGCGGCACCCCGGCCCCTCGGGGCGCCGCTTTTCCGCTGCTGCAGAGGAGAAGCGGCCGAGGATATGCAGGAGGCTCCGCCGTGCAGCCGCTGGACCACGCTGGCTGTGCCGCGGCGGGGGCCGCCCCTGCGCCTCTCCCCTTCGGAGACCTTGCGGAAACCCGGAGCTGCTCCCTGCTTTTTCTAGGGGGCTGGGGAAGCAGGGGCAGGAATAAGGGGAGGTGAGGCACCCTTCAAATGACCCCGGGTAAACTAGAAGTGGGGATGAAGCGGGGCAGGGAGGAGACGCTCCTGTAGAGCTGTGGTGACAGAGCAGGTGTCCTTTGAGGATCTTGCCTATGGACACTTCTCTTCAGCTCTGCTCGGATCCTGGGACTAGAAGAGAGTCATTCTGGCTTCCACACAGATTAATTTCTCCCAAATCAGGTGGCTGCAGCGTGCTGCTATTTAAAAGGAAAACTTTTGCAACATGTACCGAAAGGTAAGGAGTCCAAAAGCTCCCACGGCTTTGATGCAGGTGTGCCACTCCTCTGAGGCTCTGCTGAAGGAAATATTTCAAAGCAGAAGCCCAGCTTGTTTTCTTTTTTAAACTTAAGTCCAACTTGCTTTTCTTACTGCTGAGCAAGTATGATAGTACAAGGTACTGAAGCTATACTTGGCCTCGCTAAATATCTTAATTTTTCAACTATTTAAACCAGTTTGAAACTATTCAAGCACTGTACAAATACTGGATTAGTCCTAGAAGTATTTCGTATCATGACACAGGGATGTGAATGTAAATATATGGTAAAACAAAAGGACAATATAATCTGGCCATTTTGTGATGAATACATATCAGCTTTAAATCAAGCACATACATGAGGCCTTAAGATACTACTGGAGATTATGTACACTGGTTACACAGATGTCTGTGCTCCATTTTGTTTCTTCAGATTGTTTTCTAAGTGCTGGGAAAAATGAGGGCTCAGTCCTCCCCATGCAGAAGCTGTAATTTCTCCTTTTTTATGGGTAGAGGAGAGAGAATTTCCAGTGCTGATTGACAGACCATTTACACATTTATAAACTATAACTGGGGGGTTTTTTGCCTTTTCTCCTGTAAAAGATCTGCAGTCGCTGCATAATGTGGATTCTTTTATGTCTTCCTGATGAAGAACAATATTTCTCTAAGGAACACACATGCAGGGGTGACCATGTTTTGATATGGAGTGGAAATGAGGCACCCTAGCTTTATTCCAAGGTGAAGCAGAGAAAGCCAGTGATGAGCATAGATAAGCATTTCTCTTCCCAGACATCAGAGTAAATACTACCAATGTGGGACTTCACAGGGAGATGAGGATAGCTCATTTGTTATTTTCCTGTATAAAGCCATGTTTGTGTCAAAGACTGGTATTAATTCATGTCTTGGAAGGCCTGCACAGAATTACCTTTCATTTCCTTTCTTTCAAGATTAATCTCAGGTCAAGTGAATTTCTAGTTAATGGTCAGAGGCAATTCAAAGCTGGTGAAATCATCATGAGAGACAAAAAACTATAATTTTATGTATATCTGAAGTGTAGAACTATTAACAGCTCTCCTTACTACAGACATTTTAATTTTTTTAAAATGTGAATAACTTTGATAGGAGAAATGGAGCCATCTGTACCTAAAGGAAAGGTTATACATTCTCATTTCTGTGTGCCAATCAGCATCATTGCCATTTGATCTGTATTCTGTGTGACAACTGGGCAGCCTCATTCTACTGGTCCCTCAAGGATGCTGAGAGAAGAGCCTTGGTGTGTCTGGATCTGCTAAAATCTAGAGCTGCAGAGCTGAACATTAGCATCCTGACAAGAGTTTAGCCCACCAACCACAACAGCTTCACTTCAGTGCTGAATAAAAGGCAGGCAGGTCTGGTGCCTGTGGGACCCTGGAGCAGAGAGCCCTTGTGAAGGAGGAGCTGTTGCCCTCTACCCTCATCCCCACCCAGGATTTCTCAGATGGGACTGACTTTCTTCTGTGCTTGTCAGGTGCTACAGTTTTGTTAACATGTGCCAATACTGACAGTGTCATGTATCTGAAAGAGCTACCAGAATTACCAAAGCTGTTGTGTATTGCTGTAGAAATAAAGCACAGCACAGCAGGATCTTCTCACAGCATCAAAGTTCCTTCTGAAGCTGAAATGTTTGACTTTGTTTTGCCTGTGCTTTATTCATGATCAGACACTTCCCAACAAAAGCAAAAAATCCTCCCCCCACCCCTCCCAAGAAAAAAGGAAAAAAAAAAAGGATGACGTTATTAGTAATAATGTTTGTGGGTTTTTATTGTTGGGGGTGGGGGTTAGGGGAGTGAGACTGTGTATTTTTGTTTTTTTTTTTTTTTTTAAAAAAACCCCCATGTATGCCAAAATAAAAACTAAATCCATAGCTTTTTAATAGCTTCCAAAATCATTCTCTGCTTCATAGGAAGTTATATAGAAATCCAGCATATCTCAAAGTACCCAAAATGAATTCTGGACAGTATTTAGCCAAGGAAGCATTTTAAAAAATAACTTTTATGATTTTTAATCACTTTTTACTCCAGTCTTTACAAATACAGTGGTGAAAATGGCAAGATTAAACAAAATTCAACCAATTCATCCAGAGCCATCTCAAATGAAGGCATGCTGGTCACAGCTTAGTACCAGGACAGTTTATTTAGACAGTGCTTGACAACTAGCAATTAGAAAACACTCCTAACTCTGCACCTCTTCTGCCATACTTAGAATAGGACAGTCATCATTTTGTTCTTTGGAGACTGGAAAACAAAAAAGGGACCTAATTTGCTCCTGGGATTTTGACATGCTAATACCAAATAGTTATAACTCTTTAATTATTTAAATCTTTCCACCCACTCTCTTTTTAGCTATGGTTTTGCTCAGGTACCATCCTTATGGAGGGAGAATTGTGTTGTACCCTGCTGGCAATTGTAACTATTTAGTAGTAACTCCTGTATCTTCCACAAAAACAGTGGTAGCTCCAGCTCCAGTCCATGCTGGGTCCCCCTTCTCTTCCTGGCCCAAGGCTTCAGGCTGGATGACTTTTGGATGACCACTCAGGGCTGCACAGCACGCTGCACCCCTGCAAAAATGGATGGAATCACCCTTAGTCCTGTGAGTTTGCAGAAAGTCCTTTTGCTTCAGTAATCTGCAACTCCTAAAACAATACAAAACTTCTCTTAAAACTTCATTGTATTATGAAGTACAAGCTGTGTCCATCTTTTGTCCTTCTTTGAAGCTTCCATGGAAATTATTTAATGGCTCCACTGCTCAGTCACTCTGTTGTAGCCAATCCTTGCCTATTTGATTAGGCATGGTATTAAATCCAATAACCATGCCCATGGAAATACAAAAAACCCTCCTCCCTTTTTGTATTTCAGATGGCTAATATTTCACCACCATTATTATGTGAATTCTAAAAAATCATCCTCAGTTAACAATGAATTCCAAGTCATACAGAAGTTGCTTTTCTGATTTTTTTTCATAATCCTGTGACAAATTAATACATAGTAAGTTTTATTTCGTGAGGAAAATGGAAGAGCAATACTTTGCAAATGTAAGCCTGAGCAACTTGTCTGCAACAGTACAGGTAAGTTTTTATTTTCAGGGATGGAACTGTAAGATTTAGTTGCAGACTGACACAACATGAAAGAGAAACTTAGATTCACAGTACTTTAGCTTATAGGGATTAAATACAACACATGGCACAAAAAGAAACCTCAAAATATTTCTAAACCACCTGTTAACCTCTTGATATTACCATGAAACCTCTAAAGAGTGTATACCTCCACTTAAAAAACCTTGCCTAACTCAGATTTTATGAAAATAACCTTGAACAAGAACTTTCTTTCGAAACAAAAATAATGAAAAACTCTTGGACGATAAATAAGTTCAGGTGATTGGGGTTTTTTCTGAGCAAGCATCTGTAAAAATTTTTTAAAGCATTGTCTGCTGAAGAAGTTAAACAAAATCTGAACCACAATATATTTGGAAAAATATTTAGCTTTATATAAGAAACACCTCAATAAATTGTGGTTTTTTCCTGTGTTTACCAGAAAATAAGAAAGAAGTGGAATTCTTATTTTTTGACCTAGTATATTTTAAAAGGAACAATATATTTCCTCTTAAAATGAGGAATGCAGGAATCACATATTTGTTCTTTTTTTTGCCAGCAAATACATTAACCTCCATGTCATAAACAAGAATATGTTTTTTAAAACCACTTTTGGCTGCTTTAACTGAATACTGAATAAAAGCTGAGGGCCAATGGTTGCTTATGTCCAGAAATGCTACTGCATTGCATGAAGCAGTGCAAGAGAGACAGCAAATTTAATTTAGATGACATTTTCAAATTCATGGCATATATTTCAAATTTATCCAGTTTAAAAAGATGCAGTAACACTGTCTAGAACTTTAAGTTAAAGACCAAAACAAATTCATAATTACTTTTGTGGGCAACGTGTAATTATTATGATTTCATATAATTAAGTCATGGATGGTTTTGATCTGCATGTTCTAAGAAGCAGAGACACCCTTCCCTACAAACAGTGTTTCTTCTGTTCTTGTGGAGTGTGCTGCTTCTCACATACCTTTAGAAATGCAGTGTACAGTTACATTTTCTTTGTGAAAATAGTAAAACATGTAAGGATTGTAACTAGAGCACAGACTGAGTTACCCTGAAACAAAACTGCCACAAGACAGACAGTAGAGTCCTCATAGTGCAAAACTCACATTTCTTGAAAAAGCAATCAGCAATTGTTCTAAATCCTGCCTGATGCTGAATGTTATTGCACTGCAGACTGACTTTTAATTTGTGCAAGTAAAGGAGTAGAACACAGCCAAGTTGCATCTACTAAACTTAACTTACATCTCTCTATATATTAATTTTAGAGGGTGTTACTTCATAAGATTTTTTTTAAATAAATTTTTTTTGAAATTTGACAAATCACTGTTTCCATATTGCTGTAGAAGTTTACAAGCAGATGTTGACAAAACGTTAATATAAAATCTTGCTCTCTTTGGAGGAATTTTCTTCAAACCAGAAATAACCAGCTTAAGGGCAAGCAAGAGGCTGCTGGGTTGGACTCTTGTCTGGGGAGTTGTGCTAACATTCAAATGCCCCTTCTTTTCCATGCACTTTCAAGCACTTCAGGAGCACCTGTCCTGTATTATTAAATCACAGTATCTATCCCTGCTTTCCTTGGACTGCTGCTCTTTGCATAAATGTCAAAAAGTCCTAAGATTAGGGAGGAAGTTGGACATTGGATGGAGTCCCACATCTGCAGCAAGTGATTGGTTCTGTGACAGATGTTCACTATCTAGTCTGCAAGAGAAATGCCTTTTTAGAAGTGGCTTAATTGAAAATTATCTTATTATGCTTAAGCAACTCATAGGTGGGTATAAATAATTTAATTTAACTTGATTTAATGTGGATGTCAAACATCTCAGGAGCCCTTCCCAGTCCCCAGGTTTTTGATATTCCCGATTCTGGGATTTAAGTGTCAGAAAAGGACTGTTGGTTACTCAGAATGGAGCTGCAATATTTTTGAAAGATCTTGGCTCCACCATAGTGCACAAATGAAGATAATTTCTAGAATCATGAGATTATTTGCTAATCAGCATTCCTGCTTTCTCAGCCAGTTTTTTTTTGTTTGTTTGTTTGTTTTGGTCATGTTCTTTGTACAAGCCATGTGTTTCTTTTACAGATCTCTTTGGCTTTTTTGTTTTCATTTCCAAAGAAGCATGCAACATCAACTTGAAAAGTGTCTCTCTGTCTTATCCAAGGTTTACATATAGTTATCCCCTCACCCCCTTTTATTATCAAGTGGCTGCCTCATGCCACATGGAATAATTAGATTATGAATAATTTTGTTTTCCAGATTTTCTTTTCTTGTTAGCAAAGTTCAATTCAGAAAAATCTTGCTCAAGATATTAGTCAAACCAGTCTGTCTACCTTGGGCAATGCTTATAATTTTGGGCATCTTAATAGCAAGTAAATGAACATAAATGTCTGCATTTTCTATACCATCAATGGAGAGACATAGGTGCCTCTAACAGCATGAAAAAGAGATTCATTCCCTACCATGTTAGATACTACTTTTAGTGTAGACAGTCTGCAGTTCTAGCAGCCTCCTGAAACTATCCAGTTGCTGAAGCATCATTCTCTGTGATGTCTTCTGGGTGAACAAGATGAAACCCCAGCACATGGTGATGGTGACCCCTTTTTGCACAGTAATTTGGTGGTAAGGTTACTTATCCACATAGCCAGGAGCTGTACCCTGCTTTGTGTGGCTGACTCACAACACCAACACCTGCACTGTAGGAGACCATCCCAGTCCTTTGGCCATGGAATATGCTGAGTGAAAGCACTCTCCAGGCCTCTGGTTTGCTTTGCAGCTGACATGAAAACACAGATGTGGCTGGCAGAGCAGTGAGCAAAAAGGACCCTTCCCCTGCCCTCCTGGATCAGGCAAGCAGAGGGAACAGAGCTGCTGTTCTGGCTGGGTGCTGTGGGGCACATACACAATTCTCAAGCAGCTTTGGAAGCAGGGATGATATCCCGTCTTGCATTCCTGCAAGTGTCTCATTTTAGAGAGATAAAAAATACTGTCATGTAAAATATTGTGTGGCTTTCTTGTTTTCAGCTTTTCCCTTGGATCTGAGGATGGTCCATCTTGTGATGTGTGGGTTAAAGACTTCTTCCTGCTGGATGAGCTGAATTCTCACAATTTTTAGATTTCATTGTCAAATGGCATTTTTGCTTGCATCTGGTAGATTTTAAGAAACCTTAAGCTCCCATCAATGAAGGCTGGAATGACATTTTGTGGAGCCCGTGGTTGTGTCTATTCTACTGTGAAGACTTCCAGCCTAGCTAAGTGCCTGGGCAGACAGGCTGCACCTGCTGCAGGTAATGTCAAAACAGTTGTTATTTCTAATAGCTGGCACAGCGGAGGGAATAGAAAAGTACTGGATTCTTCAGCACAGAAAAAATTAAGTGCATAGGAGACTTCTCCATTCTCTTCAAGAAATACCCTAAAATTAATTTGATTTCATTGAATTGTTAAAACTTTACAACTGTTTGGGATAATCAGGAAACCTGTTCTTGGTTTGCTTTCAAAAAGTATCTTCCATGGATACCTGTATCTTTCCATCAAAAAAATAGTATTTGAAAATAACAATACTGGAGTATAAATGTATTTATTCAGGGAAGGCTAGCATAAGAAAATATAAACACTAAACTTCCCCATATTTCATACTCAATGTATTATATTTTGGATTTTATGAATTTGCATAAAAAGGAATGCCTCTTGCTTTATACATGAAATATTTGCAACAAGTAAAGAGAGCCTTTTTCACACTTGGATGCCTATGAATTTCTTCAAATATCTGAGAGCCACCATACCCTTATATCCACCCGGGAAGCCAAAAGGAGTCTGACAGTGATCTCAAGACAGCTGGGGCTGGATCAGATGTGAAGCTGAGAGCGAGATGGGCTGGTGGTGATGAGTGCAAACACTCCTGCTTTTCTGTCTCTTCCCTGCACTGGGGAACCTGAATGAACTGGCAGCCGTGTGCCAGGATAAACTCACTGTAAATCATCTGACACCTCCTCAGTGTGGCAGCTGCACTTGCTGGCTGCGTGCTGCCCTCACAATGGAGAGCTGTATTTGGAGACCCTTGATCTCAAGCACTGAGGCTTCTGCCAAGCTGTGGTACTGAAAAGGCAATGCAAAATTATTTTGTGCTGATCCCACTGATCCCACTGAGGGTTTCTGGAGGTTGGGAAAGGACTTTTTTTTGTGTTGAAGATTGGCTTTTTTTTTTTTTTTCCTTGAGATTGGAATTTAAATCTTATTAAATGGAATGAAAACAAACCCCAACACTTCTCTCCTTTGAGCCCAACTAGATGGTTAAAAAAATTTTTGGAAGACAATTATCCTGTGTTATCAGGAATCTAAAAAAGTAAAAAATGGTTATGGTACCTCAGTTTGTAACTAATAATTTTCCATTTCCAAAGGGCTTTCAAAGTTGCCAGGAACACCATATCCAAACTGATCTGGATGTTCTCAAGTATCTTATAGTTTTACTCTATTACTCTTTCTAAAAATCTGGTGACACAACGTAGTATTCTGTGTTATTGCAAAATGAATTATCCAGAATGAGCAGCAGAAAATCTTCACAATTTAGATAGAGATTTTTTCAATCCACTTCTCAAAGTGTATATAATACTGAAAACTGTCGTGCAGCCTTTAATAAAATAACTTGCTTTTATTAAAAGTTCAGACAGAAATTTCATGGAACTTACATTTTACCACCAACTTCAACTGAATCAGTGTGAGACACGGGTATTTGAAAGATGTTAATATGGATATGCTGAAATATCTACTTTGGTATGTAATTATTTTGGGAAGATGTTATGTTAAAATCCAAATATAAGCACTCTGAAGATAGAAAAAGAGAAAGATGAAAGTGTCTCTCAAAAATCTAAATATTCTATTTATATTCCATGATAAAATTCACAGAATAATTGGAGTTGGACAAGGATCCCAAAATCCAGCTCTTAAATGAATGTCCCATACTGTGGTTGAACCCACAACCTCAACATTATTAGCACTGTGCTGTGACCAGCTGAGCTAAAATGGGCATCAACGATTGTGGGTATAATAAGTAAGGGACACAGTGTTTCCCACCCATAAAATGTTACCATGATGTAGTCTGTTTCAGAATGTGCTGCTGAATAAATATTTACAGCTAATCCATCATTTTTGGGTTTGCAGTCTGATCTCTTCAATAGGTATCTGGGCAGTGTCATTCCACTGCAGATGTACCAAGCCATCAGCCTCATACTCACAGTGGGATACTGCTGCTAATTGTCACAGTTGTAGCTCAGAATAAGGTAGCAGCTTCTTAGTGAAACAGAAACAAATTAAGATTAAATGAATCAATTGTAAAAAAAATCCTGATTCCACAAATGTCTGTTGCTTTTATAGTTCATTAGCTATTAACACTAATAACACCGTAAAGGAATTGCTAATTTTCTTGAGGCATATTGTACATATTATTATCCAGTAATTGGGAGTGTTTGAAACATGAGTTGATCCATAGGAATCTAACTCAGGTCATCTTTCAGCTTTCTGCTGAAAGATTCCTCAGTATTCAAATTTTTTTTTGGTGTGCACTGTCAAGGCTCAGCCCTCATGTGATCCTTAGGAGTGAGTATAATTTCCTTTTGTTTTGTTTCTTTGCTTTCCCAAGGAGAATTTCCTGGTCTTTGACATAGAGAAATGCACAAGAATTCAGTATCTATGAATTGAGAAGCTATTTTGTTATTGGCTCCTTCTGACCTGGAAGGAGCCTGACCCATCATAACATCAGTGAAGGAACCTGTTGTCAAGGAAGACAGATGGAATCCAAAACTGTGAGTTGATTTTTAAATCCCAATCTGACTCCTAATGCTATCATTTTCTATTTGTCCATATTAAAGACAAAAGTGGGTCATAACAAGATATCCTTGAATGATAGACTCTCTTAATTAAGAGGAGCATGCTCCTCATGATGGTGAGCTGGAGGACTGGAACACCTGTTCTAGCTATAAAACTGTAATACAAAGCAGACCCCTCCCTAGGTCTGAAGGAACAGTCTGTGTTAGGCTTTTGCACTGGAATTACATGGATCATGTCTAAGACTGTAGCTAAGCAGAAAGAAACTTGGCATGTAAAACTAGACACAGGAGAAAATCTTCATTGTTAAAGTTACTGACAGATTCTGTCATCTCTGTGAAATCCAATTGAACTAAACCTTTGCTTGATGATTTAAATATGAAGGGCAGAGATTTAAGCAATTGTTTTCTGTGGCTAGTAATTGAAAGTAAACAGTGGAAATTCAGCAGGAGATTTTTGGGAAAACCCAAGATTACAAACTTGTTTTTCTCATTATTTTCCTTTACATAATTGGATAATTTTTACTCCCCACCCCCTTTCTCCCTCACACACACATGTAGAGGAAAAAAGTACTTTGTGTATACTCATTCAAGTCTGGAGCTGTACAGCCATTTCTGGATGCTGGGTCTGGAGCTTGTACATTCCTGTAGAGATCTGTGTCTCACTACCCAGCCCAAGCCCCTTGTTCTGTCAGGTACTCCTGCACATGAGCATGAAATTCTCCTTCTCAACGCAGCATCAGAATGAAATCTGTTCATAAATAACACTGTCACGGAGCCACGGACCCTCCTTCCCTCTGTACACGTTGTGTACAGAACCATGAATACTGGCTAGCTCCAAAATAGTTGAACAGACCGGGGGAACCCTCTTGGGCTCTGAAAATCAGTTGTTAGTCCAGTCACTGGCATGGTTAATGAGGGCCAGAGAAACACTTCCCAAACACAGTTAAGCATTAGTATTTATCAGAGACCATTCCCACTGGGCAGGTTGGAGGCAGCTACTCTATTTTTGAGGAGTAAGAAAATTTAATTAAAATTTAATATAAATACCGAGGGGTTTTTGTGTTTGTTTCTCTTGCCAATTAGGTTAAATGCTTGCAAAGGAGCCCAGTGCATATTTTATTTATTAATATAGAGGCAGGTAGTGTGCACCCTTGTGCTTATGCAACTTAGGTGGTGTTTACGTGGAAGGGTTGGATGTATTGCACAACTACGGAAAAAAATCCTGAGCTGTATGTATAGAGCATACCCAAGGCTGCAGTCCACTCCCTATTTTTCAGAGGAGTGCTGAAGGGAAGACTGGGTGGAAATTTAAGGAAGTAGCAAGTAGCTAGGACTTTTTCAACAATATGGTCCACTCAGACACAGGACCATGTTCTTGGTGCTATCTGGTGTGATAAATAATTTTAATTTCAACATCTATTTTAAATGTCTTCTTTTTTTCCCCTAGATCTGTTTAGATATTTGCATATGCTTTACCACAAAACAGTTCCTAATGCTTTTGACCTGTTTTTCTCTTTGTCTTTGAAGGGTGCAAATTTAAAATGTTTTGCTTTGTATCACTTTGTACATAGCTTCCCTAACGATACGTTTCTTTCCTGCATGGTGTAACCCACATCTGATAAAACGTCTTTACCTTTGCTACTTGGTTCTGTTTCTACATTGAAATATCTGGTGCCATACTGTTGCATTTTGTGTGTGCATAATTATTTGCAGGTACTACTTTTCTGTTTATAGTATGTATTCAACTGGTTCTAGTGAGTATTTCTCTCCGCTCTTCTGAATAGCTTGTTATGTCTTTCTAATGATTATTTTTTCTAATATGAAGTTGTCCTATGATAGTGATTTCTTTTGTATTTCTTTTGAGTGTCATCCTCTTGTGATCTTTATCATCACCATGTCACATTTATGAGTGAAATAGCTGTCTTGTTTTTGTAGGTATAACTGGGTTACCCACTCACTAGCTGCCTCTGTGGGTTCCTGTTTCTCTCACACAACACACCTCTTTGTATGAAGGGCCCTTTTCTTGACAAAACAATAAGACTCAAATGGCATAAACAACCTATCTCATTTTTTCCCCTCTCTGCTTCAGTGAGCTTGCCACTTGAGGCCCTTGCTCTGCCAATATATCTGTCTTTTTGCCCAACACTCTTCAGAAATGAGCAGCTTCCTGGATTGCAGACCACTTAGTTGCTTCAGATCCTGCACGGATTAACATAATTAACTCTTTCTATTTCACGTCTCTTCAGCTTCTGTATTCTTAAGCCCTTGAAGAACACATTTCTGGCACTAGTATGCACAAGAGCCATGGTCAGTTAATTTTTTTCTACTGATTCTATGACATCTTGACAAGATCACTTAGAGCAATGGAGAGCTGTAGACAGATACTCTGAAAGCCTGTGAATAATCAGCAATTTGAATAGCATAGAACTGTAGATTCATTGAGGTTGGAAAGACCTGTAATATCACTGAGTCCAATAGTTAAAAATATGTTTTCTTGGACCTTGGTTCATGCCTTGGTTCATACTTCAGGGCTTACACTCCTACTGGAGCCCAAAGTCTCAACTTATCCCTACCGCCCTCATGTTGGGCATGTTGTACACATTCCTTGGAGAGGTTCAGCTAGCTTCCCATTTGGGAAAGGTAAAATATGGGGGCATCCAGGTCATTACTGAGCTTTTCCACTATAGTTAATATGGATGCAAAATGGCCCAGACCATGTCTCTAAACTTAGATTGGCATTTGGCACTTAGATTTGAGTGTGGTTGTTAAAACAATATCAGAAATATCCTTTAACAAAAAGTGAGCAAAGCAGTGTCTTACAGCCAGAATGATACAGAATCTAAGCAGAGACAGTCATTTCCTAGTAACTTCATAACGACAATGAAACACAAAGTACATGTGACCAAAAAAAAAGAGGCTATGGAGGTTTATACATAGAATACTTGCAGAATTATTTGGCATTGGCATGCAACTTTTCTCTTTTCCCCATGACTCTATATCTAATTTAAAATAATTCTTAGTAATAAAAATGACACGATGCAGAATTTGTGTGGAACAGAAGTAAATGATTGCTAAGACATGAGAGCTAAATCATGGGTGGGTTGTCAGGGCACTACTCAGGCAAATGTAGTTGCTTCAGTATGGGAGGCAAAAAGGTAATTTTGAGTTTGGTTTCTTTTTGTGTGACGTTAATAACTGCTGGTTTAATTGTGAGTTAAGACTAACATGACCAACAAAGGTTGGTCCCTAATAAACAGGGAAAATTAAGGGTTTAAGTGAGAATAATTAGCCCATGGAAAATTAGTTTGGCTGTCAGACCTTTGTCCTAGGGGTATTACATCTGTTAATTAAACCCCACTTAGTTCATCAGAATGGTAGCACTGGAGTGTGTGCTGGGTCTGGTGTGCCCTGCCAGGATCTCTGCTCCCAGAGAAGCTGCTTTGGGCTGGATGCTAGATAGTTAAGTGGCTTAGAAAGATGCTGTGGTGCCAGGAGCTAGAAAAGAGAAATATTGCTCCCAGCTGCTATTTTTCATCTCTAATAAAGCTCTAGCTAGTAATAATAGCTATTTGTATTTCTCAGAGCCAGAAAGGAGGCTCATGCTCTTTTCACAGGCTCTTAGATTTCCTCACCAATTTTTTTCAGGTTCTAACAGAAAATGAAACACCAGAAATGTCATGTAGTAATCACATAACAGTAATGTGCAGGGAAGAAATGACAGAAGAGCATACAGTAAAATGAAACAGTGAAAGACTTGGGTTTTAACTGTAGTGAGTTGCAATGACTGGTGTTATTAGATAGAAATTATAAAAGATCACTTGCTTAAAGTAATAACTGAATGTTAATGAATAGTGCTGTCCTTACATGTTTGTAGGACTGAGCTTTCTTCCATGCTGTTTTTCTAGAATGGAAAGGAGGAAAACCAGACCATGACAGATGTTTGTTTCAGTAACTGGGTTCAGTTCCTGGTCCAAGAACCCCAGTTACATGAAATAGTCATATCCTCAAAGAGAGGGGGTTGACTTCAAATGGAGCTAAGATTGTGTGGAAATCTTAACACCCAGGACTGGGCAAGCGGCTTACTTTCTCACAGTAGAGAAAGAAATCTTGTGCAAATTAAAGTTGAAAGATACTTCTACAGAAGATAGGAAACCAGTCTCATTACAGATTTGTGAACTGGCAGTAGATGATCAAGCTGTATTGGATAATCTTTTAAATCTTATAGATCGGAAGAGCAATTCAGAGGTCAACTCAGGGCTCAGAGAAGTTTGGACCTTGAAAGCAGGAAAAGAGAGCAGGTGGCAGAAGGGAAGGGAGATTTGGAGATGAAAGTAACCTCTTCCTAGGCTTTTACATAGAAGTACTCTTCCTTTATAAATTAGTGAGACCTTGGGATATCTAGCAGCCTGTTTGTGGCAGTGACAGTAGCTTCAATCATGCTGCATACCTGAACATCTAAGTGACAGTACCTACCTGTGTATGCACAGAGAAGCTCTGTCACAGGCACTCAGTAAATGGGATGTATCTGGGAGGTGTCAGCTCTGCTTTACACACTAAGCAGTTGATTATCACCTGCACATCCTAAGGGCTCTTCTCCTGTACATATACACAACATCTGTGCAGAGCACACATTGCAGAGTCTACTCCAAAACCTAAAAATGCAGCCCCTGGAATTACCTTTACCTAGTACCCTAATTTTTGATGAGGACATGCACAAAGCTGTTCTGTCCCTGCTTCCCAACTCTCTCCCTAGAGAGAACTGTGCCCTGCATCCTTCCAAACCCCAGTGCTGTACCACATTCTGTTTTGTAGACAGAAATATTATAGATACAATTATATATGGCTAAAATGCTTGTTTGCAGTTGTAGAACATGAATGGATGGTTCTGTACATCATTCATGCCATTGTAGCACCTGAGAGGTTTAGTCAGAACCACGTCACCCTCCCTCCCCCTTGCAGGTGCTGCACAGACACAGGACTCAGCCATGCCTCACCCACCTTACTGTTGCAAGAGCAGATGAGGATTTTGCAAGAAATGGGTGTTTACTATAACCTAATGTTATCCAGTATACCATCTATTATTATCTGGTACATTGTACATGATTCCGACCATTGTCTGAAAGTTGTGAAATCCCCAAGAGCTGGACAACTATTGAAACTACAGTTTTGTTTGTTTACTCTCCTAGTGCCTAAATAGAACAACAAAGCAGAGTTTAAAAGTAATTTTTAAGGTATTTAAGGCTATTGGAGAATCACTAGTCAGTAATTACTAATAATAAGCAAAAGGTAATTTAGGGTAAGAATCAAAGTTGGTACTTAGCCCTTAAAAATTGCCTCTTACTTTGCTATTATCTGCATGAGTGCCTTTCTTTTTTAAAACAAGCAAATGCATATGGAGCTTCCAGGACCAGAAACAAAATTTACCTTAATATGCGATATTCATCCAGGTTCAAGAGCTCGCTCATACCAATATGATAACATAGCATTTTCATCACTTAAAGAAGATACTCTCTAAGCTTTGGGAAAAAAAAAAAAAGGTAGTTTGAATGACTGTCATTGTCAAATAGAAGAGTCAAAGTCACTCCAAGAAATTCACTGTAATTTTTATAAACAAGTCCAGATTTTCAAGAAAAGAAATGTGCTCAGAACAAAGCATAAAATAATTTTTTTACCAGATTATCTCCTCAGAATTCAAAATCTCATTAGAGAATTATTTTGAGCCAAGGTTAAAAAAAAATTTGGTGCCATCAAGTGGAAATAGTCTGTATTGCTGAGAAGAGCTGACAAAGTGGCAACACATGGATTTCTTTAGATATACATACCATCACTTTCAACTATTGCAATGGAAATGTTTTCCCCACCAAATGCATTATATTCTGGTTGAACACTGGCCAGGAATCCCATCTGTCTACATGTTTTCAGAACTAGCATCCTTCTCTCTTACACATGGAAAAAATTCTTGTTTTTTGACAAATCTCATTTATGCCTGTCACTAAAGACTATTTGTAATTAGCTTGCTAGTGATGCAGCAGTGTGCTGCTGGCAAGAATTTTGCCTATTGCCAAATCCTCATTCCAGAGCACAGTGGTCCCTTTGAGGGAGCTCTTCACCAGAGCCAGCCAGCAGCCAATGCTATGTGTTGAATTTGTTCCAATATGCAGGGATTAAAAGTCACATTCCTTTGCATTTCTAAATTTCTCAAGTAAAATTTCTTTAAAGGCAAGATAACCTGATAGAGTTGAAACTCACTCTGAAAAGTTCTTCTGCAGTCATCCTTTGTGTTTTACCACTTTTCTTGGAGTAGCCCACACTGGAATTGGCAGAGCATAACATCCCTTGGAGATGGGTAATGCTTGACACTGCCTCAGCTGCTTGTTCACTGAAAGTCAATTAAATTCCTTGGCTTTATGTTAGGGAGGAATTGCATGGAATAAGCTTCAGTTCAACATAGTCAGAGGTTTCTGAGACCTCCTACTTAAATAATACATTTCCTGCCCTTTGGAGACTCCTTTTTTTCAATATTAAGACATCTGGATTAACCTGAATAACTCAGATTTGGTGGTGTTTTTTTCTGAGTTTTTCCATGGCTATCCCAAATTTTTTAAAACCCAAACATTTAAATATTTATTACTCTAAAAACCTTTGTTTATAAAATGAAGTAATTTTATTTTGGAATGGTAATAATAATTCAAAATACAAAAAGAAGTTTAATTTTTGCCAAAGTGAGATTATTTCAAACTGAATTATCCAAATCTTTGAACTATTTTGTTGAGAAACATTGGAAAAAATATTGGAAACCCCTTCACTTTTGTAGTTTCTTTCTCTCCTTTCTATTTCTGAATGGTTATTACACCAAAATATGTTTTTTTCTGTTATATTCAGGAAGACTACTCTTGTCAGTTATCACACATAATGTATTATGATGAACCTTTTCCAATCTAAATGATCCTTTGATTCTGTTATTAACTACCATGATTTCCTTCAGGAGAGCAAAATTGGTGGATTGTGTTACATTTAATCAAATTCAGAAGATGGACTCTCTGTATGCACACACTGTACATATACATACATACGTGTGTATTTTTAAAAAAAATACTCTCCAGTTTCTCAAATCTGGCAAAGTATTCTCCTAAAGCATTATAATATTCAGATGTAGACAACAATACTATACTGAACTGTTTTGGAAAACAAATTCTAGTGTGCCATGCCATGTTTTCATCCCTTCAGGTACATAGGGAAAGGGTCCCACTGCTGCTTGTCACTCACTGCTGCTTGTCACTCACTGCTGCTTGTCACCGGGTGTCACTGATGCTTGCCACCATAAGGTTTTGGCTCCTGCTTTTTTTTTTTTTTTCCCTCCATGATCATTAGGGAGAAATGAACAAATTCTCCATGATTTTTATGTAAATGAATAAGGCACTCTGCATGAGTCCTGGAAACCAGAGCAGAGTTCTAGATCACCAGATGCCAAGTAAGATCCTGTCATGCTCCTGTGCCACTTCCCACCTGTTGCTCTGTCTCCTTGCACAGGGCTCTGGGGAGAGGGATGCTCTGGAGCTCTATTGCAGTAGTGTAGCAGAAAAAGAAACTCCTTAAACAAAGGTTACTTTCAGAGGGGCTGTTTCTATACATTTGAAGGGTTGTAGAAGCCCACTACATTCCAAAGTGGTTAAAAGGATGCAGATATAACTGAGAATTGGGTCCCTTGGATCTCAAGGGAACAGATGACTGTACTTGAAACACTAATTTACTGATGCATTTTTGAGTGTTGTATCTGGAGAGGAGACTAGCTATACTATGTAGGTATTTCAGAAAAAGAGCAGATAAGACATGGTTAAATGCTTCAAAGAGCTCATATGAAGTATGTTTAACAGAGTATTTGTTATATATCCTCGCCGGAAGTGTCTTACTGACTGAAGTCTCCTGGGATATTGCTGTAAGGAAAGCATGTAGAGTTGTTTTATGCACACAGTAACAAATATGTAAACTGTAACTCCTCACATCAGAAAAACAATGCACTGTTGTAAAAAAGGATTATTTTAAAGGATCATAAAAAGGAAGTTTGTTGTTTAATTCTCTGGTTTGGTTTCTAATATTTGAAAGAGAGAGAGAAAACAGCTCCTGAAATTTTTTTGCTTTGTTATTGCCCATTAACAAGTGGAGTTGCATTCTGTACCTGGATTTTGATTGTTCAGTAGAATCTCTTTTAGTGGCAAAATGATTTCTTTATAAGTCATTAATTCATGCTGCTGTTCTCCAGCTTGATCTCTGCAATAAGAAAATGTTTTCTTCTATTTAACCAAACAAAATCAGAGACATTAGTAACTTGAATTCTACATCTATGTTAAAACAGTACCCTGACCACTAAAAATGCTGAGATCACTCAAACAATATTTAATTTGTGAACTCAAAGGCAGACTTTATTCACTCTCATGTCCTTCTTTTAAATGATAAAATGATAAGCATTTACCTTTTCTCATTAAAGAGCTACTTAGAACCAACCTATTTAAGTCATGATATGACATCAAGGGCTGGTGCGCTGGTGTTTGCTTTGGTTTGGGTTTTTTTCATGAGTTTTAAAAAATTTCATTGTTGTTGTTGTTTTTGTTTTCTGTTTTGTTGTGTTCTTTCTGTTCAGGAATTGAAATCAAGATAACAGCTTAATGTTTGATTTTTATTGCTGTGGACCTATTCGTTATGATATGGGATGTACAAAGCCAAGACACAAAGATTTGATTTTGTAAACACAATATAAGGCTTTTAATCCTTTCATTCTTATTAAACATCTTAAGTGGCACAGTAGCTTTCAGTACATTTTTTTATTCTTCAAATGTATCCACTGGATGTAGTTTAAATGTTTTCCCAAAGAAGATGAAGTCACTGAGTATGAGTATGTATACATGCATGTGGTTATTTGTGCATAGAAATACATTCACATATTGTCATGTGGTGGGTCTATCATTCTTTCTATAGTGTTTTTGACCAGAACAGATTTAAGATCTAACTATTGAAAATTACACAGGAAGATAATGTACCTCAGTTAATGATGTGTTTTATGATGTATTTTTCTCATACAAAAGTAACTTTTGAAGAGTAGCACAAAAGAAGTAGTTTTTGTCTCAGGGCAGATTCCTGGGCAGACAGGGAAAGGGAACCGGCTCACAAAATTCACATAGTAAAACAGGTAGATTAACAAGATAGGAAAATCTTCACGACATTACATTTTTTAATCTAGTTCCTGTTCATAGCCCTCATATTCCCTCTGTGGAAAGCGGTTTTTCATCTCCACTGCACTCTTCCAGATGGTGGTGTGAAAGGAATACGTACAGACACACTGATGGGAAGGCCAGGCAAGCTTAGTCACACTCACATGACTATTCAGGTTCTCACCCTAATGTATATTTGTTTACAGTAAACAATGGTGTCAGAAGACTTATCATAACACCAGAAGGTTACCTAGAAGTTACTGATTGAGAGACAGGAAGACTGATTCAGTGATCAGAATTCAATTTTACTCAGGTTTCTCAAAAGCCTATATATTATTTCAGACAGGTTAATAATTCTACTACAATAACCAGGTTAAAAATCACACAGAAAACTCATGCATTTTACAACTCTTTGCTTGCAGAAGTTGATTTAATCTCCTCTCTTCCCGTAAGCAGGTTTTATCCCATCTTCCGTGATTTTCACAGCTCTGTTTGTTCCTGCCATGGCATCTTGGTTATCAAACCAGCTATGCTAATCAAGTCTGTTTGTCTTGTGTATTCCCACAAGAAGTGATTTGAAAGCCAGCTATCCGTTGAATACACTGTCACTCTGATTACATGCAGCAGTACATTGAGGACCTATTTTGGGACATCTGGTTGTTCTTGGGTAAAATTTTTCCTGCATACTGTGTTTCAGGACATGCTCCAATGTGAGCTTCTCAATGGATTTCAAAACTGACCATACTGAGACAATAGTCTAACATGGTTGTGGTTTTTTTTTTTTTTTAATCAGCAATTGTGGCTTAAGCAGACATCTCCTTTTACTCTTCCCATCCCCATAGCACTTCATTCTTGTGCCTGCATACAACTTCTGTTGTTTAAGTCTGCTGACTTGTACTGAAGAATAAGAAGTATTCTTATTAAAGAAATAGCTAATTTTTTTTTAGACAGCTCAGTTCTGTTTTATTTCATGGTTTAGAGATACTTTTGCTGGTCTAGAATCTGTCATGTTACATATTTCCAACTATTTTCATGTTTTTTTCCAAATAACTTTTATATCTCTGATTTTAAAAGTCCATAAAGAATCAAGAACTCTTGCAAAAAACATTAGTGAAGAAGTCTTGAACATCTGGTCTGGCACTGGTCTGAATGCAAATTGTGGGGTGGAGCATAATTTTGTGCCATTTTTATGAGCTTTAAAATGTGAGCAATACACATTCTCCTATAGCCAAATTGATAAAGACACTAGTGGTACAAAAAGGGGAAAAAAATTGCGTTTTGTTGTGATTTTTTTTCAGAAGAAGTTCAGCTCTTTCTGACAAACCTCACTTGCAGGAGCTGGGGCAGTGACAACCATTATTTGTTGAAGGAGCCTGAGAGGCAGGGTTGCACTTTTAACGCAGCTACGGCATAATTGCTTTAATGGACTCTTTAAGCAGTAACACCTGATTCTCTCAAAACAAAGCCCCAGTTTTGATTTTATTCATTCCATGGATCCATAATTAGTGGTAGATTGTTATTGACTTGAATGCCCTACTGGTGTGAGCACAGTAAGTCTAATTAGTAGATTCAATGACGATTTTTATGAAAGTATGTCAGGTTATTTTAGCTGAGATGCTGTGGTTTCTTGTGGTGAAGCTGGTACTTGTCTTCTAATCGGCCACTTCACTAATTTGCTGACTAACCTGACATCACAGGCTGTAATTTTCTGTGTTTGGATTTATTTACAGAGCCATTTAAAAATACTTACAAGGATTATGGCTTAAAAAAATCTCAATTTGATGCAGCAGTCTGAGTATGCACTGTGAATGCAAAAGACAAAGTTTTACAGGGAATAGGAATGTAAATGGTGCTACTGTGAATTCTAGTGTTTACAAATGTGAACAGCTATATCCTACATCTTAGGTGTTACTAAAATTAGAAGGGCTTTCTTTGGGGATGCTGAGAAGGCAATTTTCCCCACTGGGCAATAGGAATGTAAATATACTCTCTACATGATTGTAGAGAACACAACACTGTGCTGTTCAGTGATGTCTAGTACTCTGCTGTGAGGTCAGTATTCACAGTGGCAGTCAACAGCCACTGCAGGTAGTGGCTTTTGAATAAAAGGTCATGTTTTTCAATAGCCTCATTCTGACTGAAAGCCTGAAAGCTTCGTGGAACTTCTTGATCTCTGCAGTATAAAACCAGAATTAAAGGAAAAACAAGAGTTTGAGAGGTAGATACACCGTCTGCAATAATATCTCCAGGACACCAAATCCTCTGTTCACTTGAGACCTAGGGAGAAACCCTACCCCAGTAGAAGTTGGTGTGACTTTTTCATTGACTTCAATAGATTCAAGATTTATACTTGATAGTCTAAGAACAAAATCTATGAAGTCCACCTCTCTCTATGTGTTCTGGGAGTTTATTGTTACCATAATGGAAGTCAGCACTTCTCCCACAGTGCTGAGTAAAAAGCATTCCAGCTGAGTAAAAATTAGAACTTATAATTAGGGTTTTTCAGACACATGGAATCACAATCCACACAGACCAGAAGGTATTTATTACAGTAACAGCTATAATTCTGTATTAACATGTTTTGTAAAGTAAGAATTCCAGATTTGTTTTATTCCTTTTAAGCTATTTAGTCTTCCCTATCTGGACCACAGTACAGTGCAGGAGGGAATCACCTTACCTGGCTTTACATTGTCACAGCACGAGTCCATGCTGGTTGCTTAGGCTGCCTTTTTCTCTTTGAAGCATAATGGCAGAGTAGCAGAAATCTCCAAATGGCATTTTGGCAGTATCTCAGTCACATCCTTACTTCTTGTGCTCTTCTGCTTGCATGCAGAGTTTTGCTGCTGGGGAAAGCCAGAGTCACCAAGTATACCTCTATGACTAAAGAAGGATGAGCTTTGGTTTGCTGACTGTTTTGGCTCAGCTTGGAACTTCATTTCCCTGGAAGAACATTCCAAATGTATCAGTAAACTAAAATGTACAAACCTCAAAAATTTCAAATAACACAAAATACACTTTGACCTCAAGCAAAGTGGTGTATATAGAGTTTCAGGAAAAAGTCCCTTTTATACATGAAGGAGTCTCTAAAAGTTCTTGCAAATAGAAATATGTTTAAAGTGAAATGCTTTGGTGGTAAAGGAAGGTTTTAGCCCCTGTTCTGTAAAATCCAGTTCTGTGTTTGCAGAGCTGATCAGAGCATCAACCTGCATGTATTCAAGCAACACTCTATAATTAGGAATCAACCTATCCTTCCCATGCATAAGAGCTGATCCTGTTGGTGTCTAGATCAGGTCAAGGGCCTCACGAAAGACAGTGGGAAGTTAAAAATAAAAAAATTAACCACCATCACAGTAGTTAGGGCATTGGGGGATGGCTCAGATATGAGACCCTTCTGTTATAAGGAGCCATTCACAGATAGTATCTTCCAATGTAAAAAGCTGAAGGAGTCTCGCCCTGGAAACCTCAGTTTGCTCATGCTTATGCTTTTGACACGTTTTTAAATCAGTGTTTGAAATTACACTGCAACTTTGAAAACAGCCCTCAACTTTAGAGTACTCTAAGCATTTGACTTATGGCCAAAGCAGAGCACAGGAGACGACATAGGGACACGTATGTTATCTCTGGAACACGTCCTTGGAAAGGCCTGTGGCCTGGCGAAGGTTCCGGACTCCCAGGGAATATTCACAGCTGACGGCTCTTGGCAAAGGAAGTTCTCTCCTCTCTGGTTAGCCCAAGTTCAGCAAGTGCCTCCTCCTGGCAAGCTCGGCGGAGTCGCCGGGATGTTTCTGCCCGCTCCCACACACACGTTCCCGGCGCGTTTCCTCACGGCGGGGCCCTGCGGCCGGGCCCCGCCATTGGCGGCCCGGGAGGTGTCTCCCGCCGCCGCTTCGCGGTTGGCTGCGGCGCGGGGCGGCGGCGCCGCCGGACATCGGCCGGAGGAGGGGCCGGGCCGCCCGGCCGTGCCTCCCGCTGCCCGCTGCCCGCTGCCCTCCCGCCCGAGGTAGGTACGGCGCTGCCCGGCGCTCCGGCTGGCAGCCAGCGCTGCCCTCTGCCCGCTGCCCTCCCGCCGCGGCGCCGCCCGCTCACACCGCTTCTCCTCCTGCTCGCCGCCGCCCCTCTGCCTTTCCCTGCCGCTCTCCAGGGGTTTTCCCCGTCCCGCGCCCCGCTGGCCGCAGGCCGCTCGCTGTCCCGCTCGTTGCGCCGCTCGGCACCGTCTGAGCCCCGGTGATGCTCGGGGTGCCGTGACCCGCTCCCGGCGCGGGCCAGGAGCGAGCGGCTCCGCGGCCCCGCGGTCACTCGACGTGCTGGGGAGGCCGGGGAGGGTTCCCGGCGCTGCAGGCTTGGAATGCTGAAGTTAGTTTCACTTTTACAACGGGATGTGGCTATCGCTGTGGCTGAGCCTGAACACACACAGAGAGGCATGCGGACGAACTGCTGGCCTGCCAGAGGTCACCCGACTGCTCGCTCCCTGCCCGGACAGCCACGATCCCAGGGCAGGGCAGGCGCTGAAAGGCGTCGCTTCTCTCCTTGTGCAAGTCCTCTGTGTGAGGAAATTTGCCTCACTGCAGGCTTGGGTATGAGGTGAAGTGTTTAGTACAAACTGCTCTCTCATCGTTGTGTTTTTAGTGTGCAGAGAAAGTGCCTGGTTTTTGAGAGGGATCATTAAGCTCTTTGCGAGCCCTCTTAGCATGCTGAGGAGAAGTGTCACAAATACCTCCAACTCCAGTACAGGAACCTTTGCTGGTGGACAAGCATAGCCGTGGTAGGAAGACCACGCTTGGAGCCGATGTAGATGACATGTAGCTTCCCTCCATGCCGTCCTTCGTGTGCTGGTCCCTCTGTTTCAGCAAGCCTGCAGTTAAGCAGCACCTCTGAAGCCTTTAGGTGTATAGAGATTTTACGAGTTTGAGGCATGAGGACAAACAGGATTTTCCAAATGATTCAGATACAAAGATTTGTGTATTATCAGTTAGAATCGTCTTGGAAACAAAGTTCACATTTTTGAAGCCTATCTCTGAGATTCACATCTTTTAACTGCATAAGTACCTGAAGGCCTTAGGCTCCTGGATACCTCATGCTGGACCTGGCAGTGTCTCTGCAGAAATAAGCAGCAGCATGTAGGCTTCACTGAAGTGAAGAGGACAAGATAGAAAATAAAGGAGTTTTCCTCTACAGTGGAAATCTGTTCTTGTGAAGCTTTTCCATTTTGCAGGAAATTCATATTAGGGCAAAACCCTGTTGTTCCTGGTGACACATATGCTGACTGCTACTCAGAATTAAGGTCTTGACCTTATCTTCCATTTTTGGCCCATCTAAGAATTAGTTACACAAAAATACTTAGTACTGGGCTTTCTTTTTTAATCAACTGCTTGCCACAGAGCCTGTGTTCTGCTTTCTTTCTGTGTGTTTGTTACTTGTGACTGTTCTTGATGCAAGTTTTGATGATCTTTGCCTGGTTTATGGTGGTAAATGAACATAATTGGGAAATTTAAGTTTCCAGAATTCTTGTTAAGCCTTGTAGTTACAAACTAGCTGCATAGAGCACAGTAAAAGCCTTCCTTTACAGTAATCAAAACAATTATTAAAATTGAAAACTTGTATCTAAGGACCCCTCATCAGACCAAGATGCAACAAAATTCACTAAAATTGAATTCATGTCTCACAAAAGTAGGGTGTAGCGAGAGTATGAAGTATCTAGTTTGTGTTTTACAGCAGATGCTAAAGGAGACCAGAACTTTGTGCACAAACAGTGTCTGAATCATACATGTACCTGTGTTGTTTTATTACTTTGTCTTTGCTGCCATCAGGCTTTACCATGCTCCGAGCCTTTAGTCACACAAGCGGTAGGTGTGTGTTCCACCACACAAAGTGTTGGCATCATCGTAAGTCTGTGCTGGCAATCAGGAGGGAAGATGTCAATGCGTGGGAGAGAAGAGCACCTCTAGCACCAAAGCATGTGAAGGAGTTGACAAAGATGGGATACAAGGTCTTGGTGCAGCCCTCAAACCGGAGAGCCATCCATGAAAAGGTAAGGTCCCATTTTGAGAGACACAAGCAAAATCACAGCGCAGTTGTTAACCATAGTACAGGAAATAAAATATTCAAAGGCCATTCATGGGAAGACATATAAACCCCTCAGAAATGTGTAAATTTTGTTGCTAAATGAGGAGTCATGTGCTACTGGAAAGGAAAAAGAGTAGTTTTGTTTAGCCTTTTAATATAATATTGGCAGTGGTGGGTTTTTAGAGTTGTTTTTATTTATTTCATGTCCTGTCATCACTTTCCCTGGAAGTTCCAGGTTCTTTTGAAGTAGAAGCTTGGGAATTCCTTTAACATTGATGTTTTTGTCTTCTGTTTGTGAGAAGGCAAGAACTCTAAAAATCTGTATTTTATGAAAGAACAGGAAAGATGAATCTGGTGAATTCCACTCTTGCTTCAATTCTATTCCTCATGTGAAATTAGGAGAGAAGGTTTTTTTTGTTAATGCTGTGAGCTTCAGGACAGAGAGCTTTTACTCTCTTTTACAGTAATACTCTGCTGTAAGATAACTGAGAAAACAGATGAAAATTGAAACAAAAGTAGGGAATTAGTGACTACTTGCACATAACACCTTTTAATTAAGGCACGGTGCTTTTTTCATCAAAGCAAAGATCATACTATGTAAACACATTTCCTTAGAAATCACTCTTCAGCTTGACTGGAGCTTATACAATTTTATAAAACCACATGTCATCAGCCTTCATATTTTTGAATATTTCATATTTCTCTAAATTTATTTCCAAGTATTTGAACACCTTACAAAGGACGGTTCATTATTGCAATACTACAGGATACTTAAAATATCCTTTTTATAGTCTGTGAATTTCAGACAAAGTACTAACACATAATTATAATTCGACCTTGTATAATAGGATAATAGCATGGTAATTCAATTTGATACTTGATACCTCTTTATCAAAGAACTTTGTGAATGTATCACATGCAGTAACTTGTTTCTGCTTGGTAAAATTATTTATTTATCCTCTGTTCTAGTTGCTAACATGCTGAGAACTGAATAAGAAAAAACACATAAAATTTTTCTTTGATTTTTCTCTTTCGTAGGAGTACATCAAAGCAGGTGCCATTATTCAAGAAGATATTTCTGAGGCTTCTCTGATAATAGGTGTAAAGAGACCACCAGAGGACAAATTAATCCCTAAAAAGAACTATGCCTTCTTCTCTCACACTATTAAAGCCCAAGAGGCAAACATGCCCCTTTTGGATGAGATTTTAAGACAGGTAAATTATGTCATATTGAAGACCATTGTCAGTAAATGTGGGGTGGAAGCTGAATTTAGTGCTTAAGTGTGATCAAAAGCTTGCTGCCTAGTATGGTTACTTCCAGCACATGTACTTGTCGGTGGCTAACAAAGACAGTTTTCAGTAGCCTTTTCTGAAACTGTGTATTTCTTGCTCAAGGATCTTGTGTTTGCAGTGTTTCTCTCTTCATGTGCATAAGGCAGATAAGTTGTGAGCGTGGTGTGCTCAAGAGAGGCTCTTTCTCTCTGAGCGTGAAGAGTTGTGGGAAAGTTACTGAGCTGGAGTGCGCACTGGCCACTGCAGAGGAGGGCAGCCAGTGCACCAGAAATGAGCATTCTCTTGGCAGAGGATGGGAATGGGCCTGCAGCAGCTGCAGTGGCACTTTGGGGAGCTCTGTGCAAAGAGGGCATGGGCAGTGCAGAGACTCTTTCTAACAAGAGTTCAGTGCAACTGTTGTGTTTTTATTTTTATACTTCAATCTTGTTATGATATATTTTTATATTAACCATCAGACTCTATCACGAAGAATGACAAAGACGTGTGAAAAGGTCGTTCCTGGGAGAGCAACACGCCACCAACTTCATTCACTGAAAATTTTAATACTCAGTTTGCTGTGTGTTTTCAGGAAATTCGACTGTTTGACTATGAAAAAATGGTTGATCATAAAGGAATGCGAGTTGTGGCCTTTGGAAAGTGGGCTGGTGTAGCAGGTATAGTGTATAAAGTAAAGGCAGGCTTGCAACAAGTGACTTCCTGTAACACTTCTGGGTGTCTGTGCTTCCTGAAAGTTGAGGCTTGTGATGTGTTTTTAACTGCATTTTAAATTCTTGCTTTTAACAGCCTTTTTCCATTCTGGTTTGTGCCTCCTACTTTCATTAGACAACATGTCAATTAGTCATGTGGATTCCTGAAAAATCTAATAATTTTTGTTGTTGTTGTGAAGTCCTGTTTGTCCACTGAACTATCTGGAGCAGACTAAAGAGATCAACTGATCAGGCTTTTGATAAAAAAAGGCTGCTGTGAGTCCCGAGAGCTTGAACAACATCTGTTTGTCACTGTTACGCATTTAATCTGATTTTTGTGTGGCATGGTTCTCATTTCTTTCTACTGAACTTTAACACTGTTTCTTCAGGAGATTCTTTTATTTCCTTCTTTGGAATCCAGTGATGTGGATACACCTCATAAACAGATATCTCAATATTAAATGGTGCCTAAATGCATAATGGGCCAAGAGCAAGTTTAAGGTCACGGACTGCTATTAAATTTCTCCTTCTCTGGTTTTATGTAGACTTTCTTTAGAAATAAAGTATTAATATAAAAACATGGGAAAAAATATCTGGGATGATTTGAGGCTTCAGTCAGTCTCTGCAGTTTCTAACTGTGCATATTTGTAAGTAAGACTGATGGTCCAATTTTCTATTTTTTTTTTTTTTAATAACAGGAATGATCAACATCCTACATGGATTGGGCTTACGATTTTTAGCTCTGGGTCATCACACTCCCTTCATGGTAAGAGTATGTGTGTATGTATTTTTCTTTAGCTAAATAAGATTTTGGCTAATTATCTGTATTTGACTATTGAAAATATCTTGATGGTTGTGTGCCTTTGATTTCAGCACATTGGGATGGCACATAACTACAGGAACAGCAGTCAGGCTGTGCAGGCAGTCCGGGATGCTGGGTATGAAATTTCACTGGGACTGATGCCAAAGTCAGTGGGGCCCTTAACATTTGTGTTTACGGGCACTGGTAATGTTTCTAAGGTAAGAACTGTCATTCAGATGAAATGCTATGTAATTGTTAATAGAAGTTCTTGGCATTTGATCTCTGTCAGGTTACGTGGGCTGATGGGTTCATTTTGTTTGCTTGGACTTCATGTTTTCCTTTGCCAGTAACAATTTTTAAGTACTGTAACCTAAAATGTTTAATATGAGATCATGCCTAAACAGGCTGACATGCTAACTTCTTATCAATGAACATGGGTTAAATCTTACTGCTACTCTCTCTTTTCCAACCCATATGATTCCTATCCCCCTCTCTCCCCACTGTTGACTCTGTGCTCACAAGGTCAGTGAATCACTCCATTAAAGTATGGCAAAAAGAATTATTTTTTCCAACACCTGCTGAGTTTTTATGTCTGGATGTTCTTGACTTGACTTCCAAGTGCTTGACTTCAGGGCTATTTTCTGTGACATAGGGAAAAGACTTACCCCTGGTTTTGGCAACAAAGATCAGTTAACAAGGCTCCAGCTACAAAGTGAAATCACTGCCTGCATAAATGTGTTCTTTCTAGCCAAAAGGGTGGTGTGTCTGAAAATCTTTTGGCTGTGATCACACCTCATTGGGGAAGTCGTCTTGTAGTTCCTGGCCTTTAGAACAGCCTTGTTGATGAGGAGTAGCTTCAGGGATCTTTCCTAAAGAGAAACTGCTCCTCAGAGCGGCAGCAAAACCCTCTTGTGGCTGAGTTGAGACCTCCCAGCTCAGCCATTAGAAATAAGAATCAGGCATTGCATGGTGGTTTAGGCATTCTGCAGTAGTGGGGAATGATGTAAATTCCTTTCACATAATGCCCAGATAGCTTGCTTTTGGGTAAACAGGGGTGTGTGTGAAACAATGTGTACATCTCTGGAGATGTTCTCTGGCAGGGCTGTCAAATTGTCTGTGGCATTTTATATTTGTTTTCAAACACCAAGTGAGCAGGGTTACATTACATTTATGGTCTACTTGTTCTAAATCCAACTTCATGATTTCAGGGTGCTCAAGAAATGTTCAGTGCTCTCCCATGTGAGTTTGTGGAACCACATGAGTTAAAGGAAGTTTCCAGATCTGGAGGTATGCAGTGACAATAGTGATTAAAAACACTGAAACCCTTTTTGTCTAGATATAAGAGCTATTTTTTTCTTTTTAACTTCAGACCTCAGGAAAGTCTATGGAACAGTGTTAAGTCGTCACCACCATCTTGTAAGGAAACGTGATGGACAATATGATCCAGCAGACTATGACAAACACCCAGAAAATTACATTTCTCGCTTTCACATTGATGTGAGCATCTCTTCTGTTCTTTTATGAAAGGTTTTCCACAGAATGTTTGTACTTAGTACACTTTTGCATGTTCATCATTTGAGAGAGCATTAACTTAAAATGCTAGATCAGGTGCTTTCAGCTTCTTAAAGTACTAGGTGAAAACATCAGGCACCTGTGACTTTCTTTGCAGGTTGCACCCTACACAACTTGTTTAATTAATGGCATATACTGGGAACAAAATACTCCTCGCTTGCTGAGTCGGCAGGACACTCAGAAGCTGCTGGTGCCAGTTAAATCTGCTGCTGGTGCAATGGATGGCTGTCCTGAACTGCCACACAGGTAGGACACTCATTTCACTTGTAACACTTTTGCAGCACGATGATTAACTTGTAATGTTAGGCAGTTACACCACAGTGTCTAGTAAATGATTCTGTTTATTTTACATTGTCCCTCTTGCATGTTTTGCAGTGCCCCATTGATTTTGCTCTTGTTCTTTTGTGCTTTGCAGTCTTGTTTTCACAGTTTGGAGTTTTTTAAAACATCACGGTAGAAATGATTAACAGGTATCAGTTGTTTTCCTGCCACTGATCTTCATACAGAATCCAATAGAAACAAAAGTGTGATGTCTGGGAATGTACCTGCTGCATCAGTATTGGTAGAAGTTTCTATGCCTGAGCAGGGTTTTAGGGAAAGTTCTTCCTACCCTGTCATTTGGCTGGTACAAATTCAGTAACTGTTCCTTAGCACCTCTTATTTCTGCAGCGGGTAGTGGAAATGCTTCACAACCCTGAATAGTTTTAAGGCTAGAATGTGGGGTGCAAATCAAGGGTTCATCATTTTTCACTGTGGGTGGGAGCCACCCTTTCTTTATTGGCCCTGTCACAGATTTGGAGAAGACACGAAAATACATCCTGGTGAGGAATTAGGCCTTTGTCTCTCTCTTCTCTGCCAGATCTTGACAGCTTTCTTTTTCTCACATAACTGAGTTGAAGAGTTAACCTTCAGTGGAGCCAGAGGTTGTGCATTAGGCTAATGAATGCTCCACCTGCACCTGCTGTCTGAAGCTGGTAGGAGGAAGCCACTTCTTTAGGCTTCCCTTTAGGATGGAAAGTTAGTTTCATGCAGGAGTGCACTGGCACAGCTTGAGGGAATTGGCAGATGGAAAATGAATGGGAGGTATTGGCAGCAAATGGCATAGTGAGAAGAGATCATGGGTGAATGGATTCTGCCAGTCTTTCCATGAAATTGGATGCTGTTGATGGATGGATGTTGATTGGATGATGTTGCAAACCTGATGACTACAATAGGGCCAAATTTCCATTATATTTCTGGATACTATTGTTTGTGTTTTGTTGATTTTTAAATTGGTTGAGCTGAAGAAGGATACAAGTCACGTAGATCTTCTCACATTTCTTTTATTTCCTGCTCACTTGTGGTGTTTTATACCTGTGTTTCTTAGTAAAATGTATAATGCTCTGTTCCACTTTTAATTGCTTTAGACTTCTGGCCATATGTGACATTTCAGCAGATACTGGAGGATCTATAGAATTTATGACTGAGTGTACAACAATTGACAACCCATTTTGTATGTATGATGCTGACCAGCATATTACTCATGACAGGTGGGAGAGCCCTTACTTTTTATTGTTTTCCATTGTAACTTGCAGAGTGAAACATTATATTGAAAAAAGGATGCATTTATAACACTTCTGAAAGGTGGTACCTTTCAGGTACTAAGAAGTAGTTTAGAAGAGCTGTTTTGTCTCTTTCAGTGTTGAAGGCTCAGGCATTCTGATGTGTTCCATTGACAATCTGCCAGCTCAGCTTCCTATAGAAGCAACAGAGTACTTTGGGGATATGCTTTTCCCTTATATTGAAGAGATGGTAAGATCTTATGTGTCTGACAAGAAGGTAAAAGGCACAGAATTTGGTCTGCTTGTTTGTTGCTTTTCTGGTCTCCTGTACACATTCAAAAGGAATCTGCTGTAGAACATAACTGACTTTGTACTTCAAAAAAAGAAAAAAGCTTTTGAAGTCTTGAGGCAATCCTTTGAAAAGGAAACATGTGAATGAGACATGAGTGACCTGGATGTCTTAGGGGTTTGTCAAGAACACTTACTTTAAGCAGAAAACAGGCTCTGGCAGGTCATTCATTGCTTCTGGACCCTGAACTAGCTGTAAACATCTGATTTTCTTCAGCATTCAACAATCCCTCAAAGTCAGACTGCTGTTTGAATTTCTGTATTTTCCAAAAGACAAGTGATGCTGGTTGCAGCCAGAAGTATTTCCAGTGTACAAGATATTGATATTGTTGCATGCATTTAAATGTTGCTTAAAATCTTAGTGTTTTACTTTGAGAAATATTTGGTAATAAAATGACCTGATTTGAAATAACTTATCTCCATAGCTGTTATCAGAAGGCTCAGAACCTCTTGAAAAACAGAATTACTCACCTGTTGTTCGAGATGTAAGTTTTGTAATTTGTCACTCTTCTTGTCTTCCCCTACTTTGAAACATACAGACTAATAAAGCCCTCAAAATCTGTTTCATGTTTTTCCAGGCAGTGATTGCATCCAATGGCTCACTGACACCTAAGTATCAATATATCCAGAAACTGAGAGAGAGCAGGTAATGTGGGTTCCTGAAGTTTATTTGATTCAGGATTTAAAAAGCCATCCTGTCTGCATTCTCTCTCCCCTTTTACATTCATTTATTCTTGTGTCTTGGTGGAATGCATCTATATTACACTGTCTAAATGTCTTCTAGTTGATGATCTCCTTATTTCTTTGTGCACATTGCCTAAATCATTAACACTTGTTGTTAGTAACATATTGAAGTCGAGAAAGTGGTCATTTTTCTCTTTCTTGCATTATGAAAACTGTTTTACCAGAGGCAGAAAACAGCCACATGTAGTATTAATCTGTTACTCCTTACCCTTTTGAAATGGATGTGACATCCAGTCATTTGAAAGGAATGGCTGAATGCAAAGGCTCTCGAATATTCCATGAATCTAGTTACTTGTATGGCTCCAGTGCTGTTCTGTGCAGCATTGTTCTGTGACTGGATATATTGAGGAGGCTCTGAGACTCTCAGACTTTTTGTTATGTTCAAACATCTACAGCTTCAGCCACCACTTCATCCACACCCTCTCACAGCAGTTATGTGCCAGTGGTAGCCTAGACTGAATTAAGCAAACAAAAGTATAAATAACGTGCGCAAGCCTTCCATTCCCCCTGCTCCCTTCCTATTAACAAGTATCTATAGTTTACATATGAATAACGTTAATTTTACAATGAGTGGATTCATGTTCATGGTCAGTGACAGCTACACTGTACATCTTATAAAAAATTAAATTGGTCTGACCATAAGCACTGCATGCACTATGCACTAAAAGCATCGTGTGTTGACTTCTGCACCTCAGTTTTCTTTGGGAACTTTGGGACTTCTGTTATGAACTATAGTTCATCATCACATTACTTAGTGTGAATTTTTCACACTAAGTAATGTGCTCTTTGTTACTCAGAGACTTCAGCTCATAGTGATTTTTGTTCTGTGCTCTTTGGGACACCCCCTCAAGAGGCTGTCTCAATAACAATTTTTTTTATTCCTCACACAGTGCAATGTTCTGATATTTTTTTTTAGCTTCCTCCATGATCACTTCCATGGTCTTGTGTGAACTACCATGAGAATCTGGAGATTTCATTTCCAAGGGTGTTTTATTAGGGTAGATTTTTGATATTTCATGCATATCTGTGTGCTGCGTGTGATGTTCATTTGTTCATTGGTGGTGTTCACTTAGCTGTCAGAAAAGCAGGACCTCATAACAGTATCCTTCTTTATTTTGCAAACTTCAGAGGTGATGCAGATGAAATAAGGGTTTTACTGCTTAGGGTGTGATGGTTTAGATATAGATATGCTCTTGTTCAGACCCTATAGGAATTATGTGGCTTGTTTCCACTCTAGAAAATTATTATGCTATGTCCAGTTCAGTTTTTGAGGGTTCTATTTAGTCTAATTGCTAAGAATCCTTCAAGTCTGAACCCTTCTGACACAGGACAGCCAGACGGTATGAACTGAACTGTCTTGGGTGCCATTAGATTTACCAAACAAACTCATCTACATCTTAACTCCTACTGGTTTCTCACCCCCAGCTGCAAAGGCACATCACATTAAAAATGTAGCTATTATTTGTAACTGAATTATTTAAACTCATTTATAGTGAATAGGCATAATCTGGAGCTGTGTAGTTTCTGTTCTAATACTTGATGGGTCATTTGGCAGCTCATGTTTTTGCCTGTCCTAGAATAAACCTGCTGTCTTTGATTCAAGTGTGACTTCATTCTAGACACCAGAAAAGTTTTTAGTAAATATGAAAAGTTGGATTGCAAAATCCAGCTTGCTTTCTTATAAGAATTTCTCCTTCATCAACACTCTAAGCTACCTTCCACTTCTGTTCCCTAAAGCATGGAGAGGAATTCTTCTCTTCCTCTACCTACAGAGTACAGTTGTGGAAGATGTTCTGATAGAAGGAGAGGAAAGTCCTTGGGTTTGCAATATAAAAGGATATGATGGGCTTAGGGGACTTTCTGTGACTGTATTACATCAGGATTTAACTTTTTTTTTTTTTTTAATTTTGACCTTCTATGAAGGTCAAAATTTACAATAATCTATAGTATTAATTTAGATTAGAGAGTTGATACATTGATGCATGTATCAATTCAGATTTAATTATCTGAAAATAATGACTTTTTAAAAAGGCTGTGAAATAGGAGGAAGGGAGGATGGAACATCTGAAATTTTGGAGGGCAGTTCAAGCTTTGCAGTACTGATACAGTAGGCTGGAATATGCTTCAGACATGATATAGATGTATTTGGTATTGATTTAACTTTCTTCACTCAGAGTAGTCTTTCAGTGGTATTGTTTGAGGCCTTGTGCCCCTGGATGTACTCAGATGCTTCCTGCCATGCCATAGGTTGGGCAATAGTGCTCTGTTTGTCTTGCTATTAGGTGTTGCTCTGGCAGGCTTCTATGTCATCTATCATTGTTATGGCTTATTATATGTTATTTTTGAGATGAAAAAACCACAACCAAAATATTGACTTTTGCTGCCATGAGAAGCCTCGAAAACATCTGAACCAAATATTATTTAGTAGATATGTGCTGGTCCTCTTTGAAGGTCAGCAGGTTTCAGCAGAGTGGATATCATCTTGTCAGCTAGAGGTCAGGATTCTTTCTGAGGCATAATCTGCAATGCTGGTATAAACTTTTAGTGGACAAAGAGGAAACTGAGGATCCTGCTTATATGCTTATGAGGAGTCTCATGAGACTGTATCTTTGAAAGTCCTATCAGGGTATGGGATAAGAAAAGCCAAACCTCAATCTCCATAATTAGATTAAACAGTAGGGCAGTGAACAGCTTGCTTCAAAAGTAAGAAGTGCTTTAAGAATTTTTTTTTGATAAATAACTTCTATCTATGTAGTCATACGTTAGTTTCACAGTCCTAATTTTACAGCTTAATGCAAATTTAAGCTAAAAGGAAAACCAATTATAAACAACCAAAATGTGTATTCCTGCTATGATTTATGCATTTCTGAGAGCATATTTAAACAACTACTGAGTGGATTATTCTGGTTGACACAAAGAAATGCAAAATCTGATGTGAATACATTTTGTATTGAAAGTCAACAGGAGATCTACTTAAATTTATTTATGAGAGTAGTAGTAGTTAGGTTGAAACACTGATGGTTTTCAAATCGGAGTCCTTGCCTGATGATTTATTGGTTGGGCATTAACTTTTATTTGACTTTTATAGTCCATCATGTTCTTATGATGGACTAATATGAACCAACCTAGTATAATTTACACAAAATATGCTTTCACCAGCATGATTTTGTGTCCTTTAACATTTACCTATAATGTAAAGGCAGAGCCTGGAATCCCTTTCTGACAGCTCAACATGGCATTGGTGGCCCCCAAGTTGTCAGGTTACAGTAATTTGACCATCGGGAAAATACAACTGTGGAAAATTTTGATTAACAGAAGAAATCAGAGAAGCAATGAGAATATTGATGGATTCAATCATGTTTATGTTAGAAGAAAGAATCTAGAAGTTATGCAGCAGAAGAATGGAAGCAGTACTAGATAGTCCTGGATCAGATAACTTGACTCTTGGTCTGAACAGAGCTTTTGGTTTACAGACTTACTAAAACATACTTCTGTTAACCTTGGCAGCTTATAGTTTCTTTCTGTGTAATTTTTAATTTTGCTTGTAACACCTTCTAGGGAACAGGCTCAGTCGCTGAAGATGAGTAATGAGAAGAGGGTTTTATTACTTGGATCTGGCTATGTTTCTGGCCCTGTGCTTGAATATCTGACTAGAGATTCCAACATTGACATCACAGTTGGTATGTAAGAATTTGTTTTCATTTCAGTATTATGTGTTACTGAAGCATGTGGCAGAACCCTTCTCATAAATAGTAAATGGATGTGGTTCTGAGAAGAGATAAAGAAAATCTTTGGTATTATGCACAGCAGAAAAGGATTTTGTTGCTATGTGAGCATTTTGAATTTACATAATTGATTTGAAAATAACATAGCCATGTTGAAAGCTAACTGTTTGCATGTGTAACCTGTAGGGAAATTAGAAGTATTTTTCCTTCTAACCCGCTTTGGGCTCAGGATTGATTTTGTAGATAGTCAGTCACTTTGTTGGTCTTTAGTTGTGTTGTCAACCTCACACAACAACAATATGAAAATGTTTTTATAGACATTTGTATGAGTGAAGTATCTGCTTTTCTTATAATGAGTGTCATGGTGGTAAAACTTCAGATCCTGACTTTCTCATGAGCACCAAATACCTACTTGTTTCTTCCTCTGTTTTGGTTTTATCCGTAGCATATTTCAGGCTGAGCATCTAAGAATTCTTTTCTGTACCCTTAATGATGACTTTACCCTGATTCTGGGACTTCAGATTTAAAACTCAGGCTCTGTTGCCTTATTGCCTGAAAGACACCTTGCTAGGAAGTTATTTCCTTTAAAACTTACAGTTTTATTGCTGTTCATTATTGTTGTTATTGCTTTGATTTTTTTTTCTTCATGCTATTTTCATACTTGGCTGATTTTGCTACCTTTCATGTTGATAACCACAGTACTTTCAACCCCTGGGAAAAGATTTGCTAGGAAGAGAGGGAGAACCTAGGAAAGCTGCACCCTTGTTATGAGCACTGCCTGAGGTAGTGGAGAGGGAAGGATTACAGCAATGTGCAGTGCCCATCCCCTTGTCATTACAGAGGTTGCATCCCTTCCCTGCAGTGCAGTAGCAGGAAGGGAAACCAGGTGAACTGGAAGATCTGTTTTGCCAGGCACTGAACAAACATAGCCTCTTATCTGGGCAGCTTAAAAACACTCAGTTTCTACAGCACACACACACAAATAGCACAGAAGGAAGGAGACATGAAGATATCACTTGTTTAATATTTGACAGCAGGCAAGTAGGTGCAGGAAACACAAAATGCACATCATGCACAGTGCCATGTTTGATATCCTACTGTTAGGCTACACCACTTTAAATCCAGATGAAAACTTTAATTGGAAGACCTTCATGTAATCAACTTTTTTTAGTTTGGATTTGTGGATGATTTTGCCTAGCTCCTTTCCCTCAGCACAATTTGATTTATAGGTTACAGAGAATCACCTTTTGGTAATGTTTATTTCCCACTGACTATGGAAAGGCCATAAGGAAATAAGGCCCTAACTTAGAGGCACAGATGCTTTTAATTCTCCATAAGCTTGTGCCCTGCCTGCTGCTTTCTTTGACTGTTCCTTTTTCCTGGCTGTGTTCTCTGGTTTGTGTTGGCAGCATGGTGAGCTGGGAAAGGAAATTAGTCAGATGTAGCAAATATTGGTTGTGTAACTGTGGTTCTCTTTTTCAGTTCTGCTTTCCTTATAATGGTAAGTGCTGATGCCTTTTAATTCCCCAGATGCCTGTGCTCCACATGCTGTCTTCTTTGGTCACTCCTTTTTGGTTCTCTCTCACTTATGTTGGCAGCATGGTGAGCTGGAAGGGGAAACCAGTCAGAGATAGCAGTTACTGGTGGTGTCATTGTGGATCTCTCTCAGTTCTGCTTTCTTTATAATGGTATTGAAGTGAAGGCAGGCAGAGACTGGGTTTATCCCAGTTATAATATGGTACTTGGGTTTGGGAGGACTAAGCCATACGTAAATATTAAAAGTAGTCAATTTGAACCTTTTGCTCACACTTGACCTAAGCTAAAGCTTAATGTTTCTGTATTTGTCGTATTAAAAATGGTGATTGATGTGAACAGGTTTTTGCTTTTATCTATTAAGCTGTTCTTGACTGTAAATAGGAATTATTTTAAAGTGTATTGAAAGAGAGTTTCAAAATATTTCTTTTTAAACATGTGGAATGAGGGATCGAGTAAGTTTTTCTGAACATGTTTGCTTACTAAATGCCTCATTTTTCTTCAGCTGTTAGTGAAGGAAATGCATCTGTGTCTGTTTGAGAAATATGGCACTATTATACATGGATGTGCTTTGGACATATGGCTTCATCTATAGGTAATGGTTTATTGTTTTACTTTACAACAGTATCTGTCATGAAGGAGCAACTTGAACAACTGACAAAGAAGTACAGAAATGTTACTTCAGTTCATATGGATGTCCTTAAGCATGAGGAAAAGCTGTCCTCTTTGGTGAACAAACACGACCTTGTGATCAGGTCAGACTTCTGTGTAAAACACGATAGGCTCCACCCTAAGTCATGCTGCTTTTTTCTCCAAGTTGATTGACCTAAATCAACACGTAAACTTTTTTTTTAATGGCCAAGATACAGGTCATATATGTGTATGTAAGTAGTTGTAACTGACTGCTGCCTACTCATGTAGTGAGGCATCAGATTTTTAAAAGGGGTTTTGACTTCTTCAGGAAGTGTTCACCCGTTAGGTGACTCCCTTGTTGATGTGAAGGGCCATTTGCATCCACAAGTTTATGTGTCTGTGGGATTCAATCTTCTTGTTCACAAAAGGAGGCAAAATTCTGACATCTTGGTAATTTCTTCTGAATATCCCATTAAGAAGGAACTCATTCCAGATATTGATCCAGGGAAGGAACTCCATAGTCCTTGCCATTTTGTTCCTTTTGCCATGGGTGTCATGCATGTTGCTTCCATTCCATGTAGAGTGTGCTTTTCACAAAGTAGTTCCCCAAGATCTTTGTAATGCAAGCTTTTCCAAGGATGGTTTTGCAGTTTTGCATCTTCTAAACCTCCAGCATGCTCGTAGAAGATGTCTTTAGAAAGGGGTCAGTGGTTTGTGGGTTAGAGAGGCGTGTGACAAAAGATGCTGTCTCGAGAATGACCCCCCCGTTTTTCAGTGCCCTCTTCTGAGGGCATACAACAATGCTGTCCTAATAGGGTAGTGTTTCCCTTTCATAGGTATGGAACTGCCCAGGGCAAGGCAGGTATGACTGGTTTTTTGAGCTATTACTTGAGCTCTTTTGTAGGCATTCAAAAGACATTTGAGTGTCTTTCCAGTGACACTGGATAAGTAACTGGTTGAATTTTGATGTTGCATGATTGTCCTTCATTTGTAGTTTGCTGCCTTATTCAGCACATCCTTTTGTTGCTAAGAAATGTATTGACAACAAAGTGAACTTGGTAACAGCCAGCTACTTAACACCAGCCATGAAAGAACTTCAGGAGAGGTAGGTGTGAAAGTAGCATCTCCCTTGTGTTGCTTCCTTCTTTAGTGCATTATCTGAATATTTTGCAGTCTCTTACACCTGCAACACTTACTGTGAGTTACTGCTTTCTGAATTCTTTCTGCTTCTTTTTCTGTGACAGAGGACCAAGTAACTTTCCCAAAGGTGCATTGCAGAGTGGAGCAATGAGTGCATACCCCAACCTGCTTAGACTAATGCTCTAAATAATGGAATGTATTTTTTTTGCCTGCATCATCCTAGTTCATGTTAATGTGCCTTTTTTGCTTCCCTCAGACCTGTTAAGATGTTTGAGCTGGGCTGATATTCAAGCTGAGTAGCTGTACTGTCATATTCTATCAGCAAGCTTGTTTGTCATTCTTTGCCTTCCCCCAATAAAAACTCTTTCTTGGCTTATTATACCTACAGTAATCTCCTCCCTCATGATCTTTTTTGGATATGCCCACTGTTTAATTTTCAAATTGGTGACGACTCTAACTACTCTAATGTTTCTGTTGTCCTATTTACTATATGTTTGGAAGTTGTTTTGAGCATGGAGTTTAATCTAGGTGGTCCTCTGAGTCACAGTAATGGAAAATCTGAAGTGCATTCAAGGGAAGAATTGTACATACCGTGTCTTTACAAAAGATAAAACCAGGAAAAGCTAGACTGGTAGGGGATCAGTGTTGCAGAAAGGGAGGGATATTTAGGGGCCTCTCCTATCATTCTTATTGAGAATGTAGCATGCTCTCAGGGAAATAAAAAGTTTAAAAGGACACTTCTCACTTGTCAAAGAACAAACTCATTTTGAAAATAAAATAAATCCTCAGTTTGTGGTGATAAGTGAACTCCTCTGGGACTGTAGGCAACTATTAGGAAAAAAAAGCCAAATACTTGTAATTTTGGACAGCAGGCCTTTTGATGTCTCTTCCTTGTAGGAGCTCTTTAGGACAGTTTGTGGTGCCCTCTGCATTATTACCTTCCTGCATTATAGCACTGTACAGGAGATTGTGGGATATGGAGTAGCTGCTAGAAATTTCTATTTCCACCAGCACCTAGGTGCAGAAACGTAAGAGCAACAAAGGTTAGAAGGCTCTTAGATGCTTGTCACTTTTCAGGGTTTAATGTCTACTTTTGTTTCTGTGTTCCCACAAGCTGCAGGCAGAGCCCAGAATTTACTGTGTTGGGGAAGGTTCACTGGGCAGATTGGACAGATTATTTATGGAATAAAAGGCCAGTAATAGTAAATATTCTGATGGCTCTGTATATCTGTTATTTTTAGTGTAGAAGCTGCTGGTATTACAGTGATCAGTGAAATGGGCCTGGATCCTGGTCTTGATCACATGTTGGCCATGGAATGTATTGACAAGGCGAAGGAAGTTGGTGCTACGGTAAGGTTAGCGGGTGTGCGTAGTTCTGGAAGATCGTATTAGTAAAGTTGTTCTTTTAACACCATGCAGGTTTTGAGCATGTCACTGATGTGTAACAGACTCTGGACATTTTGTTTTTTCTGATGCTTTGAATTTCATAGCTACTAATTCACTTGGTGAGACCATCAACTAAGGTGGCCTTGCCCCACTGTATCTTTTGGCTTCCTCTCCTTTACAGGCAGTGCCCACAGTTTTCCCCTCCCCAGTATAGATCCTTCTGATCTGGCCCATTTGGGGGATAACAGAAATTTTAAAAACTGATGGGGATTCTGCAGGGTAGATCTCTGTGCATCCTGATCTGTGTTCACTGTTTCTTTCCTGTGGATAAATGTGACAGGTTATATCGTACACGTCTTTCTGCGGTGGCCTACCAGCTCCAGAGCACTCTGACAATCCTCTGAGATACAAGTTCAGCTGGAGTCCACTGGGAGTGTTGCTGAATACAGTTCAGTCTGCTACGTATTTAAAAGATGGAGAGGTGAAGTAATGGGAAAATTTTCATTTAAAACCAGGCAAAATGTGTGGTATTTGGCTAAGGAAGGAATCTGGACTTGTAAGATGCTGTGTTTACTTTCAAGCCAATGGCCATCAGTTGCCTAAGCCAGCTGCATAAATCACTCAGTCCTATGTTTGGAGCATGATGATACCTAACTGCTGCCAGCTTAATTCTTACTTATTATGTGGAAACTGATTGCCAGGAAGTAATTTGTTCAAAAGACTAAAGCACTGGTTTTAGTTGATTTTTCTGGGTTCAACTTCCGTTCCTGTTAGGTGTTGCTTTTGCTACTTAATTGCCCTGTCTTTAGCCCTGTGAAACAAAGGTGAGATTGCCTTTTTGTCTAGTTGTGTTCATAAATCAAACAGCTCCATTTTGTACTTGCACAATGCATAGTAGAACTCTTGTTTCCTTTTTCTTTTGGTGCAATTTGTAATACCAATAACCCGCTGAGTGGATTTTGTGAAATGCTTTTTGGTCTATTTTATAGAAGCTCTGTTTTGCTTTTTGTGCAGGAGTCCTTAAACTTAACCTCACAAATGTCACTGCTTCTGTTTTATGTAAACATTGTAATTGATTTGTGCAAAGCTATTGCAAGCCATTATCACATTATCACATTTCTTTCCAGCACTGTCTATTTCCACTGTCACTCGCTCAGAGTAGTTACCACAATTGTCAAGGAGACTGCCTTGTATAACCACTGTAAAGTTTAGTTAATTACCTAAAACTCTGTAAAACTTAGAAATGTACTTTTGAAATGTACTAATTTATGTTTTATGACATTCTGGTGCTCTACTGTTCTTATGGAAGAAAGGAAAAACTCAGGAGAGAATTGTATGTTGGATCATTATTTAAAAAGCAATGAAGTTTGAGTTTCAGATTAAAAGAGTCCTTGGACAATGTTAAAATATTTCTAATTTAATTCTGATCTGGTCCACCTATTGCTAGGAAAAATTAGATCATGCATATGAATGAGTCATTTTGAGAGCACTAGATGAGCTTGTCAGTAAATTCTGCAATTTTTTCTCCTTGCCCCTAAATACTTATCTTTGAGCATTGTGTAGGATCCTTTCACACACCTGTCTTGCCTGGCAAACACAACAAGTTCTTTCAGCTTTGCTGCAGGCTTCACTGCTTCAGTGTTTCTTCTATAAGTAAACCTCGTTCCTTTGCTCAGAAGTCAGAAAATGAGTTTGTATTGATGCTGCATGGCAGATCTGGGCTTTAGCTGCTTGAAGGAAGCAGAGTTCAAGGCTGTGGTTGGGAGTGATAAGAGAATTAGTCATGCAGTTTTTTTGTTTTCCTTGGTGTTTTGTAGCTTCCAGTAAAGATACATATGAGCAGTAATTTTATATCCATGTGATATCACTTGATTTGTTTTAATCTTTAAAAAACAGAGGAACAAACATCCATCATTCTGTTTATATCTGCCTTCTCTCCCATATAAAAAACACCAAACAAAACCTAAACAGGATAACAAATTATTTGATCAAAAAGCAGGGAGCTCATGGGTAGAATCTCCCATCATGCTGGTACAGTTAGAGACATGTTCCAAAAGGACATTAATGTAAGTGAAATGGGAACCTGCCATTTTAATATAATGTAATGTGTGTGAGAAGAACATGGCTTGTTTTACACTTTGATTAGTAATGGCTGACACATTGCATGTCTTCATGCACCAGATATGATTAAATGGCTTGGGCAACTGCTTTATTTAGATTGGGCCTTTGTTTGCACTTGGAACACCAAACATGTTTTTCCTGTTTTTGAGCATACTCTGCCAATTCTGTTCTGAAATAATTTGAATACGACTGCACCAAAATAATATTTGCTGTTCTTTCACAAACTTTAGATTATCAATATTCCACCTGGAGGAGCGTTACTGGATTCTGTTACTCCAATGGATTTTTTCCCAGGATTAAACCTTGAGGGTTTTCCTAACAGAGACAGTACAAAATATGCTGAGCCATATGGTATTCAGACAGCTCGCACTTTACTGAGAGGCACCTTAAGATACAAAGTAAGTTTTTGGTATTATTATTAGTAATTACTGTTTTCCTCAAGAGATGAATGTTATAATTTCAAGAAAACTGTGTATTTAAAACTCAGCCTTTTATAGGCCTGCACTTGCTATTTTATTTTATTCCCCATTATCCCAGCTGAGAGACAACTGAAAGCAGTTATCTATTTCTTTTTAATGTAGCTTTACCTGCTGTATTTAACATGTATTTGTTGCAAAAATGGAAAAATAGTTTTATTTGCTTTAGACAGTTGGTCAGTTGTTTCGTATAGTCTGTTTTTATTCTGACTGTATCTGGTTTCTAATCAATAGAAGATTTAAAAAAATTAAATAATTCTATTTTCTTATATTCCCATGAAAAACATAATGTAAAAATATTACAGAAAGTTTTGATTTTCTGTCAATCTGAGAAAGTTTTTCATTAAGTAACTAGAAGTCTTTTCCTTTCATTTGTTAGATGTCCAAAGCAGAATGAAAACAAAATATTTTTTCTTTCAGATTTTCTTTTTTTATTTTCTCAGTCAGTATACAATAAGAAGGAATAAACCTAAAACCATATTGAAGGTTTGATGAAGTTTTTATGGATGTTGTATTATTATGTCTGTTAAGGTTTGTGCAAGGGTTTAAGTTATTGTTGTTTGTCCATATCCTGAGGAAGGTGTACGTCCTTTTTGTCTTAATTCCTCTGTTGCAATACAGCAGGATTCTTTGAGGGAGGGAGGCTTGCTTAGATAAAGGCATGGAAGAAGATGAAAGGGCAATATGGGGGAAAAAGGGTTACAAATTGTCATAGCTCTCTTTTGGTCAGTCTAGATACAATCTCTTTATCAGAAGGTAAAAATATGTGTGAGGCATCTATCTCATCATGAAATCCTAGTGTGACAGTATCTATTCTTCCATTTGGTGCCTGGTAAAACTTTCTTCTTTGCATGTGCTAGCACAAGGAACTGCACAAACATCAGGGTGACATGCCAAGTGGTTGTCAGTGTGCTCCAGGAATGCTGGTTCTGTGGTTAGTGCTGCTTCCTTACCCCACAGCAGGGCCAGCACTCTGGGGAAGGGTTTGCCATAGCTCTGCCTGCAGGGCACTGACAGGCCAGCACACAGGGCTCAGCAGGACAGAAGTTAGTGCTGGCCCTTTGCACGTGCTGCTCTTGCTGCAGAGCACAAACCAACCTGTTCACTGAGGAGACAATCATCTTCTAAAAGTGCCTTTCAGAGATGAAGTTTGGATAGCTAATGGACTCAGTGTGAAAAGGAGTGTCACACAGAAGGATCTCACTGCAAGGCCACCTGAGCTGATAATCTCGTGCTTGTGGAAATGACTCCTAATTTAATTAGTCTTCTTTCAGGGTGCTTTATTTCCTCCATTCTGCTTTTTTAGTGTTTCTAGTCACTTACATCTAAGTGCTCTCAGGTATCCAGCAGCTGTGTGGGAATGTTAATGGGATACAAACAAAAGTAAGGAGAAATCAGTTGAGACTTTTATTGTGCAGCCTGATGTAACCTTTGCAGTTCCTTGTAAACCATTCTACTGCTTTGTCTGTCTGATATTCCTGAAGATGAGAAATAAGCACACAGAATTCTTATCTTTATCAAGCAGCCCTTGTGATGTCCACAGAATCCCAGGGGTGTGAAACCGGGTGAGCAGAGTTCTGTGATGTGCTCTGTGTATTCAGTAGTTTGTTCATGGGCCAGCTGATATAACCCCACAGAAATGGGCTGGGATTTCAACCAGTGCTGGCCAGCTGAGCCCTTTGATCTCAGCAACCAATGGTACTTGCCGTGGAAGTATTGATGACAGAATAAGCCATTTAAAAAGATACTGAAAAATGGGGAAGGGGTGGAGAGGGGCTAGGAAAGACACTGCTCTGTGGCAGTAACATCACTGGCATCAGGTTATTGTAGCTGATTTCCCAAAATAATACTTAACTGCCACAGGTATTTCTATCACTACATTCGAACCAAGGAGAAATACCTCAGTTTCAAGTTATTAATATATTTAATGGTGTTATTCTTCTATTTCAGGGATACTCCAGAACTATGGGGGGCTTTGTAAAACTAGGATTAATTAACCCAGATCCTAATCCTTTGCTAAACTCAACTACACCACCTCTAACCTGGGTGAGTTACGCTGCTTACTCTTCCTCCTTTACTCTGTTTTATTGATGCTTTTCTTAGTGCTACTTAGCAATGAAAATCTTGTATTGCATCCTGCTCTTTGATGTTTTTTTCCTGGAAATTAGGAAGACTTTCTTCAGAAGGAGTGGAATAAGGTGCTGGAACAGGTTCCCTGATAGATTCTGTAGTGTCTGACACTGGAGGCTTTCAGGCCTCTCAGCTAGACAAAGGCATGGCCATATTTTTATAAATGTTTTTATGAATGAATGTAATGTCTTACGTTTTTTATGAGTCACAGTCTACCCCTCAGTTCCTGAGTCTGCAGTGTCCATATTTCTCACTGGCTCATGATCTTCAGTGTAAAAATATTTTTTAGGGCATCAAGAAGTAAGAGATTGTGCATGAAGGAGTATATTAATTTCTTTTTCTGTTGTAATTCTGTACAAACTTTTTTTTGGTCTTCTGTTATGCTGCTTTTCTGTCTTCATTTTGGGTGCCTTTCTTCATCTCTATCTCAGCCAAGACATGACTCTGATGTGGTGCTGTTACATTTGACAACCAACATTTTTGTTGTCTCTGTGGACAAACAGGATATTTCATATTTCAGTGTGGGGTGAAGAGAGCTGAACAATGTGTTTTGAGTGTTCTCAGAACCAAGAAAACAGAAGGTGAAGAGGTCACAGTCTTGCTTGTCTCTGACTAATGTTGGGAAGATGAGCACACTCCAGGAGTTTTTGGGTGGCCATATTAGAAATATTTATTTATTTATTTATTTATTTATTTATTATTATTTTTGTCTGCTTTCAGTTTCAGGGTTGATATTTTCAAGTTTTCTTTGTGAAAATGGCTGGGATTTCCAGTTCTTCTAGCCTCAATGAATAAGTATACAGTGTTATGTAATCTGTAAAAATAGCTATAAGCTCATTATTCTCACTGCAAACATTTTTTATGATGTTTCGACGTCTTGGTACCTTCCCTTCATCTACTCTGCCAGAGAAGTAGAAGAGATGAGCTAACCTGAGCTTGTAGACTCCGCAGTTCTTGCTTATTTCATATCTTGCTCATAGTTCTTTTTATTATCCACCTTGCTGTGAATGAAGCGAGCAATAATTAGCATCTAGGTGGCACAAAATGGCCTTCAGATATGCACAAGTATCATGAGAGGTCTCTTTGGTAATACTCACAGGATAAAAATTCTCAATCTTTCTCACTTTCCCAGTACACATAAGCTGTCTTCTCAGAAGTTCTGGATTTTAACTGATCTTAGTGGAGTAGCTGGTTCTCAAAACCTAGATTGAGATGGAGTGGGAGCAGATGTCAGGCCTTCATGAAGCTTTTTTGTTTTCAAACAGAAAGAACTCATGTGCAAACTGGTTGGAATTAAGTCACCTGCTGAGCACCATGTTCTTAAAGAAGCTGTATTTAGCAAACTGGAGAAGGACAAAAGTCAGCTGGAAGCAGTGGAATGGTAAAATGTTCCAATGATTTTGAAAGTTTAAAAATAAGGAAAGAAATGTTTGCAATTCTAGACATTTTGGTTCATGCTGAGACAAACTGGTATGACGAACAACTGGAAATGAAAAAGCTGAGATGAAACTGCTGATAAGCAATGGTGTAAGACTTCTGCATTTCTTCTGCCAGGTTAGGTTTACTGGGAGATGAACTGGTTCCAGCAGCAGATTCCATTGTAGGGGCTCTTGCAAAGCACATGGAGATGAAGCTGCCCTTTGGTATGTGAGAAATTGTTTTTCATTGGTTTGAATGGAAGAAGGCAATATGTTTTATAAGCCTTAATTGGATTAGTTTGCTCACCTTCATTAATAAACCTCCATGATAGGTTTTTTACTATATTGTGATGATCCCTATTTCCCCAGTTTATCCTTTTCTTTCCCTGTTACACTTTTAGTTTGATCTTGGTGTTCTGTCCTCCTTGACAGTCCTTGCCTTCAGTCACTTCCCTGATATACACACGCTGTGTATGTGCAGTGCCTGGCTCTTCAGGAACCTCATCTTGATGGGACTGAAATACAAGGAATGAATACTTTGTGTGCTTTTCTCTTAGGCACTGGAGAGAGAGATATGATTGTTATGAGAAGTGAAATAGGTCTCAGGCATCCTTCTGGCCATTTGGAAGACAAATTTATTGATCTGGTTGTCTATGGGGATAACAAAGGATATTCTGCAATGGCTAAAACAGTAGGATACCCTGCAGCTATTGCTGCTAAGATGGTTCTAGATGGTAAGTGGCTATTCCAACTTTACTAACAGTATTTCAATCCTCTGTATCTTCCTGCCTGTAGAAAGTAAATACATAGTGTTTCTTAAGTACATTTATGTGTATTTTTTTTCTAATTTGTCAGACTCTTCTTGTCTTCTTTACAGAAATTTTTAATCTGCATGTTTGGATGTTCAGTGACAACTCTTAGTTTACTGCTTAATCCACAGATTTTTAATCATTTAATATTAGATGTTACACTAGTGTAGAGAAAACCTTAAGCATGATGACTTATAATTGATTGTGCCCCAGGGCTGAATGACTCAGCACTTCCCTGCACCTCCATCTGGCTGTGTCCAGCACAGCAACCCCCACCTTGTGCACAAAAACCCCACTGTGCAGCTACCAAAACCTTTTCAAATTAACCTGGTAGAGGACTAAGACTGTGTTTTTAATACGTTTATTTCAGGTGAAATAACTGCCAAAGGCATGGTCATACCTTTGACAAAGAATGTTTACGGGCCAATACTTGAACGTGTTCGGGCAGAAGGCATTATGTACAGTACTCGCAGCGTTATCAAACAGTAACTGAAAGCAGTGGATTCAATCAGGTTTTGGCTTTTTTTGGTTCCCCCACCTCCCCTTTTAGAATCTCAGTTTGGACCAGCTAAGGGCAGCACCTGTCATTTCATATGCAAACATTGCCTTCCATAAAACGTGCCACCAGGCTTGATGTAGAATCCGGAGATATGCACAGATTGTGATGTTTTCCTCTTAGAATTGTTAAGCTTTAATGTACATGTTTCAGCATTAATCAGATCTTTCCTTATATCTTTTCTATACTAGCTCAGAAGGGGCTTTTTTTTTTTTTTTTTTTTTTTTTTTTGTTATTAGAGTTTATCTTCCAAGTCTATAAGGTTATTATTGCGACAAATTTAAGTTGAAAGAAAAATCTATTAGTGGATTATTTTGTGATGGAAAAGTCTGCGTAATGAACTCCATTGATGAAGTTTGATTGTTCATATGGTGAAAATAATTTTTCAGAAAAATGGAGATGAACATGACGCTTAAATTTTAAGTCTGGTTGTCCCTTTCACTTTAGCAGTATTCATGAATGTTTTCACAATAACAATATGCAAAAAATAGTTTAGAAATTCTGCACCACTAGCAAATAAGATCCTGTTAAATCTTGAAAATGTTCAGTTCTTAAATAATTGAAACCTGGATCTTAATATTTTTAATCACTTTATAATGAATGTAAATTTAAATTAATTGAAGGACAGAGGAAATTTAAAGCCAGCTTCTTCTCATCCCCTTTCTTGTTACGGAGTGGAAGCTGGTTGCAATATATTGAAATGCCTGCTGTTACCTTGTGTTGCCTTGTGCTGTGGAGAGAGCTCATTACCATTTAGCTCTGCAGCTAGGAAGGGCAGTCTGAAATACAACACAGTTACTGTGCTTAGAAGACGCTTGAAATGACATGTTTACTCTTCCCACTTACACTGCGTGCCTCATCCAGGTTAAGTACTGTTACAAAGGGAATGCATTGTCTAGTATATGCAGCTTTGAAATGCACAAGGTTTAGAGGTTTAAATTGCTGCTTTTTGAGTTAGCTTCTGTCCTGCTATGAGGGTTTTGAAGCTTTCACTTGGGAACCTATGCCTGCTATTCAGTACAGTGTCACTTTAGACTGACGGAGTTTGCCAGCGTACCAGCTCATCTGCTGCTGAGTGCTGTGCTGTCAGATGTGTCAGCCCTGTTCTAGCTGCAGTTTAGCCACATCAGTCCAGAACTGAACTTTAGGCCAAGTCCAGCTTCTCTGTAACAAACCACAATTGCCTCCTTTAATTTCAGGGCTGCTTCTCTAGCTTTTGCTTAGGGATTTCTACACCACCTTGCAAGTCTAAGCGTGGCTTAGACTTCACCAGTCAGGTGTGTGAGGTGTAATGCTGTGGGCAGGTTGTATTTGCGCTAGTACCTGTGCTCCTGCCTAGAGCTTCCCCTTTCTTAAGCTGAATACTGATGCAGGAAGCTGTCTACCTTCAGCTTTGCTCACAAACGCACTTTGCTGATAAACACACAGCCTTGTCCTTCCTGAGAACCAGTTTGTTATCGCAGTTCCAGGAGACTGGAACTCCAGGTGTTGCTCTGCATGGTGGGAAAAGCAGCCATAACAATAATTCAAGTTTTGATCTCCAGGTTTTGCTGCTCAGGATTTGGATTTTCTTTGTGCAGATGCAATGAAGCAGCAACTGCTAGAGAGTTAGGTGAAAGAAGCCAAAGTGAGAAGGGAGAATGAAGGGCAGAGTGCAAGAGAAGGACTTTTTGTACAGATTTTTTGAACCAATGCTTTTTTAATGTAATGTCAAATTTGGGTTCTGTTACAGTTCCATGCATTTACCACACAAAATCCTATCTCCACAAAGTTGTTTTGCTGCCCACTGACCTTACAGGCTGTTGGTCTGTTGTCTGGCTGGTAGATGCAGCTGAGGTAGGCATGGAGCCTGCAATGAATGTTCCGCTCTGTGCTGCCTGCTCCTTCTCCAGGCAGATTAATGGCCTACAACTAAGGGTTAAAGTTATACTTGTATCTGCTGGTCCCTTCCAGCCCAGGGCTTGGTGAGACCAGGATTTTACTTGAGAATTCTCTGTTCCCTCCCTTAGCCCACAAACACACAACCATGGAGTTGTTCCTCTGTATATATGCATGTCCTGTACTTGCTTTTCTGCCTTGGAAATGCAATATGGGATGAAAATCAGAATTTTTTACAAGTATCCAATATTTTTGGAGCACTAAAGAATGAGCACCACAGTGTTTTCATCAAGAAACACTGCTACTACTTTTGAAACATTTTATATTGAAATATATTTCTAATTCCCAGTGCAATGCTGCGTTTTGTTTTCTGTTTTGAGTTGAATTTATTGCTTATCTTTTTGTATGAAGATTACACTTCTCAGTTCTCTTTGCATATTACTGGAAAGATAATTGTATCTTATACATGAGATTGCTTGAAAAATAAATCTGAAATCCTCAGTGTTGTTGTCATGTCATCTTTACAGTCTAATAATAAGATGTACCCGAATGGCATTTTATTTTTCACATAGGTGGTTATATTGAAAGGATGCCTACACATGGACCTTTCTATATGCATTAAATACCTCTGCATACTTCTTGCTAGACTCACAGGAGAAGATTCTTCAAGGACTGTTTAAACATGCTCATCTATATATTTATACATATATATATATACAAGTATATCTGTATCTAGGTAATTTTCACCTATAATCTAAAGAGATTTTTCTTTTCACGTTTTGTTCTTGGGCACAAGGACAACTACTGAAGTGTTAAACTACAGAACAGTAGATGTATGATATCTCCCTGTGCCCCAGGAAGGCAGGGAGCCTGGCCCATGGCCTGTCTCTGCTCAGCTGAATCCATGGCTTCTGCTGTCACTGCCTGTGTGAAAGGCTCTTAAACTCTTTGTTCACATCAGGCTTCAAGGAACAGATTGTTTTACTGTGACTCTCATTTTTTCATTTTGGAATTTATGCTATTGCCAGATCTTCATGACATGGAATATCACACAGCACCTTCTGAGATGAAGGTGCTTGAGCCCCATTACACTCAGACTGGCTTCTTTGCCTCTGTGTTTCACCCTCTCTCAGCCCCAGATATTCCTGCAGGTGAGAATTATATCCCTTGGAGAGTACAAAAGTGACACTGCCTAAAAAAGTGTAAACTCATAGCAAAATAGCTGTTTATGGGAGGGGAAAAATGGGCTCTTGTGGTTGTGATTAGGCTGGAAAACAAATAAGATGACGGGGAGAAAAAAGAAATTTAGTGGTGTCTAGTAGAATATTATCAAGGCAAATCAGCCCATGTCAAATATATTCCTGATAAACTACTGTGTACAAGTTGTGACTTTCCAGAAACAAAGAAATTGATTCCACAAGCTATTAGAGTTCCACTCCATAAGTTGGGGATTTTTTTCCCTCACTGTCTTGGCTTTGAAAGGAAAGAATGTAATTTGAAATGGAGGTGAGTGAGACATGATGTGGCCAAACACTGAGACACTTCTCTTCCTTCTTGTCCCTTTGAAACCCTAATCCACCAAAGCACAACCCTGTGAGAAGTGGATGGTCAGACACGGGCCTTGCTGCAGGGAAGTAGTGAAAACTAAGACTGTAACCTATGATAGCTCAAGCCTAGGGTAGCAGTGGGGCCTTTGTTTCTGTTTCTAACCCCAGCAAGACACTATTGCTCCTCTCCTCCCCAGCTGTGCTTTGTTTATGCTTCAGAAAGAGAGAGAAAGGAGTTTAAGTTTACTAAACTCATCTTGAAGTAAGCATTTACCACAGAGAATTTCAACCTGTCTGAAATTACTCACATTGTCCTAGGACACAGCAAAGAACTGTAAAACCAGGTAAAGCACTGCGATAAAACATTGCTAACAAGTTTTGTCAACTGATTTTTGAAGTATTTAGCTGATTTGTTATTTTACTGATAGTGATGAGGTTTTGACTTCTGTTCACCACTTATAGCTGATTCTTGTAATGCTTCTCCATAGGTATTAAATCTCCACATTACAATCCCTAAAAAGTTGGTGATAGTAAATTACTTGTTTTATTTTTTTTTCTTTTTAAACTCTCAACTCTTTTTGATTTCTTAGGAGGAAGATCACTAGCCAAGTTTTCCCTGTCACACGACTTACAGCTTTGTAAAGAAAAAAGCTTTAACCTGATGTTGTTTATTAATGTCTTACTTTTTGCCAGAGATACATAACATCTTCTCCACACTTGACCCAGTTTGCAAAGGCACGCTATATGTCTTTTGAGTCTGTAGCTTGGATTATAAGAAAAAAATTAATTAGAATATGGCCTTTGTCTGAGAGAGGAACTGACACGCATTTATTAAAATCTGTAATCCATCACAGTTGAAGATTATAGAAGATTTTTTTATGATTCTTATTTTTTTTCTAGATCAGAACCAATATGTGTGAGTAAAGAGATTATCTTAAGCAGTTGTGTTTTAAATAACTTGTCAGCATGGTAAGATGATGAATGTGATTACAAACATCTCTGGAAGAAACTTTGAATGACAGCTGATTCCTTGGATTACAATTTTAAAACGTCTGCAAAATATTTAGGTTGAAAGGAACAGTTATATCAAGATGGGATTTTAGAAAGGAGGATTCCTTTTTTGATTTTGGTCCATAGATGCTTGAAAAAACATAATAGAATTAATTGGCCTAAAAATTACTTTTTATGTACAACTATATGAAATTGTAAATACATTAGCAGAAAATAACTTCATGCTTGTTATTGGATATGTGAAGAAACAATCCAGTTTTCCAGAAGAAAATGCTGAAGAAGTAACACACAAGATGCTAATTTGGTGAAGTGCAGAAGTATAGTATCTGCTAATAAGGTTATGGAATATGGTTTGCAATAAAATCACAGTTAACCTTTCTTGTAGATACACACCTAGAGATAAGGATATCAAAATTTTTTCTATAATTTTTGAATAAGAAGGGGGACATACACAATATTGCTGTCCTTGTTAGCCTAGATGTGCAAATTTGCTATCAGCAAATCTGAGTGCTTTAGAAAAAGTAGTATGGAACCCCCAGGCCACCTGAAAGAGAGAATAATCCCTTTCTCAAAGCACAACCCTTACACACCTTTGTATGCACAAATTTGTGCCTGAACACTGTGGAAAACATGTATGTGTAATTCTTACAAAAACGTGCATCATTTGGGGTAATGCACCCGTTATGTACATTTTTAACTCCTGTCAACCCAAACTCTGCAATTTTAAATAGTTCTAGATCCTATTCATCAAAAGCATTTAACTCAATTAGGGATACATTGCATGTTTGCTTGCACTTAGGAGTCCTATCTCAGTCCTGTTCTTCCTGAACTTGAGAATTACCAAATATGCAACCATAGCCAAGACCACAGGATTTAAAAAAAAAAAAAAAAAAAAAAAAAAGGTTTAAAACCTGAGTAAAGATGTTTTAGCCCAGAAAAGTAGGTTCCCTCTGAATTATTTAATGAACTAATTATAGTTTTGAACTAAAGAGATGAATACTTGTGTCTGCAGGCACGTGGCTGCACCCCTGGCCCAAGGCTGAGTTACCTGCACAGATCCTGAGAACCTTGCTGGGCAGGGCAAGAATGAGGAGTTAGGTAGGAAGTGTGCCATCAAGTCTGGTGGTGCTACACAGGCAGATCATGGGGAGTTATGTGAGGGAAGGCCAAGCTCTGGTGCAGACCTTTTGGACAGAAAAAGCTTGTGAAGTAAGAAATACCAGGGAACTCGATAACACTGCTGTGGCTGAGATCTAAGCAGCAGCATCTGAGGTTTCACACTGGGGATGGGGTAGCAAAGCTGCAAAGCTAAGACCCATGAAAGTAATTAGGTGAGAACTTTTTTACCTGGAAAGAGCTAGACAAGGTTGGAGAAACAGAGGCACTAAGGAGAACATGGAAGTAATAACCACAGGAACAAGGCGAGAAGAGGGGTAAAAGGTGCTTGCATGTGTATGTGCTGACTGCTGGCCAGTACCTTCACCGTTCATGCCCTGTGTCTGGCCATGGCCCTCTGTCCTGCCTCCTTCTTAAATCCTAGTCCTATTCCCTGTGTCATGAATCTTATTTCTGCCATCCTGTGTGTGTATGCACGTGTATCTCCCTGTGTGGAACAGGTTCACTGCACGTTCCCTGGCTGGACCTGCACAGGGCCATTGGGCTGACAGGGGAATCATCCTGCACGCAGCTCTGGTGGATGGGGAGAGGGAAACCTCCAGGGTCCCCAGTCAAATGGATTCAACCACTCCATTACCTCTGTGGCTATAAAGAAAAGTGGTCAAAGGTAAAACAGAATTCAAGCACATCACAGTTTTATAAACCCCTCTATTTTATATGATCTGGATGACCTTCAGTGGTCCCTTCCAACCTTACACCATCCCTGTGATTCGGTGAGACATTGTTTTGTCTATATGATTATTTTTCTTGTAATGAAAGAGGGTAAGAGCATGAAAACCTCTGCCTCACTGCTAGCTATTCTGACATTCTGTGCCAGTCTGTTTCCTTGGCTAGGACCTTCACGCTCCTTTCATGTATTAATAGTATGAGGATTCTTTAATGTTTCTGCTGTTTAGATTCCTCTAAATATCAATTTATTTTGGCTTTGTTGCAGCTCCTCAGTCACACAGTGCTGAGGGGGTCTAGATCTATCTGCTGACACGATGAGCTCCCTTGCCCATGCCTATTCCAGGAATCAGTCAACTAAAATTTCCAAGCTCACATCAAGCCTGTCTTTTCTCCATGCTTAGTTTTCATCTCAGATAGAGTCTATTATTTTCTGTGCATTCTACTCCAGAACAATATTTCTGCTCTCAGTATTTCCACATAGCAACTGTATATACTGCATAAAGTGAGAAAAGAGTTGGTCTTGCTGCCCATGCTAGTTTTAAACAAACATTTTACTCTGCTCCAGGCTCCTCCAGCCCCTTGGTTGTGCAACCTTCAGTACAATCAGTATGTTTTGTCACCAGTTCTGAAGGTTACAGAAAATGATTGAGGCCAACTTGAAACATTTTGCTTTTGTTCTCGCAGAGGCTGCTTGCTTTATTGCTTCCTGAGGTTTGGCTGTTGTGTGTCCAAAGGAGGCAGCAAAGAGCTCAGCAGGTGAATGATCTGAAGCCAAGCCAGCAGAGTGTCTTGGGAGGGGGCCAGCCAAGGCAGCTGGGACACTGGGACAGCCCATTAACACGTGGGCAACCAGACTGGGAGAAGCTGGTGGGGGGAGAAGCTAAAAAAGGAGCTGATGTGGACACTATAGAGATGTTTTTTACATTAAAGTTTTCTATAAATGTCTCCTGAACTTGAAGATTCCATATGAAGAGCAGCTGTCTGCAGATTAGCCTTGAGTCCTGGTTCTTGTAAGTAAAAGCTCTCCTACATGACAGTGCAGACTGTTTATGTGGAAGACTACTATGCACAGACTGGAATATTTATATTTATTTTTGCAATACCAGGGTAAAAACAGTTTAACAATGCCAAGTACAGTGTTAGTCTCATAAAAAGTTTTCATTTCAAAACAAATGATTTCTAGTTCCCACAAAAAGTTAAAATCACATGCAGCTATATGAAGGTAAATTGCTTAAGTTGCACAATTATATATCAGAAGACTTTGTTAAAGTAAAAACATACTGACTACATCATTTTAACAAGGCAATTACACAGAACTAGAAAACTGACTCTGTAGTAAAATATAAAAATCTACAATTATAAATATAAATTTGGTCCATGAATCACTACAGAAGTAGCAGTATTTACAGTAAGTATCAGATTACTATTCTAAATGTCTAACTGAAGTCTTAAAATGTTGAATGTTATGTAGAACAGTATTTTATTTACATTCTACTATATTAAAAGTTGCATTTCTAGGAAATGTAAATTGTTATAAATACAGCAAATCAACCAAATACTAAACCCATGACATGTTTGTAATTGAGGATTCCCTAACATCTACAAATATGGTAATTTTAAGTTAAAAGTAAAGCCAGATAAATCAAAAAAACTAATACTGAAAAAAATACCACAATTCAATTATTAGAAACACTGTAAAAGTCAATCAAGTTAGTCCAGATGTAACAATGTATTACAAGAAATCTTTCAAGAAAAGGCACACATTGTTAATGATAAAAATTCCACAGTAAAGTCGTATGTAACAGGAATCACTTGGTATGAGCAATGGTTGGGGTCTGATTATATATATACTGACTGGACAGATTTTCCCCACCCAAAGTATAAAACTGAAAATAATAATGGTAAACTCCAGGTGTGACTGCTGTGATGCAGTAATGTGTATGTTTGATTTGATGTGCTAATTAAACTAAGGATTCTAAACTTTCAGCTGCATTTCCATCAGGTAAAGCTGAGCCATTACTGTCCATAGATGCTGAAGGGTTTTCTTCTTGTCTTGTGCTGACAAGGCTGAGAATAGCTTTGTACAGAAACTGGTACTGTTCCTGGAGAAGAAAAGAGGATACACTCAGGATGTTGGCAGAAATAGTTATCTTGTGACACTGTTGCTCAAAATTCATTAACAGCTGATGTGTCAGTCTGTCAAGGTACTGTGCTCCAGAATTTATTGTGTTACTTTTCAGCTTTATTATTTTCTGACTGACTCCCCCTGTACACAATGTAAAGCACAACATTAGGGAACACAGTCAAGGTAGGGGAGAAAGCTGTATTCTAAAAGAAATATTATATGCTGAATCTAATCCTTGTTAAAGTCAAATGTAAATTTGGGGACAGGATTAGAATTATTGCTTGTCTGTTGGCTTTTTTCTCATTTTTTTGTCATCTGAATTCTTTTCAGGAAGGCTTCTTTTTCTACAGCACCTCTGGAAGACAGTTTTGATTAATTTATGCAGAAACTAAGATGCAAATAATTCAGTAATGTTGCCCTAAGATCTAAGCACGCTAAAAATGTCACACATAGGGAAAAAAGCACACATTTTCTTATTACTTACAATGTCTGTAAAGATTCCAGGTCTCATCAGATTTATCATCTTTGCTACATGGTAAACATCCACTGAATTCTCATTTTCCAGCTGATGCATCAGAGTTGTTAAAGCACAGAAAGTGCCTGCTGTTACCCCTCCATGCCTTTGTAAAGTAAAACAAAACAGAACTCAAGACACTGGGTCAGGATTTACATTTGGAGAAAACAAAAATTCTGGGGCAAACTGGTTAGATGAATTTCTGTCATGTGATATTTACAGTATCTGAAACAGGTCTACACAGCACTGGTTTAAAAAAATTTTCACAGCACCTGGCTACAACTTTCTAGAGTTATTTCTCTACAACCCTCTACTAACCGAATGCTGAAGGCTTTGAGTCCTTTAGTGTTAGAACATTTTGCTATCTTTTGCCATTATTGAACAGCTGGAGAAGGGTATGGTGCCTCATCTAAACAGTTAATTCTTTCAGTAAAAGGCAATAAAGTCTTAACTGACTCTCCCTCTAGTGACCTACCTGATAACCAGCTAGAGTATCAAAATGATAAAGCTGAAATGAAGATAAAATAAAAATGTTTCTCTTGTTGATGCAGCAGAAGCATCACCACTACTAAGTGCAGACTTTGTGCCTTGTTTCAGCAGCTTTCACTCAGTGAAAGGATGGTTCTACAGCAAAACATCAAAACAAACAGAAAAGTGCAGTTCTTACTCATCATGTACAATCATGGGCCCATCACGGTTGGAAGCTTCCTCTTTGATGATGCTGATCAGTTCAAAAGTTTTACTAATGGGGCTATCAGGATTTGGCCATTTTGGACACTGAAAATGCCTCACTTCAAGTACATAGTCATCCTAAATTATTAAAAAAAAACCAAACAAACAAACAAAGGAAAAAATCCCATAAATCAATTTTGTAAAAGACTGATTTTCTTTATTCTTCTCCTTCACCTTGTTCCAGCTCCAGCCTCCAGATGCAGAACGCCACTGCTGTGGAGGTTGGACTATCCTATTCCCCATGTCATCATATAACCTTATAGACATTACTCCCTCCATGGATGCCTCTAGGACATGGATTTTTTATCAGTCATTTACCTTCAAAAATGTAACAAAATATGGGAATTACCTTTAAAAAATCAAGTCCTGAGTTACATGTTTATGACAGTGTTACCTGTGTAGCTTCTAAAATGAAGTCTTGGATTATGAGCTTCTCCTCGTTAGAGAGACACTTGTGTTCTTCAGCAATCATAGTGACTTTGAAACTCTCACAGTTTATAGGCTCATCTTTGTTTGGCCAGTACACAAATTCATCTTCAGCCTCCAGGGAAAAAAACCAAAAATGGAGTCATAAGAGTAAGTAATGTTAAGCTCTTAAAATAGAAAAATCCAACATAATTAATAATGTGTCACATATATAACCAATCCAGCCATCTAGATTTAAACTGAAAAATCACATTTTGAGTGGGATAACAGTGGCAAAGTGATAGTTTTCAAACACCTCTGTAGTGATCCTGACCAGAAGATCATTGCACCCTGTGGACCTACACAACAATGAACCTGCAATGCTGCATCATGCCACCCATCCAGCCTGGCCTTCAGGCCGTGCTGTGCATGGCCCATGGTCATATGAGCAATTGAGCTGGTGTGTTCTAATGTATGTGTGGTCTTGAGATTACCTGAAAGTGCAGAAAAAAGTTCTTACAGGAGCATCCTTTCTTTCTGACAGAAGAAATGAAGAGAGATTTTTTTTGAAGAAAATCCTATAATAGTTTGAATGACCCAAATGGTCAGATGGATCATGAATGCTCCTTGTCCAAGTCCTGTCTGCCTGCTGTGTGTGTTGCAGGGATAGTGGGGTGGGTTGCAGTTGTGGTGGATGCAGAGCTCAGAGAGGCCATGGCTGTGTGCTGGTGGGTACCAGCACTGCCTGATGAAGCTGGCAGGGCTTCAGTGCCCTTCCTGCACACCCTCCTGCAGGAACCTCTGCCCCATACCCTGTGTGCCTGCTGGCAGGGCTCCTGGCCACTCGTGCTCCCCATGGGCCTCTTTTAGATGTGAGGAATGCTTGGCCGCTGGTGCTCCTGGCCCTCCCCGGGTCCCATCAGCTGAGAAACAACCTCACACTTCTGCTCTTACCTAATAATGGCTAAGGAGAGATACTACAAATAAGTTGTGGAGCAAAAAAATAACTTTGTATAATGGTTACTTCTGCTGTTTTCCTTCTTTTATAAATTGTACAGGACTGATTCAGTATGTTTTCATTCCAATCACAATCTGCCTAGACAGGGATTTCTAGATTTCTGCTAGATGACTTGGAGATTTTACACTCAGCTTGGTATTACTAATTTTTAATATTTTTTTGCAGAATCCAAGATATTTTTCATATCCTGCATATTTCAAAATGGTTATACTAATAAAATTAATACATAAACTCATTACAATCAGCTACAGAACTCACCATATTCTGGCTATCAGGAAGCATGATTATTAACTGGGCATTATGGTCCCATATCATTCTCCAGAAATCCTTGATAGTGTGTAGTAAGGGATGCTGAGTAATAATGAACTCATTACTTTGATAATAACCCTGCAAAAAAAATTGACAGATTCAGAATTCCTGCCCAAGTATTAATGCTTAAAGGAAGCTTCTAGTGGACAGAGTGAGAACCTAGAAAATGCATTGCACACTTCTTCCTTTTTTGGCTTTCTGCAAATATTAGAAAAAATTAAAACTTCCACTGAAATATTTTTATGTGAAAAGAATAGATTCAATTACAGAGAAACAATTTTTAAGAGTTAAAAAAATTGATATAAAAAAGAACAAAAGAGATCAGAGGAGACTCAGCCAACTCAGAATAAAATGTATTATCCATAACTCCAGAGGAGCTGACTACCTGACCAAATAAAAGAATACTTGAAAGATCTGAAAAAATCCCAGCAGTTTCTTAAATTGTACAGATATCTCAGGTCAATCTCTTACCAGGGAAGAGAGTTCCAATGCAGTAATGCACCTGAAAGATCATGTATACATACCACTGCACAGAGCTTTCCCATCTCTTTCCTGAATGTCCAGGAGGCATTTATTCCTCCCTCTCAGCTATTGAAGGGGAAAGAGTTGAAGAAAACCCAGAGAGGAAAAAGATAATGGAAAGCTGATGAACTATGGTATCTTAGGTTATGCCAAGTGCAGAATTGCTGTAAGATGAGCAGGAAGACAAACCACAATGGAGCCATTTAAAACAAACTTGTTAGTTAACATATCTATCCATTTATTTCATTTCAAAGGATCTTTCCATAAAGCATTTAGCTTTATCAGTTTTTAGAACTAAAATGTGATTTCTGTTTCTACAGACTGTTAAAAATGCAATGCAATTAACCAAAATTAAAACCAGTAATAATAGTAATAGTTCTTCCTGGGGGAGGTAACTCTTTCAGGCAGAGTGAATAATGGAAGAAAGGAGCCTTCAAAATCAGGATTGTGCCACCCTAAATCAGCCAAATGGCAGCTCTGAAAACAGCTGCTCATTGTTTTTCACCAATACATTAACTGACTTACCATAATATAGGAAGCATTGATGTAGTCTGTGCCTTCACCAGATAGTGATGAGATACCCACTCTGGATCTTTCCACTGTAAAAAAAGTTATGAATTCATAAATATGTTGTAATGTCTCTTGTAATATTATAGGAATTATCTCCCATCTCACAGAAATGATAACACTGGCCTCCATCAATTGGGATAAAGTGCTATCAGCCATCTATTTCATTTTTCTATGTGTAATTATTAATTCACTTCTTCACTCTAAGTCCTTTACAGGACATTGCTCCAAACCAATGGAGATGTCTTCAGTTCTTGTTGAGGATTTGAATAAGCTTACCAGGAATGATAGATGAGGTTCGGTTCTTTTCTCTGTTACACTGTTTGAGTGCAGTTGAATAATCACACTGCTGTGTGTTAGACTGGCTCAGTAACTGAAACAATGAAGTTAAAAAAAAAATCAGGTAACTGTAGAAAATCCATTCCTTCATAAGCTGCATTAAACAGAAGGGTGCATATATTCCAGGTTTGCTGTCTCTCTTAACTTTAGTTATCTAGTTATCCATCTAAACTACTTAACAAGTCACCAGAATATTTCTTCTTCACTCTTCTTAGCAGTTCAAACAATTCTTGAACCCTAGATCAATAACCATATCTTTGAAGGTGAAGTCTGTCACCTAGCCAGTGCTGTACACTGAGGGGAGTACACTGATTGATCAATATAGCCCATGAAGTATCTGCCACAATGGTATCTTTTCACTCTGCAGTTTTACCTTTGAGATCTTCCTGCAAACACATGTAGTTAAATTTTCCAAAATCTACTTACTGTCTTATTTCTCATGATCTGTCTTTTTGTGGATTTTTTGGGTAGATTCCTTGGTAAAGAGTATGCAAATAATTCTGTCCCAACCGACTGCATTCATTTGATAAATTTAAGCTTAATTTAGGCTCAGCAGTTAAATTTTAGGTAGAGAAAGCTGATGAAAGTTGTGCTGAGATACCTAATTTTAAGTAATTCAGGTTCACAAACCTAAAGATTTTCATACTGCTGTCTCAAGAGAGCTCACCTTGAATTGTTTCTCCAGTCTGGTCTTTCCTGTTGGTCCAGGTATCAAGAGAGCATTAACGTAGGCATGGATGTGAGTCTCAAGTACTTCTGTTTCTTTACTGAGTATCGCTTCCACCAATGCATCATGAATGAAGATGTACTGCTCCTAGGAAAACACAACCAAACCTCTGAGCTCTCATGATTCTTAGATTCCCCTGGCTACTTCTGCTTAAGCTGCCATTTCTGATAGGGTCAGTATTTTTTCGCAGGGGTTTTCTCAAATGTGATCCTCTATAGCAAAGGCTGTCCCTCTGAAGTGACAATACACACTTACAAGCACACTTGGCAATTACACCTGCAATATATACATACACACACATATATATGTATGATATGATACCAAATCCTCACTGCTTTTGATATCTCACAGTAACAGAATTGAGTTTAAAATGCAAGCACAGCCTTGAGTCAAATTTTCAAGCCAGTCCTACCCCTAGTTCCTACTGCTATTCTTATTTTCTCTCTCACATCCTTTGGAACAAGCGCCCTAGCTGTTGATTAACTTTTTTCCTATTGAAAGGTACTGGGGAATCTAACCACCTGTTCTTGAAACCTGAAATAGACTTTCAAATGCCCTGCTGTTGCCCTTATTGTTTTCTCTTGGTCTTTCAATATTCTATATATATAATCTTCAGTTTAAAGCATCTATATATAATTTTCTGCCTGAAACAGCTTTTCCCCCATATTTTATTGCCTAATATAAACTGTTTGATGAGGTTCAGGGAAGATCTGAATGCCTGACAATGGTGCTTCCTCAAAAAGCTCCGTGACAAAAATATAAGTCCTGCCAAGAAAGCACTACTGTGGGAAGCATGATTTATACTGGCTTCCTTCAGAGTCCTCCTTAATAAACAGACAAGAGCCCACAGAAAGGTAATTTCTAGTGCACTGCTGTAAGCGTGCCTAGCAGGATATCTCTGTAAAACCAAGGGAAACAAAAGGGAAAATCCAGTCTGGTGACTGGTTTCTGTCTGTATGGTGGTGCCAGAAAGAGGATTGCATTAGCTCTCCTCCTGCAAACAGAAATAGTCTCATGCTATTGATATTTTATTCTTACCTCAGTCTGCACCAAGTAGTTCCTTTGAGTACGAATGTGTTTTAGGAATCCAAATATGTTGACTGTCCCTTCATGCTGAATTTGCTGCAGCATGCTGTCTAACACTATGTATGTGCCTGTCCTTCCAACACCAGCACTATAAAACAAAAAAATAGTCTTGAGCCTGAAGTAAAACAAATGGAAAGAACTGTTCCATACACAGCTTTTTCAACAAACTGCTGCATAGGGAAGATTTCCCTCTACAAATTAATTTATTATATGATATATACTTTGCTAAAGGTTCAAGGCTGATAGTAATCTTTTTCTTTGTGCAAGGATAGACCTAAAGATCGTTTTCTCAAATGATTTTTAAACTATTGAAATAGAACTAAGGGATTTCCTGCAGGTCTCCAATTTTCAGGCTTCTGATAGTCCTTAGGATCCTTTGCCAAGTATATCTAGAAAAGGTGGTATATGTCAGCATTTGAGCACAGTTAATGCTTTCAAATTCTGCTATGTCTTCCACTTGAAAGTAAACATTGCATTATGCAACTCACTACAATATGGGGGATTTCAAAGATAAACTCCAGGAAATGGCAGAACTGTTTAGAGTGTATCTGTAAAAGAAAAACACTTAGTGCTTTTTAAACAAAGTTAAGATGGCATGCAATTGTTGAAAACTATTTTATAAATAGAAAATGGAGAAGAAAGGGTTAATCAACTCATTCTCGTTATGAACTCTGATTAATGTAGTATAAAACCAGCTGTATGATAAAATTAAAGAAAAATATTTTCTTTCATAAAATATCTGGGTAAGAAGTGCAAAGTCATCAAGAAGTAAGATTTTGTTATCTAGTCACATATGAGAAAGAGTTGCAATTCCCCTCTAAAATATGAAAGAATATTATGTATACTGTACATGTAACTTGAGAGCAGCACCATGCTGGGTCTGCATGGTCCCCTATGGGCAGATCCAGCTCAGTCCATACATGCTAATTCAGTCATCTCATTTCTGCCACAGAGGGGGCACAGAGCACAGGTAGTGTGAGCTCAGATTGCTGTAACAAACTGCCTAAATAAGTATGATATGAAACTCAAAGGTCCAGGTTGTTAATACCCTGCTAGACACAAAGAAGTACAAAGATTACCAGACACCATCTGTACTTGTTATGAAAGACAAAACATGAAAAGTACCAGATAAACATAACTAAAATAAGTTTCATGAATCTCATCATTTGTGTTTTCCGTATAGCCTGTAAATATAAATAAAAGTTACATTTCAAACATGAGATGATTCCTTTGAAATTACATAGTGCATGTGGCGAGGTTAGCTAAAAATCGTACAAAACTGCCTACACACAGAGGTGAGTTATACCTACAACCCAAAGGAGACATCTGACTGAAGCCACACAACTTCCCACTCTTCACTTTTAAAAAACTCAATTTAATTGACTCCTAATATATTGCCAATATCTCAGCAATCTCAGACTTGACCTTTTGAATTTCCCAAAAACAGGCAGGATGTAAATAGCAGAATGACAAGATATGGAATTTTCATTTTCCAAGCTAAAAACAGATGTCAGTCAGATTAGATCATCCCACAAATAAAATATCTTCATTTGCAGTATTTGTGAGGTGGCTTTACCTGTTGGCTTTCTCAGAGTCAGCTCCAGAAGGACAGAATTCATGAGGAGGTTCTCTTTCCAAATGTTCCATCAAAGGTGAGGTACTACAGTGGAAAACCAGAACCTGCTTATATATTTTACAATAACCCGGTCCTTCATGGGCATTGTGAAGTCATTCCAGGCCCTACAAGCCCTTTTAAACCAATTTTCCCTGAGCTGCCAGTTTTAGTGAGCACTGACAGAACACCTGCCTGCACACTGCAGCACATGCAGACCTCAACCGTTCCCCAGAACGCTCCTCCACTGCAAATGACTGCTAGAGCCCAGAGAAGGTTAAAAACAGCAGAGTTGTAGGTCAGCCAGGAATAGAGGGAGTCTTCTCTTGCCCACAGAGCTCCTCTTAGGATTAAAGAGTATCCCTGCACCAAAGAAAGCATGAGCCAAAAGCATCCTAACAATAGATTTGCAGAAATGAAACAATTATCCCCACACGTGTATCTGGTAAGCATTCAAGATGGCAGTACAGAAATGGGAAAAAGAAATAAAAGTAAAAGCAGTTTAGCAAAAAAAAAGAAAAAAAAAAAAGAAACATAATGCATAGCAGTATCATCTTGTTTACGGAGATTTACAGATTTACAGAAGTGGCACAATTGATTAGTTGGCCTTATGAAGGAAGAGAAATATCAGATAAGAATATCAGCTAAGAAGTTAATCTTACTCCATCAGGAATCGTTAAATGCAAGAGTAAAATTTTGCTTAACCCACCACTGAAAAGTTCTTTTTTTTCTGCAAAAGAGAAGTGGAGTGAACCTTAGAGCTGTAAAAAGCACACCTGCAGTGAACCACCACGGGCCCGACGGCGTGGCGCTTCGCGTGCGACGCCTTCCGCACGAAGGTGAGGACGGGTAGCGTGTACTCCGGAACACCCATGTCAGGCCACTGGGTGTAATGGTACTGAGTCACCAGGCGCCCACTAGACCTCCCTTTCTGGGAACCCTGCAACAGAAAATAATTCCACATGTACGCAGCCCACATCTTCCTTCATTTTTTTTCCATACCTGATAGTTGTTGAACTAGTGCTATCCCTATTTAGTTCAGAGCATGCCATCTGCCTCTGAATATTCTAGCCTTCACAGAGAAGGGGAAGGCCCAGTGATTCTGTCTTACCAGCTTGCCCACTGAGACGAAAAATGACCTGACATTGTCTCAGGAAGCCATAGAAAAAGATAAAAAGGACTGGAGGGTAACAAATTACAGCTGGTCTCAAGAGTCACCAGCTCTTCCTGCCACTCCTCTCCTCTGCGGAGTGAACAGAAAGAGCAGGATTCATCTCACCCAGCTTTAGTGATCTACGAGGTAAGTAGCCTTGTGTAGCCTGCTTTTCTAAGCTCCCTTCCTCCATGGCAACTCAGAGGCAGGGATGCCTTCAGAAAGCAGGTCACCTCATTCAAAGATTGGTTCCTAAAACAGGCAGAATAAATTAATTGATAGTAAATGCTGAACATCATGTATTAATTATGCAGGGAGGGTGAGAGGCTAGAAGTCTCAGATGTTTATGTGGCTGGAATAAATTAAGTTCTCAGAATTCTCCTCAAAGTGACTAACACCACCCCACTGAGCTGAGATCATGCTGGTTCTGGTTACAATAAAATAAAGAGTGTATTCACTTATCTTTAAATAGGAAAATGGAGAGCTGAAGTGAGTAATTTAATTCATACCACATTTTCTTCAAGTTACTCTCTTTCTGAAAATGTATTGTCCTGCTACCCAGGCAGGCAAAGTCCACATCAGCTCTCCAATGTGATCACTGCATTTTCCCTGATGGTCCTACAGTTTTCTGAGTTTGCTCATCTGGTCAAATTAAATGAAGTTGACAAGAATCTTGGCTGGCTGAAATCTATAGGATTCAGCTTCACATATATAGCAGAAAAGAGGGGTCAACGGCCTTAAAAATATTCTGAGCATCTTTTAACACTTCCTTTTTCTTACTTGTGTTTTTAGGATTCCACAAACCTTTTTGATCTTGGTGTTTCTAAGAGTAAAGTTCCTCACAGTGTAATAGGCAAGTACATGAACACTCTTCTGAGTGACCAAGAAGTTCCCATATTCTTCACTACCTTCAGCAGGCCAGTACTGGTCACATTTTCTCTGTTAGAAAGAAATTTTCTGTGTTAGAAAATTTCTCTGTAAATAATAGAGAAAAAAATATCCTTAAAATGTCAATCTAGCAAACTGCAATGTTCAAATCTAAGGGCAGAGGAAAGCACAAAACTATCAGGACTGTCAGTATACCCAGTTTATAACAGACATGATCTTCTATACAGGAGAACAAATAACAATTATTTTGTGCTGTAGAGGGATAGGTGTGCAGAGATGATCTTTATTTGGAAAACTCAAAAAAGAGGTTTAAATCATACTATGAGAGCCAGAACAGTCTAACATTGTGGAATTTTCCATTCTAGAGGTGCTCTAAAAACTAAAGAAAATAATATGATTTATAGGAAAACCAGGAATACATCGAAGTCAGTAGAGTTGTATGTAGGTCCTGATCAGCTTATAGCATGGGCAGAGTATATTTATATCTGGTAGCGAGGGTAAGAGTGAGCCTGTGTATGGCTAGAATATACAGGAGAGAGCTGTGCTATGTCCAGCCTTTTGGTTGGGTACTCATATAGGCTTCTCTAAGAGTATTAGAGGAGTGCTTGTTTATAGCATGGTGGTGCAAATGAAGTGGTACTCCTAAGTGCAGCCCTCATCTGAATTGCTGTGTCTGTATCATCTGAGAGATGCTTTATAGGTTGTACGATAAAATTTACATTCATTTTAGGCATTGCTCCCAGTGTGTGGCAAGTGTGATGCAATGTCTCCTCATGTGAGCCCAGGTATACTCCCCTCACATAATCAAAGAAACACACACCCTGTGATGGGATTTGACCTCATTTTGTCTCACTGGACAAATGTGTGTCTAGTCATGTAGTAGGAAAGGAACTGTGAATACCATGGGATGTTAACAGGGAGCAGAGAGTGAATATCCAGAAAAGTTCTCTTGAACTCTGTTCTCCTTTCCAGGGTCCATGGCAACCCTGACAAGGTGCATGATGGCAAGCAGATAAGCAGATTGGTAGCAGAACGTGGCACAAGGCCCTCTCCTATCATATAAAAGAAGTCTTTTTTTCTGTGTAAGATATTTTTTGTGGTTAGAACATGGTATTTTCAAGATTTATTGAATATTTTCTTTAGTTTCATGCTACAAATCCTCAGCTGTATACTTCTATTGCCAATCCAGGTACAAGCAACTACTTCAAACTATTGCTTTTTGCTCAGTGATTGACTAAACCAGATTTTAAAAAGAAAGACAGGAGTTTGCTACAGGTAGATCTACCAACATCAGAGAAACAAAAAAACGACAATGGTACTCATACCCTTCCTTTCTCAATGAGATTAGTTATCATCACAATAACTTCCACATTATGTTCCCATATCATTCTCCAGAAATCTTCTGCTGTTGACTTTAGCGGCCCTTGAGCTGCGATGTAAGCTTTTGGCTTGTTGTACCCCTAAATTGAAATATAAGGAATGACACTTATCAAATCACTGTCCATGAGCAAAAGGAGTTTGGGAGATTTACATGGAATTTTATGTATTTATTTTTAAAGACTATGAAAAGCTTTTAAGTGCTTTTTAATTGTTAGCTATTGGAATTGCAGAAACCCGGTATCAGATGAATATAACATATAAATATAACTGTTATGCCAATATTTATCACTCCAGCAAATAGGAGATGTATATTCAAATGCCTGTGTTTTGGCAGAACATTGACATAATAGTCATTATGTGACACATAGACATGTTTAAAAAATGAATCATGAACATTCATATGTAAATAATTATGTAATGAAAACTGGTATCTTCATGAAGCTCTGAGACAAATAGCATCTTCCTCTCATAAGACTACCTCAGATGGGAGAATTAAGCACTCAGATGAGATATAAAAGGACTCAGATGTGACAGGACATTTTTTTCTTTAAAAATGCCCCTTATTAAGCTGCAGCTGCTATAATATCAAGATGGCTTCAAGAAAGAATTGGCACTTTACCTTTGCTTTAACTTTGTAGGCTTAACTTAGAGCATTTTTTTTAACAGAATCTGTAACATTGTGATATTTTTTGAATTAAATCTATTCATCTCCATACATAATTTTTTTACAGAAAAGGCTGACACATCAATAGGCCAAAAGAAAAAGGCACTTACATCGACATAGTTGGCATTAATGTAATCAGTCAGTTTTCCATCCTTTTCAGCAAGTTGTGCTAATTTAACCCTAGTATGATCATCTGCAGTAAAACAAGAGAGAAAATAAGCAATTTTTGGTACGAATTATATTCTTTTTTGTAAAAATAATGAAATGCATTTTTACAACATGTAAGGCCGATACAGTAACAATCACATATGCAAACATCCTCTCCTTAGGTATGAATCAGATTAAAAATTCTAATTTGCAGAAAAATAAAGAAATTAATCCAAAGGTTGAAGGGATTCAGAATCTAGTGGCCAGAACAGCAGCACCTGGGGTCATTTTAGCCACTATGACAGATTTCCCCTATGGCCTCCAGCTGCTGCTTGTAAAGGTGTATAGGTCTTCCATAAGTCCAGTGTCATGACTGCCAAATCTGCACAGTGGGATATCTCAAAATGACAGCATGCACCAGTGCTGAGGAACTTCAGTTCCAAGTTAAAAGAGTGGACTCTGGAGAGCAATGGGACTTTGAAAATGCTGGTCATCTGAAGAGCCAGCCATCAGGGTGAGATGGAGTGCTCTGCAGCCTGCACTGAGTGTAAGAACGACACTTAAGTCACTTAGAGAGGACAATTCTTTCTGCTTCAGCTGCCCTAAGCTGCCTCTGCACTGCTATTTAATAAAACAACCCCTGGGCTAACACCTTTTGCATGATCAGGTACAAACGGTGGCAGAGGAAAATCCCTAAGTTTTTGTCTCTTTAGTGACATCTTTAGACAGGGGGATTGGCATTTCTTGTTGCTGGTTTACATTGTCTTCTGCCAGACAGCTGACTCTGTCACTTTTTTTATTAAGCTTTAGTGATGCTGAATGCTGAAAATGTATTTAATTTAGAGCTTTCTTGTAATCAGAACAAAGTTGACATGCTACAGAGAGTTAAAAAAAGTATTGAGCCACCAAATGATCAAAAACCTAGAGGCAAGAGCTTGAAAGAGAGATTAACAAAACTGAATAGATGTGTTTCAGAGAAGAAAAATCTGGGAGAGTGACGCAATGGGAAAACAAGTGTACTGACTAATGAAGCTGTTGTATTGCGTTGTTGCCAGGCACAATACAACATAAACCCAGAACATTTATGTTTATATATGACAGTAAATATATCCAGGGATTTTGAAGCTCATGGAGACAATAAATCACCATTATTCTAAATCAAAGATGGATTAATTTTGACAATCAAAGCTTCTTTGGCTTTCTAATGGCATTATAACAAAATCTCCCAAGTCCCTTTGGGTCATCACAGAAGACACAAATATACCTTGCTAACACACGCGCTTACCAAAGAAGCAGAATGTCAGGGGACTAACTTGAAGAAATATAAAATCGGATGCTAACTCCTCTTCAAGGTGCACTCTGCTGAACAGTAGCTGGAGGTTTCAGTGTAGAAGTATTTTTGCTCCTGCTAATAACATATAAATTTCTACTTGTTTATTTCTTACACAAAACAACAAGTGATGCCTTTACTTACAAGCAACAATGTTTATGTATCGATTCTTATTCTTGTTGTCAGGGTGATTAGAGCTGTCTGATGTAATACCTAGATCTACAGTACAGCTCTGGATTTCCTGAAAAAAAGTATGTCATACTTTAGTAACTATTAAGATACATAAAATGTCTTTAAATACAGTAAGCAAGCATGAAAAGAACCACAACCTTATGCCCAATTATCTATGATATTTTACAACTACTTCATTGCTAAAAAAAAATGCAGTGAAATAATTCCTTACCTGATAAAACTCTTTCAGTGTCTAATGAGGGAATGAATGCAAAAAAAGTAAAAAAAATCAAATTGCACAGCACAGAACAAATGGATAAATGTTTATATTAATTACGATTACTATATGGAAAACAGTTATGGTCATGCAATATACCCATAATAACAACAAAATTGAATATTTTGACATAACTCCTAAAGGAAACAAGAGGTCTTTTTCCCAGTTAAAATGCTGGCATCTCTTTTCCTGTATTTATCTTTAATGTTAGACCTTAGGCCAGTGAAAGCTTGTACATATGAGCAACATCACAGACTTTAGCCAGATTATCTATATATTTAACAGTTCACTGGAATTTTTATGTGTCCTTATAAATGCATTAGTTTCTCTGGAGAATATTTTGCTTTCTTTGCATTCAGCTTCAAAAATCTCCACTGAAGCAGGACTGTGTGCAGTTTAGGCAGCCTCAGCAGTCTGGGGAAAGACAGAGTTACAGCCCTCACTTGTGCTGCCAGTGGTTTCACAGTGAAGCCAACAATTTTATAGAGACAGACTTGACAAGATGGGCACAAAGTCTGTAAGACTCATAATAATAATTCATTTTATTGATTACTTTTGCTGACAGGAAACTCAAGCATTTATAAGGTCCACACTTTTAAACAGCAAATACATTTCCATCACTGAAAGTACTAAAGATATTTCCCAACACTCTTTATAATTCTTTTTAATGTCAGTCACTTGAATCTACTTAAATATATGTATAAAAAGTGGCTTTCAGTTTAAAAATTAGATCTTAAATAAGTTATTTTGTAGTAATATAAAAAAACACTTCTACCCTTCCCCCCCCACCCAAAAACCTGAACCACCCTTGTGCTCTTCATATATATGCTAACACTGTGAAGACAATTACTATATTTCAGTTTTTCCCAATCTTCTAAGTTCTGTTTCAGTAGAGAAAAAAACAGAACACTACTGGGGTAGTCCATAAAGCCAAAAAAAATCTCCAAGAAATGATGAGGACAGTGATCTCTTTTGGTAATAGCTAAAACTAGCACAGAATATTTCAGATGGTGCAGCTGTACTTCAGTGACATGCACCTTATTTGGTCTTTAGATCACTGCCATAATTTAGGAAAAGTAAAACTGTAGGAAAAGATCAGTTTAGAATGAACAATCTGATTTCTGTATTGCTATACTCGCTAATGGTGAAAGAACTTTGCATCCATTGTATTTCCATACGGTTCTTCAACATCTGCTCCTATTAATAGCTACTCAAGCTGGAGTCCAGTTCCATGAGTGCATATGGACATGTGTAATATATGAATAGGTACTGGATGCTCCCAAGTATTTACAAATTTGGTCCCACAATCAAATAGATATTCTGAATGTTAAATAAATTGAAGAAGAAATGCTGATGAAGAAGGTTATGTGAAGGACATGGAATTTTTGGTCCACTAGATCACAAAATATTGGCTGGGGAGACAAAAGCAAAACCTAAAGATGCAAAACTCTGAATTTTTACTTTCATTATTATTTTTGCAATACAATCGCATTTTAAATTAACATATCTGTTCTAACTTAATTCACGTAATTGCAATACATGAGTGTGAAAAACAATGAAGATAATTAGTTACATATGGTGATAGTAACATTATATGATGAGAGCATATGTTTCAACAGTTTGAAATACTCTTATGAACCATATACTTTAGGAAAGGAACTGTAAAACTTTCACTACCACATATGAAGACTACAATAGCTCCCCTGTTAATCAGAAGTCTTGCCACGTGTATTCATTATTACTTCCATTCTATTTTCTCTGTAAATGGAACAAGCAAATGTGGGTAGCTTCTGTAAAATTCAACTGTCATTAGTATTGGAAAAGCTTTAGATCTATCACTGTATCTGATAAACCATATACATTGCACTACCTTTGCATAGTTTATTCACACAGTTATTCAATATTTTATTGCAATAATAAACATTCCCATTTGTATTCCAGTCCTGTTAACTAGGCTTTATGCGTAAAATACATACTGGGCTCAAAGCACTCACATTTACATACATTCATGAATTTGGTGCCCAAGTCAGAATGTAATGCCCCAATTTTTGTTTGCAGGCATTTAAACTTAACATTATTTGTACGTGCTAATAAAAAGATGACATCATAGAGCCATACCTCAAATTCTTCAGAAAAACCATTACTTGCATGTAAATCTGCAACATGTTTGGGGAAATGCTTTATTGGAATTGCTCCAACATCATCTTAGGGATGGGAAAAGACAAAAAATATATTTATGTAGAATAAAAAGCCAGTGACATATAATGAAGTTTATATGTAGGCAATCCACAAAACATCCTGAAATAAAATTCTTGGCATGAACTTTGGATGTACAACTCCCCCCAAAATACAACATTCTTTGACGCTATTAACATTTCTAAAATAGTTACATAACACTTGCACATTTGTAAATTATTATTTGGAAAGAAGACAACGAAAATGCTAGGTCTTGCTCTGTCTGTAAGCCCTGTAAATTAAGGTGCTGATTCTGCAAGATGCTGAGCTTGTTTGTAATAGAAGAATGCACAAAATTCCCTGTGAAGTCAAGGAGATATGGGAGGATTATCTCTTTGCTCCAAGATGTTCAAAGGGAGAAAGCAGAGCTCTGAATAGTTCTGATAAAGTAGGAATGATTAGGCAGAGTTGTCTGGGTGCTCCATGTTGATTAGTGTTGCACTGGAACTTGGATCCAGTATATGGGCGAGCTGCACAGTCCCAAGCCTACTAAATTAAAGCAGCATTGTGCCAGCTTTTTCATATTAACTGACAGTTGCATGTTTGCATTGGCATCCAGAAGAAAGAGGAATTAATTTTCATCTTTTACTTTGCATTAATGACTACCCTCCACACAAAATTTTCTCCCACCTCTCCTTGTGATTCTATGATTACCTACTGTTAATAATCTTATGTCTGATCATGGCAGTACTGACCACAGATTTTTACATCAGGCTTCATACTTCAAGTTTTAAATGAAAGATTTGTGTTTGAGACTTTTTGGTTACCCACAAAGAAAAAACCTACACTCTAGAGGAATAAATCTGATTAATGTAACATCTCTGTTTTACTTTAGATAAATCCAAAAAACACTTGTGTAAAATATGCATAAGGAATCATATCAAAAACCTTTGGGACTTTTAATCTTCTCTTTACTGCAAATACGCTGTGTAAACAAAGTAATCTGTTTGCTAATTATCTGTTAAAGGGTGACATTATTTCACTTAGTTTTGGTTCTGAAGAATAATTCTGTTGGGTTTTTTTAAGCCTTTCATGGTTTAAAAATATGTTTATTTCACAATCTGTAATTTCATCACCATTTCACATGGGAACAAAACGTCAGAAACATTGAACAAGGACCTAATAATTTTGGCTTTCAGTTACCAAGAATTTGTTGATCTGTAGTAAGATCCATCTGGTCTTCCACTTACATGACTGGATCTGAATACAAAAAGTGAATTTATCCAGTCAAGCCTAAGAGAAGCTGAACAAATGTGTAACACAATCTTCACACTTTGGAGATGAAACCTGGCATGAACTGTTTATCCTAACGATATGCAAACACAAAACCAAAGAGAAGGTAAAGGACACAAAGTGTGAGTACAATAATGGAGAAATAGATCATAAGTTTTGTTTGCTTGCCCGTGCAAATCTCCCAACTCAATCACTTCTGAACCCAGGAATGTATTTTATATCTGGATGGCAGGTATCACTTCAAAATACTTAAGAGTTTGATCTGAATTCTATCCTGTAATTCATTACTACTTGAATGTATCTTTGAATTGTGCTGTGAAGAGCCATGGCATTTTCTGTGAATAACTGCAGTTCTCCTATCTCTATCCATGAAAGGAAGGACAACTTAATATATAATTGTATGGAAGGACAACTTAATATATAATGAGATCATTTGAGTGTGCTTTTGGTCACAGCTATAATAATTAAACTTAGCAGTTGCAAAACACTCTTCCTGCCTTACACTCTTCTCTAGTATTATATTGTAATTAGATACAATTGTAAAATTATACTGTTGAAACACTTGTGCAATAGAAAACACAATAACTGTTCACTTGACATCCGTTGCATACAAAATAAAACAATTTCCTCAGTGCTTGCAGCTTTTTCCATAAAATATTTTGTGTATCCTCAGTCACTTAGAAAAAATTTTCTCTTTAATATATATCACCATTTCAGTAGGAAAACCTCCATCTTCAAAACAAGCATTTTAGGCACTCAGAATCACTGTAAGTGCAATTATGGCAATGGAAAACACTTTCCCCAGAGGTGAGCTGGTCAGGAAAAATTGTAAGAAAATGATACAGTTGTAGTGCAGTATAGTTAATGATGGAGAGTTAAAGCAGAGATTTCCTATAATGATTGCTGCTTGATAATCATACATAATCATGTTTTGTGAAATCAAATCATAGCTCTGCTTTTTCACCATTTAGTAAAAGGTTATGCATCTTCTAACAGTGGCAATCCATTCAAGATGCATTTGAAGATGTCTACAATTCAATTACAATGGAAGTCCAGTGTTTGGGATTTATTAAATTAAATGTGTTTACTAGTTATTCACATAAGGGCTGATTTTCTTCTTTTAGTCATTCCATGAAAATCCATCTCCTTGTATAATAGCACAGTTTGCAAAAACATTACTTGTTTTACCTTAACCTTGTCTCATAGGTGAGAATGTGGGTTAGGATCTGCTTCAGAATTAATCTATTTTGGGTTTAAATAGATGAATAAAATTAATCTATTTCATTCTACACGGACTGAAAAAGCTGGAAGGCTGCACATACTCCTCTGAAACAAAGGTTTCAGAAACTGAAACAGTTTCTCCAAATAAATGTGCTGAATGTAGAATCAGAAGATGCTAAAAATATTCTGAACTTCGTATTATTTATTATTTTTTATTTTTTTTATTTATTTATTATTTTTGTGAGAGGTTCACATAAATTTACCATAGTAATTATGCTAGTAAAATATCTAAGCATAAGAACACACTGCAATTGCAAGTGAAATGCAGACAGATGAGGCACATCCTCATCCTGCTGGTAAAAAGAATAGGACATGTTCTACACACAGGTGACAAATCTAATTAAAGGCAGAAATAGAACAGAGTATGTTGCTGGTATAATCCTCTAGAGCTACTTAGTGCAGTTCAGATGGCTACATGAGCAGCCACTCTAGTGAAGTTCCACTTAAAATGGCTACAGAGCACGGAGTATCCTTGAGGCAACTCTGTAAATTGAAGATATTTCTCTTCTGTCTTACCTGCAGAAGGGACTATTAATAACACAAGTCTGCCAGAATCAAGTGTACCTGTTTACACAGATTTGTACAAGAGGTTACAAATCTCTGGTTTACAGATGTTACAGTATATGAAGAATTCACACTGACACATATAAAGCAGCATCTTCCAACAGCTAACACCAATCCACAGAACAGTTGCCAGAAATACCTGAGACTGGGAAGATTGGAGCTGGGGGAGCAGAAATCACTCGAGGTGATGTATTATCTTCTAAATAAAAATGAGCAGTCTGGAAACATTTCCTAGAGAGGAACAAATATACAAAAATATTGGGGAAAAAAAAGGAAAGAAGAAAGATACCAACAAAACCCCACTAAAACAGTCTCTGATATTAACTGGAATTCCAGCATTATTGAATCAGAAAGAAAAATCATGGTTTTGAACACCAAGTTTCATGGAGTGTCAAATACTACTGGTACAATATAAATGTTCCCCCAGCACCTCACCAAATTATGCATACAGCATGAAGATACTACATTACCTCAGCATAATATATAGCTCATGCATCTTTACCTATACCAGAGGCAGAAGATAGAGAACACATCAGACATAGTGATAGCTGAAAGAGAAACTCTGCATCAGGAGCTACTGTAGATGCTGCTCAATTCCACAAAAATACCACTGTCTTCCTTACTTATCCAAATTTGCTTAAATAATTACTGTTCCCTTTCATGTGATGATGCTAGCCTGAGGATGGAGCAGTGTATGAGATCAGTTCTGGTAATTCATTGAGAGATGCTACTGCAGGCATGGAAATGCAATAAAAGACAACATGCCCTGTAATAGCCAAAACAGTGGCTCTAGAACTACTGTGACTGAGGCTAAACAACTTTTCCTAATGTAAGTCAACACCTTAACCAAGGAGGACTTCCCAAAGTTGACAGTCAGAAACAAGGGAATTTCTATCTGCAAGAGATGCCAGCTTTGTTGCAAAAACACTGAGATATGAATACAAATGGAACCAACCTTAACAATGACCCTCAATGTTGTTTTTATCTGTGCTGTAATCCAGATGTGACGATAATAGGAATAGCATCTGTTAAGAATCCAAGCTATTCAAAGGAATGAATAACCAACTGTTTCTGTAAGTATTGCAAAGCCTCCATAATTAAAAAATCTCCATATGATTAGACATGCTAATAACAATCTTAACTTTGGATCGCTTAATCTCTCTGGAATATTATTCACTGATCATTAAATTTAAAAAGAAATATACGCACCATGAAAATACTAATCTCATTTTATATTTACAGGATTGTGCTTCTTCAAAACTGTTGATTGTTTCTTACTTTGTGTGATCACTGTTATTTTAAATTCTGTACCATAACTGTATCACTGCAGTCATAAAATCATATAATTGTTATAAACCAAAATAATTTTTGAAGCTACTTTGAGAAATAGATAGGGAATATGTGGCTGTTGTCATTCTTTCCAGAACCATTATTATAGATAATAAAGACTTTGGTAAGCTTATTTGAATTAAGCCTCTGGGAAACATGCCCATATTGTCAGAATGTGTTGGGAATTTTCTATCACTGTACAAAACAGATCCTCTTAAAACACAAGAAAAAGCAGAGAACTACCTAAAAGGGAAAACTGAGGCATGCAAAATAGTTCTTGTAATTCACATGACAATGAAATCTGAAGTCCAGCTAGAATTCTCTGAAAGTGTATTTGTGATGTTCACAGAGAAGCTTTGGCTTCGCATGAGATATTTGGAGCAATACTATCAGTTATGTACTTAGAAACGTTTTACTTAGAAATGGCAATTTTGGATGCAGAACAAGAACACATTCACGAGGCACATGGGAACAGCCTTCTAAATTTTAGAGTCTCTAGCATCAGAGTTAGTGGCTGCTAAGGTGAGAGAGGGTGTCTCAATGCTAGCATAAGACTCAAGAGTTAGTATCAGAACTGTGTGAAATATCTGTGAGATGCAGGCAAGCCCCTAAGTCTTCAAATCATTAAACACTTTGGAAAGTCTGGCCCTGTCTGTTGGGCACAGCAAATGCTGTATTGTGTTTATTAAAAACTGCACCAACCAAACATGCCAAGCAGTCTGATGCTAAAGCTGAAAACCCAAAAGGTGTCCTTGCCCCACATCTACTGCTTGTGAACAACCATCACATGTAAGGTTTATGGACTAACGGTGTCACCTATTTGCTTGAGAAATGATTGAGCTATGAAGAATTTAATTAGTATAATGACTTTCACATCTAAAGCTGTACTTAAAATGTCCTCATCTTATGCCATACACTCATTATCCCTCACTGAGCCAATACATTTTTAATCTTTAAAAGGTAATTGTGGTTGAAAATAAATTACACCCTTAGCACATTTAGGAGATGAATTCATAGCAGTTGACTTAACCTGTAAAAAGACTCATAAATAGGCACTCCATCTGCTTCTGCATCAGCACTGAAAGCCTTCATGACTAAACCTACTGTTAATACTCACATCTCGTTAATTATCACTTGTTGTTAATGAAGAAAGTGATGACTATTTCAAACTTCCAGACACAGGTCCCATCAATCAATAACCTGATTATTTAATTTACACCTTTCATCACAGCACTTAGATCTCCAACCTAAAACTGTAATTTGTAATTTAGACACTGCACTTGTTCAAACACACACTTTATATATATGTGGGGGCAGTGAATTAATTACAGTGTCTAGATGTGTACAGTAGCAGCACTTTGGTCTGACAGGAGGGATACAAGATCTGAATCAACACTTCAATGGGAACTACTTGGGACTACAAGACTAAGCCTCAGACTGTGGGGGACACAGATTTTCTAGCCCTTGGGCCCCTGGACCTTGGCTGAGAATGTGTGCTTACCTCTGCTCTGGGACAGGGACTGCTCAGACCTTGGTTGGGGTTGCTGCTGAGGCTGGCAAGGAGCACGGCAGCGTTTGCAGAGTGTTCCTGCTGCAGGGACTCAGGAAGGGAGCTGAACTCTGCAAGCCAGAGGCATCTGGGAGAGGATGTGTTTGTGCTTCTGCTGCTCACGCAGAACAGTCTTAGAGGCATGATTACGTCTTTCTCTGAGAACTTCACTGTCTTTTGAGCTCACAGGATTATCTGCCAGTAGGTATTCTCAAACACTTACTAGACTTTTTTTTAAATGTTCTGATAATTTAAAGATCTGGTGAAGCCAAAGGATCTATAAGTGGATCCTCAATGGATGCCAATTATTGTTTTAAAATAGCTGCAATTAATTTTTGTGTGTTTGTCAACTGGAATTTTAATTGTCAGATTTTAAGACTTTTATTTATTTATTTTATTTAAACTGTTGAGAACTTTTTCCTTTATGGATGGATGAGTGTGGCTTCTGTATATTTCAATCTGGTTTGAGTGTTTCTGCATGTGCAAGTTTAACGATCCTCAGAGAGGGTTCTCAACTCTGTTCCCATAAACTTATCACAGGACTTAAGGCATTAGTTCAAATCATGGCTAAGAAAATGAACATTCCCTGACAGGCATGTTTCCAATTATATAGGGTGGTAGAAGAAAATTAAAATTCAAAAAATGGCTCAGGGTGTTGTCTGTCATCAGGCTGGCAATTTCTGAAGTGTTGCTATCACAAAATGTCCAGAAGGCTGCATGACAGGCAGCTGATACTCATTATGTCTACAGATGCAAATGGACCTGGAAGTGCATTAGCAGTTTGTGGTTCACGTCATTAGAGCTGGCCTTTTACTACAATTCACATATGTTTTTTGAAAAATAATTTTGAACAGTACAGCTCCACTGATAACTGTTACCATGTTACTCTTCAAGCTCTTCTAATAATAAACATTATAAAATCTGATCTGCACAACCATGAATAATTAAGCAAAATGGTAATAATGAAACCATCAAGAAAAGAAGATACCAAGTACATTCAGGTATTCCTGCCACATCTCTGCTGCAAGAATTCAGAAACTAGACAGATCCTGAAAGAAATGGATAGACTCTAGACTTGGACACAAGATTCTCTCTAAAGCTATTAAAAAAAGTCTATCTGGACAGCAAGGCCACTAAACAGGAAAAAGAATCTCCTTGGTTATTCCACTGTAATCTTAATCATGCTCAAGAAATGAAGGGAAAATGACGTTGCTTGAATTATAAAAGATACACAAACCCAGAGTGGCTAAAAACTGTGTATGTTCCTACTGGTAATTGTTCAATCTTTAGACAATATTGCCATTAGAAGTTTTAATCCCTATCAGAGAAATAAATATCTATCAAAAAAAGATTGAATTTGTGCCTAATGAGATAGTGAAGAGATTGAGGAATTTCCTCCAGTGCTGATTAACAATTTCATTTAAAAAATACCCCAAAACCAAAACCCAAACAACAGATGGTACAGAATTATTTTTCTGATACAAATCATTAAAGTGAAGAAATAAATAATTTTGCCTTTCTTTAACCTTGAGAGACTGGTACTTGTTGCTCTTTGTAGTTGTTTGGTTTTAAACCAAATAACACACCACTTGCACATTCAGATAAGGAACTAATAGTGGAAATAACCCAAAGCACTATTTACTCAAGTGACCAGCTGAGACAGACCAATGTTTTTCCTGGACTACCACTGTAAAAGAAATATAGAATAATTTCTTGCAAACCTAAATGTTTTTATAAACTTTAATAAGTGAAAATAATTGGCCCAAATTAGGGGGAAGAGGGTGCATTATAAAAAGAAACATTAACATCTAAGAGCACTCATTTCAAAACAAACTAAATCTAACTATTAGAAAAATCTTACAGAATTTCTACTAATATTTCCCAGGCCTAATGAAATCTGCATAGCAATGAAGTTAATATTCTGATTTTTTTTCCAGTCTCTAAAAAGAGGTGAGTGTTTTGGCAACTTTGAAAGACAGCCATAAAGTCCTATCTACAATGCATAGTCTTTATGTTGCATTTCCCTGAAATAAGAAATAGTTACTGGTGTTATCATAATACCAAGAGAATTTTGAGGATTAACAATAAAAGAGCTCCATATTTTATTTTGTAGTACAGAAGAAATACAGAAAAGATTAGATTCAAGGCAAGAAGATATTATTGCTAACGGGATTTTTGTTTTATTTTGAAAGACCTGTTTTACAGAATTGTTCATTCCCAGAGAAAGAATACAAAATGAACACAGTGTTATTCGACAAAAACAAGCTTGTAACATGTAGGATTACTAGAACTGCATTGTACAATCTAGGTCTTTAAATGCATGGCCTTCTTTGGCAAATAGAAGAGATTTCAAATACTGTTTCAGCATCAGGGATGAAACCCTTTGGAAGTTGAACAATCATGTTGCATAACATGAATGACAGGAAAAGATTCTCAGTATGCAAGTGGTTAACTGGAAATCCTGGATGGAGAACAGAATTATCCAACTAAGCATAAACTAAGAAATGAGTTCTGCAATTATTATGGCAATTAACTACTACTTTGAAAAGCAGAAGAAATCTTTCTCAAGGTTCACTGATCAAGTGTCTTTAATCATGGCAAAGGCTCTCTGACTCAGTAGCACACTTGCCTGGAACAAGGGATGCTTGAACTCAATTTCTCCAGCCTAGAGAATTTCCATCTGTTCAGGGATGGAATGAGTGCTGTCCCCATGTGGGACACACCCTGATAGGCTGACAGAAAATCAGTGTCAGGAGACTAGAAGAAAAGTTAGTAAACACAGTCCTGACATCCCAGCCTACAGATTACAGTAGACGGTAGTTTGGAGAGGGCCAAAGTTATTGGTTCTCCACCAATTTTTTCATTATAGGTTAAGCTGGATTATTTGGGGTGAAGGAAGAAGAAACAAGCTCTGTGCAAGAGTTTTGAGCATTAAGCAGACATGCCCCTAGGAAGACTGACTTTAACCTGAACTAATGGAAGAGTGCCAAAACCTTGAGCATTGCCACGTACTGCCATGTGGCTGACAAAGTTCCTGTACATTTTTAGTTCAGGCCAACTTGCAGTATTTCACACAATGCTTGACACGATTTGGGGTTGGCACAGGGCAGAGGCCACCCCAGTAAGCAATGTGAATGCAGCCACTCTTTTTATCCTCTCTGAAGGAAGTCATTTCATATGTATGGAAGAGATTTGTGCCAGGCTAGCTGGTCTGTTTTTATTCACAGTGCGGATACAGATTTTTGCTCTTACTGATATGTTATAGTGACTTCTAAAAACCATCAATCCTGTTTTTCTTTTTTTTTTTTTTTTTTCTGGCTTATCTATTTATCAAGTCACAGAGAAACATGTCTGTGCACATGAGACACAGCTGAAGTTATCCGCTAAAGCTTTGAAAGACCGGGGGGCTAATTTTAGTTTGTCAGAATTACAAAGTAGAATGACTTTTTAATCACAGAACATCCTAAGAGCTACTCAGTAAGTGATCTTCAAACAGTTACACTATTTCAGTATCACTAGTACTGACCCCTTTCTGCCTTCCACAGTGTCAGCTACAGCACATTCCTACAGTGCCATATGAATTGCTTATTTATATGATCCTGTTGAGGACCACAGATTGTCATTCTACATTGATTACTACCTTTTTTAATGGTTAAAGGATTGGAAAGATTGTAATAGCCCCATGCCATGATATTTATTTTTCTTCTCCCTCTTACTTTTCCCAGTGCTCAGGAAGTCACTTGGTTTCTGGGCATCAGTCATGGATTACTGTTTACTAAGGTCTATCAATATGGGAATAAACTATTTGTAGTAGTTAAATCCTCTGCAAAAAAACCCAAACAAACAAAAAAATTGCAGTCGAGTAACGTGGATAGAAACCATCTCATTTTGTCATCTTTATGACACTGAGCAATATGAAGACCAGGTAAGAGACAAGATCCAGTCTCCCTCCTGTAAACCAGCTCAATAATGCAAACCAAATTTTTCAAATCATAGCTCTTAACTGAAAAAAAGATCAACCAAAAAACAACTTACCTCCAGTAAATGAGAATACCCACAAGAATCACTAGACAGATAAAAGTCAGGGCTGATACGACCACAAGTGGTATAACTGTCTTCTTCTCTGATTCCAGACTCTCAGCTAGACCAATACGAGACTCATGGCTAATATTACTTGCCTCTGCAGTCAGAGAAAATTGAAACAGTCCGTGTTTAAATTCTGAGAAATGCACAGCACAGGTGAACGTGTCTTATAATGAGCCTACTTAATATCACTTACCTCTATTTTTTACTAGGTACTGCAGAAAGTTTATACATTTGCAAACCAGCTTACAGAAGATAAGCAGATAGAGGGTAAAGCAAAGTGTTCAAGCTTATGTGACTCAGCCTTCCAGCAGTGGAGACTTCTCTTTGTAAGAATAGCAGACTGTTGTTAAAATTCAGAAGAAAGGTTTTTTTATTTTAATCTGTTTTATTAGCTGAAAGCCAAATGAGTTAAGAAATCTGAATACATAATATTGGAATGTGCATTGGAATTGATATTAAACTGTCAGTCATATAACACAAATCACTTCTCTGGCTAATAGGTTAATATGAAAATTATCTTGCAATAGTCTTTATGTGCTTGCTGTATTGCAGTTTAGCTTTCTGTATTTTTATCCATTGCCCATTCTGTAAACTGCCTTACAGATACACCTTGCTTCCTTTGAATACAATTGCCTCTCTCAACTCTACTGGAGCCAGACAGAATTAAATTTCCCACCTCCATCTTTACAGGTAATTAAATTATTATTTAGATATTGCTTTGGTTTCATATTTCTGTGAGCCATATAATGTTGGATGACAGAAATATTTGGACAGGAATCTGTACAAAGATTAAAACAATATATTTTATAATTTTATTAAAGAAGGCAACACAGTGGTGGACAACACCAATACTTTATTTTTAGCTTTGTTCATATCTCAAGAAGGAAGTATTTTAAAGTTCTGACTTTGATGAAAATAACTGACATTTCTATCTGTGCAGTTTACTGTGAGCATTATTTGAGTTAAAATGCAGAAATAATCACTTTTGCACTTTTTAAAATTAAACCCCTGGAATGTTTTCTGCTTTTGCGAATAGTTCTAATTCAATGAATTTTCTGTATAAGAGTGGAATTTTGCTGTACAGAAAACATCTGCACTCTATTGAGATTTCAAGAGACCAATTCTACATGAATGAAAAGCTTTTACAGAAAAGGAGGAAAGAATGGAGTTGAATCTGAAAAAAAAAAGAAAAGACAGCAAGTTACATGCTCTAAATAGGATGTGAAAAAAAAAATGGCTTCACACAGTACAGATTTTCAGGCAGCTCTATTTGCTTCCATTTTCTTGAGTTTAGAGGCTTTCAGGACTTTATGTGCAAAAAGGTCTAGGCTCTAATTTTGCAGATGTCTTCTTGGTTTTAATTCAAAATACTCTTTAACACCCATATCAATCACTTCTCTTTAAATTCTGCAGCTCAATGGGCAAAGTAATTGAAGGCACAAAGTCGCTTCTGAAAAATCTCCACATGTCTGTTGAGTCGGTTAAAATTGGTACTTCCTATTGATTTCAGAGAGAAACTATGTGTATGCATGAGAAAACACAATAGGATCCCTGTGAAACAGTCAGACTTGCTTATCCAACTCTGGACTAATTCACAGCATAAAATCCAATCCTATTTGTGTGATGACAGGGTTCCTTCAAATTTCATGACCATATTCTATTAGGACTCCTCCCACAGGGAATGAAGTGAAGGCTTCTGTACCAGGGGGTTTCTGGCCTGCTTGGCTAGCACTCCAAAGATGGCAGCTGAAAAGGCAGTCTCAGCTACAGCAGATTTCTTTGTTTTCTAATAACTGAGATGTTTGGATCCTTCATATATTTCTTTCTAATTATTTGTCTTAGCTTTTCAACAGAAGCTGAAAGGTTTAGGTAGTCATAGAGACCTTAGGGAGAAAATCCTAGTTCAGAACAAGCATAATTATGCATCAACAACTAAAAGAATGGGAAAAGTTTAAATGACAATTTTTTACTGTAATGGTCACAAGAAGAAGACATTTCACCAATTTCTGCAAAATCCACTGCAATGTATAAGTAAGTTCTCAGGTGAGAAAATAATTTTTGTGTTTGTTTAATTTCTTTATAGTTTAATTAAGCACATATGTTTTTGATTTACAGAAGACTGTGTTAGACATGCTGAAATTGAATGTTCAGTTTATGAAAAGCCAGTTTTTGGCATCATGTGTTGGAAAAAAAGTAATGCACATGAAATGATACTGTAGTGTCTTTCAATATTATTTAGAGACAAACTAAGTCTGTTGTACTCCTCCTCCTCCACTACTGTATAATCCTTTTTGAGGTACTATTGTTAAAAATTCAAATAACATCCCTTTTGTAAACTCTAGTATCTTACGGCAACACTCATTCATACCAATAACATAGGCTTTGAAACATTAATGTTATTTTTGCTTATTTTTGAAGGAATGGTACACATTTTATACAAAGTGGTAGCTATCTACAAGTGAACTAATTCACTTATTGATTCAGTTTTGTAACACCTACCTTGTTAGGACTCTTACTAATATCAATGTTTTTTATTCTCTTATCATTTTCATTTTCTATTTTCACATTCCACTAGCCCCAATTATATCGAGTGTCATTTTACCACCTGTTCATATTAGTATTCTGTTGCTCATGAGGAATACAACTTTATGTAATTCAACTGTGTATTTATTTGTAAGACTGGGCTGAAACCTTCCCATGCTTTGGGAATTCCATTCCTTAATGGATTTAGTTGAATGATACTGCCCTCTACAGATGCTGCAAGTACACAACAGAAGTTCAATTTATTTTTTAAAATACCAATTCAACTTTGTTGTTTGGGTTGGTTTTTTTTATTTTTGCAAAAATCATGGATTATTTTTGACTTGATTCTTTGATTTTCAATTATTTAAAACAAGAAGGAATGAAAATTATGTGTCTGAATACTTCAGATTTTCCACAGTGAATTTTCAAATACAAAGGAAATATGTTATGAGTTTTGACTTCTGTCTTTATCCTTGGAATCATGGGTTGCAAATACTCTTGCTAAAGTAAAGAGGAATAAATAAGAAAATAGCATTACATATATACAGCTAGAGGAGAATCTGGCTCTACTTTGGGAATACGCAAATCTGGCACAAAAATTCTGCATCTCACTGAAATCTGGAAGTGGCATATGCAGAATAAAAATAAATGCTTTTATGAGTTCAGTTGCATCAGAATAATCTTCTTCCTTGTTCAGCATCTTAGAAAACACACAAAAAAAGTGCTGCTGTAAGTCTAAAAGAGAATATCAGAGGTATGTTTCCTCTGGCAGAGGCATGGTATCCTCTGGTGGAATTTCCATAAGGGCAGCACTTTGTTCAGAGAACTTAACAGAGAACCTAAGCCTCTCTCAAAGCTTTAAAACTAAAAGCAAAAATTAGCACTGAAACAATTCTGGTTTCAGATTTTTCATGACTCAACTTCTGCTGACAGTATGCCTCTATCCAAAAGCAGAGCATCAATCATCTTACTGAAGAATATTTCAGGTGCAGTTTTAAGTAGCCAGAAGCAGCATTCACAAGATAGCCAGCTCAGTATGAAACCCTGTTCCCCAATGCTTCCTTAATCACACCCATTGGCACTGTTATGTTCTGCCTTTATTATCTGTAGATAAACCTTCTCATTCTCTATGGCACAAAAGTATCCCCTCACAGCTTCCCATGGTATTCATTAGACTTATCCATAACTAACCTGCCTCAGAGATGTTGAATACTGATGAGTGATCACTAGTAACAGATGAAGCTGATGATTGTGATGATCCAGGAGTTAATTCTGAGTTACCTGCTTCAACTGCCCCTTCAGTGTCTCTCTCATTATGGTCAGGAAAACTGAAATCTGTTGAAGTTTCATTATCATTAAGGCTATCTGAGGTACCTTGGCCAGAACCACTTTCTTCATCACTTGTCAAAACAGCCCAAGACTTAGATTCGGATGTGTTGTGCAATTGGGCTCTAGAAGTCTGAATGTGGTTCTCCAAAATTTTCAGGTTGTTGTGCTCCTCAGGTATCACATTTGCTGAAGAAGTTGGTATGTTGGTATAATTACGTCTGTCCATGCCACGGTTTATCTGACTGTCAGATGCAGCAGTAGAAAACTTCTCTTCTTCAGGTTTCTCAGAATGTGAACTTATAATTAGGTTACTCTGATCCTTGTTATTATATACCTCTGTATTTTCATCCTCTACTACCATATCCTGATCTTCTCTATGGGAAATGCATGAGATGCAGTTACTTACAGGGAAGCCATCATCATATTCATCGTAGTCATCCTCTACTACAGAAGACCACAAATCAGTACTGGACATGATACTGGGAGACAACCCAGAGGATTCTCTAGAAGGAACCAGCAACCTATTCAAAGTTACAGGGATCTCACTTTTGGAAGGAACAGCCGTAACTGAAATAAGTGTATTTGGTAAAGGAAGAGTGTGATGAACGGACACATCAGAACCAGAAACAACTGCAGGCATATGAACAGGATCAAAACCAAGTGTGGAACTTGAAGAGAGAGCGTCAGCCTCACTTCTTTGAAAAACACTTGAAGAGATACGGCTGTCTGTAGGAGTAGCTACATGTGATGATGCGTCACCTGTGAGGAAGGGAGCTGTTACAGCATTCGCTGCCTGGGACGGAAGGACATTCGTGTTTTCTAAATTGGTCAGCTGGAATGAAACATCACTACTGTACAATGAAGGCATAACCTTCTGAACATCTTCACTGTTAAACAAACTGGATGAAACATATTTCTCACTTGTATAAGAAAAAGATAAACCTTGAAGTGACGCTGCGGGCTGACTAAAAGTGTTTGACATCATATCAGCAACAGAAGGTGCAGATGTAGAATGCAGCTTGCTTTCGGTTGTAGCAGAACCTGGTGCCATTTGATGCAATATTTGGTCAAATGTAGAACTATCTTTTTGAACCCTTGAGCTTTCAGCCAATATTGGATCACTAGGCACAACTGCAGCTGTGTTAAGCAGAGTGCCATCGCCAGAAGATTGGAAGGAGGACTGCAGTAATGCTTCGTTACTTAATGTAGCTGAGGTCTCATGAAAGTACAGCTGAGTCGAGGGTAACATTTTGCTATAAGCAGGGACAGAGAGAGCTTGATCTGAGCTTGCACTAAGCATAGGTTTAAGCAAAGTGTCATCAAAGGCTGGAGTTGTAACATGCAAAGGCTGAACAGAAAGGTGCTTTTCTGTAAGTTTACTAATATCGTGATCAAATATCTTAGTAGTGGGAAAAGCAAGAGAGACTGGAAGGATTCCCTTTGTGCTAGAAACAGGAAGTGGGCTTTCTTGCAGAGACATTTTCTGCTCAATTACAACATTATGAGAAACAGATGTAGAAAGTTCATGTATCACTTTACTTTCAGCACTGGAAGCCATTTCACTTAAAGAGGAGGAAATTTTCAGTTCTCTCTCATCTCCATATACCACATCACCTTTTTGAAGCATCTTATTAACATCTCTAAACCCAGATGATTCATATGGAATCTCATCAACAAAATCAGAGGAAGAGAAATTAAGTACTGTCAAAGTATCTGTATCAGGCAAAAGGGACTCGCTACCAGAGTATGCTTCAGACCAATCCGTGTCACTAGATAGAGAGCGCGTAGGCTGCAGCAAAGTATCAGCTTGTGATATTACAGAGGAAGGTTTATGCACCAGTACATTGTTATAGCTGCTAAATAAAGGATCTCGATGAAACATGTCAACAGAATCATGCACAAATTCTGCAGAGTCATAGGAAACAGTAAAGCTTTGTAGGGAGCCCACATTACCAGACAAAGCATAAGGAAGTTCAGACACTGTAGATAGTACATGCATATTTAAATCACTGCTGGATGGTTCAACTTGAGAAAATATGTGAGTTCTATTATGACCAAACATCAGTGTCTCCGAAGCAGCACGAGTGGTCTGATGTGACACCACATCAGCAAATTGAGCAAGGCTTGGCTGTATTAATGGATCACCCTCTGCCAACGTCAAAGAAGCATGCAGGGACACCTTATCGCTCGCAACAGCTGGAGTAGCACTTTGTGGAAACATTTGAGAAACTGTATACAAACGGTGAAACATTTTACTACTGGAGTAAGCAGAGGAAAATGTAAGCAAAGGTACATCATCATAGGAAGACAGGGTGGGTTCAAATGACACATCAACACTGGGAAATACAGGTGTAGCATGCAAGGTCACATCACTATCGGATGTAGCAGGGGTAGTGTCGAGCATCTGAGAGTCAAACAATAAAGGGGTGACTAGAGGAAACACTTCACTACTGTAGGAAGGTTGAAGAGGTATCTCACCATTATAGACTGGCTGAGTTGTCTGAGAGAGTACCTCACTGGCAGCAGAAGCAGAACCATATTCTCCAGAGCTTGAAGAGATAGAGTGAGGTGATAATTCAGCAGAGGAGAAAGCAAAGGTGGAATAATGCGGTAATTCTAAATCCGCATCTGAAGTGTCTTGTGAAACCACTGGGCTGCTTGAATAGGGCACTGTAGTTGGCTTTAATCCCTCTACATAAGCATCAGTGTAACTGGTCTGAGACCATTGCCTGCTAGGCGACGTGTCAAGAGATGGAGGTGCTGGAGCTGTAGCATTGCGAAACCATACATTTCCATCAGTGGGAGAAGTATGCTTTGGATCTTCATCAGAGCTTGAGGGTGCTACAACTTCTGACACATATTTAATGGAGCCTTGGGAAAGAACATCATGAACACTTATATCTGGACTCCCTGAAGGAAGGGCATCTTCTTGGGAGATCTCCTCTGTAACCAACTGTGATGAAGAAGTGGTAGGAACTGAAGTCCAAAAGTCATCAGATTCCTGATGAGGTTTAAAAGGAGGCAATAAGAAATCTTCATCTCTGTGGCCAGTGGTGGTTATTCTTGTTGGCTCGGTGCCTGAAGAAAGATATATAAACTCTTCTTCTCTGCCTTTGGTGGAGTCAATGAGTTGAGGAGGAATTCTAGTAATTGTTTGCGATTCCAGAAAAGGATCTTCCTCTTCAGAAATTTCACCAATAGGTGGAGAAGTAGCATAATAGACTGCTTTGAAAACATTATCCTTACCATGCAATTCTTCTCTTGTTAAGTATCTATTTGTTTTAGCTTCACTGGGTTTTGCTCCCATTTTTTCTTGACTGTAGCTAGATGTAATCACCTGAAAATCTCTCCTCAACTGGTTCATTGTACTGTCAGTGCTAGGAACCACTGCAGTTTCTTTATCCACCTCTGTTTCCTTTTCATCAACTTCATCCTTTGAAAAAATATCATAGCCAAAGACAATTAAAAATGTTTATAGACTCTGAACATGAATGAAAACTAGAACTGTAATAATACATTTTCCTGGATCAATAAATCCAGGGGGGTAAATCCAAACAACACTTGAGAAGACGGTTGGTCTTAAACTAAAGTATTAACTGCAAGAACAAGTATCCTCTTTTATCTTGAAAAAATATTACTTATTTGCAATAAAAAAAAAAAGCTGTGTCCCAACAACTTCTTCAGTATTGCATTACTTAAATTGTGTTGGAGAGGCAAAAATCACTCACAGTATTTATTTACTTTATTAAAAATCTCTAAGTCCTTCCTAATAAAATGTAATTGTATATGCAACATATAGCATATATTGTATACACAACAATGAAAAAATGGTTTTGCTATCAGAATGCCTTAGAGGTTTGCACTAATATCCTGATGTTAATTAAACTGAAATAATAAAACATTGTAAATTATTTGTAAAATATATTTATGACCCCAATTCTACTGAATTGTCAATTTTCTGTAAAAGAAGATTTCATGATCCTCAGCATGACTCTCAAAGTTTCACAAGTGTTGTGAGTCATATCTCCATGTCCTGTTATGATCCTTTGTTTTCTGAATATGAATATAATGTATAACAATACTTTGTGCAAAATCTATGTTAGAATTTTTCCTTTTAAGGACATATCCGAAAGAAAAAATATGGCATGCCTGAATGCAATCAGGACTCAGGCAGTGTTTGAGGATCTAAGGTCAATTCTTTTTATCCCCTCCCCAGCTTTCCCTGCACCAAATCAAAATCTGTAAGACTGAAGCACCTAACTCACTCAGCAAGCATTTTTATTTTGACTTAGACACAGCAGCCCCTGCAGTTCTGTGCTGTGCCCCCACCTAGGGCTTCACCAGAACCAAACCTGTCCCAGACCAACTCTGCAATACAATTTAGACTGAGGTACACTTTCAGTTTCTGAAGGGACTTAATTTGACAGGCACACATAGCCCTAAGAGACAGCAGCACAGAGCCTCAAGCAAAACAGTGTGGTGGTTTTTGTTGCTGTTGGGTTTTTTTTGTTGTTGTTTTTATTGTTTCGTTTTGTTTTTCCAAAGATCTGGCTTGGTGATGGGGTGGAAATGCCACTGGTTTTTATTCAAAAGCATAATGCTGAGAGAAAACACCCAGTGGACATGAGATGGGTACAGTTATCAGTCTAACAACTCCTCAGTTTCCACTGTAGTTTAGGTTGAGTAGAGCTCACATTCCTGCACTGAACAGGGTACAGCAGGGAGAATAATGTAAAAAATCAACAGCCTTTGAAAGGATGTGCCCAAGATAAGGAGCTGCTGAGTACATTTTTGACTGGGGCACTCAGTAAACAGGAGTTGTGAACTTTTACCCAGTCTCACTTAAGCAAGGGCTTTACCCACCAGGCTAGACCTGGGCTTCACACTGCCATCCCTCTTTGAATGAGGAGCCCCTCATGCACCCACAGAACATCAGGTACCTCAGATGTGACTCTCAGGTCTGGATTTCATCCTAAGGACTAAATACCTAAAATGTAGGGGCAGCAGCACCAAGACTGCTTGTCCTCAAACCTGGGCTGGAGAGGACAGGTCCTTGTTTCTAAAGATCTACTTTCTGCAAGGCAATGTATGCACTTTTAAACTTTCTTGCTTCAAGTAAAATTCAGTTGATGTTCACTGGCACCTAACAGATGCAGTATAATAATCTAGATACGTAGCTTACAACAACAGAGAAATGAGACTACTACTGGTTACTCAGTGTTCACAAATGCAATGGAGGGTAAATAGATAAGTAAGCACAGGCTGTCTATTTAACTAAAAGGACTTGTCATGCAGTGAAAATATTGTGATAATAATGGAAACTATAAATTAAAAATTCTGAGGCATTACTTGATATTACTTGATAAATGTCTTACTGAAGTAACTGTCTATGTTGCAAAATTGGTATTAGAGACTCTTAAAAACTTAATCATGGTATTTTTACATCTCTCCCTGCTGCAACACCAGAATCCTGGTGAAGCTTCCAAAGGTTATCATAGGATCATCAAAAATTTTGTAAAACAGAGGTATACTTTAAAGTCTAACTTGAGTTCAAGAAGCAAATGACCCTCCCAGAATTTCTGAATAATGGTTAAACCAACAGCACATGGATAGCAGACTCAGATAGTAAGTGAATCTCACTCTTCAGCACAACAATTGTCCTCCCTTACTTTAATTTACTACATGATAAGGCCATCACAAGCAAGGACAATTCCAACTCCTCTTTAACTAAAAAGCCTAACACTGGATGGCAGCTTTGATTCTACTGAATGAACACTTCTGTCAGACTTCACAGAGGGGTGATTGGAAACTGATGCCCCATTTTAAAAAGATTTAGGAGCATTCTGTGATATCCTTTATTTCACCATGTGTCTCCAGCCCCCAAGAAATACGGAGGTATCTCCAGAGTTATCTAGGGAGAAATATAGCTCAAAGGCTATGTGTGCACATACATATATATATATGTATACACAAATGCAGATAATCCTTTTAATTGATGACATAGTTTTATAAATTTTCACAGAATATAATTTCAATTTAGTTGAAACATATTTAATTTTAATACTCTCTTAAAAAACAAATGAATGCTATACCTCATACTCTTCAGCTTCACTCAGTTCAGGAATGAGGTCAGCCTCTACAAAACAAAAATACACAGCGTATCATCCACAATTTTAAACAGAGAGAATTCTGAATTCTGCAAGGACTCAACTGATTAATTGATATGGTTATTGAGACCATATCAAAGATTTTTGGTAGGACTGTGTTTGGAGAAGTGGCCAACCCCCCAGAGTGAGGACTAAGGGTAACAAAGCTCACTCATCTAGACAGGACCCATTCATTCAGCCACAACAGTTTTGTCTGGCTCTATTTTGATACCACTGGATTTGCACTTTTCGATGAACCACATGTTGGCTGGGAAAAGCCAAGTTTACAAGAACATTTTCAATTAGAAATATAGTTTAATGCAGAAATACAGAAGAGAGAAAAACAGTAAGTCTGGGGATCAATGATTTCTCTAGATTAAATCTGAAAGCTCTGAAGATATTCTTGTACAATAATCTGTTCTATTATTTTCATATAGAAAATCCCTTATTTGGGCACCCAGGCTTGGGCTTAGGTACCACAGCAACAGCAATGTCATCACAGTCAGTCTGCAGCAGGCTGCATGCTCCCCGCAAGGCAGACCAAAGAAACCCACCCTTCCCAGTGCTTACAGCCTTTTTCAAACTCTCACCCTACCTGATCTAATGTAAAGACATGAAGCCAGTTGTATCGCATCCCAGAAGAAGTCCCTAATAAACAGGTACTGCATGCTGTGTGAAGAACTACTCCATAGGCTTTTGAGGCATTCTCAATTTTCAAAAATAAAAACCAGTTGAAATATGTTGAAGAAATTAATTTCCTACAACCCAGTTGAAAATCCATCTCTCCAAATTTAGAGGCAGTCTCTTGCCTTCTTTCTCTTTATTTGCCAAATCCAACGTTATACTTCTGTTGGTGGTCAGCACGAGAGGTTTCAATGCAGGTTGAAAGAAACATCCACCTCTCTGGTGGGAACTGGCACAGGTCTTCAGTGAGGAGACCTAACACTCCTTCCAAAGTACTAATGCACCTTATTGCTCCTTTGGCACACAAAAAGGCCCATATCCATTCCAAGTCTTCCTAAGGCTTTCTCCTAAGACATGTTCTAGCACTCTGTCTACACACAAGTGCTAACACATATTCTGAGGGCTGATTTGCACTAGGTGAAAATGCCAGTCTCTTAGCCTGGACAGCTTTTCTAACAATACCATCCCACACAGCTCTGTGTCTGCATTTCTTCCACAATTCCCAAATGTAGCTTGTTCAATACACTAGGATAAAAATGCTATCTCTATATTTCTCATTTTTGCAAAGTCAGATGGGGATCTATGCCTTAATTTGTATATTCTTTGGTCTATCCACATTTATCTTTCAAAACAAATTGAGATGTACTATATGCAACATACACTAGATGAAGTTTATCAAACTAATAAGCTCATACAGTATTATTTGTAGGTTGTAGCATGCAAACAAATTTTGACTAAGCAATGCTGCACAAAATTTTCACGAATTGTCCTTTAGTAACAAACATCTATAAATTACCAAGTATGGAACTGACCTTTCTTTAGCTATATAGATAAAAAAATATCTTACCTCTGACTTCTGAGGCCTAGGAGGCTCTGGGGCAGGGTGGGGAGGGGAGCGGAGGGGAGCAAGGGGTGGACGAGATAATGATATTCCCTGGCTTCTCAATGATACAAACCAAATATTGACATTAGTCTGAATGCCTTTCCATAACAGATCCACAACCTAACAGACTTCTCTGAAACATGTTTTTAGTACAGAGGAATTCTATCCATTCTTTTTGTGATCACTATTCTTGAGCTGAGCTTTAACCAGACTCAGTCAGAAAAACAAACTGTACTGATTGTGTGAGAGTATATAGTAGGGCTCTCAAATTCCACCAGCAGGAAACTACAGTTTCTTGCTGTTTTCTCAAGGGAGAGGCATTAACATATATACATATATATATTTTTTTAATATATATATATATTTAACCTGCTTATTAACAAAACCAGTAAATCTCCAGGAACTTCATAAAGAATATTTAAATTTAGACGGTCATAGAAAATTTATTTGTCAAAAGTATTAGCGACACACTCTTACAGAAGTTCTGTTCATCCTCCTGCTGAGCTTTTGATTTCACAGGAGATTACAGAAATATAGTAACATCCCCCATCCAAGGTGAAGAGCCCCACCCTTCAAAAAACAACCCTTTGATGTAGGTTGATGAACAAGCTTGTTTATTTTTTCTGGAACCACATATTGATTATTCTATAGTATACATTTTAAAATAAAATAGTTAAGAGTTCTGTAGAGGTCCATTTTCATAATCCATTTTAATGACAGATGAAGACATGATAGAACAAATACAGAAAAGATAACTATTTCCCTACATTTTTTCAACAGAAATATTTTAAAAATCTCTTTAAACAATGTGATTTATACTCATAGAATGATGGGTACAACATAAACTCTTTTCATTTCTGTATTGACTTATGTAATAAATAGCATGGCAAGAACAAAAGCCTGTTTCTTTTGATTGAATTAGTTTTCAGATTTCTATTTTTATCAGTACAAAATTAGAAAAATGCGTCCCCTAAATCAGACATTTAATATATGCTTAGTGCTTTTTAGGACAAGAATCACAAAGACGAGTTACAAAGAAGTTGCATAGTTAGACCTTCACAAAGCATTGCTGACAGCAGGAGCTGCCAGGCAGGAGACAGCATTTGAGAGCTATATCCCAGCATGCTGGGGGTTTTTTGACAAACACCAGCTAAATCTACCCAAAGGAATAGGAGTGGGGAGTTATATTTTTATTTTTCCCTTCCTGTGTCACCAAAAGTATGTAAGTACCACCAGTATTAGCTACACAACAAACTACTGCACAGTCTTCAGTTCTATACAGATGTTATCTAGAGAGTCAAAGCACACATTTACGTAGTTATTCAAAATCCAATTCTAATAACAAATGAAGAATTTGTAAGTAAAGTTTGGATTTTTATCAAAGCTGATTAAAATACTCTGTACACAATTCCCTAAATTTTCGATGGCAATTCTGTAGCTACATCAAGTAGTGCATTTGTTGGCTTTTACTAAGTGGAGACTAACTGGAAAACATTTTAACCTGCACACACACTGTATTACAAGGTGAAGGGCTGCAATTCTGAAGAGCTCAGGAAAATCCCAAAGATCAGAGGTCTCCACTACGTGTGCTTGCTATATGGCAATACATTACAGTTCCTGAGGCTTCCACAAGCTGAAGCAGAGACTGTGGCCCCAAAGAGATCCTTCATCTAACAAAACATTGCTAAAAACAAGAGCCTTGGATCTGTGGATGGCCAGAGCCTACAGAGCCCTCACTAACCATATGGGAGGCACCAGAGTGGGTGGGGAGAAGGCATGAGAAACACCCTTTTGAAAGTATCTCAGAAAGGAAAGTCTAAAACAACAGTCTTGAGCTTTTTGAATACCAGATCTCATTAGAAGTGGCCATTCCAAGGACAGAATTCCTCCTGGAAAAGGGCCCATCTAATGGCTCCACATGACTCATGCCTTGCTTTAGCTCTTAACAGGAAAACTAATTGATCTGGAGGTGACTGTAGTGAGTTTCATCTTAATTAAACTGGATTACTCATTCTTGAAAATGAAAGATTTAATTTATGCTTTATATGTGTCAACTTTATGTCATCTCTTCATGGTGAAGATAACTTTTCTTTCATAAATTCCCAAGCAGGAGCTCCAAGAAATCCCCTTTTGCCTCAAGATCTATAAAGTAGATCACAAAACCAATTTGATGTTATAGTTGTAATCAGTAAGCTGCTTTGAAAAAATCTTTCTTATTAGATATCTACATTCTCATATGTCTATTGTCTAATATTAAGTGTATTATAATTAAACATGAAAATATTTGAAGTATTTGCAAGAGTTAATTCAGGTGTAAATAATTAGTAAAAGTTATTATGCAAATAAATATTAATATGAGAAATTAATGAAAGGTTTTTTTCATATTCTAGAATTGTATCCAGGGTTGACACAGTATATAAGCAATTTATTTATAGAGCAACGTACACTCTTAGAAATTATACTAATTACATGAGAGGAATTTTCCCCTGAATTTTCTTTATTCAATGCTTTCAGAGGTACCACTGTGGAAGAGCCAAAATAAAAGAACCAAATTAGATTTAATAACTTTGTGTTCATTTCAGATAGAAAGCATGTCAATGAAACTTTTGGGGGTTTGTTGGTTTTTTTTTTAACAGGCAGATTTTCATTTCTGTATTTAATTTTTATTGAGGAGCTTTGCTCTCTTTTTATTTATATTGTTTAAAATTTAAAATAACAAATTAGGCATTTGTCTGCGTAAAAAGGCTTGAGAGTATCAAACCTTCAGTCTGATAGATAACATTTATTAAAAGAAACGTAACACAGGCTGAAATAGAACATTTATTGTACCAAATTCTCTCATCTGAGCATACAAATCTTTGAGGAATTTCTGCTGGTACTGGGATGTGAGGTTGAGTATGTATTTCCCTCCCTCTTCCTTCTGATGGAATGAATGCAAAGCCCCTGTTTTGCATGACTTCAGCACAAGTGCAGCAGGGATGCCATGCTGGGTGCTGGAGCTGCACAGCCACAGGCTGCCACGGCCTCAGCATCCTCCTGCTGCATCTGCTCGTGCCACAGGTGCACTGACAGTGCTTGCCCAGTGCTCCTGTCTCTCCCCTGCCTCTGCACCCACGTCTCCTTCCAAAGGGAGCCATGGGACACAGCAGGGTGACCTGCAACTCATCCTTACAGCAGGGCGGTTTATCCTCTGGATATCACCCATACTGGACTTTGCTTTGCAATATATATTTTCAGAGGTTTTACTGCTGTGATGGCAGCACTGTACTGACTTGATTTGTTGAACTGTTGTTAAATGATGATAACATTGTGCTGCTTATTTGCCATTCCACACAGGAATGGATGTGGGATATGTAGATGAACTCTCATCTGAGAGAACTCTTCAAACACAAACCCAGAAAATCTGGAAAGTAAGTGGAAGAATATGTGATCTAAAAGATGAGTAAAAAGGAGACAGAAGTGTGAAATGTCAAGCAGAATGTAAGAACCTTGTTGTGGACTTTTTAGAAAACTAAAGAGAAATAGGAAAGTTCTGGTAGATACTAACCTAAGACTGCAAAATAGATTATTCTTAATGCATTGTGTTTGTAGGACAAGTTAAATCTTCATTAAAAATGTGTATGCACTATACCTGATGTTGTGTCCTCCGCCTACAGTCAAACCCACATTATTACAGGCCTATTACCCTCATTAGTCCAGAATTCATGTAGCAGAGATTGTTGAGAATCACATTCTCTCTCACTGTAAAGGAATGTGGCTGCCTTGAAATGAAAAACTGGCCTGTCCTCCCAAGTTCACCACAACATCACTAATGACCTTGCTATAGCTAAACAGATATATATAAGCATAAAACTGAATTTACAGAATACATAAACAAACAACAAAATCCAGGCTCATAGATAAAAACAAATAGCTCCTAACATGATCAAAAAGTATTCAATTTTTTCTATGATTAATTAGTGTTCTTAATTAAAAACACAGCTCTCACTCTCTTCCATAAGAACTGAATCTGACGCTAAAACTTACACCAAATTTAAGGAATTATTAAGGACAAGATGAAGCTTCATGCTAAAGTTTCAAGTTATTTCATATTTACCAGCAGGCAGAGAAGCAAATCTGGCTGTAAAATCATTAATATTTGTTTGTTAGGCCTTTTGATTTTTTTGTGAGGCAGCATTAAGAAGCAAGGGAATTCCATCATCACAAGTCTTTTGAAATCAAACACCAAGTACTCATAAGAAGTCAAATTTTAAAATCATTAATATAGACTTTTAAATTATATTTGGGTTGTATTGCTTGATTCCTTAATACTTTGGCTGTGTGGACTAATTTTGACAGGATGCTTGAACCATAGAGAAATAATACCAAACATGGTCTTATTTCCCTACTTATCTGAAAGATACACTTGTGAGATTTGAAATCAAGTAGATTGCTTTTCAGAATATTCTTAGAATTAAAAAAATTAACATGCATGTTTTTTATAGGTAATGCTTACAAGGAATTATGTAATGTAAAATATCATTAGCAAGGGACATGCTGAAGGTTAACTGCAGCTATTTTGAAATTTCATTTTGGCATAATTTGGAACTCACGCATTTTAACTGGTTTGCAAACAAACTACTTCTTCAAATACAGATTTTTCAACTAAAAGGGATCACTGAATTCAAAGGACCACTTACCTGTGTCCTCTAAAGGCATATCAACAATGACTTGGTCACTGTATTTTCCATACAGACCATTAGAGCAAACAGCAACTATCTGAAGAACATAACTTGTGTTGGGCAGTAGATTATTTAGAATAGCCCCCTAAAAGAAAAAATACATTTAATCATTTATTTGCAAATAAGTATCAAGTATTTGAAAATGTTAATTTTTTAATAACACATTTTTCTTACGAATCAAAAAGCTCCTTTCTTCTAGTAGTATATTGGGTGCTTTTTATATTTTATTGTCACAAATGGTTTTCAGTCAAATTAACACAAACTTGTGACTTTTCACATGGAGGATACCAAACCAAATAATTACTCAGCATTGAACACAAGTTTAGGTAACATTATGTCTGATGAGCCTTTAAAGCGGCCATGAAGCTGTAATCAGTAACTTAATATTTATCGCAGTATAACTGAATTCAATCTCATCAGTTGCTTGTGTAGGTCATTCTTTCACATCCATGAGCAATGAAGTACAGAGTATTATTAATTGACAATGGGTTTTATGGCTAAGGAGCTCTGTGGTTGATATGGTCATGGCAAGTATAGGCAAATCAAAGCAGCAACCTGTAGTTTTTCTCCCCTGTTCTAGACAAGAGAAGCTTTTTCTTTTGTTTTAAATTATCTTTGTGGCTTTACAGCCAAAAAATGAGATAACTTCTCTTAAATCAGCTCCCAGCTACAGTTTAATCTATCACAATAATTAACAGTGAGTTGTTACACCATCATCCCTTTTTATGAAACTAGAAGAGTTTACGCTTACCAAGTCCTGATACCCATCTGTCAGAAACTCGTGCTTGTTCTCGTCTTCTCCATCCAGCTGCTGATAAAAGACAGCAAATCTCTCAATTGTGGTGTCGTACACAACACGAGGTCTTTCCCAGGTAACAAGAAGACTAGTATAATTCTTTGGATCAGATTGAACATTTTCAGGTTCTGAGCTGCAAACTGGAAGAAAGAAAAGAGGAAAGAATATGGTATTTATTAAGTGGTACAAATAACTCTACTTATATCTTGAGACACCTCCAGAGAAATCTAATGAAAGTCTTTTTGTGTGCATCAATTTTAGCTTTCTACTAAAATATTTGAAATGCCATACCATTACAAACAGAATCAGTATTTTAACACTAGATTTCCAAAAGCAAGTAAAGTTGAAGACTTAGTCTCTTCTCCCTGCCTCTTATACCATATTTTGTGAAATATTAGAATCCTGTTCCAAAAACAAAAACAAAAACAAAAACAAACAAACAACAACAACAACAAAAAACCAACCAACCAAACAAAAAAAACCCCCCAAAAAACCACCACAACAACAAAAACCAAAAAACATAAAGATTCCTATATCTGTCTTGGTGTCTTGGGAATCAAAAAATCTCATCAATCCTGTCTTTACGGCTCTATCAAAGTAGCACTAGAAAAGCTGCATAGTCTCTCACTAGCTATAATAGAATAATCCATAGTAGATGGTTTTTAGTGGTTAAAGGTAAACCTATCACCTGAATTCCCCCTCAAGGCTGTTTGAATCTTTTTATAGTACTTAAAGAAGAGAGAAAAGGTAAATAAGAAGAAGTAAAGTATTATATTAGCAGTAGTCATTTCATGTTATTATATTTTTAGCTTGACTTTTACACAAACAATTATACAGTCATTCCCTATTTGGAATAAATGAGGAAACATTTTTTACATCTCATAATGTGCCTAGAGAAATACATGAGTATCTAGAAAAAGTAAGCGAAAAACCCCTATTCAGGTAACTAAGAAAACAAGTGCAGATCTTTTTGGGTTCTCTGAGAAGAAGCAAACAGCAGTGCAGAGGTGGGATGATCCCCAAATCCTAAGTTTCCAGGGCTCCAGCACAGCAAGGTGTGCCCCCGAACGCTCTGGGGACAATGCTGCATGCCAGGGGAGTCCTTCAGTTCTGCATTCTGCCACGGGGACACAGGGGGGCGCACAAGCCCCGCCACAGTATCTGTCAGCGGCATTCCCCCGCTCCCAGGGAAGGGCGCAGCTCCCAGCAGCTCCGGCCGAGCTGGCCACGGAAACAACCCGCAAGGCTTCTCTAAATTCTTGTGTTTATGTGTGCAGAGTGCTAATAGCAGAGACAGCCTTATTCTGTGTAATTCACGCGAATTCTGTTGCCGGGCTTTAAATCTACTGTGCTATGTGACTGATACACCATTTTACTAATTACACCTAATTATTTTAATTGATGCAAAAGAAGAGCAAATAATAATAAAAATATCTCATGTTGTGTCCATTCCATTCCATTCCATTCCATTCCATTCCATTCCATTCCATTCCAAAAATTTGTCATTCCTCCCCATTTCCACCAGATGGCAAGGAGAAATCATCAGGCCAGCAAAGACTATTCCCTTCTCAATTCTGATCCTTAAGACAGGTGATTTAAACAGATTTCATTCTTTTTCAATGAATCTAAGGACTGCACAGCTATTTCTTTTCAAAGGTGTTTAAAATTCTTGTCAAATTATTTTGTATAATATAAACACCAAGGTTCTCTGTATTTCAAATTCTTCTCCTATGGTCCTTCTTCCTCCCTTCATCTTTTTTGCTTATGAGTGAATTTGGTTCTGAAATATCAGTCTGTATCCAGACTCATAGAGTAGTATCATAAGGTTGGTGCTTCCAATGCTATTTCTTTCTTTTCTTCTTTCCTTTCCAAATGGTTCTTCTGGTTTTTTCCCAAGGAAAGTCTTCCTTTTTGTTCTCCTCCTTTTGATATTCATCTCAGCAATGACTATATTATTACATGACAATCATCTACATATTATTTCACCTCCATTTCTTCCCAAAATGTTTTCTCTTGCCCTTCTTCTGAAGTCACTTCATAAATCATCCTGCAGATCCCTTTCCTTTCCTACCAGTCAGAAACACAGAAGTACTTCATGCTGCCCTTTCCCATTTTCCTTCTGCAGTGACTAGAAAAAGAAAGGCAAGCACATAAAAACGTACCTAATTAAGTACTTCTGCTGTGATATCAACTTTTAGAAAATTGGAGCAAAGAGATTGCAAGAAAGGGAGTTCTAGAGTCTGTTACTAGTATGAAGCCACAAATATTTAACCAGATTACAAGTCACAAGCAGCAAAATACAAAATAGCAAAAAATTCACAGGAAGTCAGAGGCCTAACCTGCTAGACTTGAATCCAAGTCTCTGCTTTCTCCAGGTGAATATTTAGATTCTGGTTTTCCATATCACATCATGTTGTGGTAATGTTTCTGTCTTTGCTTATTCTTCTGTGGAATAAAATGCTACCCATGTAACTTAGGAAATTTTCATCTAAACTTAATTGAATCATGGGGCACCACTGGGTACATCAGCCAATCATTGTCAAAAACTGCCTGGGCTACGTTTTTGACAAGAGGACCTTTATAAGCTGCCCAAATTTGGCTTTATTTCCCCCACATTTGTTGCTTTCTTCTACTTTTAGTTAAATCTATGTTTGAGATTATCTTTTTAATTCACCATTTCAATTGTTCAAGCCATGAAATCACTTCATTTACAATCAGATATTCAGGGGCTTTGTAGATCCCTGACAGTGTGTGGCAAAAAGCAATTTTTTTATATTCTGGATCTATACTCTCTCTGTAATGGAGGAGGAGCAGCACAGCAGATGTGTGCTGAGTTGACCTTGGCTGGCCACCAGGTGCCCACCCAGGCTCTTGCCCATTCCCCCTCCTCAACAGGGCAGGGGAAAAAAAGTAAGATGAAAAAGCTGATGAGTCAAAATAATTTGCCAACCACCATCATAGGCAAAACACATCTGACTTGGGGAAATTTATCACGAATAAAAATACAGTAGGATAGTGAGAAACAAAAACAAAATTACAAAACCTCCTGACCTTTTCCTTCTTCCCAGGCTCAGCTTCACTCCTGACTCTTCTACCTCCCCACTCCCAGTGGCCCAGGGAAATATGGAATGAAAATTGTGGTCAGCTTATAACACTTTGCCTCTGCTGCTCCTTCCCCGTGCTGTTCCTCTGCTCCACTGCGGAGTCCTATCCACAGGATACAGTCTCTCATGAATTTTTCCAGCCTCTGTACAGTCTTTTGGGAAGAATGTGGGTCCTCCCCAGGGTCTGAGACCTGACAGATAAACTGCTCCTGCGTGGGCACCTCTCCCCAAGCCACAGCCAGGAGCCTGCTCCCACATGGAGTCTCCCCAGTGTCCACAGTCTGCCACAGGGCAGGCTGCCTCACCATGATCTTCACCGTGGGCAGCAAGGGAATCTCTGCTCCCCTACTGGAGCATCTCGTCCCCTTCTTCCTTCTCTCACCTGGGTGTGACAGAGGTGTTTCTCACATTTCCCTCCCTCCCCACCGCTGTGCAGCTTTGTTTTCCTGGAGGTGCTGCCACCAGGGCCCCCAGTGCCCAGAGCGGGGTGGGTTGGACACAGCTGGGACCGCCTCTGTCTGTGTGGGGCAGCCCCGGGCTCCCCTCACAGGGGCATCCCTGCACCCACCCCTGCCAACGCCTGGGCCCTGCACCCCACACACTGAGCCAGGGGGGCTCCCCTCACAGAGCCCCCTGCACCCACCCCTGCCAACGCCTGGGCACCGCACCCCACACTGCCAGGGGGGCTCCCCTCACAGAGCCCCTGCACCCACCCCTGCCAACGCCTGGGCACCGCACCCCACACTGCCAGGGGGGCTCCCCTCACAGAGCCCCTGCACCCACCCCTGCCAACGCCTGGGCACCGCACCCCACACTGCCAGGGGGGCTCCCCTCACAGGGGCATCCCTGCACCCACCCCTGCCAATGCCTGGGCACTGCACCCCACACACTGGGCCAGGGGGGCTCCCCTCACAGGGACACACCTGCACCCACCCCTGCCAACGCCTGGGCACCGCACCCCACACACGGTGCCAGGGGAAGTGCCCCACACACACATTCTATCTGGGAATCAGAATCCACAAGGAATCATGGACTGAGGAACATGAAAGGGTAAACACACGAGTCCTGACTCCATGTCTCACAAAGGAATTTAACTAAGACAGCCACTGAACTTCATGTGGTTGTATTTCTCTTGGGAAAACAGGCTAATACTTTTAATCAATATATATTGTCAGTCTTGAATTTGAAGAACCCATTTTTTTTATACCTTACTAAATCCAGGAAGATAAGTAAGAGTTAGGTTTCAGACCTTATTCTCAGGGCCTCATCAGAAGGGTGGAGTGGATGGAAAGTTCCCCAATGTGCCCAGCAGCCACCACAATGGTTCTCAGGTTTACAGGAATAAACAATGGTTTTTATTATAAATGGATTTGCATACTGGCTGAGGTTGGGGGAGATTAAGCATTACAATTTCAAAACACTTTTTTTAGGTGAATCCTCGAGTATGTCTGTAAGGATTAGCTATTTTAATCTTCTTAAATTGCTACATACATATCACATAGGGAAATTCCATATATTACTAGGCAGGCTTGGGGAATGAAGCATCTCCTCTGCCCTTAGTAAGACCTTGCTTGTACACCAAAAATGTTGGGGATGTCCCTGTGAGAAAATTGCTGAAAATATTTTGAAAGTTCCTGAAATTACTTTATAATGGAATAGAAAGATTCTTCTTGCTTTTCTAAGTAAACTTAGTTCTACTTAAGAAATGTCGTGTATTAATTATAGCAATAAATCAAGCATTTAATCCTTCTGCCTAATGAGAATCTACACTAAACGCAACAGGAGAGAACTGGGATTTCACAACACAAAATAATTTTTCAGTTATCTACCTGAGTAATAATCAGTCTTGGCATTTCTCATACATCCTCTAAAGGGATTAAAAAGATTAGTTTTTTTCTGTTGACTACTACACAATATTAAACACAAATAAGCCTATTGACTCTTAGAGACTTTGGCATTCATATTACAGCTCTCACGTCTGAACATTAAAGTTTAATGATTCCTAGGCTTTTAAATTTTGTTTATCTTAAAATGGAAGTGAAAATATAAACACTTCTCTAATGTTCTACATTAAACAAATCCTATAGTTGCATTTGTGTGCATCTATATACATGTGTGATCACATAAATATGTAAAAGTACATGTATGAAACCACACTTCTTATCTGGAGAACACCTACAACCTGTGCTTAAGTCATCTGTTTATGTTTAATTAAACACAGATCAGTGAAATTGAGTTAAAGAATCTACAGGTATTCCCATCCCATTCCCAAGTAACAGCATAGTGCTTCCAGTTTAGATGTTTCCTATATATTCTTTTGTGCTTGTTAGTGTAGGAATCATTGACTTTTATATTTAGTGCCAAATCTTGTTTCCCATTCCATAATGTACTATTTTGATCACGTAGCCCTCACAAACTTCCCTGAAGTTTTAGGTATGACTGAGAACAGAATCTGGTTTCTGAAATTCTCTCCATCCATCACTTTCTAAGTGAACTACATGAAATTAATTTGGTGACATCACTTTAGTCTCTATTGAAAAAGCATCCACACTATATGATAAAGAACCAAATAGGTTTGTAAAACAAAATACTCTTGCAGTCTGAAAACGTAGCTTTGTTGAAGTCTGAAACACATTAAAAGGGCAGTGTAAGGAAGCTTGAACTGACGTGATCTTCACTGAATGCTTGGTCAAGACAAGCATTTAATTTTCCACTCCATTTAATCTGACATGTTTTATGATTGCTGATTTTTTTTCCTGAAGTGATAGATTTATGACTAATAACACAGTGTGCTACTTTCTACACAATTTAAAATGAGTAACTTCATACTTGGATGAATCTTTTACTGAAAATTGTCCTTTAACTTGTGAAGAATGACTATTCAGTAAGTACCTGCTTCATGAATTTCTTCTTGTCCAGTGTAGGAGGAAAACACTTGCCCAAAGAACTTATATTGCTGTTCTCTGAAGTTGTTTTGCAGGTAGTCCATCAGCATAACATAGCCAGACTGCTGCATTGTAAGCACTTCACAGAACACAGCCAACTAGAAGACAAGAGGAAAAAAAAGAAGTTATAAGTCATAAAAATTGACTAGATTCTGCTAATAGGCAAAAACTCTGGAGAAAAGATGTTGGATAAAGTCTCACAGTTGAGTTATCCTGCATGGCACTGAACTTTTGTTCTTCTGTATTATCAGTATATCTAATAGCTTACTCCACAAGTATTTTTCAACCATTCTGCTTTTGAAGCTATGCTCTGGTCAGCATCACCACATGGCTGGGGGAATATCCAAAAAGTGTTTTGTACTCGTCTATCTGAGCTCTAAGTCCAGACAGCCTGGAATATGTTCTTACCCTATTTTAAGACAAGAAATTGCTCAGACTCTTGTACTAAACTATATAAAAGGTAAAAGATAACACAATTTATATAGATGGTTTCTAATTTAAAGGCTATGTGAAAACTCCTAATTTGATAAAAGAAAAGCTTTGTTGTTGGGCTAGCAATGAATGACACGAGTTTCTACCATGGCAATTGATTTTCTTTGATATTATGTATAATTGTTTGGTTTAACTACATTAAACAAATTACCTGGTTTTCAGAAATACTTATGGTATCTTTAAACACAATCCATTCAACTGTTTCAGAGCATGGAGGAGCTGATAGAGACCCATTATAAGTGTAATATTTGTCTGTTGCATTCGGCAAGAGATTCAGCAAAATAAATGGTTCTAAGGCGGCCTGTTTTCCTGAAAAATAAGAACGAAAAATAGAGTCAAATAGTTAAAATACTAAAGAAGCAATTAGTAAATACAAATCACACTCTCCCAAAGAACTACCATTATAGGAATATGGTAATTTAGAGGCTTTTTGAAATTTAATCTCCATAGACACTAGCATACAACTAAATCCTGAAGTCTTCTATTTAGTTTGAAAAAGTATAGCTCAAACCCAACTTTGTTTACTTGGAAGGTGTAGTAAGTTACTCCACTAACAAATAGAGTAATTTTATTATATTGGTTCACCAGAATTTTTTCACATAAGCTTATGTGCAAGGTGTCAGACCTTTCTCTCACTCTCAAATTTCAGAGAATAAAAGTGTGTTAAATCTTTGTTCTAGGTCTCATGATGTGGCTTCAAACTCTCCTCCAAATTTAATTAAGTTGTTGAGGTTTTTGCAGGATCCAAACTGTTGCAGAAAATCACTGTCTGGGGAATTGTTGCCATGTTAGACCTGAGGGTTAATACTGATTGCAGAAGCAGAATTTCTGTGGATCAGGATTCTTTTTAAATGGTGATAATATAGTGAAAAACTGTAACAGTTTTATGCAAACCAGCAAACAATGCAAAGACCTCCTCAGGAGAATACATTCTGTGAAAATAATATCACATCTTTCAGGTCAGCAGTTTACTGGGTACCTTATCAGTTGGGAGTAAGCATGAGGAATTGCTGGAAGTCCATCCACAGAAAGCTAAGTGTCTGCTGGTATGGCAGTAGGGTCTAGCAACAGAAATTGGCATAAATGGTAACAACTTCAGCAAGGCAGACTTTTCAGTCTGTGACAATTATCTGCTTTACTGTCTGGTACATCCAAAATAATGCTGCTTTTCACACCTTTCAATAGTGTAGATCTTTTTACTCTTTATTTCAATCTAAAGTTATTCAAGTTCCTCTCTAATTGGTAAGTATTTACTAATGAATTTTCAGATTGTGCATTAACTCATGCTTTTACACGTATGTTACTTCTCTACCCCTGTACAGATTTCTGACCTGTCTTTGTCTTCAATATGCCTTACAAATTTGGTGAGAGCAGCAAATTGCATTAACAGTTGACTACAAGAGCTTGGTGCTTTTCTTCTCTGCAGTGACTGCTCTACTGAGTTAAGGTTTAAGAGCTGACTCGTCCCCCCTCTCTCAATCATGTATCATGAAGAGGGAACATCTAGCAGTGTCGAGCAAAGCACACGCTTCCATTTCTCCTGTCAAAATGCTCATCAGCCTTCAGACAGAAGCTACCATTGCCATCTGGTATGTGTCTAGTTAACACATTTGTCCCTCAGCAAAAATGAAGTCCATTTTGTATAGATGGTTGGAGACATGAAACTTCTCATTCATAACAGGAATCTTGCCATACATTTTGCAGCTTTGGGTTTTAGAATACCCTTCAATGACACTGACAGCCTTGATTCTCAAAATCAAACACCTACAAAGAATGATGAAAAACAGGAAGTTTGTCTAGAAGGAACAGGAGTGCTTCTCTGCGGAGCTTGAGAACTCAGCAACTGTGATTTCAATAAGCACAACACAGATATGACTGACAAGGTCCATTCATATATATCACAGACAAGGAGAGATTGTGTGCTTTTCTTCAGAAGAAACAACTTGATTTAGTCATGACCTGAATTTCCTGAGTTCATCTGTGTTTCATTCAGGAAAATTGTATTCTAAGCATTGTTGAAGTGCCATGTAATGGCTGTATATTGAATTTTGCTGCTGATAGTTTTACAGCTCCTTCCAAGGCTGTAGAACAGCATATGTCTTGATGCATTACTAGTTCTCCTTTTTGTTTCACAGAAGATGACACACAAAGGTAATGAATATTAACTACTTTATATTTCCATCTCCTATGTCTTTCTAACTTATGGAAGGTATTCCCTTTTAAATTTGTTGAATAGTGTTTGCTTTCCAGAGGAAAAAAAAAGTCTTGACTGTAGTGTCACACTTTTGAAGGCTTTTAAAACAGCTTTTACATTCAAGCACCATGACTTTAGGGAACCTCAGAAAAGGTTGCCTAAAGTCATGGACACGATGTAAGAAATTATCCTTATTCAAGACAGTGCTCATTCATATTTATTCTTCTGCAAACACACCATGAAACTGAGTTAGAAACGTAGCCCAGATCTCTTCATGTACCATGTTGAAGTTCATGTGTCCCCATTAGCAACCACTACTAATACAATACATTTGGACCATTTTGGATTTACACAGGAGCTACCAAAAATAATTCTCTCCTCCGAATCTACTGAACACTGACAGTCTCACTCCAGTAAGACCCTTCTTGCACAGTTACAACAGTCTTACCTGGCTTCCAACCAGATATAAAAATCCTGACATTGTATGATTAAGAAGACTTATGTAATAAATCAGATTTATCTGGATTTAGCATTTACACAGTTACAAATTTCTCATGATAGTTATATTTATTCATATACACTTCTGTTGTTACAAATAGTCTTGGGGTAAATTAATCAGAGAAACATGAAATATTTCAAGTTGAAAGTAATGTATAAAGATTATTAAATCCAACTCCTTGCTCCTCACAGGACTACCTAAAACTAAACAATATGACTAAGAGCAACATCCAGATACTTGGTGCCATGACCACTTACTTCTCTGGGGAGCTTGTTCCAGTCACAGATCACCATCTCAGTGAAGGGCCTTTTCTAATGCCCAATTTGAACTTCTGACACAGCTTCATCCCATTTCCTCATGCCCTATCACTGGTCACCACAGACATCAGCAAATGCTTCACTGTTGCTCCACTTAAAGAGTTGTTGGCTATGATGAGGCAACCTTCTCCAAGCTGAACAAAGTCACCTCAGACACTCCTTGTCTTCAAGACCTTTCACAATCTTGGCTGCCTTTCTCTGGATGCATGCTAAGAGGTTGATGCCCTTTTTACTTTGTGGCATCGTGAACTGCCCCCAGCACTTGAGGTGAGGCCACCCCACTGCAGAGCAGAGTGGGACAATCAATTCTCTCTCTTGTCTGGCTGCTGATGCTGTGCCTGATGCCTCTAGGACAGAGTTGTCCCTCCTGGCTGCCAGAGCACTGCTGACACAGATTGAACTGCCCATTAAACCAATCCCCAAATGTTTTTTCCAAGGAGTGCTCCTCGGACTCTCACTCCCTGGTTTGTATATATAACCAGGATTACTCTTTCCCAGGAGCAGAATCTGGCACCTGCTTATGTCAGATTTCATGTGGTTGGTGATTGTCCAGTTCTTGTCTATCCAGATGACTTCTGCAATTTCTAACAAAATAGACATGACTGAGCAATAGAGATCCGTGCTCCTCAATGTCTTTAAGGTTTCATAATCACACTGAAGTGGAATTTAGTTAATCAGTAATCAATAAAACATGGAGGTAAACTTACCAAAACGACTAACACTATCTACTCCATTAATGATTGGATTATAATCTGGATTATCTTCTAGTCCAATCTGTTAAAAAGAAATTGCATATTTTAACAGTACAGACTTCACAAATAAATTGGAAGTTACAATTTACCACCAAAATTATAGAATATTTAAAGCTAAACAAAATTACTTTGCCCCTTTTCTTTTCTGCAAGAATAAATTAGAAAGATACATGCGATTTTTTAACTCAGTGATCACATATTGGAACCAGTTAAATTCAGTTTGAACATCTGCTGTGTTTCAAGGCTTATTAAATGACATAAAGATATATTTTGTTTACCTCAAACAAAATTGATAAAGCTCTTAACTTTCCCCTTCCTTTAACTGCCTCTTCAAAATCTGTAAACTGATCTGCATCATAGCAGTAGATTTGCATCTGCAATTAAAAAGATATTCAAATGTTATATATAAAAAATTGTAAAAGTTAAACAATGCAATTATTTATATTCCCATTTTGAGGGAAAAAACATACAAACAAAAAATTTTAAACAAATGTAGGGATATTTTACCTATCATTTTTATGTTATCTGAGGATGCAGAACCGAATTCATCAACAATTAGCTAAAACAACCTCTCCTGAAAAAAAAACCTATTAAAGATTCAGGAAGTACCCTTTCAAGGAGCACAGTGCTTTTCATGGATGATACAATAAGCTAAGATAACTGGACATCTGACCTAGAGTACTTGGTGAAATGAATATTTGCATCAGTGATAAAACACGAATAATATGGCAAGATGTCTCTACTGCATCTGCCTTGCAGTAAGTGTAGAAAAGCTTCGGTAATATCAGATTACCAGGCACTCTGAGCCCACACCTGACTGCTGTCATGAGCATTGGTTTTGTTGCACCCCTTTCTCTCTTTCTCCTGATGCAGCTGGGAAATGTCCTCCAGTGCTGGGTGACCAACATGCCTGAGTGACCTGCTCCTACCAGCTTTCTGTGAGACGATGATGGAAGAGACTATTCTCTGTGATGCTTTGTCAGGACAGATGGAGTGTGACTGGGAATTTTTAAGTGACTAGTGAGGCAAAAGAACTGACACTGTCCAGGGACTGCTCCTGGCTTACCACTCTTCCACATGTATAGGCCAGCCTATATTTTTCACTATTGCTTTGCTTTCACATAGAAGTTCAAAATGCTTGCAATGAAGAACAGCCAGTTGTCTGCTGTTGTGATGACTTTTGGACAGCATGGGAATAACAACATGACTCTGCATGATGGTAAAGATGAGAGCAAACTTTATTCTTCTAAATTCTACTTTTATAGAGTAGTGCGGTACAAAGAACATGATTGGTTATTCAGCGTCTACACCCTTTTGTAAACATTTCTTTTGCCAGTAAATATGTTGGAAAAACACCACCTGTGGATGGTTTCTCACTTCCCAAGGTTTGTTTGAATTCCTCCTTAAGATTTCTCAGGCTATCATGAGAAAGTTGTTCGCTTGCCTTTCACACAGACACTGGCAGAGCCTGAAGCCTAAATTCAGACCAATGTCAGGTCCACAGTCTGGCACAACTGCCTCTTTTTAACTGGAAAATGACACAATGCCATGTTGAGGGAAGATAGTTTGGCCTTTGTGCATCCCAGGAAGAGCCGCTCCTTTACTCCACCCCACTCCCATGCTGCTGCAACCCGTTCTGCCAAACCAGCCAGGGGGACACTGGCCTGGCTGCCTGTCCATGTGTCTGCACCCAGGACCTGCTCACATGGCTCTTGGCACACCACTGCCAGCTCTGCCCAGCCCAGCGACATGGGCCACGCTCTGTATCTGTAAGGCCCAGCAGCTCCCCTGGGCTCTCAGCAAAGCCTAACTTTGAGAAGTCCATTTACACTTTAAACAATGAACTGATCTGGAATATGATGGGCCAAATTTGTAGCAGTTTAACATTTAGTGGGAGCTATGTCAGATTAGCAGACCTGGTATCTAATATCAGCTTAGAGGATGGGAAAAATGCAGTTTAGACACTCTTAGCATGCCACTAACACACTACACTGCCCTTCTAAAAAGCATCATTTATTCTTAATTTGGATTTAAGTGAATGATTATATTTACAAATAGACTTAATAAATAAACAAAGAAATTTTGTAGAGTAGTAATGTCACAGATCAAATTGTTGAAATCATCAAAATCAATCCTATATTTTACCTCAAGAGGAAATTTTTGTCCTTCTAGACTATGTTCTGATCCATCTGATGACGCGTTGCATTTTCCCCAGTGAAAAGTGATCTTGCTTGCTTTGAATATGGTGTCTAACCCACCTCCACTCACATAATAATCACTTGTCAGGTTAATTTCCACTGAAAAAATTGAGAAAGAGGGGGAAAAAAAAGGAGTGTCAATATAAAAGCCAGTCAAGGCATCTGTAACTCTCGTATTTCAGTGTTAGGTGCTAGAAGTTAAATATGATATGCTTATTTCTCTGTATTTCATATGCAATTTGACAGGAAATTGGTTACTTGAACTAAGTAGCAAGTGTGGTAATTCACTATTAGCATGGAGAATATGTTTCATTTCATGCTGTAATTCATAAAATAGTAATTTAATGAAGTGCACTTGGCTTCCTGTTATCTGAAACTAACAGAGAACTAGACTAAAAAGCTTACACTTACACAAGCCACCAACTGGCTGTGTAAGAAAATAAATTCCTGAAGTACATACCTTCCTGAAAGGGTCTGTGTTTCTAACCTGTATTTCTTACAAAAAGTAAAATACACACCTGCCCTTCCTTTTTACCAGAATTCTATATACAAATCATGAGGCAACATGACAAAAGTATATTTTAGCCGGTTCCCTAGGAGAACTGTCCTGACATAAGACTCCTCAGCTGTGGAGCTGTGTCCTATGAGAAAAAACAATGACATGTCTTCAGCTGGACATAGCTGCACACAAACTGTAGACGGGACAGAGTATTTGTCTTCTGGAGAGAATGAGCAGGATAGGATAGACTGATGCCCCACATTTTGGCTTTCCCATCTCCAGCAATTGTGAACTGCCTGATATCTTGATAAAACAGCACTCATGGAGTTCATTCTCACCACATTCCTTTCCTCAAAACCTTGAAGATCATTTAAACAAGCTGAGCAGTTCCCTGTATAATATCTGGATTGCTGTAGATGAGAAAGAGCTCAGTTCACTTTTAAGGACTTTAAATAACATTTTCCCAGGGGTATCTTGAAAAGACAAAGCAATATTTATCTCAGCTAGTAGGGCAGGAGGGAAGTAAGTGATTTGTATAGTGGTATGTAGGGAGTTCATGACAGAAAGAACAGAAATTAGGAACAATGATGCTAAACTGAAGTGAACTGAACTAAACCAAACTAAACTAAACCAAACCAAAAGGGCTGATCTAGGGGTCCCACTGGAACTGGTAGAAGGCCAAAGACAGCTTTTAAGAGATACCTTACTCCACACCTAAGCCCAAAACAAGGAACAGTACTTCTAATAAGCAGCTTTTAGTTATTGCTTTCCTGGATTTATAAGTGGTTGTAAAAAGATTTGTCCGACAATTTAGATGACACTGTAATCTTTTTTCATGGCTAGGAAAAAAAGGCACTTGTAGGTATAAATCACTTCTTTCTAAAATGTATTTCAAAGACTGGTAAGACAAATCAGAACACAAAAGCACCTATTTCTGCTCTTTGACTGTTAGGAGGCGTCTATGTGAGTAATTCAGATGAAAGTTTCTATATTATATGTGTCTATGTGTAGGTGAGATGAATACCAACTTGAGATTTTTGTAACTTCAACTCATCCATGAAATGCTTTCAGATGAGTAGGTAATTTATTCATACTTTGAAAAGTAATTTTTGCCTACCCATTACAGACTCTAGATATATAGTAATAATTACCGTCATTTCACAGCAAATGCCAACTTACTGTTTAGATTTAATAATGTGCCCATGATGGGATGATAGTCACGATGTGATTGCTTTGGCTGTATCTGTCCAGGCACATAATCTTTGTTTGTGTGATTTCTGTTTCATTTAGCTACTGTCATCACTGTTGTTTTGTTTATTTATTTAATAGATAAATTCAGAATGCACCAGCTAAGTGAAATGAAAATGATCCATTGAAAGTCCTTGGTTTGTTGTTCATCCTATATCACTTTGCAGACCTCTAAACTCCAAGCATGAAACCTGACTTTTTTTACCTGTTTTGCCGGTGTTGCGAATGAAAGTATCTTCCAAAGTTTCTTTTTCCCATCCATGGAATTTAAGTTTCTTCAGATTCACGTTAACTTGGGTAAGGTCTTCATCTATATTAATTGGCGATTGTTTGGCACCATTACAGGCAGAATATTTCTTGCCCCAGTTCTTTTGGTTCAAAGTTCCTAGAAATCAAAACGTGGGGTAAATACATTTAAGTCCAAACTGGCATTCATACATTTTTTATTGTGGTAATGTTAAAACATAGTTTGCAATCTGAGATCAGAGTACCTGCCCTTCTCTCAGACTTTGTCTGTAGCAATATTTAGCACACTTACCACTGATTCCTACCTTCAGCAGTTAAGTCACACTCTGAGTACTCTAGACATTAACCCATACATTCTTGTGAATCTCTGAGGAAAGCATGAAACAACAACAAAACCCTCACGGATCAATGTACATAAAACTAAAAAGGCTTTCAGATGAACAGAATCAGCATGCAAAAAACCGTGGAAATTGCTGGAAAATTATCCTATTCAAATAACTTCTAGTCATACCAATGTTAATGTTCCTTTTGCCCGGTGAAGTCATCTCTCCAGTAAGGTTTTGAAATGCAACGAAGCAGTAAGATGTTTTAACAATTTCTTACACAGAGGGGTAAAGGAGAAAAAGCGGAGTGATGCTGTGCCTGAGAGCCTGGCTGTAGGGGCCAGCTGTGCCTGTGGAGGGCTGTGCACTCCCACTCCAGCCATCTGCAGCTGCCCGGCAGAGAGGAGCTCCTGTGCTGCAGCAAGAGCCTTCTCCAGGGCACAGGGGCTGCCTGGCATTTCCCTGGGGCCAGTCCAGACACAAAAGAGAGACACAGACATCGTGTCCTTCACCAAAGACCTGATTATTTTCAAGAAATGCACAAGCACTCCACAAATCAGTATTTGCAGCAGCTCTGACAATCTTTTGTTTATATAACATGCGAATATAAATGGAACAATATTTTGTCTATGTTAATGTGCTTGAAAACATGTAGATATTTTTTCCTGACAGGGAATTCTGGCAACACTTCAAAATGCTAATTAAAACCAAGAGTTAATGACACAGATGTAAGAAAATGGAATTGCTTCGGTCAACTTCCCACTTACTAGTAGTTAAGAACTAATATTAGTGTATGCAGTGCATATATGTGAATTCTACTAGATATGTTGAACTAAACCAATGCTAATTCACAGGCCAGTATGCCACCTCCAAGTCTGTCAGTGAAGATTTGCTATCCTGTACTCCAGGCAAGGACAGCTCTCATATTGCACTCAGAAAACTTACAGAGGGAAGAAGATATGCAGCCAGTCCTGTAACCATGACAATAGGCAGTAATACAAGATGCTCACCTGGATAGCCAGCTAGAAACAAACCTGAACTAAATTATTGAACAAGTACAAGTCAAGCGAGTTACCAGTATCACCTTGCTGCATCAGAATTACTGCAGATGATATAAAAATACATTTACTTTCTCCAAAGAGCAACCGAAGAAAGGGGCAGGCACAACAGTCAAACAACCTGAAGGGAGGTCAAGCCACAGGCTTATGAATGCCAGTATCTTACAGGTGGGGACTTGAGCCCTGTACCAAGCAAGCACTGACTGGTCCCATTGGAAATGACACACTGGGTAAGCTGAATTTCAGCTCCTCGTCAGGTCAGAATTGTCCTGGACTTTAGTTGTCAGTTATAATTTATCACCTGGAAATATAATGCAATATCATGATTTGTAATGCACTTTCACAAGAAAAGAGTGGCAAATATTTAATTTATTTAAAAAATGTCCCTTAAGAAATTCTGAGCTGAAGTCAACCAATACTTGGATATTAACCTGCTCAGGTCTTCTATAGTGAATTTTCTAACAAATATTGAAGGCTTTTAACATCAAGAATGAGGTTTTTTAAAAAAAATATAAATTAGAATAGTTAACTTTTAGACAGCAAAGCCTCCAAACAGGGTCAGAAAGGACAGAAATAACAACTCTCAGCTTGCTCTGTGCATCGTTGCAAACAGGCTCTTGTTTCCAGGTCTGATTTCAGACAGCTCAGTGATTTTCCAAGCTTCAGGAAACTCTTTAAAGCTCTCTCTGGCATGTTTCTGCCAGTTTGGGTTGAGATAGCTGCCCATGGCCATCCCTTGGAGTTAAGCTGCACTCCCTGCTCCATGCTCTATTTCTTTTCTCCTTTTGTCAAGGCCAAACACTTCCCCAGATTCCTGCAGTTTCCCCAAGGCAGTAGAAATCTCCATTCTCTTTCCACTGACATACCCAATCCTGTAGCTCACCTGCAGGCTCTCCTTCAGAAGATCATATATTTTTTTTCCAACATGCATTTCTGTAATTCTGCTCTTCCCATCACTGACATTAGAACTGACTAAAACATTACTCTTTCTTTTTCCCACTATGGTGCTTTTGGGAAATTTCTTCTAAGCTTCCTTTGATGAAAGACATTATTGTATATTTCATCGTCTTTAAATTTACTGTCTATGATTATGTTCAATAAAAACAAGTAAATCAAAACTAGAGAAACTATCATCTCCTTTCAACTTGCATAGTTTTGTATTTTGTGGTTTTGTATGTAGAACTTAAGTTCTTCAACTTGGTAGTCATTACTTGTGGCTCAGTGTGTAATGAAGTTCTAACATGCATCTCGTGAGAAAATTTGCAATCTTTGCTCATCCCAGAAGACAGTGTGTAGCTGCAGCATTGATAAAAAACTATGGAATAAAATGTACATGGAAATCCATGTATATGAAAATGTATATGGAAATCAATAGCAGGGTCTGATCTGGGGCAGGAACAAGGGGAATCCCCTAAGGAATGGTGTCTGAGAAGGATGAAGAACTGGAGTCTGGTCATGATGACCCAAACTACATTTGAGTAGCAAAACACATGCTTATGCATGAATTCCACAAATGCTGGAGCAGATATTGGGTGTGGATATAGCAAATAGTGCTGCACAATACAAGTAGCTTTATAGAAGGAAACAGTTGAGGCTGAGGACCAGGTATCCATGATGTCTTTCAGAAAGTTTCTACCTCAGTCTAGCTCCGTCTGGTCCCAAGGGCTGAATGCCCACCGGCTGCTGAAGGGTGTAAGGTACTCTCCTGCAACACAATTCCTGTTTGGTACCAGTTAAGATGAACCTATACCACACACTGTGAGACAACTCTATCTTGCAAACCAAAGCTTAGTAAGTGGGGTGCAGATAGGAGATTTGCTTCAAAAGTCCACTCCTGATCTGAACTAAAATGTGAATGTAAATGCATCCGGTGTAGGCAGCAGGTGGTGGAACTGCTGCAGTTTAAATAACTTGCTGAAAGCCAAAGTAAAAGTGAAAGAACGGAATGTTTTTAAACACGAGCAGATTGTTTTACTATAGGTGTTATGATGGAAATCATAAATCAAAGCTGTGCCAGCCATTTTGAAAAATACTGTTGAAACTGAGCTTTGAAAATGAATTCTCCCAAACTGTGCTTTGGAAATCTGAGGAGAACAAAAACAGTCACCATATATCTCCAAGAGTGCACAGAGGCAGAATGTTTGTCAACGGTGTCAGATCTGAAAAAGTAACTGACAATTTACAAAGAATGGAAATAAAACTGAACAAAGCAGGTTAAATGGAGGCGTGCCTATACCATAACCTTTACCACTCTTGTCCGGGGCAGAATGTCTGAAGAAAATTTTCCTAGCCTTTTTTGTGTAGGAAATGTTCATATCTAACTCTGCTCCTCAACCTTAGTCCCTATGATTCCACTCCTACAATGAGCATTCAGTTCTCCCTTTGACTTCCACTTTTCAGCTCTCACTGAAAGAAAGAAATAGAAATGCTGGAGTGTGTCCAGAAAAGGGCAACAGAGCAGGTGAAGGGTCTGGAGTCCAAATCTAGTAAGGAGCAGCTGAGGAAGCTGGGGCTGTTTAGCATGGAGAAAAGGAGGCTCAGGTAAAACAGTTAATGAAATGGATGTGAATCTTAGGGTTTATTTTATAGATAAAAGCAGAAAAGAGAGATGGATTTTTCACCTCTACTTAATTTCTTTCTCTCCATTTTTCATCAGCCTTTGCTCCTATGATGTTAAAATTACTTCTATTAATCTAGATTGGACACACATAGGAGATTAAGATAACCCCTCTGTGTGGACTGTTAATAATGGATACACCTCATCAAAAAATGTTATTGACTTAGAACTTTGAAGTGCTAAGTGATTTCAGTAGTATTTTTTTTAGCAAACATGTTTTTTCATGTCTTTGTCTAAGACATGAAAAATCAGAAATAAGGTCACAAAGTCATGCATACTTCCACTGGGACAAACTTCAAATTTAGATACCAAATCAATATTGCTCTGAACTTTAAAATACAGAGTTATTGTACCAAAAGTTGCACAATACATTCTCTAATCTTCCAAGACAGAAGAATGATATTAGTTCTTAATCTGGATGAGTGCAATACTGGTCCAAAGAGAGAAATTTTGCCAATATGGGTCTTGGGAATCTTACCATAGCTCATATTCCAAAAGCTATAACATAACAATTTGCATTCTAGGGAAACACTATCAACATCAAAAAATGGATGACTCAAGTTTCACATATTACAGAGTAGAAGGCAATGCTTCTGTGTTACCTTGATCTTCACTTTAAGGGTTTTAGGGTCTTGTGTTTTTCCCCTCCAAAAGCCCCAACTACTCCCACAGCCTGATCATGATCAGTCTTGTGAGTTTATAAAAATTCTTAAGATTGGAAAATCCTGGAATTTAATGGATGAAATTAGTTGTCCAGACAGAGTCATAACGACACAGAAGGAGTTTTGGCTTCCAGGCTTGGGTTAGTCATTTATTATGCCTGTTGCAGTGATGCAGTTGCTTGGAGGTTTTCCAGCACTGGATTTCTTGCCAACATCTTGGTCAAGTTTTCAAAAATAAAATTGTACTGGTTTGATTAAAGAGAGTCAGCCCACAGAGTAAATCCAGAAAAATTTAATAGCACTTAAAACCCCAAAGTTCAACATTAATAGAGTAACTTGTTTTTAAATGAGCAGAAGTCAAATGATATTTATTCCATGGACTTTTTCTGTCACTCATACAATGATAAAGAAATTAATTCAACACATTTTCTTACTGCAGGGTGTAATATCTCAAATAAAGCAAACAGAATCAACAGAAAATTCTAGTTGCTTTGCAACCAGATGCATTCCTGCAAGCCAAATAATCTAATCTCTTATTCCCTTTAGTACCTTATCATTTTTGTATTTAAATATCAGTTTACCTGGACTGTATCTTGTGCATTGTGTCTACATGCACATAAACATGGATTATCTGTGAGAATACTCTGAAAGATGGCACAGCACTAACCTGTATTCAGCTGAACCATATCATGTTAATCTTTCCCGCTCCTCATTTAAAATGTCCTAGACTACTTACCTCTTACTAAAATCTCTCCTAGAAGATGTGTCAGGAAAATTCTGATGAAACATTTTGCTATCTTCAGACTATAGCTCTTTCTTCCATTTTTGTTTACTTATTTTTTCAACATAAACAATATGCTTTCTTCATATCTACAGTCACAGAGACATTGCTCAATAAAGTAGTCAAAAACCAACCAAGTAAGAAAAAATGTTTTGTTTTTTTCACTTTATCCCCAGACAGAAAAAACTACAGTTGTTGAGATACAGTGGAAAACTAATCAGTCCTACTAATACAGTGGCTATCTGGTATTTTTTCTTTCTGAGACTCAGTCTGATGATTCATAGACAGACTAAGTGAATTATTGGGCAAACTGCATAGGAGGATGAATGCCAGTGGACAGCTTTCTTTCATAATAGCAACTGTTTGCTGTTCCTCTTCTTTCATTGCCTAGAAGATCTGGCCATTGCAGGCTAGTTAGAAAATATATAATCAAATACTTCTGTGCTAGTGAAATACAGATTATCACAGATGCTCCATCTGCAGGGCACTCAATGGGTCAGCTGTTCAGACTAGGAGAAGGATTATGGGAAAAAATCAGTCAACCTTTTAAGGAACCTCTTTTCTATTATTCTCATCTCATTGCTGCTGAATCTACATATAACTGCAGCTACAGAATAGTGTAGTTATATACAGCAAAATCATGCCACATAATTTTTATAATTACTGTAGTGTTATGAATTAAGCAGTATTTTTGAACTAAGTATTAAGAAAGGAAGTTTGGTACAGTACCAAATGAGAAAATCTCCAGTAAAAAGTAACACATTCTACTTTTTGCTTTACTTAATTCTTGACAATATATAAAGCCCTAACTTCTAACCTTGTTCCAAGGAATTCAGATTGTAGCAGTTATTTCCTTCACCTTCAGTAATACCTTAAAGCGTGAAACTGAATACAATACTGTTGAGTGACAAGCATCATTTCAAGATCATAAATAACCAGAGCTGAAAACAGAACTGGAATACATGGAACTGACTCACTTTTAGACTAAGAAATAAGCATCAAGAAACATGGCCTATGGTTTATTTTCATAAAACATACACACATTTTAAGAGCTGTCAATGTGTCATGGCAACATTTGGTCTCTTAAATGAGAGTGTTTGGTCTTCCACAAGAAGAGGACTCCCCACCTGTTTTTCAGCTGTTTCACATGCTGCTAGCAGGGAAGGAAGAATAAAATGGGACAATCACAGGTTCTGTCCCCTCAAGCTGCTACTGATTTGCAACATAAGAGCAACATTTTCCAAACACTGTGCGGCCTCATAAACAGTTCATCTGTACTTCTAAGAAGTAGAGCTTACTCCCAAACATATGACTGCTGCACGTAGAACAAGTGGATGTTCATTGTCTTTCTGTTGGTGAACATGGGCATAAATGAAGCTCATGGTGGTATCTCCCTCTTCCCCAAATCATGCAAGTACCATTTTAGGAGAAATGGAATGGCTGCATATGAAAGAAATTGTGTAGACGCAAAGGTTGCACCAATTTTAAGCAGGCCTAAAAAATGCACTTTAAAAGACTCTCAGCTGGAGCAAAGAAAGAGGAAGCTATAATCTACTTCAAGCACAGCATTTAGCACCTCTCTGATAAGTGATAGTTCGTGCAGTCCCAGGAGATGAGCACAATGGAACTCATCTTCAGCAGCAAGAAACCTCATTTTTGCTGGAGTATGGATCACCATCTAAGTCTAATGACTTGCATTATGGCATTACGTTAGTCTTCCCTTTTCTCTCCTCATTACTACAAAGGAGACTCTACTGTATTTTAGAAATTATCTTGCGTGACAGAACCAGGCACTCCATAAAGAAACAAAATGCAATGATGAATTTTAGAACAGAGTATATAATCTCCTTCTCAGCTCAGTAGATTAACAATATTGGCTTTCATTGAGAAAATCAATATAGTCTTATTTTCTCTTCTATTGTGGTATGACCTCCCTCCTGCCCTCTTTTTTTCTTCTTTCTTTCCCCTGCTTTCTTCCCTCTATTCTCCCTCCCTCTTGGACCATTAAATGTTAACAGGCAGTCTGTTTAGTCCCATGAGAAGTCCTTTTGTAGTATAGCATAGGGCCACTTTTTCCTGTTATCAAACACATGCTATGTTGCTTCCACCTAGGAAAATAACTTGGGTCAGCACAAGCCTGTCTAGAAGAATAATACATTTCATAAAGGCCACAGTCAGGAGTCCTGATCCAAAGCCTCCTGAGTTATAAAAATAATCCACAAGTGGGTTCTCTGGGCTTTGAATCAGATCAGCTGTGATCATATAAAAATCACAGCTGATCAGCAGTAGTTGAACTGTGAATGCAAAAGTTCCACAAAGAGCCATCAAAAAGGTCAGCATTTAACTCTGAATAGCAAAAAGGCATTTATTTCAGCTGTAAAGAATAACATAAAGATCATAAAAAGCAAGGACTAGATAGATATAAATCAAAGCAAGACAAATGTAAGTATAAAAGACTATTGGATTACACCACTGGCCAGGAAGTCCCAGAGGCTTCCTGCAGATAAATTACCCTAATGTCCAAAAGGACGTACAAGTAATTCCGGTTCTTTGCTCCCCAGGTTCTCATTTTCACAGAGTTTCAATTTTTATAATATGAAGCTGCTAAATATCTCCAGAAGAAGAGAATATCATAGAAAATTTGGATTACTTTTAGCATATTTTAGCAGGATTTCATATCCCACTTCTGTGGGAATTTCAATACACATTCTGTTCGCATAATGGTAAGGGTAAAGCGAGGTGATGTGCAGAAATGTGTTATACACCATTATATTGAGCTATATGGATTTCTTACACAGAGCCATAGCTTATGCATGCTTATCCACACGATTTTTACTTTTTACTATATAAACCATTTAAGCAGGAAGAGACCTAGCATACTTTATAACAGTGGAATAAATTAAGGGAATGGTCTGTTTAATCTGCTTTAAGCAAGAAATTATTCTGGCAGGATCAATAGTAACACATGGTATTCCTGACCCACTAACATCACCTAACCATCAAGTGTCTCCCCAGTGTAGAGCAGTAATTGTCCTCTGCACAGAATTATGCTATCACTAACATAAAAAGATATTAGTAAGTCCTCAGAGGGGACTGAATGCACAAAAGTAACTTCAGTACCAAGTCATCCCCAGTAGTGAAGAATCCAAACACTTCTTAATTTGTAGGGGCAGATTACGTTTTAAGGAAATTTTAGCTATTGCTGCCTCTCCTTTCATTCTCACTCTTGTTGGAAAGTATCCATTTTAAACTCCGGAAAAAAAACCTGTATTACCTGAACCTGAACTATACTACCTGAATCTGAAAAAAGCTATACTACCTACTACTATCTTATCTTGAATTTAAATATTTTGAAAACACACTTACATATACTGAATTACTCCAGACTAAAAACTTTCAGACAAAAATCTTGTCCATTCAGTCTGCAAAGAGTTGGACAGCCATAACTGAAACAGGTCTGTCAGATGTTAGGACAAAATCTCCCCAGTAGATGTCTATTGTGCACCTAACTGATTGTAGTTAATCAAGGCAAAGGGACCAAGCCACATTAGAGTTCATAGATACCCAAATCTTCACCAAAAGCTCCCCTACATATTCTATCACTGTTTGTGCCCTAAGACACTGTCAATTTGACTAAGCTGAGGAACCAAAATGAAAGCCCATTTTGGACACACGGACTCGTCGTCCCTTGCCACAATCTCCTAAGGCACAGAGCCAGCTGGTATGGGCCTGATGACCCTCAGAGCACACAGCCAACAGCACCAAGAGGAAAGCAAAGCCCTGCAGCTGCACCTCCTGCTCTTCAGGGACATTCAAGGCAATGCTCATTTCAATACAACATCCCAGCAGTTCCAGCCAGCCAATATATTTGGCAAAATGTCATTATGCTCCTCAGCCAAAAGAAAATTATTCAGCATCCATATTTTATGTTTTCCATAACGCCTGTGAATAGTTAAAAGGGAAGGAGAACAAGTCATCTTTCCTCATTCTGCCAGTGCTGTGACATGGTGAGGCTAAAAATTCAACCATCACTGGACCTTAAGAAGATAAGGAGAGGGGTAGCTGATTTTATAGCCCAGCAGCTGGAGCATCCAGCAGGGAAAGAGCAGGGATGGCACAAATGGGCTGAGGCAGGCACCTTTCTGCTAACTGTTGTATTCTGAAGAAAATAACTCCCCCTTGTGCTATTTATGTGCCTAATGTAGGTGCCTAACTTTGAATTGTGAAGTTAAAGAAAATATATCTTTCCTATCATCAGCACTATTACAATAGGACACACTAAACCATTGTGCTCTTGAGAAGTCTGCAAAGAACTTACTGCAAAATTCCTCATGTAGCTTCCACTGGCACACATAAACCTGCAATCAGAGTCTATTTCTTCTGTAGTATTTCTCTGGTGTTTTGGTTCTCATTTGAATTAGGTCTCAGCCCCACAACCAGGTCAATGTGCACAGTGAGCTATTCTGGTCACAGAAAGTACTGATGGACACAAAACACCTTGTGTATCACTAATCTGTTCCTATAAATAGACCATATTTCTGTAGCAAATCAAACTCCAATTACAGCAAGTAATTGTTAAAAATTATTAAATATAATCAATTTCTAGTTGTTTTATAGTCGCTATTCTAGCTCAATGGCTAGTGCATGCAATACGGTAACAAAAAGCACTGCATGTATTTACAGTTTTCTAACACAGGTCTATATCTATTTAAAAATGCCAGGTTTGAAGGGATTTCAGTGATCATCTGGTTCAACCTTTCCTAGCAAAAGCACAGTGTAGAAAAGATGGCCCTGCACCCTGTCCAGCTGAATCTCACAAGAGTTCCAGGAGGGGAAATCCGTCACTTCCCCGGGGAGATTGTTTCAATGTCTGTTCTTATTGTGAGAAATTTTCCTCTTGTGACCAAAGTCACAAAACCTCTATTGACCTAAATTTGCATCAAATTATGATGCCTAATTACTATATTCTCAAACAAGAAACTCAGACTGCATAGTGTCATGATTTAACCCAAACCAACAACTTAATACCATGCAGATGTTTGCCCACTCCCCACACCACAGTGGGATGGGAAAGATAATCAGAACAAGAGTAAAACTCATGGATTGAGATATGAACAGTTTAACTGGAAGTTATAGTAAATTACAATAGTAATATTAATAATACTAATGATAATAGTAATGAAAAAGGAGAGAAAGAGAGAGAGGAATAAAAGCCAAGAGAAACAAGTGATGCACAATAAACTTGTCATCACCCACTGACCCCATTCCCCAGCTGCTGGGAGCAATTGGCTCCCAGCCAACTCCCCTGAGTTTATAGACTGAGTCTGATGGTCTTCAGGGAATACCATTTTGGCCATTTTGGGTCACCTGTTTTAGCTGTGCTCCCTCACAGGTGCACCTCCTCACTAGCATGAGCATGGGAAACTGAAAAGCCCTTGACTAAAGGTAAGCACTACTTTGCAACAACTAAAATATCAGTGTGTTATTAACATTTTTCTCATACTAAATTCAAAACACAGCACTAAGCTGTAGCAGCTAAGAAGCAGAAAGATAACTGTATCCAAGCCAAAACCAGGACACATGAAAAATAATCAGGAAAATTAGAAAGAAACCTCACCTAGTTTATGCAAAATATAAACCAACATTACTGGTTTGAAATATTATTTTTCTGGAAGAATTTCTCTTTTGTTTACCATGTATACTCTAAACCACAATGTATCAAGTCTCTCCCCTCTCTCTAATTCTTTGAAGACCTGTATATGACTTCTCCCTAATTAGGGTAGCTGTGGATGACTGATGTAGGCATTGATTACAGTTGGGGTGGAAAAAGTGGCAAAAGGTTATGATCATTAAAGAGGAGATACAAGATCTGAGTGTCTAGCTAGGGCATATCACACAGGCTAAATACAGTGAAACCCAATCTTCATCTCTTGGTAAAGTTTTGAAGATATGAAAAGGTTAATCTAATTCTTGAAGAACTTGCACAACACTTACACAGAAATTTCAGTCTGAGGGACTGATCAAAAACCCTATAGGTAAATTATATGATTCTTGTGCACCAATTCTAAAACAGTGTATAACACATTACATTAGAAGAAGGTGGGAGCTTGGGGGTGGGAAAGCAAGGCAAAAGAACTATGTCTATGAAAGCTTCTGAGAAAATACAGAGACAGATTCTTGCATATGTAATTGTGAAGTCTTTGAAAATAATTTCTCTCTGCTGTAGGCAACAACAACTTTTCCCGTCATGAGAACAAGCTCTGTCTTGGAATAATACTTAGAATCTTTTGTTTCCAGTACAGCCTACCTCCCTGTGGGGTAACATCAAATGTAGAAGACTCAGCGAGTGGAGTTTCCATGGAATTTTTTCTACAAAGAAAAGATGTTTTTGACTTCACAGAAAATACTGCCAATTTGTGACTGTGAGTCACAGGAGATCCAGTGAAAATGATTTTTTTCTATATTTCCTGTACTTTTGCTAATATCCTGTCACACTGCAGTTCTGATAAATAGTTCCTTGACTCATTGTTGTCTTTGAAACTCTTATTCTGTAGAGACTTACCATTGCAAACTTGTATTGAGACTCACTCACCCTTATCATCTCTTAGTGTGCCATGTTCTTTTATTTCCTTCCTTCTCTGGTTTCACAATGATCTGCCTTTTGTGTGAGATTCTTACTTGGGCTCACAGAACCACAGAATGGTTGAGGGTGGCATGGATCTCTGGGGCTGATTTTACAACCTCCCTGCTCAAATTAGGTCATCCTAGGCCAGTTGCCTAGGACCATGTCCAGGTGGCCTTTGAGTGTCCTCAGGCAGGCAGATTCCACAATTCTGGGCAACCTGAGTCAGTGCTCAGTTCCTGTCACAGGAAAAAAAGTGTTTCCCAAAGTTTTAAGGGAATCTCCTCTCTTTCAGATTCTGCCTGTTGTCTTCACTGGACTCTCTCTAATCACAGAATCATAGAATCGCAGAATGGGTTGGGTTAGAAGGGTCTTCAGAATCATCTAGTTCCAACAGCTCTGCCACGGGCTGAGGCATCTTTCACTGGACCACACTGCTCAGAGCACCATCAACACATCCCTGACTCCTGTACTGAGGACTCCAGAAGGGTACTCCAGGTGTGGCCTCACCAGGCATGAGTACAGGGGAAGGATCACCTTCCCCTTCCTGCTGGCATCACTCTACCTGATGCAGCCCAGGTCAACATTAACCCTTTTTTTTTTTTTTTTTTTCCTGCAAGGACACATTGTTTACTCATGACCACCAGGACCCTAGGTCCCACAAAGCTGCTTTCCAGCTGGTTGTTCCCCAGTATGTGCTGGTGCCTTCCCAGGTGGACTTTGCACTTTCCTATGTTCAGCTTCATGAGGTTCCTGTCAGCCCATTTCTCCAGTCTGATGAGGTCCCTCAGCACTTCTCAGAGTTGTATATCATCAGCAATCATGCTGAGGGTCCACTCTGCCTCATCATCCCAATCACTGACCAAGACAGACAGTATTACTCTTTTCCAGTATAATTCTTTTCCCATTAGGCTGAACCTTGTAAAAAAAAAATAATATGGACTTTTTAAATCAAGTCAGAAACAAAATGTCTTCACCAGAACTACATAAACTCCACCAGAGCTAAGAGCTCCTGAGGTATTACAAGTACCTGCGCGGCCATCCTGGGCCCCTCTCATTTGTGGGATGAGTTGAGCACACTACTCCACAGCTTGGAAAATCATATTCCGTGGGCACATTGGCACCATCAGTAGGCATAGCCTGAAGAGCACTGTTCTTTCTTCTGCACTGTCAACCTGTAGTATTACTGCTATTCCACCAAACTGAAATACTGAGGGACACTCCGAGGGTCTCATAATGCCAGCATTCAGTCTCTCATCAAGGATTTTCGTTGACAATTGTGTCCTTGTCCAACTTCTCAGCTGAGCAGAATTTAATTAAAACATGTCTCCTGAGAACACTTGATCACTGTTCAAATAATTCTCAGCTTGCAGACACAGAGCACTAAGGGAGCTTTACTCCCTGCCCTTGCCCACTCTGCATTCCTATGTCCTTTGACTTGGCTGCAGCTGTATATCTGCATAAACTCACCGCTTCAGATTAGGTCTGACAGCTCCCTCTTTGATAATAAGTAGAGCCCATTGAAAGACTGTAAAGCTTGATCTTACCTTTAATTTAGTATATAATTTAATTTGATATCAGGACGAATTCTTAGTTGCATAAAATAAATATTGCCATTGCACATATCATAATGGTTCCTTGTTAATGATGCTGCTGCTGATTGCTAAAAATTTGGCAGATGTCCTTCTCCAGATGTGCTACTTAAATAGCCATTTAGGACAGAGAATTTCCAGTCCTCTGCTTTATAATTTTTACAGTTCTCACCCCTGTAACCACTGGGCATTTTATGGAGCACAAATATGTAAGTCCATTTTAGTTGTTTTTGAAAAAAAAATATTTCTTTACAAATACTGCAGGAAACAAATGTCATCAGCAGTATACTGTTGTCTCTTTTGTATTTGGCCAGGACTGAAATGGTGGTAGCTGACATTGAAAACAAATTTGCCAATTTTCAGCTGCAGTGGTCTAATGAGTGCTTAAGGGATAACTTATGAGAGAGCTAAAGAAAGGGAGAAGTTCCATTCAAGAAGGATGATTAGTGTTGTGGGTTGCTGTGAAGCATGAACTTCACAGCCATGTTCAAGTCAACAATATTTTGTTCTCTCCTCCCTACTGAGAGTATTGTTTCAAAAAGGGTCATCAGTTTGCAAATCTGGCATCTACTTACATTGTTGAAAAATCTTACAAGACTCCCATTAGAATAATGGGTCCTGACATATATTTCCTAATTTGCTGTATGGTATAACTACTGTGGACAACTATAATCATACTCCAATTGCTGCTTTCAAAAGAGGTTTTTAAAAACTGCTCTATTGATCTGAGATGTAAACTGCATCTGTGATGGTATAAACAATATGTCCTGTGGGATCACAACATTAATATTTTATTGCTAACTTCTTGCATACCCTCCTACATGAGCTGTGAAATGTAAAAACAACCTTCATTGAAGTAGAGGAGGAAAAGCAAAAAGTGGGTATATAAATAACTTCTGAGAAATATTTAGTAATTTCAAGATTGCATAAGCTGCATTTCTGCTTAAGATGTTGGCTTTTAAACCGCAGGTTTTCTGCCCTGCATAGAATTTAAAGGATGCTCATTGCCAAATCTGACCAAAAACCTGGTCAGTCATTTTCAAGAAAATCAGATTACTTGGTTTGAAGGAGCACATTTGTTGTTTGACATCAGACTGTCTATTTTTAGAGGATGCTTTCTCATGAATGTCCATATGTCATTGTTTTACTCAAACAAAAAGAACAAACTGAGGGGGAACAGGGACAGAAGTTTCTGGCCATCTCTGTGCAGCAGTGCACAGGCTCAGTGCAATGCATCTAATGCATCTCCTAAAATACGCCACACAGCCGAAGGCAAAAGGACTTGAAGGGGAGAGCCAGTGTTCATAAATCAGTTGCTTTTTTCTCTTCCCTGGCTTTACTGAAGGCAGGCACCTTTCAAAGGTCAGTCCACAATGTCCAGTCAATTTTCTCTTCATGGCAATGGAAATGATGGCCACAGATCACATTCCACTGCATCTGCAGTAGTGATTGGAACACTGGATGAGCAAGCAGTGACTTGATATTTGGGTTTACTCTTTCTAAAAGAGTTATGCCAAGATATTGAGAAAAGGCCTAACTAGTAAAAGAGAGAAGTGTCCATCTTTTCCAAGAAGGCTAGGCTGCTGTGGCTTCTGGGCAGCAAAAGACCTCTGCTCTGAAGCTGAAAAGAAGCCTGACTTCACTTTGTGGTTTCAGCATTTAGGGTAGGGGAGGAGGACAAAGGAACAATCTGAAGTTTTGTTTCTTCTTTTAGGTCTTGTTTTTGCTTTTTATTCAGAGATAATATAATCTGAGAGGTGGGGAGGCTCCATCTGGAACCTCTATTCCAGTGAGCTGTGCTAATTTGCAGGAAAATTGCACTATACTGTGGGAAGAAGAAAGGAGCTGTACAAGATTAGATAAGACTAGTTTCAGTTCATGTAAGAGCCTGCAACTTTTTAGACTCTAAACTGCAAATTTATGTGGAATGTGCAACATGGAGAGCACAAATATGTAAAAAGAAAACCAAGTGTATCCCCAAGGGGCAGTTCTACTGGAAAAGTATTGCTTGATTGTGTGTTTCATTTCACTTTGACTAATTAATAGCAGTGGATGCTTCATTTGAAAATAAAGAAGAGGACAAGTGATACTTGAGCCTGATGAACATGATGCCCTTATGCAGAGATAGAGAGCCCTGCTCCTCATACACACCAGCACTTCTGTGCTCTGCTACCAGAAAATACCCCAGTGACTCCTGACAACTAGAACAGTCACTCCATGGGTTATAGAAATACATCAGAGGGAAGAACAAAGATGTTTTGGAAGTGACAGAAACATTTTTTTTTCCTGACTGCACCTCTACCTTCAAATCAGCAAAGTGCATAGTGCCTATAAATTGCAGTGTCTAAAGTTCCCAGTAACCTCAAGGGACTGCCTAGCTAGAATGAGGTCCTAAATGTATACACATTTACAAATAAATGTATCTTAGGCTGAAAGAGCATCTGCTGAAATGTACTCCTATAATGTATCAGTTTACAAAAAAAAAAAAAAGGCAAAAAAATTTACAGTCATGTCACTGCTCTGGGCTGCTCAGAAAACAGAAAGTAGTTTGTGTTTTTTAAGAACATATACAAAATGTTTTGGATATGTGGATGCAAGCCTGACATTTTAAAAAGTGAGTACAATTGTTTTTCCTAGATCTGCTGTTGTTGGGTTGGTTTTGTTTGTAACTATTCCATCTCTTAGGCATAGGATCTGGCTCCATTATGCAGTGTCATTATGACACAATAAAGGAACCTAACATTATCCTCATAGGGACATGGACTCATCCTATGCCACAGTGCAGCTACCTCTGGGAATATTTTAAAGAATGTTTCAGCTAGGCAGAAAGCAAAGGAGTGTGACATAAAAGAAAGTGACTCACCAACAGCAAATGCTCGAGCACCAGTGATGCACAGTGATACTGCAGAAGGAAGCTGTTGGAGGTGTCCTGAGACATCAGGCTGGAAAAGCTGACTTCTCGTATTATCTCATTAAGATAAAATGTGAATGCTAGGGCACATACAAAGCAGCCATTAGAAAGTAAAGTTGAGTGAACAGTGACTCGACTATTTGTGGGCTCTATGGAACAGGGCCCTGCTAGCCCACAGAGCACACAAATGCAGAGCACGACAAAAGCAGTACAAATGCAGACTACTCAACCCTCAGGCTCCTCTGACAGTAAAGTCATTCCAGCTGCTGACAGTCCAGATGATCCAAGCTGCTCAGTGGCACAAGAAAATAATGCTGCCTTCAGTGTTCCTACTGCGGGCTTGCAGAATTCCAAGTGATAGAAAATTAAAATTAAATTAACTCTATTTAAGCTCAAATTGTCTGCAACAAATGTCCAAAGAAAATCAAATTATTTTGGATTTCAAAAAGGCATCCAAAAGTTTTGGAAGAGTAAGTGGTTGATAAAACCCAAAAAAAGTGATGAACTTGGAGTTACAACAAATCTACAATGTTAAATTTGAATTGTAGATACAAATCAGGCAAGCCCCAGAAACAAGTCTAAGAGACTTAAGAATTTACTTTTCTCAGACAGAGCTTTCCATCCTACTGGATTCCACTGCAATTCCATTCAAAATAATTACAGTAATCTAAATCACCCAGATAACATTAAATTATTTCAACAAATATTTGATCTCAGGACACTCGCCCAAGAAGCACTTGCCTTATACAGAAACTGAGTTGTTAAAACAAAAGCTACGTCATCCTTCCAGAATCCAGATCCAAAATAAGGCCTTATCAGGGTGTCAGAGAGAATTTTGTTCCTTTTTTTTTTTTTCTCAGAAGAGAGAACTTGCACATTTTTCTTGATCTCCTTATAAAAAGACCCCATAATTTTGTCTGGAATACTCCTTGCAGCCCTTCTTCCCACAGCAAAATGTCAAAACTGAGGAAATCACCCAGCATAGAAAAAAATTTCATAGACAAATGTTTAATGATTAACAAAGTAGTGAAGGTTTGAAAATCTGGGTAATTTCAGGAACGGTTGGTAGTATTCTCTTTGTCTAAGCAATGATGTAGACACGAGGTGCTGTTTGAAAGATGATTAAATTGGGTCTTACATTGCCCCAAAGCATCACAGATGTGCAAGACTGAAAGGTCATCTGAGTCCTTTCCTTCATTACAGGATCAAGTCTAATCAGATTTAATAATCTCTCACTAATGCTTGTCTTCCCCATTTTTTTGAAGGAACTTCAATAAGAGGGATTCCACAGCCTTCCTAAGCAACCTGAAGGGAGCTATTCTCACAGTTATGTTTTCCTATTATTGCACCTCAGTCTTTTCATTTGCAGATTAAACTGCTTCAACCTTGTCACTTCAGTGCAACTGAGAACTGACAACTTTTAAATATTTGAAAAATATTATCCTAACCCCCTTTTCTACACTAATTTATTTCCTTCAGTAATGTTCCAAGGATTTTGGGCTTTCTTAGACACCAATCATTCTTTTTGGTTCTTCTCTGCACCTTTTCTCCATTTATCACTGACTTTTTTACAAGTGTGCAGCGTAAGGATAAATACAGAAGTACAGCTGAGATATTCCTAGTGACAAGTAGAGCAGAATAATTGCCTTCCATGCCTTATACATCATCCCTGTTAATTCACCTCAAAATGGGACTGCCTTTTCTGCAATGACAATACATTGTTAATTCAGATACAATTATGGCTGACTGCCATACAGCCACCTAAACCAGCCAGTACCTATTTTGCATCTATATTTGATTTTCTTTCCTGGTGGGAGTAATTTGTGTTTGCTGTTATCATTTAATTGACAAATTCTATTTGATTAATTTCAGAATATTTCTCAAGTACATTTTGAATTCTTACTATGTCACCCAAAATTCTTGCAACTTCCAGCACAGTGTCCTCCATGAATTTAAAAATGCCCTCCCTTCTATAATGTGAGATATTAGTGAAAATAGTGATGAAGATCACATCTAGGGGAATTTCTTGCATATGTCTTGAAAGGATTTATGAAACTATTTTCTATTCTCATATTACCATAAATTTTGTAAAAATCTCCATCATTCCTGATTGTGTAGAAAAAGCTGTATTTTCTTGCATTAATCTGAATCTTGTAGTACCATAGACTCAAACAATAGCTCTGGAAAGCATAAACTTCGCTGTTCATCTTAGAGAGGTGCCAAATATGAAGTTTCATGACAATTTAATATCAATTTTCACTGATGATCGACATTGCAGAGTAAAGCTAATATGCTTGTAACTTCTTTTGGAATGTAAAATACTGAGGGATTTGCAAGGCAACAGCTAACTGCCATTGGGCGTTATGAATTGATTCCTCACCTAATTGCCAAATACTCCTAGTTTTGCTATGATAGTTTTTAAGTAATTTGATAATTTTTACACAGTGAAAGTAGAATAAATATTTGCACTCAATTTCTCAGTATTTTTCCTACACATTCCATCATTGCTAAGATTCACACATAAAAATTTTGTTGAGAAACATACACCACTGTAATGTGATAGAAATTGGTCATGACTATAAGGTAGGACTGAATTGTAGTTTAATTTTATGTTAAGGGATATCTTTTTCACTGCTGTCAGTTGGCTTTAGTTCAGGCAGTAACCCTAAAGTTTGAAATCTGAGTATAGGTAATTATCAGCAGTTGTAAAATTGTGTACCTACTTAGCAATAACTTAAATGTTATTTACATAGGAATTTATCAAGGAGATTTATCTGTGAGTGATAGCATAATGAAGTTACTGGATATTTAGTGTTCATATAACCATTTATTTTTGACTATAAATCGTTGCAATGTGGTGATGCTTGAACAGTAAATAAACATACAAAATAAGCGATATTTCCCCTAGGATATAGAACTTTTTATAAGCAAACGTCCTTATATTGGCTCATGATCATAAAGGCAGTGGAGTTAGATTGTAACTGTAGAATTTGAATGAGAACACAGATGACTGTTTAGGTGATTTCAAAATTGAAATATCATGGAAGAAAGAAAGGAAATAAAGGGAAGGAAGGAAGGAAATAAAGGGAAGGAAGGAAAGAAGGAAGGAAGGAAAGAAGGAAGGAAGGAGGGAGGGAAGGAAGGAAGGAGGGAAGGAGGGAAGGAGGGAAGGAGGGAAGGAGGGAAGGAGGGAAGGAGGGAAGGAAGGAAGGAAGGAAGGAAGGAAGGAAGGAAGGAAGGAAGGAAGGAAGGAAGGAAGGAAGGAAGGAAGGAAGGAAGGAAGGAAGGAAGGAAGGAAGGAAGGAAGGAAGGAAGGAAGGAAGGAAGGAAGGAAGGAAGGAAGGAAGGAAGGAAGGAAGGAAGGAAGGAAGGAAGGAAGGAAGGAAGGAAGGAAGGAAGGAAGGAAGGAAGGAAGGAAGGAAAGTGAAGTGAAGTGTCTGGAAAACCAGAAAAGCTGTAATTCTTTAATTGTGCTGAATAGATCAGTAAATAGACCAAACTGTTACCACAGTATCTTGTTGCTGCTATTACCCAGTACTAAAAACTCAGTACTTTTGCTGTGAGAAAAGAAGAAAAAGAGCAAGCAGCAGTAAATAGGAAGTACTAGGCTGTGTGTGCAGGAAGCTCTGGAGATTCTCAGTTCTGCTAATTTCACCTACTGATGACATGACACGTGAAAACACAGCATCACATGGAAGTCCAGTACAGCATATGGGACAAACAGCTGACCTTGAGAAAAACAGTATTAAATGTGGCATGAAATTCAACAATGCAATTTGTAAAGTGATACATTTAGACAGTGGTGGGAGTTTTTGTTACTAATAATAATCTCAACATAGGAAAAACATGGGTGAGGAGGAGAATCAGACCATGTCTGACAGTCTCAGAGGGCTGTAAATAGTATGATGGAAAGGCAAGTGTGTACTGAAGCGCTAACCATACAACTCCTAGTAAAGACAATAAAGTATTAATGTCTCTGCAAAAAATCCTGGGGACAGTTCATGTAGGATAAATGCATGAGATGCTGGTTGAAGACAATTTTAGCTGAAACATAAGTGAGCAGAAAAGCTAGTGCAACAATCAAAGGGGGACAAGAGACCAGATTATTATGGTTTAATTTAAAAAAACTAACAGGAAAGGATGTCAATACAGGTAAATTTTGCCAATAGAGAGAAACTCCCCAAGAACAAACAAACCAACCAATAAAGTCTACCAGAACCAGATTATCTCAACAGTCCACAAAAACAGCTAGCTTGGAAAACCAAATCAGTTTGGCTGGATGGCCAAGTGCAAAGAGTAGTGGTGAAAGGAGTAAAACCCAGTTGGCAGCCAGTCACAAGTGGGGTTCCCTAAGGCTCAGTGCTGGGGCCAGTTCCATTTAAGATCCATTTAAGATCTTCACCAATCATCTGAATGAAGGGCTCAAGTGCACCCTCAGTTATTTTGCACATGATACCAAGCTGGGCCAGACTAATGATCTGCTGAGGGGCAGGAAGGCTCTGCAGAGCCATTTGGACAGGCTGGATCAATGAGGGCAGTTGGATGAAGTTTAACAAGGCAAAATGCCAAGTCCTGCCCTTGGGTCACAACCCCATGAGATGCTCTAGGCTGTGGCCCAGTGGAAAAGAACCTGGGGGTGCTGGTTGACAGCAATCTGAACATGATCCAGCATGTGCCCAGGTGGCCAGGAAGGGCAGTGCCACCCTGGCCTATGTCAGAAATAGTGTGGCCAGGACCAGGCCAGGGAGTGGCCCTCTGTACTTGGCACTGGAGAGGCTGCAGCTTGAATTCTGTGTCCAGTTCTGGGCCCCTCACTACAGGAAGGACATTGAGGTGCTGGAGTGTGTCCAGAGAAGGACAATGAAGCTGCTGAATGGTTTGGACCATAAGTCTGATGAGAAGCAGCTGAGGGAGCTGGGTATGTTTATTCTGGAGAAAAGGAGGCTGAAAGGTAGAATTTATCACTCTTCAAGTTCCTGAAAGGAGTCTGTAGCCAGGTGGTGGTCAGTCTCTTCTCCAAGGTAACAAGTGACAGGACAAGATGAAAAGGCTTCAAGTTGCATCAGGGGAGGTTCAGATTGGCTATTAGAAAAAGATTCTTCATCATAAGGACTATTCAGTACTGGAAAAGGCTATTCAGGGAAGTGGCTGTGTTACCATCCCTGGATGTATTTAAAAGATGTGTTGCTTAAGGGGCATGGTTTAGTGGGGGACTTGGCAGTGTTAGGTTAACAGCTGGTCTCAATGATCTTAAGGGGCTTTTCCAATGTAAATGATTCTATGATTCTATAAAAAGTCAAGAATGGGTTTCTGAGAGAGTCTTTCAGTGAAACTATGAATCAAAATATTACACCTATTTTTAAAACAGATTTCAATTAACTTTATGTAAGAGTTAGATGGCATGATTGCCTATAGCAGCAGTATTGGAGTTGGGGAGTTCATATATGGTGCCAATAACAAAACCCTGAACATTCAATTATAGGAGCTAATCACACTGGAAAATACCACTTCATTCACAACAACTAAAGCTGAGCAACCGGGAGAAGAACATTTTGTTTTTATAAAACATTTATCAAGGAGACAGATCAAAGTAACTGTAGTTAAGAGCTCTTCTTTGTATGACCACTGAATCTCCTGAAATGTGCTCCCAGTCTACCTAACAGTTTGTTTAAGAGAATAAGACCAACTTAACCTGGAACAAGTGACTGACTGGAACAAAACTTACTAGTAGCTTATTATCTGGAACAAAGGCATTTATTCATACTTATGTTTGAAATATGTTATCGAGGTAAGTAATATATTTTAGAAACAACACTATGACTCAGTTGCATGGAATTTCACAGTAAACTTAAAAATCTGTTGTCATTTTAAAAAAGTATTTTGTTATTTCAACTACCAATCCATCTAAAGATTGCTAGTTATCAACCTGAGGTTTAAAAAATCGTGTTTTCCAATGGCTGGATGCAGGATGTACTTTATTTGTATTGACTTTCACATCATTGTGAAAAAATGGAAACCATATTGATGAAAAGTTTCTTTTGCTAATAACAGTATTTCAGATTGAATAATAAATTATAAGGAAAAAGAAAACACCTTAAAATCTTTTAATAGAGGATAATGACTACAGCACAGTATAAATCTCACTGTTCTCCAGCAGCACTTACATTTATGACCTGTTGAGCAGGCAACTCACCAGCAGGTTTATGTATGTAACTTGTACATCTATAGAGGCACCACTCACAAACAGAACGATAATGAGAATATTCTTAATTGATTGAATGGGTTTTATGCTTCTAAATTGGAGCCAATCTCACACAGAACACACACCAAGAAGTACCTTTTGATATGTTCTATTTAACTGTGACACAGCAGGCGAGAGCCCTCGCTCCTGGAACGTTCCTATAAAACGTGCAGTGGGTGTGCTGGCTCTGTGAACCCCTGCAGGCATGCCAGCTGGAGGCACCATGGTAACCACGCTGCAGAGTGGCTCTGACATTTAGGAAAAGGCAGCTGGGAGACACTGCAAGACAGTCATGGATACACTCAGCCAGCTCCTTCTGCTTTAGCTGCTTGGGAGGAAAGCTTTTCCTGGAAACACAGGAGATGAAGTGGCAAACTGACAGTTACTTCATGGTGCTATTGAGAGTGCCAGGAAGGAGTAGGCAACAAAACCCTACATGATTATCTGATAGTAGGAAAAAGGAGAATTTTGTAATGCAAAAGGGAAACGAGTTGTGGCTGCACTCTGAGAGAAGAAAAAAAAACCAAAAAAGCAATATGACAAAAAGTGTAAAATGGGAAGGACAGGAAGACTCCTTTTGAGAATGGGATAAAGTGAGGAGACACAGGAAGTCATCCAGAAAAGCTCTTTTCAGCACATGCTCCACAGCTTCTCTAAGAAAAAACCAAATGATTTCAAAGGGAACTTTAGATGTGTGATCAAGGCACTGCAACAGATTATCATCAGTTGCTTTCACACAGAGGAGAACAAGTACCACTCTCATTTTGATCAGATACACATCACATTAGGACTGGCAGGTGTACACATCTCATCTTGGTGGCTAAATGTGCTGGTAAAGATTAGCCACACACTGAAAGTGTGTGAAGTGGGTACTTACAGCTGAAAAAAATGAATGCTGCCTTTTTTAAAGTACGTTCCCACTCTTTAAGAATGTATTCTCTTACATATTCTCTATTGCCTGTTGGTGCTGGCCACTTTGCATCTGTTTTGGACACCCTGAAAGCAAGTAAGATACAGATTAAACAGGTAATGTGCTAGTGTTTCTATGTTCACCCCAAAGCCCAACTGTAAAGCTAGCTTTCAAGAAATTACATTTGAATAATAATAAAAAAACCTTTTAGCTTGTAATTTTTTACTGACTACAACTCCAGCCATAAATATTTGCTTTCCTGAAAAACAACAGGAAAAAATATAACAGAGATTGATCATACTGCGCTGTGTATTTGCAAAGTGGTCAAAACATGTACAAGCAGGCAGAAATCCACTCTGTTCTGAAATAGGAGAAAATAATTTATTAATCATTGGCCCAATATTTGTAAATACCCTAGCAACAGTGATTTTTTTCAGTTTTTCCCTTTCAGTTACTCATGCAGGGTAATAAAAGATTGGGCATTTATTGTCGTGGGCTTGTTTTACTGTGGGCAGTAAAAATAATTGGAATCAGTCTATAGACATGCACTCAAGCCCTGAATTGGCTTCTTACACAGCTAGGGAAATATCAGAAGTTGGGAAACAATTTTCCAAGACCTTACATGTAAATGATTCTTTCTTTTTTCTAGCATTCAACATATTATCCCTCTCTTTGCTTTTACATTTTTAATATCCTAATTTTCTTAACTACCCTTTGAAAACGTCTCTTGTTAACACAGTTTTCATCAGATAAAGTGCACTGACAGAGGAGCCACTGACAGAGGGAAAACAGCTTAGGTTTCAAATGCAGCATCTATGATAAAGGATGAAAGAAGACAAGCCAATTGTTTCTGTGGCTCCTAAAACAGGATCAATGCCAGGCAATATCAGATCAAGCCACAGTTTACTTTCTTATAAAGAAAGCTCTTAGAAGAGAGCAGAAAGAGGCCACCACACCTTGTATATGGAGTTTGTTGCAAGCACAACTGTTGACACATAGCAGGAACCAGCTAAATATGTATGCAGAGAGACCTGGTTTCACACAAAAAAGGACTTGTGCATTTTTCACAGCTGGAAGAGATGATCAGAACTGAAATTCCATGATTCTGGCATTCGAATGATTGAGGGAACAGTTCAAGTGATAAATCTAGTGGCAAATGCTGATTATTCCAGGAGAGAAATGCTGATAGGTTTCCCTAGTTTCTCAAATTGAAAAGTTTTGAATTTTTTTTTTTTTTTTTTTTGGGGGGGGGGATGTTATAACATTTGAATATGAAATTCTATAGTACAGCACAAAAATTCGAGTTAAGTTTGTTTACAGTAATTTGCAGTAATTCAGCATTCAAAATTCAGAAACTGAAATAGCATCTGCTGCCCCTCCTATGCCCTCCTCAACTAAGTCAAGCGCACTTGCAACGTGCCAAGCTGACATCAGTCCCTGAGCTTGTGGAGGCTTTGGCTTCACAGAATCACAGAATATGCTGAGCTGGAAGGGACCCATCAGCATCACTGAGACCAACTCCTGGCACTGTGCAGGACTCCTCAAGAATCACACCATGTGCCTGAGGGTGCTGTCCAGGTGCTTCCTGAATTCAGACAGGATTGGTGCTGTGACCACTTCCCTGAGGAGCCCATTCCAGGGACACCTGACCCTACAGGAAGGCTTTGTGCTGTCAAGAGAGAAGTCACACTCCACTGCCCCGCCCCTGCTCAGGATCCTTTGTTGTACCCTTTATCTTCCTTCTCTCACAGACTTGTCTAAACCTGCACTTTGGGGGATTGCTTTAATGTTTATAGGTTAAAGAACTTTACACGGAAAGTCTACCTAGAAGGGTTTGATATCTATTGAATTAATGAGATAAAGATCAGGAACAGCTTCAAATTTGAGAGTAAATTGCACAAAATTATTTATTAGGTATTATCAAACTGTGCATACTGAAATGAGTGGGGTTTGAATTCATCAGGAAAAAATCAAAACCTGTTATAAATACAGCAGAATAGCCTTCGAGTAAAAATGTTAGTAAGGAAGTCCTAAACTAATTGGATGGAGCAGATAATTAAATACAGCCTTCTGTAAACATAAGCAATGTGAGAATTATTTGCTGGGCTCTAAACCTCACAAACCCACAGATCATTTTGATATGGAGGTGATGATCTCAAAGTAATCATCTGTGCATTTGGTAAGCAAGTGGTCCCCAAGAACATAACCTTCCCTACTGTATAAATGAGAAATCATTCAGGAGTATGTGCATAAGGATAATTTTATGATCATTTTGAAGGACAAAGAGGCTTAACCAGAGGCTGCAGTCTGCTGTGAGATATTCAAATTTTGCTTTTTCCATTTGACTTTGGTATATTCCCAAAGACAGCACTCCTAAAAAAGCTTTTCATTTCCAAATGCATTTACTTAATGAGAAGTTTCTACATCTTTCTGACCCCTGAACAGACCTTGGCATAAGAGTAGTGCCACACTATGCAAATACCTCACACTTAGACTTCTGTATTCAGAAACCAACCTTGCATTTGAAAAATCTGAATGATGCTCTGAAAAAGTTGCTGTGAACTTTGTGAAAATGGTTTTCTTTGTTTATAGCATTAGAGGACTGAAATGGAGAAAGGAACAGTCTTATCTAACTTTTTTACCAGGAAACTTTGGCAAATTGATCGCTTTAATATTAATTGAAATAAAAATACTATAATTTAATAGTGATCAGACAATTATGAATACAGTTCTTCATACCTGTTCTACAAACATCCAACTCTGAAAATTCCATGAATTCGCAGTCCAATTCTCTTACTTCCTCCTCCAAAATCGCTTGAAAAGTTTTCCATTTGGTTTATCCTGGAAATATTACTTAATAAAAGCTAAATGAATTCCACTTTGCTGCTAATAGCTTTCTAGTGCTCAAAGATCAGCCTTCCTCATTGAAAAGAAACAGACTTCTTAACCATATCATTTTATATGAATTCAAAATCCACAAATACACTGAATAGACATCTTGTTTGTGTCAAATAACATGCATTGTGCTGTTGATTCAGTTTACTGAGATATCTTAGAAGGAATTTCTTGATGGCCAGAAATGCTAGCATGTGGCTTTTCACCTGAGGACACCTTGTCCCTTTGATGCAAACAGATGCATAACTATGTACCTTCTGCTGTGGAATCATAGCCTTCCAAAAACAGTAGCAGAGTAATAGGCTTTTTAATTAGTGCTCCTGTGAATTTAGTGATGAAAGGCTGGAAGCACCAGTGGCTGTGTGATCTGGGGGTTATAAGTACATGTAATGAGATGTCGTGCCAGAAAAGGTATGACAGCCTCTGAAGCATAAGTCTACTAAAAAAGAAAAGACCCTCTGCAAACTATTTTTATGAGTTAATGAAAGTATGTTCTTTTCATTTCTTATGCTGCACCCTTTATTGAAGGAACCCAGACAGCCCAAGAGCATAGGCTTTTCTTTATTACCCACAAGTGATACAGCACATCAGTTATGATTGTACCTGGTGAATACAAGGCACAAAATGATGTATTTGGCAGGAGGTCATAAAAAGACTAGATCTTCTCATGAAGTTCTGCCGATACTGCCATGGTAGTTACTTTGCAAGGAAAAAAATTAACATAATTTGGTATGCATCTCCCCATAACACAGTTTGAAAAAACCACTGAAAGCAGAAGGTTTCATCAACTCTTGGCCAGGGCTCTCTTGGAGACATTTCAGTCTGGTCTGGCAGAACTGTCCATTAAAGCAGTCGGTTCAGCAGGCAGCTCCTGGATCCCCCTTCCAGCAGGCTCCTGCTGGTGCATCCCACTCTCCCACACAGGCCGACTGTCAGGATTTGGCTCACAAAATGGCTCATGGCTCATGCTGCACCCTGGGAGGTGATGGCCCAGACCCAGACCCCTGCCCTCCCCTCCTGCCCGCCTTTGCCCTGCTCCTGGAGCTGCCTCACAGGGAGCAAGCGCCGTGCCCACGCTCACACAAACCCACCAGCACAGCCTCTCCTCCACTGCAGCTGCAGGGCAGGGAGCAGCACCTGCATGCCCCACCTTGTCCCTGCTCCCAGCAGATGGCAGCTGAACAGACAGGCAGGGTGAGGATGAGGGGAAAGACTCACATTTTCCACGTTACCTGGACTGAACTAGTGAGCAGCAGAAGCAGCAGACATTTTACAGAATAAGCAGAGTTAGCTACCAGTGTTAAAATCATTCTGTTGAGCCACAGCTGAGATAATGTAGATCCTTGTTCAGCTTTAAGGCTGAGTGAAAAGCAAAATACGCCCATGCATTGTTATCGATATAAGCAACAACATACTTTTCCATAAACTTTGTGAGCAGTGACTTTGAAATGGAATCTCCTCAGTACTGAAATATGATAGAACATTTGAAATTAAAATATTAGCTCTTGTTTGGGCAAGAAAGAAAATTGCTGAAAAGCACTGAAAACAAAGGCCATTTTAATTTCTGAGCCAAACTACAGGCAGGATCATTTGAAGCAATAACTTGAGGTGGCAAACCCAGCTTTTCAAATAACAACTGAAGTTCTGTCTGTGTAGCAACAGTAATGGGAATGATGAATGAAGGGAATATCTCCAGGAGGCTGTTGAATCAGACACAAAAAGGTAACAGTTCCAGGGTCATCAAGATTAGTTCAATTAATTCAACAGGGGAGCAAAACAAGGAAATTACATTTAGGCATTGTTACTGAAGGAAGTATTGGTGCAAGGACCAGAAGAGCACCACCACTATACATTACTACTGAGAAACACCAGATATTAATAATTATCTGGAAATATCTTAATTAATAATCCTGATGGAATGAGTTTTGTGTGTGTCAGCAGTGTGCCTTTGCAGTCAGGAAGACAAACACTGTCCTGGGCTACCTTAGCAAGTAACACTGCTGAGACGGGCTGGGGGCTGCAGTACATCATGTATGAGGAGGGGCTGAGGGCCCTGAGTTTGCTGAAGCTTAAGCTGAGAGGAACTTAGCTGAAGTCTACTGCACTGTTAAAGCAACCTAGAGAGCAGTGCACAAGGAAAGGGTGAGAAGCAATGGCTACAAGATGCAATAAGACATACTGAAGCTGAGTAAAAGAAAAAAATGTTTTCAAAATAAGAATGGAACACATTGACCAAACTGCAGCATCTCCTTCTATGGAGATTTTCAATACTTTTCCTGTTTCAACTTTGAAGTTTGTTCTGCTTTGAGCTGAGGCTGGAATCACATGATCTCCAAGGGCCCCTTCAAAACTAAATTATACTGTGATTCTATGGTTCATGATGCTTCTCCGCAGAGAAAAAGGAAATATTATTCAGATTCTGCTTGCAAATAATAAAAATGTTCTTTGAATACCTGGAGACCAACCAGTTTTTATCAAAATCACCCTTTCCTCAAGATCAGAGTTGCCAGTATTTGTAAGGCAATTGTGTAACAGCATATCACATAATAAAGGGCAGCACAGGCTGAACATAACACTCCTACATGGTGAGACAAAGAACACTGATCTGCCTATGGTATTCATTTACATAGAATATTCAATTTTTTAAGAAGTTTAAAACCCTTGGCTTTGCTAATTCCTAGAAGACTGTTTAGAATCTCTTGCTTTTAACAAATTTCAGCTGTGGTTTTTTTCCCCTAAAGCCCATAACTTGTTTGTTGAGAACAAGAACCAAAATCCCAAGAGTGAAACCCAACAGAAAGACATTTCATCAGGGAAAAAAGAAAGTCTTTGTTTGTTGTACCACTTGCCAGTTTTACATGTGAACTTTTGGACTTGGACTTTTGATGGACTACTATCAGCCAGCCATCTTAAAAAAAACCCCAAACATCAGAACCAAAAAACAGCATTATATCATTCCTTCTGTCTAAAACAATGCAGATAACAAAGCACAAAAAATAATCTTTCACCTTGATGACAGAAAGTAAGACGCTCATATTACTTGCTTTATGCTTTGAAGTAATATGTGAATGACTAAACTTAGTGGTACAGTTAAATATTGTCTAAATGGCCTTTGCTTATCAATTAGTATGTAACTGATTTAAGGAAATCAAAATTTCACAGTACACCAGGATTTTCTACAACAAAAAATGGCTGGATTCACCTTTTGCCATTTGACACCATTTGAAAATATTCATGCTATTTAAAAAAATTTCTATGACTGCTTTACTGAAAAATACAATCAAAGGTGTTAAAATAACTTTTACGAATAGCCTAGTTTCAGGATCTCCTTACTCCAGAAAAAAATGGATGCATCTGTAACTTGCACCTTCCAGTTCTTTAACACTCTATTTGTTTATGCAAATAAATGCAAATTCAGGACACAAAAGATTAAATTAAAGCTTGCAAATGCAGATTTTGTTTGTGGCTTAAAACAGAGCTCTTAGAAGTATTACAAAATGTTTCCAGTGGTGTTTATGACTTCATTATACACTTATCCAAGAGTCTAACCTGATGATGACTCACATTAATTTCCAGCATGTGAAATGCTTTATAATGAAACTTCACTTTCAGAAATTGGATGATTATAGCAAGTAAAACTCTCTAGTTCCATTTTACTTTCACCTCACATCACCATCCCAGTAAAGGAGTATATTGACCCATGGTGGCTAATGTATCTGAATTTTTAAATTTGATATAGAGAATTACACTGCTGGAACTCAGGTTAATTTATCAAGCCAGTTAGATTTCACTTACCCACGGTGGATTAGACTCTATGGTTTGAGGATCCCCAAGCCCATTCAAAACTTCATTGACACACTGAGTCTAATTTTTCACTTTCAATGAAATTTTTCACTTTCAGTCTTTCATTGAGCAGATTACAAGACAGCAGAATATAACTAGTGTCTGGGGAAAAAATGTACTGGCAAAGCACAGGTCTTCCATTCAGAAGTGTGCATGTTGGTCTATGCCTCACCACCTTATGCCTGTGCTAGGTACAGTGCTTATACATATAGTACCTGCTATTGCTTGCCTCAGGAATAAAATAAGTTATTATAAAGGAAGGAGATCAAAACCTATATGCTTCAGTCTCTGGACTTCTGTGCCTCCAAAGCACAATGTTCAAATCTATATTTTTTTCACATTCGGGAAGGCTGTCTTTTTATTAATGAAAGCTGGGTTTGTGTATCCCACCTTCTGCCATGAGCCAATTACCTGATATTTCAGCAAAGCATCCCATAATACTCAGCTTGCAAACAGTTGCTAGCCCTAAGCTCTGAGTGCCTGACTTACAAGGAGCCCTCCCCAAAAGCTGTGAATATCCATTTTTGAGCACACATGCAGTCAGCTGTGCTGGGGCACACGGACGGTGCAGCAGAGGGCCCGGGGAGCAGCAGCAGCAGGGCAGGATGGATCTGGGCAGGAGCAGCAGGATGCCAGGCAGGGCTCACAGTGCTGAGCAGGCTCCTGTTCAGGGCTGGCTGGGGAGAGAGGCTTTGCCAGCTGGGGAGTCCCTAGAGCAAAGCGTTTGAATGGAGATGACAACACACAAGTGTCCCACACGTTAAGGAAGAGAAACCACAGGTATGGATCATCTGGCATGCCAAGTCTGTGCTGTTTTTCCACATAAAATATCCACCAAGGGTGATCTGCAGATGCTGCAGCAGCTGCACAGTGCACGGGTGCTCTGTTCAGCCTAGGGAAAAGCTATATCCTCCGAGATCCTAAATAACCCCCTTTTGCTATCCTTTAAAGATTGTCCTCTGGAATTTTTAAAGATTGCCCACCAGGAATCCAGGATGTTTATCCCTGCAGGCCTCTAACTACAATATTAAAAAATGGATTGACTTTGAAGATGAAATACTGTATTCATTGATCTTATGCTTGAATTTTGAAGTACAATCTGTGTCAGTGGGAGTTTTCATTATAAATCTCATTTTGAAGGGTTTATGACTAGCCTGTTTCAATTCTCTCTAGGCTTAAAACTTGTTAGATATGTTTTACACTAGAAGATAAAAACTGTCTTGAAAATGAGAAAGACAGGGAGAGAAATAAAAGGAATGGTGTAATTTTCCTTAACTACAGGAACATATTTTGAATCAAATTTATGAAAGACTGAAATTTGACAATCCTTATTTTTCATAGTTTGGCATTTTTGAAGCAGTAACTTAAGCAACTTAAAATGTAAGAGCCTACACACATCCGTAAGAACTGATTTCCTACATGTTGGGCAAAAGACAGCTAGGACAAAATGACATTTTCAGTAAAAATTACAAATTCAGTATTACTGAAAGCACTTGACTTATACACAAGAACATAAGAGGCTAATTTTGAATTTTCTACTGTTGTTCTTTAGTGAGGCAATAGTCAAGAAGAATTTCAGGGTATATCTTTCTCATTCATGCAAATGAGAGAGACAAAGTGACAGTTTTTAGGACGGTCAGAGTGGGACTTGGAAAGGATGCTCAAATGCTTACAAGCACAGGGTAGAATTTCAGGGAGAGGTTCTTTCCCACATAATGTGCTGTGCTTTGTTTCAGCCTTTCTGACTTGATAAAACAATTTTCTGATTTGATAAAACAGTAATGTTGAGATGAGTAATGAGCACCTAACAATTTACTGACCCAGCCTTCATCAAATCAGTCAGGTCTCAGGCTGAGGTTTTAAGGACGAGGACTTTCTCTTTCCAAAAGTAATAGATGTAATTACTATTACTAGGTAGATGCAATACTACTAAATAGATGAAAATACTCTCCTATTGTAAAGTTCCTGTATTTTTCAGAATCCATTTCCTACACTTTAGCAATTGTTTAGGCATATGGTAAGTGCTATATGGACGCATGAGGCTCTTAAAAATAACATGAAAATATCAAAGTGAAACAAGGTATTCAATAGACAGTTTTGCTTACCTGTATATGACCAGTCAATCTCTTCAATCAATTTCCTCTGCTGTCTATAGTATCCGTACACCAAATCTGCAAAATAGTAAAAATTTACAATATTAAAACCAGAAGGTAAAAAGTAAAACCAGAAGAAAGTAGGACCTTGAAGTGTTGATGACATGCCCCCTCCAACAAGATAATCACAGTTCTAATTAATGATGAATAATTTACTTTGTCCCTATCTTTCACCTCAAATGATAAGTACTGGTTAAACAAAATCTAAATATCATTAACATTGTAGCATATTAAGTACACAAGCAAAGCAAACAGAAGATTTCCAATCCTTCCTTCCTTCCTTCCTTCCTTCCTTCCTTCCTTCCTTCCTTCCTTCCTTCCTTCCTTCCTTCCTTCCTTCCTTCCTTCCTTCCTTCCTTCCTTCCTTCCTTCCTTCCTTCCTTCCTTCCTTCCTTCCTTCCTTCCTTCCTTCCTTCCTTCCTTCCTTCCTTCCTTCCTTCCTTCCTTCCTTCCTTCCTTCCTTCCTTCCTTCCTTCCTTCCTTCCTTCCTTCCTTCCTTCCTTCCTTCCTTCCTTCCTTCCTTCCTTCCTTCCTTCCTTCCTTCCTTCCTTCCTTCCTTCCTTCCTTCCTTCCTTCCCTCCCTCCCTCCCTCCCTCCCTCCCTCCCTCCCTTCCTACAACCATTCCTCCTCTTTTAAAATTAATACAATTCTCCCACAAAGAAATCCCATTTTGTGATGCCCTTTGAAAAAGGATAACCAGGATGTCAATAACAGCTAAACTTTTGCTTCAGTGTGGTCATGACTTTTTATGCTTTTTATGTTTGCTATAACTTTGTACTGCTGACACAATAGAAATGATAAAGATAATGAATGAAATATTCTAAAATATAATTTCATTGTGTTCTATCATTGGCATAATTATAAAGTATTACTTACTTGTATGTCTATAAATTTGATGGAGAGAGCATAGGTACTAGTTACTTTCAAATGATGTTATACTTTTCTAGAGAGAAATATCTAACTGCATAAATGCTCATTGATTATTCTGACTACTGAATAACCTTCACTGTTATTCTTTTTATTCCAGTCCTACAGAAATTCTAGCAACACAGTGATATGGGCAAATAGATGATTATGCCCCTAATAATTACTGAAGCATGTAAATTGCAGATACATGTTTTTTGAGTTCATCATTTCAAGAGCCATAATGTTAACCAACCTCATTACTGTTCTAGAGCAGTACAATACAATTTATCTAAGATATATTTGCCCTCGAGCATGTTGAACAAATATATGGATTGCTTCCTTGAGAAAATGCTACAGAATTCTGCTCATGCTCTGCAATAAATAATTTAATGAAACAGTTTCATAACATCCATTTCTTTTTCTTTCATGCAGAAATGTAGTACTGATTACAGGATGTTAAATCATAATTGCTATTTGCAAGTTTACATGTTTGTCTTACAGTGACTTTCTGCTACCTATCTGAAGTCATATTTTATTAATTTCACCAGACTTCTACTTCCTCCATGTAATGGGATTGTCCTTTAATATTTTTCTCTTCTCCTTCTCCCTCCCTGCCAAATTATCCCTTGTAACAACTCACGTTTAGTCCTAAGATCAAGCCTCACAGGTAAGTCATGGCACTGGAAAAGGATTTACATAGGACCACATTTCCAAGTCAATGTGCATTGAGCCTGCTCCTTCAATTAATTATGGAAAAGAAAGCTGTGTAAGTTGTGATTCACAGCTGTAAGTTGATGTCTCCAGTTTCCTCCTTTATCCACTGTCCTCCTAATTGTTACTTCCTGCAATCAGTTGAGCAGCCACATGCAAACTAAGCAGGGTCTGGGCATGAGAGTTTCCCAGTACTTTTTAAATTTCACAAGGAGTTCTGATGAACAAAGAGTGATAGTTTCAATGAATAAGAAAAAAAAAAATAGCAAGGTTCATCTTGTTTGGTGCATTGCACGCTTACAGACCCAGTAAACCCTACAGAAAGTCTTTAAAGATTCCAGGAGTCAGGAGTTGATACACCTTCTTTCCTCTGTTATCCGCCAGCTGTGCATCCACAGCCCCTCCACAGCACTCACAGCCATGAACCTTCTTGCATCTGCAGGGACTCTCAGTGGTTTGGTCTTGTCTCTTTACACTTTAAATATGTGGCAAAACTAGGGAAGAAAAGCAAATTTCATCTGGGAAATGACTGAAGATTCATAGCTAGGAGGAGTGGTGGAGGAAAATGCCGTGTGAGTGTGAGGTTGAGCCATGCAGCAAGTGTTCCTTTGAGCTGCTGGTGTAAATTGCCCTGGGAAACACAACCATGCATTCTATTGCTGTGTAAACTGCCAGTGTTAAACAGCTAACAGTGTAGAGATCAGCTGAAATTATTTTATTTTTCAGTTTTATTTTATTTAAAGCTAAAAAATCAACATCCCTTTTGCTGATGATATATGCTGATGACAGCAGGTACTTCTGTTTAAATACTATATTTAAATTCCTTGCATTTAATTTAAATGAAGATAGGAAGGACATCTCCACCAAAAAAAAAAAAAAAAAGCAAAAACAACAACAACAACAACCAACCAAACAAACAAAAAAACCAACCAAAAAAACCAAAACCACAAAAAAACCAAACCAAAACAAAAACAAAAAAACCCCACCAAAACTGATGTCAAGTTTGTGGTTTTATACGTAAATCTATGACACTGATTAAGCATGATCAGCTTGACAGTCTGCATGACTCTGTGACACCGACTGACATCTCCAGCCAGTGCCTAAAATAGTTTGAATTTTCTTGGATGAGATGCTGCTTTATGAAGCAAAAAACCTAAATATTCTTTTCTGTTTCCAGGAAGTGATTGAACATGTTTCCATAAGTTTTTGATTTATTCATAGAACAGGGCAGCTTGGTTTTGGGATCATGTTTTAAACAGTTCTATGGTTATCTTTCTATGCTGTCGTAGTTGGGGGGGAGGTGAATTTTTCCAGGGGGATGTGGGCAGTCCAATCAGTGATCAGCTTTTCTGCTGGCACCTGGATTGGTCACTCGGAGGTTTGGACACGCCTCTGAGGACACAAAGAGTTAAAAGCAGGAGTCTGGGGGGTTCGGCCTCTTTTCAGATCCCGGTTTCAGCAGAGAGACGGCTCCGGCCTCCTTCCCCTGCCCGGCCACGAGGCTGGGTGGGGGAGGGGAAACACGTGGTCGGCTCAGGTAAGCCGGAGCCCCCCCGGGGGGGGGAGAAGAGAAAGGACAGAACTAGAACTGAGCTGCCCCGTCCAGGATGGAGGAGTGGAAAACTGTGGAAGTGCCTTCTGTGTGTGCTCACCCCCTCTTCCCCCCAAACTCCGGGAGAAGGTGCCCAACCACGTGGGGGTTTGCGGAGCCTGGGAGTGCCTCCGCCTGCAGCACCCTGCTGAGAAGAAACTGTTAACCCTTGCTTAGTAGAAAGAAACTTTTCTTAGACATTGATTCTCATGACTGGTGGTTTTCGGAAAGAGGGAAGCGGCCTGAGACCGAGATAATAAAGCATGATTAGAAAGAACTCGATAGAAGAATGAGAGGAGTAGCCTTTTGAGCCAGACTTCTCTTGCATAATGTCAGCCATGGACTGAACTTAAGTCTCTTTTGAACATAAACTGCATTTTGAGTAGATGCAGCTGCCCTTGCTTTTGCTACAGTGACTAGCACTTAGAAGAGTGGAGCGAGCAGAAAAAAGAAAGAGAGGGTGAAGTGGCGCCCTCTGCCCTCAGGGCAGACCTGCTCCTGGAACCCCGGCCCCTGGGTAAAAAGGGGGAGAGCTCGGCATGCAAGTATCCTTAAAAGAGCCCTGTATGCAGTTTTCAGCCTGTAGACAGCGGTGAGAGCGCTGGACATAGGAAAAAGAGAGTGTCACCCTGGCAGACCTCTCTGGGCGGTGCCAGGGGTGACATGGGAACACATAAGGGGTGGACCCCTGTTTTCTGAGGAACAGTCTGTGGTGCGAGAGAGACTCCTCTCTCCCTTGCTGAATTGAAGATTAGTTTGTTTTTGAGTGGTGATTGTTTGATCTAAAACCCAAGGGTTGGTCTGTGAAGAGTGATGGGTGGGGAGGTAGAAACTGGGAAAAGAAATGTTCTAAGAAGTTTTTATTTCTGTCTCTGTGTGTGTTTAAGAGTATTTCTGTCCCTGTTCTTATGTAATTAATAAAGTTTTGGTGGGTTTTTCTTTGTTTTCAAGATTTAAGCCTGCTCTGCTCTGTTCCTAATCACATCCCACAGGAGTTGTTAGAGAAAAAACATATATTCATAAGTGCACTAACATCTGGCCAGTGCTAACCCATGACATATGCCTATTAAAGAGACATGCAAGATATCATTAAATGCTTTTTTCCCCTCCTTTTACTACTCTCCTTCAAAGTCAAATGTTTCTGTCCGAGGCTGTAAGACTGGTTTCTTTTTATATTCTGTTGAAACAGTCCATTCCCCAGTGCCCAAGGCCCATGAAATCAGAAACAGTGATGGCAAATGCTCCCCTGCTATTCATGGGTAGCAGGACTGGCTGATTTGTGACTGACCCTGTCTCATACTCAGTCAAAGGGCAAAGAGACAACATGATCTCTGGTTAAAGTATAGTGCTAGAAGTAATAAGATCTTGTAGATACTTTTTCCTGGTTAAAAAGTATATATAAATAACCAGATTTTCTTCTTTCTGATATGAGTCTGATATTCCTTTTGTACTTACTGGCCTCAATTGAGTCTCTTTTGACTTAGTGCTGTGAATGAAACATTCTAATCCTCAATATGTTTATGCATACGTAAAGGTAAAAAATTATTAGCTTCAATGATTAACAGAATTATCTGTCAGGGAGATACTGTTGATTTTACACTGTGCCAGAAAAAAGAGCCAGAGAAGAGGAAATGGGACCTTAAACCTCTGAATTCTGTTGGGGAAATTTCTCAAGGAGATGCTGAGGCAACAAGCTCCAAGGATCCACCAGAGATCCCTTTCCTAAGCCTTGGTATAAAAGGGCTTTCTAAGGACAGTGCTCGAGAGTCTGGGGATGCTGCACCCAGTGTGCTGCTTTGCTACAAAGGATACAAGCCCAGGCATAGTCTGGGACTGACATTTATACCAGGAGAATGTAATTCTACCCTTTATGTCCTTTGTGCCCCAGCAGTGTCAAGACACACCAGCTGCCAGACTCAAGAGGAAAAAGGGACAACCTCCTTGTGGTTTAACGTCCATCTGCCTGAACTCGTGAGTTGCACTGCGCTGGAGCTGGAATTTAGGAGATTCTGACACCAGAATGACTTATTTATGGGAACTGGGACACATTAAGTGATGTCAGCATCAGTGAGATCTACAAATCTCTACACTGGTGTTCTGCATGTACAGTATGGGTAGACATTATGAACTATGCATTGAGATTACAAACATGATTTGGTCCTGGAATACACAGTCCATTTAGTATTTATCCTCCTAAAATCGAACTGGAGAGCAAAGCGGATAGATTCTAAAGTCATAAGTATTCATCTGGTATAAGTGGATAATGGAAATGCAGTATAGTCATGGAGATAAGGGCTTTTTTAGTATTAAAATTCCAGTTTACATGGGGAAGATTCAGTGCGTGGTTCTTAGGTCAAGGAAGTGCACAGGGACTCTCAGAACACCAGCAAGGATGAGCAATCACTGAAAACTGCAATAATCCTCTCTTTGAGGAACACAGAAGCTCTTATTTCAAGCAAATTGTGTCTAATGAGAGCTCAGCTATGTACACTGGCATTACTGACTGCAGAAGTGGGAAGCTATGAATATCAGAGGATTACACAGGTCTGGAAATGATTCAGAAATCTGTGATGGAGAAATCCACAAACACTTCTTAAACAGTGACATCACTGTTGGTTCACTAAGTCTATTGATGAAATTGGGAGGATTATACTGGGAAATTCTCAGTGCATATTTGCCCTCTTTTAATCCACTTGACTTATCAGTTGGCATTGGTTATTATCAGAGACAGGCCATCAGGCAAATGGCTTATTTGTATATTTAGATAAATATATCTTCACGGGAGAAGAATTAGGAACTGTAGAACAAACTGAAATGGTATGGTAATAGCAATGCTTATACTGGGTAGCTGAAAAAATCTGTGCATGGCTAGTGGCTAAGAAGTGCAACACCAGACAAAATTGCTGCAAAGAAGTCAGAGAGAGGAAGACAAACTGCAAAAATGGGACAATTATAAATTTTTTAAAAAGCTACATGTAATTAACAAAAGAGATACTTGAGGCTTGTCAAATATGAAAAGAATACAATTAAATAGATTGGATGGAGTTTCATTATACAGGTTCTGCTTCTGACAACATTAAATAGAGGTAAAACTATGCAAAATCACATCTGATGAGAAATTAATAGGTTCTTCACATTTTTAATTTACTTATTTTAGCCTCTTTCATTGACAGGAAGGCCACAGAATCCACTTCTATATCTTTCATCGATCTTACGATGGTGTAGCTTCATTGCTTCAACTGAAATAACTCTATACTGACAGCAGCAATGAAAAGATTCAGAGCACAATCTGGTAACAGTCTTGAAGTTTTTAAAGACAGTAGCTAACCATAAATCTCTTTAACAGAATGACCTCCATTTGCCTGAGTAAGGTCTCCCTCTTCTTCTGAATGTATTTTATTCTGCAATGTCATCTGTAAAATTCTTAACAACACAAAATACTTTAATAACCCACCTCTAGGATTTCATATATTCTTTTTCCCTGAATTTGTAAGTGTCTGGCTTCTGTCAACACCTGTTTGAGAACTCTCACAACCTTAGTGAAATTTAAAAATCCTTTTTTACCCGCAGTTTCTTCTGTGTAGGCTTATTTCAGGCTTTGATACATGACTGGGTATATGAAGAGAGTCAGGATTTCATATATTCTTTTTCCCTGAATTTGTAAGTGTCTGGCTTCTGTCAACACCTGTTTGAGAACTCTCACAACCTTAGTGAAATTTAAAAATCCTTTTTTACCCACAGTTTCTTCTGTGTAGGCTTATTTCAGGCTTTGATACATGACTGGGTATATGAAGAGAGTCAGTCCCTTCCATCACACTTGAGCGTAGGCTGCTCATTCCATTACGCATTGACAAGTGAGACTTTTCCTGCACTAAATATAAAGCCAAAATAAAACTCTTCTTACAATTTGGCCATTGTTGTGTTTATTTACTAACACAAATTGTGTATAAGTTAAAAAAAATTAGAAGAAAAAGTAGAAGAAAAAGATTGATGGTTTTAATTTAAAAGTAGCTATTATTAAGCATCAGAATATTAATAGGCACGCTGCTTACTTTATCTGTGACAACTTTGCAGTGAATAGTGCCATGAATTAAAAATACAATATCTATGGCATCAGCTAAGGTTTATAAATCACATTTAATCATGATTTTCCAATGCCTTTTACATGCAAAGGTAACATGGACTCCAGTTTGTCCAATTTAGGTTCTACTCCTCTGGGATTTTACATGCTGAGGCTTAGAGTGGCCCTGAAATTTCTAAGCATGCAGTGGAAATTGGGAGGGATACTCTTGGGTATGATTCAACATGGTTAAATTACAGGCTGCCACCTTCACTCAGATTAAAGGCAAAGTAGTAGGAAGTGTTAGATGTTAAATGTTAGATGTTTCCTTCCACTTGGGATCTGGTACACCCAAAGGGTCTGACAGAGCTCACACAGCCATTTCCCACACAGCCAGTTCCCAACAGTTAAAGCATTATCAAACTTTAGGACCTTTCTTGTCACCCACACAGCATTCAAGTGTCTGCTCACCGAAAGCAAGGCCACAGGACAGCTTTTAGAGGGGAGTGTGGTACTCACCAGTGTTTATGTTGGACAGGCATAGGTGGGGGAAGTTAAATGCCCATGAAGCCTTTGGGCTAAACACAAAGATTTATCAATAATTTAAGGACCTGTAGAACGAGATAGCCTTGCACAACTACAGGACTAGATTGCTGCTGAAGCACCTAAAAACATGTCTCCAAAACCAGGAGGGACTTAGGAAGACTGCAATTCCCTCCAAAATGTTGCACCATTGTCCCATGCATGAACTGAGGCAAGGTGATGTTTATGATAGAAATTGGAACTGATGTTGACAAAAAGCAAGTATCAAGGAGTGATTCCTAACACATACTCTTTTGTAACTCTGTTGCTACCCAGTCTCTTTTCCTCATGCCCAGAGAGTCTCTTGACTCAGCATATGTAAATTCATGGAATCATACAAATAAAAAGTAAATCCAGACCAGACACGAAAAAACAAGACATGAATCAAGTCAGAGAAGCTATAGACATTTGATTTCAAAATTAATTTAATTCTGTTATAGCACTACTAGAGAAGTATGAAAGAGATAAAAAATACTGAACTTTGTCTAAACATAAATATTAAAGGTACCATAATTTTATTTGCAGAATCCTCTTCAACATTCTAGGTATTCCAATAACTTAAATGATCCCAATTTCTAGCAAAATCATGTGTCAAGTACTGTAATACATATAATTAGGAATGCAGAATATGTGTTTTGCTTCTTATATTTCACACCTAAGTGTAAACATATTCACAATTCCCTTTCCAGCAAACAAGAAACATTGCAATAAAAGTGCAATGCAAAATAAAACAAATTTAACTCCTATATGCAAAATCCCAGAGCTCATATTTAACTGGCTTTTGGAAAGCTGTGGCTTTTTAAAAATTATTATGTTTCTTCAGCGCCTCTCTGTCTATTAATATTAGCACCTACCAACTAGTAAAGCTCTAAATTTTTGTCAATATTTATCTAAAACTCTTGAGAGTAAGCCTTGTGCAAGCCACCTGAAAGAAGCATTTACTAAAATAAATGCTTTTTAGGACACTAGAGATTCTGAAGTCAACCTGTTAGAAACTTTGTCTTCTGCAAAATATTTCAGTGGCTAAAATCATCTTGGGGACCTGAATGATCAGCCTTAGACTGGATCCTTTGAAGATACTGGTGGAGGTGGTATTGACAGAAAGACATTCCTCACAGGAGGAAGCCTTTAATTATTATATATTTTCCTTTCGCATTTATTTGACGATGGAATTGCAAATTCTACTCACCCATTATCCCTCCAGTCATATTACAGTCTCAGTGAAATTATTTTTCAATAACCATGGGGAAGAGAGAGGTTGCTCTGGATGATTTTTTTACAAGTATTCAAATAAGTCTAGCAATTGTGTCATATTCCTTTTATAAAACAACACCGACATCATTCTTGAGGAAACTCCCTTGAGGAAACTACACACCACAACACCAACACTGAAAAATTCCAAAGCTCATCATAAACTGCCCCCCCGTCTCCTGGTATTCATGGAGTTTTAGAGCCAGCAGGATGCACTGAAAAGGAGAATTAGTGTCAGCAATAGCTCACACGGAGCCTAACACTACAAATGTGTCTTTTAACCTATTCTGATAATGCTTAATTTTTAAAGGATGTCTGAAAGAACATTAATTTTTTTAAAATAGAAATATGTATTAGATATGAAAAAGACTCCAGGCTGCTCCCTGCTACCCAGACTAAGAAATTCTCAGCAAACTCTAAAGCAGAATTTTAGGCATTCAGGAGACTTTCAGGGAAAGAAGTGAAGTATCTGTAAAGTTAGGCACTTATTTCTCAGCATTTACAGGACCTAGGTGTCTGCCTTTTGCCTAAATGTCACTTTTCAGTCTGACTCCTGCTGGATAAAATTACAAAAGCCTTTATTGTTGAGTACTCATTGTTGAATAAGCTGAACCATATCTGTTGACTCTAAGTAAAGTCCAAATACTATCTCTAAGGGAGATTTCACAATATATTTGAAATGTATATTGAATTTAATCTCTATAGAACAACCTAAACCAGGAAATTACTCGAAAAAAGAAGTACATGTCATGTAGACCAGGAAAAAAATTTAGTTCACTCAGACAGAAATTTTCCCAGATCTTTGAGCTTTGCTCAGAGATGGTGGCAGTTGGACGGGGCTGAGTGTTTGATCAGGGTCTGGTGCTGCTGGGTGGGGCTGAAGTTCCCATAATCCACATCCAGATCTTACAGCTACCAAGGACACACAGCCCCACGTTTAATTAGTATGGCCTCTGCTTTTGATGGGACATAATTTTATCATTTCACTTCTGCTATTGCAGAAGTCCACTTCAAAAATTTAAAAGTCAATATGGACAAATTAAATGACATAGTTTTAGCTTCTTATTATTAATTTGGGAAGTCACATAAAAACCAAAGAGCACCAAAAAAGAAACGGAGGATGGCTTGAAGTTCAAGACCATGCTCTGGACTTTCCTCTGTGTTTGCCAACTCCTGCACCATGCAAGTAGAGTGCCACACCACTGCTGTATTTTCATACAATCCAGGCACTGAGAACTCACACTTTTGCTGACACGCATGTTCTACACGTTTTAAAGAGCAAATGCTCAGTATCTGGTCCCCTACTTCATCAAACACACACAAATATGGTGTATTGTTCTACAGAACAATATTTTTACTTTCACAGATTGCTGAAAACACGTGTACTGATTGCTCCTGGATGTGATTGTTTATTGTAGCTACCTACAGTAATATTGACACTTGATATTTTTTATTTTTTTGATACAGATTTAATAATAAAAAAGGAGGGGGGGAATATCAAATAAAACAAGGTCAGGCAGGCCAATTTAAAATCTATTTTTTTCACATTTATTTTCTTGACTTCATTTTTAATTGTCTTCAGTTATTTGTTATCTATTCTGTAGTGACTATTTGACATAGTTTTAGGGTCAGTCTGTCTCACAGTTTTATGTAAGCCCAAGACAGTACAATGAAGGAAATAGGAATCTCATCCAAGTTCTGTACCAATGACCTACCAACCTGGAAATTCAAAGACAATTTTGGAATTCAGATACTAATAATATTTGGAAGTAGTGTGTGAGATGTTTTGATCAGATATTTTGCACCATCTATATAGTCATGTATCTTGCTCATTTGTATTTAATCAATATGCTCTTCATCTTGGAGTGGGATGGTAAATCTTACTGGAAGCAATATAAGGCCCACATGAATGCAGACAGAGCACAAAACCATTATACAGTGGTATACGACCATCACCTATCCATCCTCCTAATGTCTACTTTATGAACATTTTATGTAACAGTAATAGCAGACAATGCAGATTTGTGATTTCAGAAAAACAAACTCACAACATTATTTTGTTAGCTCATGCTCTTTCAGTTCTAATGCCAGTTGAATTCTGTCAGGAGACATAAACTGACTTCAGCAAGATTTGACCCAAAATGTGGAAATAATAGCCCCATAATATAATAGAAACACAGTTTGAAAAAATCACTGCAGACATGAAATTTCACCTTCATGCAATAATCATTTCCCCATATAATCCATTTTTTTGCTAAGCCAGTAAAAAGCATTTTCACAGGTCTCAGGTGGTGGTGGCACTCCATGAAAAGCCTTTATTTGTGCACTGAACCACAAAATGGAGGTTCTGACCTCTTGTTACTTGCAATCCTACACTGAGCGTGTAGCACAGTTTGAACTGAGAATCCTATTGCAGTACTCCTCCTAGGCTCCCATTAGTTCAGTATCACTGAAAGTTCATACTTGTGGCAGCCAGCTGTCAACACTCAATAACCAACTGCAAATTGACTGTGACTTTCTAATAGTGAGAAATTAAATCTTTGAGATGACAATCTGGAAGCCTGGGAATATCACTGTGATTCACAGGCAAATTTGTATTACAAACTAAACACTGAAACGTGAAGTTAAATGCAATGTACCTAACTAGAAAAGCATGCAATTACTCATGTACCAGGGCTGAATTACTTTTATAGCAAATTAATAAATTAATTAATTGCTCCATTAATTAACAACATCCAAAATCAGGAAAACATTATCTAAATGTATGGTAATTTAGTAGCATGAGCATGCTTGAATCTTGTACTTAGGTTTCAACACTAAAGAGGCTTGTGAATTTGCACCAGTACCGATAAAGTCATTCCCTCTTTGGGAATTCACCTGCCTAAATTCTTTGCTGGTTCAGATCTCAACTTCCAACAGAACTAAGAGGTTTTATGATGGAGAATTAGTACCAGAAGAGGATTTTAACACTGAACTCCCACTGCAGGCTCCCCAAATTCTCAAAGCCATTGATAAACACAGCCTGTCCTTGGTTTAGGTGTAGAGCAATAAAACCATGGGTAAAGGCATTAATTAGCAGCTTGTGAAGCACGTCTGCCTGTCCCCCTCTCTCTTATGAATATTTATATAAAGGTTTTATGGTACAGGGAAAACTTCAATAGGCTGGATTCAGAGTGTCTGCTGTGAGCACTTCTTGGGCACGTAATTAGGGCTCTTTGTCCTAGGGCCATTTAGACACTTCTGCCATTGTGCCAGGGAGAAAGCCTGACTTACATGTCACGGCTAGAAATGCAGAGTTATGAATAGGGAACGGCCTGGAAGTTTATGCATAGCCTTAGAAGAAGCTCTTCTCTGCCTGTTTTCCTATAAATGCTTCAATTTAAGGGTACAGGCCCAAACAGACAAAATGAACAGAGTGCTAATACTCACTTCTTTGAGTGAGCAAGGAAGGTTTAAGCTTCTAGGCACTGGAGACTACCTTGGGGAAAATAAAACTGCTGAGAGGAGGGGAACCTGCAGCTGACTCTAAAAGAATAAGTCTGAGCCCTAGTAACAGATATAATGTGTACTTATATATAATATATTATAATATAAATACATATTTTAAATCTATATGTGGCTATGTCTCAAAGGCTAGCAGAGAAAAGCAAATTGAATTCCTAAGGGGGAACAGGATGAAATAATCGGCACAATGTAACAAACCAGTATGACTTCAATGGCTACAAGTAAAATGGGTAAATGGCCCAGCAGGACAAAGCTTAGAGCAACACTGCTGGTGCAAATATGAAAAGTACCTCTTGAGCACAAACAAGCCAAAGCCTTTCTGCTAATATGCACAGCAGACAGGTTACCTAATGAACAGCAGATGAGTCATTAAAGAGTGATGATGGCACCATAATCCAAATTGACATTCAAGGCACAGCATGGGTGGCAAAATAGTACACTGACACTTACCTTTAGTAATTAAATGCCGAAGCTTTTTAAAGAGTTCCCCAAAATAAAAATATTTCTAGTTTAAGTAATAATGCATTGTTTCTTCAAAATGTCCACTAATTTTCCAGAAAGGGAAACAGTTATATGATCCAAGAGGATATGGCAAAATGTTGTGATGAACTGAGGTTTCATTTAATCACATTGGGTAAGACTATGGTTTCAAGAAATTCAAGGAACTGTAACAGGCAAGGAAAATATGTAACAATGCGAAATGATGATTAGCTTTGACAGAAGTAGTAGAAAAAGTAATTGAAAAAAACCACTGAAAAAAACCCTGCTTATACTTTGTTGGGTTTCTAATTAACTTTATCAGCTGATAGCATAGACAAGGGCAACCCTGGACAGCTAAATTCAATTCTTTATTCAATGTATAGCTGGAGTCCAAGCACAAATTTGGAAGTATTTGAGAAAAGGTGAAGAAAAAATATTATTTCCCCTTAAAACAAATCAGCAGTGTGGCTTAATCTGAAAAACTGCATTCTGTACTGAACTTTTCTTCTTTAAAACAATTAAGCACAATAACATGGGTGAGAGGGAACATTGATGGAAGTGACCATGGAAAAGTTCTAGATAAGAAGATGGAAAAAGTTAACAATGCTTGTTTTGGAAAGAAAACAAATATAAAGAATAATGAATGTTGCTAAGATGAAGACTGGGAACTTTTGTTCCCATCTCTTTGGAAGAACAAGAACACCCAGGGGCATTAATGAGAAGGCTGAAAGTAAGAAAAGCAGTGAAAGCATACTCTTTATTCACATCTGTCTAGGCAATTATGACTGCATGAAACTGCTCAGGATAAAAGCCAAATGAAGACTGAAATAGCTATAAGGATTATCAGTAATACTTGGTCTTGTCACAGTACATTTCAAAAGGTACCTAGCATAGATGATAAACATAAGAAAAGACTGGGGAGTATTTAACCTCTACCTATTGCATGATTTCATTTTCATTCTTCTGAAGCACCTGCACTAGCCTCTGTCACACAATACTGAATTTTGGTATGACCCAACATGGCTATTCCTACCATTGGCATACCACACAGGAGTGATCTATGGTGTTTGGTTTCAAACACCATGGCAAAACAAAGTGGCAGCATTTTGCCTTCATGAAATACAGCTACTATTTAAACTTAAAATAAATATCACTTACTGTTCTGTGATAGACAATTTACTTTTATCTCCAGGAAAACAATGAAGTTAAGATGATGTCTGAAGAAAGTGATACGACTGACTCTTCCCTTGCTTCAATTCACAGGTGTCCCTAGATGCTCTTTAGCAATGTACCCATCAGGTCTCTGAAATTCCACCAGGGAAGCAAAACATGACTGTGAAGTGATATACCAAAAAAAGAAAAAATCTCAGATCCATCAGCTGCAGCTACCTTATAGAACTGGTATCACATGATGCTTACTTTTGTGTTGCAATCTTTGTTCAAAGAGCAAAGGCTGGTTTTAGACAATAATGTCTTTCACTACCCTTGTAAGAGAATAGGATAGAGCAGATTTTGGCCTAACCAACACTGCAGAGTATACCCTTTATGCTGTGGGCAATAGCATTTTCAAGTGCTCCAATTCTGTGATTCTTCACTGTACAGTTCAACCCAATTGCTCTACAAAGTTTATTTAAGTGACTATTATTAATAATATTGTTTTTTTCCCCAAACAGTTTCTAGAAATTCTGCTTTATCCAATTGTGTTTGACATGGAGAACCAAGAGAATAGCCTGATCTGGCCATTGATCCCTGCTTCTTCAGTAAAAACATCTGAGATGCTCCCTAACAGTATATCTTATCTTTTGTTGCAACTTTTAAGGAAATCCTTGCTGCTATTGTCTGCTCTCACAGAGAAAGAAAACCTAAATTTCCAGCAAAAATGACAGCCACTACAGTACTTAAGCATTTTTCCTCTGCCTGGACGAGATTATGTTGTTGCTTACACTGTGACTGTCCATCAACAGTCTTCTCTCTCACACCTTGAGCAGGTACCATGTTTCCCATTACAGTTTTAATGTCCAAACATCTCCCCTGGTGGACATGCACAGGGCACAGTAGTTCTTACTAAAATAATTCTGTGAATTTACAGCTCTTAAATTGGATTAGGGGTAAGTACCACGTGTCCTTGCTGTCTTAATTCAGAGCTCTGCATTGAAAGATCTTCCTATTCCCACTGTAAAGCTGTTGGGTAATGCCATTTTCAAGGAAGGCAAAAAATGTAGTTACAGTGCTCTTTAAATGCAGCTTCATGCAACAATAAGGCAAATTTATTTAGCTAACATTGGTAAGGTGGAAAATATTAAAATAGCACTTGGCAGATACTGCAAAAAAACTTGCATGAACAATAGACATTGAATTCTTTATTTTCTTACATTATTGTATTTACTATTTTTAACCTTGTCATCCTTCTCATCATCAAAAGCAAGCCATCCCCAATATAAATCGACCATTAATCTATGGAAATATTCTGCAGCCAATTAATTAAGATATGGAGCAGAAGGATCTTTCACTTTCACTAGTTGAAACAGATGAAGATAAGTGTCAGTCAATCTTTCAAATTAAATCTCTGCTGAATAGCCAAATAAACATAGGTTGCCTAATGATACTTCTAATATTTGTACTGTAATTCCATTTAAATGCAGGGAGAAAACCCCACAAATGTTACATGATTTCTTTTAGTAAAGACAAAGGAAAAATATAGTTTCAGTTACTTTATTCTTACCAGTTGCACCATGCAAAACCATTTTGTCTGAGGTGGAGAACTAGACCTGAACTCTTGTTCTGTTCTCTGGTGGCTGATACAGATCTCTGAATTCCCACATCTGCTCAAACCCCTCTGTCCTGCCTACCAGGTGTGCTGGCCAGTCCTGCCCAGGCAGGACTCCCAGCACAGCCAGGAAGGCAGTGAGGACAAGCACTGCTGAATTCCCATTCCTAAGGAAGCACAGTAGGAATTCTCTCAGCTCCCCATGGCTGAAGGCAGGTAATGAGCCCGGAATGCTCTGGCATTTTCATTCTTCTACAAGCCCAAGTAGAGATTCTAAATTACTGCAGGACTTTCTTTCCTTTGTTTCAGGGATGTATCCATTCTTCAGCTAACTGTTAAATTTTTATGCCCCTTTACAAATGAATGATGTATTTTGATTGTAGCAGGTGACCAGCATTCAGCTCTTTCAAAGAGAAACCCTTACAAAACAAAGTCCGGCTCTGATTAAGTTGACTATCTGAATTCAAAGCATGTCTTGACTGCTTTCCATGAAAACAACTGATCCTTTTCATGGGCCAAGGCCATTGTAACTTCCTCTACACATTGAACAGATTACCATGGACACAAATTCAGACTCCTTCCATTCACACAAGGTCCCTGAAAATTTACATAAGTCTGCAGAGAAAACAGGCAGCCAAGCTTTCAGTGACATGAATATTGTGATGAGAGTTTCAAACAATACATACTTTTTTTCTCCTAAAATACATTTTATAGTAAAACCCCTGCAAATTAGTTAAACAGCAAGGAAAAAGTATTTTGGGTAACTGTTTAAAAATATCTTTTAAAATAAACAATCACTATCTAACTATCTTAGACTAAGTAGCTGTAAAATTGAAACAGTTTGGAAATATCCTATGTACAATAAAAATGCTACTCTGTTGTGCCATATAGTGAATTTTTTATGTCAAAAAATTACTCTGAAAGTCACAGCAGTACATCTGTCAGAAATAAACCAAAATGAAGATGCAACACCTTCATTTGACCAATAAGGTGTCCTCAATGCAGTCTGGCTTGGCTGACCTTGCCATAACTAGACTTACCAACATTCTGTTCTCCTCAGGCTTATTTTTTTGTTGTTGTTGTTTAAAATACCCCACTGAAATCAGTTTTGGTCTATAAGACATCACTACAATTTTGCATTCAAGGACTCTGAAAGAGGAGAGGCCAGGAAAAGGTCTCCAGATACTGAATTTACTGCAACTGTGTTAATATATCATTATTAGGAATTTTTAAAAAAAGACACTGGGAGATTCAAGACTTTAAATTAAAATGCTCCTACTGTATGATATTGTGCACTTAAATGACAAGAAGCCTTTTCAAAATGTTTCTCTGAAAAGCAGCAATACACCTGCTGGTTCCACATACCTCTTGAGGAGAAAATCAGATCTTTATGAGGAATCTGGATTGGTCCTGCCGGGCTAACCTCCTGGTCAAGGGTATGTTATAGCATGAAGGTCAGGGTCTTACCTGAACAATCCCTTACACCAAAGGCACTGAGGAATGTACAGTATGTCAAAAATGCTTCAGTGTATATTTCTGAGTTTATTGTCATTTACTCTTCAGTCTTCCACCCTTCTGAGGGGGGTGGGATCTAGGGCTAATTGAATCACGTCTTCCCTCCACAAAACCCTCCCTCTGCTGGTTTCCAAACCTTTTTCATCAGCTTCTGCTCCTAAAAAGCTTTTCCTATGACTCTGCTATGCACAAGTGGAGGTATTTTCAATAACAAAATACATATTTTCCATATCCATACAATTGGGAAATACATATTTTCCTTACAGAATCACACTGAGGTTTTAAGTTGAACAATATTTTCATAGTAAAGACCTTCCATCTAACAGTACTCATGAGGTTTAATGAAAAGAAGTGCTTTTCTTTATCTGGAGCCTATTTTTTTACAGCCCATAAAGATAATTACAAACCCAAGGGATCTCTCTTTTATATTTAAGGATAGAAATTGTAAACAGAATTCAGAGATAATTGCTAGTTTCTTTGACAAGTCCTGAATAGTTTTAAGTCAGACCACCATGTAGCAGTTTTAACTGTACAGCTCCTTCTTGTCACCCTGACACACCCAAGCCTCTCCACAAGAAACTGTAGCTCCAATAAAGAACCAGAAAGTGTTGCCACTGAGTTTGATGAAATAAAATTCAGGTATGATCTCAGAATAAAAAAAAAAACCCATTATCTAAGGTGTCTTAAATTTAAATACCTTGAACACAATTTCCACAAATGAACTGAAAGAAATTTTTCTATTACCCTATTCTCCTTTAAAGCAAAGCACCTCTTATGCTCTAAATTATCTGCCTATTCCGATTCAGGGTATAACAATGATTTCCAAACAATTAAATACATTTCTTAGCAAAGGAAAATAGGGAAATTAGTAAGAGGCATTGGTTGTGCTGAGTAAATTTTCCAACCATTTATTCTGTGGTAGAGAGAATTCTAGAATTCTTAAACTGACATCAATAATCATGCATGCATATATATATGTACTAATGTCTCTCTGGGGCTTCAGTGGTAATCTTGAAGTTGTACCCTAAGTTCTACTCTGAAAATGAATCTGGAAAGAAATCGAGTACCTTGACACTCTGAAAAAGATGATCTTTCTTCAGTCCATAAATACCATATCACTGATAACTAATACATTTCATATATCCACATAGCTTTCTGCAATTGAACATTCAATACTTCACACAATAATCTCTGGTGCTATGTATCACTAACTTGTAACGTCAGTTACAAGTCAGTTTTTACCATCAGCCTCAAGGGACTTACATCAGAGTAACTCTTTCTGTGAAAAGAAAATGTGAAAAGGCATTATATAAATTAAATCTGGTTTCATTTATAGGAAATGAAAATTTTCCAAGCTCCAAATGTTGATTATTTGAAGTTAGATATAATTTGTGATGAAGAGTACTGTTCCTTTCCAAAGCATGGGTTCCTGCATAAGTATACCAAAGCAAAAGAAGAAAAGAAAATGAGAAATTAAACTTCCTCCACCCACCACCCACTCTAAGAGACTGGCATATGAAAGAAGCAGGAAGTAAATGCTCTTCTAGAAGAGTAAGGCACACCTCTTGGGGGTGTGCTGGCTAGAAACAACTTGTGCACGCAGTGCCTTTTTAAAGTTCTCAGGAGGCATGTATTATAGGCAACTGAATTCAACAAGAAATAGATAACTGCATGAAAGTCTGCATTAGAAAAGTTCTACTCTTCATCCCAAAGGAGCATCTTTGGTCCTTGAATGGTTAGAATATATGGATCAGCATTAATTCTCCCTTACCTTGTACTCTGAGGCACAACAGGGGAAAGGGCCCATTGCAGCATCAATCAAACACATCTTACATTTGAGATTAGAAAGGAAAAAAAATCTAAGAATGGTCTAATGGTCTAGCCTTCTACTGTAAAATCCAAATTTTGTGTAAATGTATCTTGGCTTTCATAGACGATTGTAGCTTTATGAAAGGATTGTGGCTTTTTATAAATACCTGCACCAATTCATTTTTAAGGCAAACATGCAGAAGACCAGAGAGTGTGTATCTGCCCATTTTTATTTCTTAATTGGTAAAACTCCTGAGCTGAAGATCAAAATTAAATCATCATACCTTTCCAAAACAGGACACAAATGTTTCATCTCTCCTTCCAGAAAAAATTGAATCAAAACTATAGCATGTATGTGAAGCTTAAAGTACAAAAAAACCCAGAGCTTTTGGAAAAAAAAAAAATCCAGAAGTCTTCTGAAAGAAGTTCTTTGTTAATTCAGAATAGGACCCAAAGTTCACTCTGCTGTCTTCTAGTTTATTTTCTTTCTTCTTTCCTCCCTTTCATTCCTAATTTTTACTATTAGTTTTGCTTTATTTTGCAGCTTGAATGCTTAAGCTGTCCACTTAACCTTCCTGCCAGCTTTTACTCCATATACACTTATTTCCACATTTCTACTATTCTAATTGCCCTTTGTGAGCTGCTCCCATGTCCCCACCACACAAAGGCCAGCCTGGTGCAGGGCCTGTGGCTCCATGTGCTGCCAGGGCAGGCTCCAGGGTCACTGAGGGACCAACGCTGGCAGTGGCTGAGGGAGGGCTCAGCTGTCAAAGCATTCAGATCCCCTTCCTGAACCCATCTTGGGAGCTGACCAGGAGCTTCCTTTTCATGGCCACATTGATTTCTCTGGGCCACTCTTGGTGGCTCTCTCTGTCCCAGAGTGGCAGACACCCACCTCTGTGCATGCTGGGTGTCAGGTGAGCACAAAAAGCCTGGTTGTGGTAGGAATAAGCTTCTCAGCTCCTATAAAATGACAGCTAAGGGCAGGAGGTTGCTATCAAATTAACTCCCCAGGGAAAGCAAGCTGTCAGCAGCTAACTGAATGATGGATGAATAGTTCTCTGAGGCCACATACAACTCACAGATAATTTCTCAAATATTTCCTTTTTCTTGTATCAAATTGAAACTTTGCTTTTCACCTATATATTTGTGCCTCAGCCCACATCTCAGATTTGATTTACATCCTTATCTTCCCAGTCCCCAGGGTCTCATATAGATTTTGTAATTTACCTTTATCTTCACGGCTGTCTGTTCTCAGCATACTCCTCTTGTACTGGTGATTTACAGGCTGAGCCCTGTCATCATCAACAACGTAAACTCCCTCATATCTAACCCACTTTTTTATTAATTGTCACAAACTTATTTTGTCAAGGCTTGTCATTATTAATTTTGTCATAATTAGATTAAGGGTGAAGGAATATCTTATCTATGCTGAGTGCAACTGCAAATAACCCTTCAGCATTACTAGGGATTTTTTTTTTTTTTTAGTAAACAGAGGAAATCCTACCGGTATTAATTCTGCCTACTATATAGATAAGAAATAAAAGAGTTTAGAATATTAATATGGAGAAATCACATTCTGTGCTCTGCCTAGTGCATGTTTCGTAGTTTGATGTCAACTAATTGCTAAATCAAGCAGTGATGAAAGGGTTGCATTTTAATTTATCCAGCAGTGCCTGGCTTACTGCCAAGATAATGGGCTCACTGCTCTTATACAGGCAATATACTAGTATATTTATATTAGAAACAAATTTTATTAGGTCCTTAAAATGTGTCTGGCTTCTTATGAACTCCATATCTGCACTCAAAGGAAAGGCAATGACAATATAGCTAGGAAAAAAAGGCGGTTTTTTTATTTTATTGGTATCTTAATATCTACTTTTATGTTTATGGTTCTTGAGAGGCTATGCTGATGTATACTGAATAGGTCATTCTCATGCAAACACTGATTACTCCACATTTTTGGCCATTTGGCTTGTTTTGGCTATTTTTCTACATCAAAGAAAGCAGATGATCATCTGTAGTTGGCATCAATCCTCTTCTTGAAATTTAGCTTGCTATATGGTCATTTGCAGCAGTTAACCTTTCTCTGATTTCTTTCTGAGCGTGTGAGTCACTTAAATGCAGGAGTAGCTCTTGGATACTGGTTCTTACTCTATGTCCTGGCTTTGGCTGGGTAGAGTTAATTTTCTTCACAATGGCTGGTATGGGGCTGTGTTTTGGATTTGTGCAGAACTCAGGGTTGATAATACAGAGGTGTTTTTGTTGTTGCTGGACAGGGCTTGCACAGACCCGAGGCCTCATCTGCTTTTTGTACTGCCAGGCTTGTAAGGAAGTTGGGGGTGCATGGGAGGCTGGGAGGAGACAGCCAGAGCAGGTGATCCCAGCTGAGCAAAGGGATGTTCCAGACCCTGTGACATCATGCTCAGTATACACAGTGGAGGGAAGAAGAAAGAAGGGAGGAATGTTTGGAGTGATGGCATTTGTTTTCCCAAGTTACCATTATGTGTGCTGGAGCCCTGCTCTTCTGGGGATGGCTGAATATTTGCCTGCCCATGAGAAAGGTGAGAAAAATTCCTTGTTTAGCCTTGCTTGTGGGTGGGGTTTTTGCTTTCCTTATAATCTGTCTTTATCTGAACCCTTGAGTTTTCTCACTTTTATCCTTCTGACTCTCTCCATGATCCTGCTGATGGGGAAGTGAAGAAGTGGCTGTGTGGGCCTTAGTGCTGGCTGGGGTTAAACCACAACACCCCAATACTGCCCTGCCCTTAGAAACTTATTTGTTGTACATTGTACATCAGAAAACAGTAACACCTAGTAGATGTACATCAAAAATGTTATGGACATGCTTTAGAACTGAACAGAATAATTTTTTGATCAAGATTTGCACTGGTATGCCTTTGCTCCTGCCAGTTTCTTTCTTTACCTAATTTTCTTTTTCCATAGGTAATTACAGCTTGTTTCTCTTTTGATTTTTTTTCCACTAGGAGAACTAGGATACTCTTCACAGCCATCATGGACTTCTAGCATGGAGGAAAAAGAATGGAAATTTTCTCTTTAGAGCTGCAAGCAGAACATCAGTTTTATTTTATAGAGTGAATGCAACCCAGTCAAGCACATGTTCTTTCATGACTAGAGCCTTGGGTGGATTCTTAAAATAGTACTCATTATAGTTATTGCATCAAAAAGAATTTAGAGCTGTTTTCTCCAGTTAAAATAATTGTGAAATTTGGCTAAAGCTTATTTCTAAATATTGTTTCCCCGAAAAAAATTTAAACTTACAGAACTTACTGCCATGCCAGCCTGTCTGTTCCCTATTGCACACTAAAACTCTTCCAACATAGTCCTTACAAGTCCAAGGCTTTTAACTCTCCTTCAAATGTTTGTTCACAAAGAGTTACTACCAAAGGTCTGTACATTGTGGTGAAAGCCAGCAGTCCCTGTTTAATGTGCAACACACACCTATGTCCACAGAAGCAGCAGTGTACCATGCTTAGGAGCAGTGAGTTTTACCCTCAGATCGTGGGTTTGCATAATGTTCAACGAGGCAGCATTAGTTTGGGATGTATTCATTATAAATGAAATACATTATTCCAACCAAATTACCCTTCAGCCTAAGATCACACATTTCTCTTTTGAAAACAATAAAGCTCCTTGGAGGTTTTTAGATTACAGTGGTCATTACAGCCTGAATAGCACTGTCAATACTCACTTTTTAACAACTATTATAATAATTTACTTTTAATATTGCCAACAAATCCACATTGAGCTGCATTGAGACTGTACATCGTACAAACAGAATTTTTATGATAATCTCAGATACGGATGCTTGCCACGGGCAGTGAGTGACAATTACCCAGACTCTGCTTTGCAGTACTCCCTCCTACCCTCAGACAAGAACTGCTCATGCTTCTAGAAGAGCAGGATTTTCTGAAGGGAATCTGGTTCACATACAGATGTGGGGCTGAGAAAGAGAAGGAGTGCATACAGTTCCCTGTGAGGAGAGAGAAGAGAGGAGGGGCTGAAGGGCACCCTCAAAGGCCAAGGCAGGTGGAAGTGTGGGTAAGTGGGCATGGGGTGGTGTCTTCCTTCCCTAAACAAATCACTGCTCCTCCTTTCCTCATTCCTTTCTTCACTCCCTTCCTCCTGTTCCTCTCTTTCCTTTTTTTTTTTTTTTTTTACTCTTGCTGTTCTTTTCTTTCATTTACTCTCTCAGTCTCTGGGATTTTTATGAACTCTAGAGAATCAGGAAACTAGCATTAAGTCTCTTCCTCTTATTAGTAGGACCCACCACTTTTCTTACTGTTTTTCTCCTCATCAATTATCATTTCCCAGAAGACATCAGAAACCTGGAATGGTCCTTCAATTCATTTTTTAACACATATTTTTTTAAAGAGAGAATACAAAGAAATGCAGGTTTTTATGCACTCCACCTGTGTAATTTAAACATTTGTCCAAGTCACTACTTGGCCCTATGGTCACAACTTAGAAGTCAACATTGCTTTCTGAAGTATAAGTAACAAATGGATATGGAGCACCACCTCCCTGAAGTCAGAACTGCAGACAGGAATGTGTCATGACAACACTGCAGTGGGGAAACTGGCAGCAAACACAGAGCATGCAGGGTGACCCATGAAGAGGGCATCAGAGTGCAAAGCTGTACCCGTTCATTGAGCACCTGGGACCACCTAGAAAACGTGTGCTGCAAGACCTTGTGGAACTGAAACAGCACTACCCCTATACCTGTGCTCACAGGCTACCTTTGTAGCATGAAGAATGAACACATGAAGAAAAATAACACAGGATAAAGAGTATCATTATTTTTGTTATCATCAAACATGACACATGGACCCAAGCTTTACTGACCGCTACACATGAGGAAAACCCAACTTTTCAGTATATTATGACTGTATTACCACACTTCATATGAACACTAAATTACAGCAATTAGATAAAATTACATCAGTGGTATCCTCATTTAGTATAATTGTTCCTTTTGTGAGGTGTTAGAACCTTGTTTACACAGCAGATGTCCACCCAATATTCCCACATTTCTCCATGCTGACATCAGGGACCATGAGGTATGAGATCTTGCTGCAGTCTCTGGGTAGCAGTGGGTCACACAGGGTGAGAACCCCCATTCAGGATCATGATCAGAGATGGTCCACCACAAGATAAATGTTCAGATCAGCTGTTTTGATTCATGTTTCCAGGTGTAAATGTTCATGCAGTCTCCCCTTAGTGGAGTCATACACCATTAGGAAGGCCGTGCACAGGCTGCAAGGGCTCCCACGCCTGTGAGCACACTGCACTGTCTGCACCTCGTACATAGGCAGTATTTCTGTTCCTGAACCAATGTCACAAAGTATGGGTGTATCATCTCAGCTTTGCAGAAAGCAAACAAGCAAAGAAGGCAGAATGATGTGCTCGAGTGGATACTGCCAGGTTCAGTTCCAAGGTCTCATGATTTTCAGCTTCCTGTAGAACCCTCAGGATACAGCAGGTCTCCAGGTGAACACTTCTCCTCACCTCCAAGTGTTCCCTGGGGCTGACACACCATGCAAGAGGCTGCACCAGGGACTCCAGGGAACTGCAAGCAGAGCTGCCTTCACACGTGCCTTGGGTCCTCAGGGGCTGCAAAGGCTCCCCAAAGGCACAGCCTCCTCAGAGTGGGACACTGCCCTATAACCCACGACTTCAAGCCAGCCCTTTCACTCTTGAAAGGGCTTCAGAACATACTCCTGTTCACACAAAATACCTTTGAGTAAAGTATTACTGCCTCTACTTTACAGAGGCAGAACTGAGACAGACCCCTTCAATACCTCTTTGAAAACTGGAAACAGGAAATAGGAACAACTAGAAAACATGACAAATTGCTGCTTCACCAACTCAACTCCTTTTTATACTAATATAAGACATTTTCTTAGCAGTAACACCCATTTTCTCTGTCCTCTCAGCTTTTCTTTCTGTATGTTATTTTATTTCTAAATTCCCTAGAGTAGGTGTCATATTCCTGCCCTGTGCTCATATGGTACCTTATGCAATGAAACCCTGGTCACTGACACATGCACATAAATGTTGTCAATACATAAATAATAAATGGTAGCAATTCCCTGATTATACATCTCCACATGTCAGTTTAACCTGGGATCTCATTTTTATATAAACATCCAACACATGTAAAAGCCCAGTTAAAGGATTCATTTGTGCCTGCAATGAAATAAATGTATTGTGTATTTTAAGTGACTGTATTTCCAATAGCTGGTTATAAATTTCTCATATGTTTGTAAAACTTCTGAAGTGTACTAGTACTGCATCAATAGGCACAGTGCTAACATTTAATCTCTCAGTGGAAAGCTTATAGACAATTAGAGAGAGATACCTTTAGATACCTTTCCCCCCTCATTTTACTTAGATGTAACTTTATTTTGATATAAAACCATTACAATAATATTTGCTCCTTCAAGAAGCAACTTGTAGTATTTTTCACTTAATCAAACAGCCACTAGGGAGAAATTATTATGCAATTAATCAAAGAAAGTAATTTTTTTCTGAAGATGTCTCCAACAGGTGCATATTTATATGCAGGTGACAGCAATACAGCAGCTTAAAAAAATCCCATATATCCTTAAAAGCAGAGTCTTCTTAGAATACATTTTTATTTTCTTAAAATGTTCTTATTTTCCCTCTTCTACACATTAATAACTGAAAGTTATTTGAGGAAGAATAAAAAGTTTACAAGCAAATACTAGACTGTTTTATACCTAAGAACCTTCTTAATTTTAATGATCTCATTAAAAATTAAATAAGTTAGGGAAGCAGTTTGGTGGATGGCATTGTTAAACCCACAACAAAAATTAGTCAAGCACAGAAGACAGTTTCATATGTTTTGCTCTCAGAAAACACTACAGCAAAAATAAAGCTTCTATACTGCAGCTAGTTAGTTTCTCTGCAAAGTATTCATATTACTGATCAGAAAACAATAGACTTTCAGATATATTTAACACCTTTTTTTTTTATCACATTTAAGTACCTGTGACAGAACAAGTAATTTTCATTAGGTTCACTCCTAGAGCTGTGTCAAAATGTAAACTTGTAATTGCATGGGAATTAAAAAAAATGAACAAGACATGAAAGCAGAAATTCTTCAATTAAGTCTTATCTTCACATGCAACTGCAGACCTCCTAGGACTTTCACAGTCATTTATGCAACACAGAAATACTGAAATGACTTCAAATTGAGTTTTGGAAGGAGCAACAGCAAATCTTCCTCTGGCTCTCTGCCACACCACTGTATTTCACAGTTTGCTGCTGTTCTGTCACTGTATCTCTCTAATTTAAGTCATGAATTTATTTCCTGCTCTGGAGTGATCAAAGCCTTCCCATGTAAGACAGAACATTATAATTGCCAATTTCAAAGGGGTTTAGGAAGTTTCTTCATAGATTTAAAATCATTAGCAACAGACTTGGTGCTCTTCTAGTGAGATATCTTCTAAGTCTAACACAAGCATTAATTAATTATAGGTTTGACTAAGCCTTTAAGGTTTTGACTGCACTGGGGGCAGTGTAATATGCTTCACCTCAGCTGAAAGCCTTGGAGACGTGGGGCTTTAGGGGAGCTCAGTGACTCACCAGGGAAATGCATCTATTTGCCTCTATACCATCTAAAGCATCTGATTTGCTACAAAAAGGAGCACATGCTGCATTTTCTTCCAGGGCACAGCAGAAGTTGCTCATTCAGTTGCCATACCTGCCTGTGGCAGAAAACCTCCTGCTATTCCAACAGGGATGGTAAAAATGCATACATTTCTTAGACTAATGATACAGCTACACACTTTTCTGGAAGTGTTACAATGCACTTTTGTACCTAACTGGTTCATCTCCTGCAATATAACAAAATCAGCAACTGGCCCAAGACTGAAAGATGCAGAGACTTCATGGGTGCAGGATAAACAGGTAACTATTCAGAGATGCCCAGAAGACCTAGATAAGCACCAGACTGAGCACCTGACCAGGAGATACAGCAGCACTCTTCATTAGCTTTCAAAACTACAGAAGACAATAGGAATCCTGCTGGTTTTTACACTGGATAGCAGCTAGACAAAATACAGAAATGTGACAGGGACTGGAATCTCATGTATCACCTTTTATGACAGACATAACCCAGCATGGGCCAACTGCTGACCCAAGGCTTTAAGCCAACCTACAGAATGTCTTTTCTTGCCCACTGCCCATCCCAGACGGAGCGGCCCTTCCAGCAGTACAGGCTGCCAAACACACATTTGTGTCCATCCCAGCAGAGAGAGCCCTACTGCAGCCACAGAGGGACAGTGTGGCAGGGGTGTAGCAGGGGGAGATGGCAGGGAGCCACAGCAGAGGGAGGAGACCAGGGATTTGCTGCTCTCACACAGCCACAGCTGCTGCCCTGGAGCAGGGTAGCAGGGGTGCACTGAACAAGAGAGGGCAAAAATCCAATCTAGAACCTGGAAATGCTACACAGAACCACCTAATACCACCCTTTGGACTGGATAGGTAGGTTTTCTCTTCCAAAGTTTTCTACAATTCCCATCTTCAGCCTGGTCCAGGTCAGCAGTGTTGCCCATCCCCAACTGCTGTGCTCTGTCATACTGTAGATCATACTGCCCTCCACAGCTGTGGTTCAAATCCCAGTACATGGGAAATGTTTAGGATTGCCATCTCCTGTTTCTTTGGAAAATGTTGTATTATTAGATGATGGTGGGAAGTGTCCAGTATCAGCATTGTATACCTGCTTTAGGAGTAGTAAGATCAACAATTGTAAATGCCACAGTCTAGCCATCTAAACAAGATGTGTCAGGATAGTTATTTCCAATATATGGCCCTGAGAGGCATGTCCCAGGTAGTAATTTTTTTCACATTTTATATCTACACTAATCTTTATTTTACCAGCCAAGCTTGCATGTCCCTGTACAGTGTATGCTGGCTGCTGTAAGTCCCAATCTATGCACACCCAGCATCTTGAGTTCCACTGCAAGATGACGAAACCTTTGATTTAATCATGCTCAGAAAAGGTTGAATTTCCTGTTGAAATTCAAGTGAACAGCAGATTTCAGGGTTATATGTGCTTGGAAAAGCTCTTGCACATCATTTAACTAATGAAGCAAACCATGAAAACCTGTATGACAGTTTTGTTCAAATACATTCTTTACAATTGTGATAGAATAGCTGGATCATATTAGTTAGAAAAAGCTGATTAACTCATATTACTTTACCAAAAACAGGACTTGATTTTCTGGTTGCTCCATATACATTTTCCTGTATTTCACTTGACTGCACGTAACCTGAAACTATTTGTTTTGCATCACTGCCTTACTAGCTTCACCAGATTTAGCTGAACCTATCTTCTTCCATTCAGCAGGGCAATAAGGATATTTTAACCTGCTCTAAATTGCACTTGCAATATGTTTTACTATGATTAATCTCTTTTCCTACAGTAAACACATAGTTGCAAAAGCTAATCAGATCATATAAGATTCACACATATTCCTAACAGTAGGGCATTTCTGTTCCTGTTGTCATTTTTCACAGAATCTTTAAGGTTGGAAAAGACCTCTAAGATGATTGAGCCAAACCACAAGGTCCATCACTTTATCATATCCCCCAGTGCCACCTCCACGTGTTTTTTTTCAATACTTTCAGGAACAGTGACTCCACCACCACCCTGGGCAGCCTGTTCCAGTGCCTGACTACCCATTCAGTAATGACATTTTTTCTAATATCTAATCTAAACCCCCGTTTTCATGAGTACAGCCACTGCTCAGACAAGTCTTTAAAAGATTTTGTGAACACAGTCTTATCATTCACACAAAAAGTTTGGAACTTCCCATACAGACAGAGATGACTACTGCCACATGGAAACATACTTTGTCTGCTGATTCATGCATTAAAAATCACGCAGTGGATAGCAAAAAACCCAGAAATACTGAAAAAAAGACTCAGATTAAAGGATATCTTTGCATAATCCTCAGGAATTTTGCATGGATGTATTTTTCACTAATGGATTAAAAGAATAATTTCTAGGCTAAGTATTCCTGAATGAATTCTGTTGAATGTAATACTGTCTTGACCCCTGGTCAAATACATACATACTTTCTAAACATAGAAATCTTCTCTGTCTCTCATCAAAACATACCAAAAAATAAATCTTTGAAACTGATTAGGTAACAGTGCAGAAAATAAAACTCACAGAGAAACAAAATAAGGAATTTACATTTTTTGCCCAGTTTTTGGTTAGTTCTAATACATCTTGGTTTATGTTTGTTTGATTTTTAACCATACAGAGAAAGCAGTAAGCAAAACGCAAATTCCTTTTTCTTCATCCCCAATAAAGGAGGAGGAACAAACAGGGAAGAATTGCATCAGATTTGTAAGAATTACACTTTAAAAGGGGTGCAGAAAACAGTCAAGGAGAACCCTTACAAAGTTGCTGGAGTAATTTTACATGAGTAAAATACCATGTAACTACCTGTGTCTGGAGAAATGTGCATGTAGTGAGAAATGGGGGTGACAGAGAGGCCAAACCATTTACATGAGAATATGAGACGTGGATGTGGAGAGGTTTAGTGAGGAATGGGCAGATGAGAATTGAGTATTCTGAGAATACTCTCAGAATTCAGCCAGTGCAAGATTTTACACTGAAATAAAATTAATTGAAATCTCCTATGGTTGTATCAGGTGTGAGAGTAAGAATACTGCCAGTTCTCTAGGATTTTCAATTCGCTGGTATTTTAACTCTACCACTACCCCTGAAGTCATACAAGCACATGAGCAATTTCAAATATTTTCCCTTAAAGGATGTTTCTTACCTTCTACTTCTACAAGTAATCTTATTTAAAATAGCAATTGGTCAACAGCCTCAAAACAAAATAGTCAAACTCAAAACATAAATTTTTACGTCTCGTGACTTTATATTGTATTTATGAAATATAGTCTCCTATTTATATTTTTCTTTCATTTACTATATGCATTTTGAAATGCTGACATACTTGAGATGCTAAGTGAGCACTCAGTCCTTAGTACCTCAGCTTACAAATGTACCAGTCCATCATGAGGAATGACTGGTTTATGCTGTTTGGGTGGGCAGCTGGCTGGCACAGCCAGATGCACACTGCTCAGTTTTCTTATTTAGCACAGTGTGAAACTGTACCATACTAGCCACTGACAGGAACTCCTAGATCACTGACAAGAATTCAATGTTCTCTCCTGCTTCAGGTGTCACAGGCTCTTATAAAAAACGGTACTCTACAAATACAAAACAAACAAAAAAAACCCCCAAAACCCCAACAAAACACAAACAAAAAACCCCAAAACAAAACACCCAAATAAACAAAAACCCCCCACAAAACCCCTAACAAAACAAAATATCACCCCCTCCCCACCCCCCCGAAAAAAGAGCACCAAAAAAACCCAAAACAAAACAAAACAAAACAAAAACCAACAACAACAAAAACCCAGAAAAAGAGGTTAGCTTTTTGCTCCCACATTGGAAACACTTTTCAGAATTCCACTGCTGTAATCACAGAATCACTGGGTTGGAAGAGACCTTCAAGATCATCGAGTCCAAACCAGCCCTAACACCTCAACTAAACCGTGGCACTGAGTGCCACATCCAGCCTTTTTTAAAGCACATCCAGGATGGCGACTCCACCACCAACACTTCCAATCCTTTATCACTCTTTCTGTAAAAAACCTTTTCCAAATATCCAACCTGTATTTCCCTTGGCACAGCTTGAGACTGTGTCCTCTCATTCTGTCAGTTGTCAGGAGAAAGAGACCAACCCCACCTGACTACAGCCACCTTTCAGGGAGTTGTAGAGAGTGATAAGGTCACCTCTGAGTCTCCTTTTCTCCAGGCTGAACACCCCCAGCTCCCTCAGTTGTTTCTCACAGGGTTTGTGTTCCCAGCCCTCACCAGCCTCATTGCCTCCTCAAGCATCTCAACATCCTTCCTAAACTGAGGGGCCAGAAACAGACACAGCACTCAAGGTGTGGCCTCGCCAGTGCTGAGTACAGGGGAAGAATGGCCTCCCTGCTCCTGCTGGCCACACCATTCCTGATCCAGGCCAGGATGCCCTTGGCCTTCTTGGCCACCAGGGCACACTGCTGGCTCCTGGCCAGCTGCTGTCACCAGAACCCCCATGTCCTTCTCTGCCTGGGCACTGTCCAGCCACACCATCCTCAGCCTATAACATTGCAGGGGGTTATTGTGGCCAAAATGCAGGACTCAGCACTTGGGACTTGTTAAACTTCATCCCATTGGACTCTGCCCATCCAGGTCTCTCTCCAGCCATTCCAGGTCTCTCTGCAGAGCCCTCCCACCTTCCAGCAGATTAACACATGCTCCCAGCTTAGTGTCATCTGCAAATTTACTAATGACAGACTCAATCCCCTCATCCACGTTGTCAATAAAAATATTGAACAGAGCTGGCCCCAGCACAGACCCCTGAGGGACACCACTGGTGCCTGGCCCCCAGCTGGATGCAGCACCATCACCACCACTCTCTGGGCTCTGCCATCCAGCCAGCTCCTAACCAGCAAAGAGAGCTCCTGTCCAAGCCATGGGCTGCCAGCTTTTCCAGGAGTGTGTGTGGGAGACAGTGCCAAAGGCCTTGCTGGGGTCCAAACAGACAACATCCACAGCCTTCCCTGCATCCACCAGGCGGGTCAGCTGGTCATAAAAGGAGATCAGGTTGGTCAAACACGACCTACCCTCCTAAAGCCATGCTGGTCCGATACCCTGGCCATCCTGTAAGTGCTGCATGATGACACTCAATATAAACTGCTCCATGACCTCACTGGGTACTGAGGTCAGGCTGACTGGTCTGCAATTACCAGGATCCTCCTTCCCACCCTTTTTGTGAATGGGAGTCACATTGGCCAGCTTCCAGTCCTCTAGAACCTCACCAGTGAGCCAGGACTGTTGGTAAATGATGGAGAGTGGTTTCACAAACTCATCTGCCAGCTCCCTTATCACCCTGGGATGGATCCCATCTGGGTCCACAGATTTATAAACATCCAAGCAGCTCAGCAGTTCTCTGACTGCCTCCTCCTGGATAACAGGGGCACCATTCTGTTCCCTGACACCTTCTACCAACCCCAGGACAGTTGTCCTGAGGACATGCCATCTTCCCATTAAAGACTGAAGCAAAGAAGGTGTTAAGCACTTCTGCCTTCTCATCTGCAGTTACTAAGTTCCCTCCAGCATCCAATAGAGAACAAAGGTTGGTCTTACCTTTCCTTTTGCCATTAATATATTGATAAAAACATATTTTATTATCCTTAACAAAAGTTGCCAAATTAAGTTCTGAGCTTTGGCCTCCCTGATTTTTTTCCTACATACCCTAGTAACCCTCTTAAATACCTCCTGATAGACATGACCTTCCTTCCAAAGATGATGCAGCCTCTTTTTTCCTATGTTCCTTCAAAAGCTTGTTGTCCATCCAGGCTGGACGTTTGTCTCATCAACTCATCTTTCAGCACACAGGAACAGTCTGTTCCTGTGCCCTCAAGATCTCTGTTTTGAAGCATGCCCACTTTTCCTGGACTCCTTTGTTTTTGAGGGCTGATTCCCAAGGAACTCTCTGAATAAGTCTCCTAAATAGACCAAAGTCTGTCCCCCAGAAGTCCAATGCAAAAGTGTTATTGATGTTCCTCCTGATTTCACCAAATATCAAAAACTGCAATTTCATGATCACTGTGATTATGATCATGATCACAGCCTCCAACCACCACACCTCCCACCAGCCCATCTCTATTTGCAAACAACAGCTCTAACACAGTTCCTCCCTAATGTAAAGGGCAACCCCTCCACCTCATCTCCCTTTCCTGTCTCTTCTGAAGAGCTTGTAGCCATTCAGTGCAGTGCTGTGAGTTGTCCCACTACATTCCTGTGATGGCAATTACATCACAGCTTTGCTGATGCACCATGGCCTCCAGCTCCTCTTGTTTGTTACCCATGCTGTGTGCCTTGGTATACATGCACTCAGCTGGGCTACTGATTTCACCCCTAACTCAGGCTTACCACCTTTGGCCTGCTTCCAGACAGCCCAGCTGCATCCCCTTCCCCCTTCACATCTAGTTTAAAGCCCTCTCCATGAGTTCTGACAGCTCATGGGCTAAAATCCCTCTCTTTAACAGAGAGACAGAGCTCATCCAGTTCCAGCAGACCAGGTACCATAAAAATTGCCCTATGATCAAAGAACCCAAAATTCTGCTGATGACACCAGCCCTTGAGCCACTTGTTGATAATGTGGGCTCTCCAAATCATCATTTTTCTCAGCCACCAAAGGGACTGAGCAGAACACCACCTGTGCTCCTGCCCTATCAACCACTTAACCCAGAGCCCAGAGGTCCCCTTAAATTGCCCTGACCGTCCTCTTTTCAATCTCCTCACTGCCAGCCTGGAGTACCAGCAGTGCGGGGCTGGAGGACTGGATCAGCCCAGGGAGTCTCCCAGTGATACCTCTCAGTCTCTCCCTGTACCCGGGCCCCAGGGAGGCAGCAGACGTCCCTGTGGGATGGGTCTGGTTGACATATAGGGACCTCTATTCCCCTCAGAAGGGAGTCACCCACTATGATTACCCTTCTTTTCTTTGTAATGTCAGAGGTGGTGGTCTGTCTGACAGATGAAGTGTAATTGAGAGGCCCACTGGACAGATAATTTTCTTCTATGCCATCCAGCTGACACTCTAGATCCAGGGCTTCACACCTGTTCTGAAGTGGCACCTGGGTAGATGATGGGGGTCAGGAGGAATTTTTATTACCTCCCCGAGCAGGTACTCATTTCCACTCTCCTTCATTGACCAGGTGTCCTCCTATTGCCCGACTGTGGGAGGCACGGGAGCCCTCTGACTCCTGGTGGGCCTCCCTCAAGGATGGAAGGGCAGAACTCCACCAATCTATTTCCCTTTCACTTTCCCTAATACTCCTCAGTCTTTCAACTTCCTCCCCAAGCTTGGCCACCAGCAAAAGGAGATCATTCACCTGTTCACAGTGCAGGTAGGCTTCTTCTGCAATGCCCCTGGTACTGCTGAAAGGCTCAAACACTCCACACAGACAGGGGTTTGGACAGACACAGCCCTCATGGAGGGTTCTACCTGGTTTTATACACTTTTACTAACTGCAGGTTTAAAAACCATTACTAACAAAACTCAAAATCAACCAACCAACCAAAACACAACAAACAACAAACTAAAAAACCCACTAGCAGGAGGGAACCTGTAACTTTGCCTGCTTGCCCTGCCCGTGTGAACTAAAGCACAAACTGCCATGCCACACCCATTTGCCCACTCCCATGATGAGAAACCTCCAAATTTTCAGTATACATTTGCACATTGCCAGTTTACAGTCTTTTGGGTTTGTGTAAACTCTATCCTAAAACTTATATAGATCTCTGGAGCTTTTTCTCTCTTTTTTTTAACCCAAACCTAAAGTGTGTTAGAAAAAAAACCAAAAAACAACAAAAAGTCAGGTTTTCTTCAAAATTGCAAGATACATGGAACTCAGAGGTAGTGACCAAAACTCAAAGATATAAAGAGAGAGGCAGGCACAGATCACACAATCCTCTCCCCAAACTCTGTGCAAATGACAGGTGGATGGGTGGTGTGGCGAGTGCACCGTTCAGCATGACAAATCACAGACACCTAACTGGAGTGCTCCAAGAAGCTGGAAGAAGGCTCCTGGGCCTCCCAGCAAGTCCCAGTCTGACAAATTTGTTAGTTATCATCCTTAGACCTGCCTATCACAATAAGACTTACAAAAGGTACTGACAGAAATAACTGACATACACTTGAAACTAAATTACTTTTCTAAATGAAAGTGATCTAGAAATAGATCAAACACAGTTGGTCAGTTTGGGATGGAGCCTGAAGAAAAATTGCACAAAGTAATATTAGGTCCTTTTTATAAAGCCAGCTGTTACTTCTGATCATTAGCTATTTAGTCTCAGCAAGCAGATGTTTTTCTTTTTGGGAACTTCTGCTGAAATCATGGAGTTCAGCATATAAAGCAACTGAAGAATCAAGTCTTTTTTTAAATGCTGATTTTAAAAGCTTAATTTTTCCTCAAAATATTTGCTTTAGCTTTCAAAAAGCTTTCAGTTTCTTTGGTATATGCTGCTCCTGCAGAACATTACAAATTTATCTTAAGGATTTGACAGCTTTGAAAAATGGCATTATTTTTAGAAAAATGTGTTCTGAAGAATTATGACACAAACCAGTCTAAATCTCAATGAATTCAATAAATCCTTTCATTTTCTTTAGGAAAATATTTCATTTGCTCTGGACAGCTTATTTAAAAAAAAAAATCTGTTCTGATTAAAGAACTTACCATGGCTAAGAAAATTTTAAATGAGTCAGGAATTCTTTGTCACATCCTGTTACAGAATTTACAAAACGATATCTTTCACTAAGATACATTGATGTGATTTATTTTTATGCAACATCCTTAATTTATTAGATTTTTAAGAACAATTTTTTTGTAGCACAATTTTAACCCAGTAAAAGTACTCTGGACGTCTCTTACTTTGCCCTTCCAAAGTCATTGTTTAACCAAATATTCCCTGCTTTATTCTTATCCTATCTCAGCAAACAGATAAATGAGGCAGTGAAGATGGATAACTTTTTAAATGTTACCTACTTTATATTTCAGCCTTCAGGTAATCTAATATTTAGCAGAAGTTTTTCTTTCCAATGAGGATGACAATTCCCAGCCAAATTACTAATGGATATAGTGCTCCCAAAAACTCCTAATGAAATCTCTCATTGGTCAGGGTGAGAAGTCCTAGTAGCTTCATATAGAAATAAGAGTTGCTGAATGCAACCTGCACATTAGGATCTTTAATATTCAATATCCCAGAGAAAATTTAAAAGTAACTACATTCTTTATGTTTAGTGAAACATAAAGGATAGTAAAAAAAAAAAAACCAAACCAAACACATCACCTTCTACATCTAACTGGATGCTGTAAAAATCTAGACAAGAAAATAGTGCTTTAAATATGGCAAGTAGCCAAACCATATCTAGCCTATTTTTTAGCTGCTGAATCTGAAACTGTGGTGCAAAAGATATATTCAATAGCCTTGACTTAGAAAAAGATTCAAGTGCAAGATGGTTTTAGGAGAATTACCCACCTGCCAGGCAAGAGCAGTAGGCTCCAGGGCCTTGAAGTTCAGGCTGCCCCACTGCCTTTAGGTGATCTGAGCAGCTGAGTGCAGTAACAAGCAACCCTTGCCCAAAGGGTACTCAGCTGACCAGGACAGCTAACGTAAAACGCTGAGGTGGTGGAAAAACATTCAAGCTTTGCCCACCTTTGAGAGGTTAGACTTTCAGAAGTGCAGCCTAGAGTTCCCTTCTTTAAATAAGTATCTGGAACTATTAAAGAAACAAGCAAAATCTGGTCTTTTTTAGAGCACAGCTGGAGAAAAGTTGGGGTAGTGATTTATGCATTGTATCCAGCAAGCAGATAATGAAATACTGAGTAGGAGGAGGCATAAGAACTCATATTTCCTATCTTGCTGTAGCACCATACTAATTCAGAATTCTAGCTTCAGAAGCCTGAAGTGGCTGCTTCAAGAAAGTAAGAAAAAGGCAAACTTATATGCTGGAAAAATTTCTTGCAAACTCTCCCAGGTTCCATTTCCGGCTCCCAAAATTCCTGAAATAGATGTGGTTTCCAACTGCTTAGCAACCCTCTTTCAAGATTTCACCCAGAATCCTCTTTTTTTTCTTCCTCTTTTTTTTTTTTTTAATATGCTAAATGGCTTCATATCACACAAGGAGTATGAAAAGTCTTCTCATTTGACAAAACCTCATGTTTAGAGACAGAAGACGTACGTTCAAATCCCTTTATGTCAGATCAGGCCTTCTCTCTAGACTGGGTAAAAGGCTTCAGTGACTGGGCTACAACATGAGAAGGTGGCAGAGCCATCACCTTGTCCTTTGTCCTGAAAAGAAGCAGCCGCAGCCAGCTCAAGACACCTGATTCTGTCAGCATATACTTAGGGAAGCCTTACTGACTTAAGGCTCAGGAAAGTCACCTGAAAGGACATTTACATTTGGATACAACGAAACTTTGGAGTTAGAGGTGCTGAGATACACAATATGGTAAGGTAAGGCACATGCAGGTGAAGAACTATAGCTGCCTGAAAACTTCCCTGGAAGCCATCAAGTATGAGCAAGTAAGGGAAACTTTTCATTAAAATTTTGGGTTCAGACCCCTAAGTTACAAAGGCATCCCACTTCCATTGCCAAGTGTTCCTCATCAGATGTAGGATAGTACTTCCATCATCCTTGTGACTGTCATCACAATAATGATTTCTGAAATTAGCTAACTCAAACAATAGCTCCTGGGGTCTTCAAATAGTAATGAAAAATACTGATTTGTAGGGTGGAATATAGTTACTTGCGGTGGATGAAAGAAAACCAAAGTCAAGTATGGGCTAGATGTAGAAGGCAATAGGAGCTTTCAAGAGGTGTGCCTTATCCAGAATAATCTAAAACTTTTACAGAATTTACAGTGTCTGCTTTACTCAAAAAGTCTATTATTTCACCTTTATCAGATAACACCACAATTACCACCAGTGATACAAATAAACCATCACCTTGTTTCTAAAATTTCCAGTTATTTCCAGTTTAGCCTCAAGACTGAATTGACCAACATCAGTAATTTACATTCAACAAGGAACCTGTACCATACCTTCCTACAAAAGTATTCTGCCACCAACAGCTCCTCAACAACCTGCAGGAGGCAAGTTTCATTTATAGTCCCAGCCTCTTTGAAATATTTGCTATCTTTCATTTAGTGGATCTTGTTTATTTAATACTGTAAGTCCTTTTCTTCCTGTAGATTCATCTTTCTAATACAGAAGGCTTGACATGTATTCAAAAAGGTAACTTTTGTCTTTATGGGAAAAGCAGCTTATTGAATAGCCAGAGGATGTCTTGTACAGGAAAGCCACATAAATGGTGCAAGAAGCTGTGAGAACTGAGCTATTAAATGGGAGCTGGGGGCTCCGGAACTGCCACAGACTCCAGGCCCTACGGGGAATACTGAGAAGCACAGCACACTTGAAGAGGAATTGAAATTGTCAGGGAAAGAACAGAATCTGCTCACCCTTAAATTCCTAATTAGAGATCTCATAGTGGGAAGTGGCCAATTAAATGATGAGCACCAAAAATCTAGGAATAGCCTTCCTTAAGAAATGGGCAAGTGCCTATTTTCATTAATTCACATTCTAATTTACAATACAGATTATAACGATAATATTTTCAAATTACCATCTTATTTATATATATATATATTATTTAATTTCTCTCCAGGAATCCAGATAGAAGGGTAAATTCAGAGATGAAGTAAGGCCAAATGCAATTGAGAAAACTCTCCAAATAAATTGTACTGATTCAATGTTGAAAACTACATAAACTACTTTAGATATGTCCTACAGATGACTGGTGTGCTGAATAAATTTGGCTACACTGACCTTAATTCTAAAATTCCATTCATTTCATCACTTTTCATACCTGACACTATTTGAACCCAAAATAAATCCATGCTGTATATTTAGATTTTGATATCTATAAATCTCTATGGTACAAGAATGTATAACATATATATAGCCATAATACAGATGGCTAAAATAGAAAATAAATCAGTTCTAAATTTCTTATTTTTTGTTTTAGCTCTTATGTTTTATATATGTCAGGATTAAATTTCTCCATAGGAGCTATGTAACATCATCCATAGGAACATATAATCTTAAGCATAAAACGTGCTAGAGCATTAGAAGTAGTATACATTAATATTAGTGTGATTTAATTCAGTTTGAAGCATGCCAAATAACTGGCCTACAAAAATATTTTCAAATTAAGAGGTCAATGCAAAAAAGAAGGACCTGATCCTAACAGTCTAAGGGCTTACTGGATCTAAACATGTGGACATGGGAATGAACACAAAGTGTGATTGGATTCAGGAAGCCAAAGGAATGCTCTGCTTTAGATTCTCATAATTTTTAGTTGTGACCATCCAGTAAAGAGGACAGAGAAGTTGCTTTCATGTTGACAGTGAGGTGCATGCTGCCGGACAGCTTGGAAATACTGTATAAGAAAAATAAGAATATTTAGGGAACTACTACCACCTTTGTGCAAATAAAGTCATAGCACAGGGACGCCGGAAGAAAACTAAAAATGAGAGGTTTTTTCTAGAGAGTGAGAAATTAAACTGAGACACAACTAATTAAGCAATTCATAGACTAATGAGTTGCATTTTGAAAGTCAAAACCCTGGTTGAGGTCAGACAGTGACAGCAGTAGGATGCAGATTAGCTAATTCTAGAGACACTTTGTACTTTATTTGGGGAAACCCATACATTTTGCTAGTAAGAACATGGAATATTTTTAACTCTTGCCTAAATATTTACACTTCTTTGACTCAAATTTAACCACAATTCAGTGTAATTTGTTAAAATAGCTTCCTTTTCCTATGAACATTTTCTTGCCTACACAGATTCATAAATAGTCTACTTATTGAAAAGGCTTCAGGTATTACTTCCATAGGAACGATGCAACAAAAAGTACAAAAAAGGCACACGTCATTGACTTCCAGGTTATATAGAACACATCAGTAAGCTACAGCAGATTTTCAAAGAATATTTCACTCTGAGATATACGCAGGCTGAAGATTACAGATTCATAAATTTCTCTTTTAAAATAAAAATGTAAAAAAACAAGTGAATTGTCCATGTAGTTTGTCCATTAATTGGGAGGGGTTTTTTTCCCTTTAATCTCAGTAAAAGAAAGAACTTAATAGGAAATCTCTAACCACACAGTAGTGTTCAAAAACAATTGCCCAGGATTTCTTATGAGCTGTTACTTGTGATTGAATAGCATCTCACTCCACAGGTTTCATTGAACTTCACTGAATGGCACTCACTGAGAGTACTCAGATAATACCCTGCTCCATAAATAATTACATCAGTTCTTGATGTAATCAAGGTCCTTGGCTTCAGTAACTCTGTGAAGGAAGGTGCTGTTCATAACTCAGCAGGGATATTAAAATTAAGCCCCTAAGCATTCCTTCAGTAAGACAAAGAATGAACTGTCCCCCTCTTGTCATTCCTAGAAGAACTTTTTGCCTCCATCTGCTCTAACAGTTTATTCCTCAGTAAGGCTGACTTGGCTGCCTTGTCTTTTTCAGACACATACGAGACTGATGAATCTCATATCCCAATGAATCCCTAATGAATCTCCCAGTGTCAACAGCAAATCTCCCAATCAGATTCCCTAGGAAGGACCACTTTTAAAGGTCTGTACCAGACCAGCTAAGGACTCAACAACAGTTTTTGAAACTACAAGCAAATGAGGTCGGGATCTACACGCTGCCTAGCCTCACACTAATAAGCATAGGCTCCACAATGCAAAGGCAGATTGCCATGCTCTCCAGCAACAATCCATTCACAGAGCCCTGGGTCGGGTTTCTTCTGCATTAGAAATATTTAATGGTAAGAGCCAGACAGTCCCATCCAGTTCTCTCTCATCAAACTCTTGGAAAGATACCTTTGTGGTATGCAATAATTTATTGTATATTTTATGAAAAAAAAACCCCAACCAACCAACCAAAAAACACAGAATAAAATGGTATCAGGATTCTAAGTATTTGTTTCTATGAACTAATGCAATCAGATAATAGCATATTTCTTATGGAGAGGCAATCAAACAGGAACATATTCAAACAAAACCTGGTTACATCAATCTAATAGTCTGTACAGAGTGTTCATTCTTGGAAACAATCATACTTTTCACACTGAGAAGTCAAGCTCATGAGTCTTCAGAATGATGCACCACTGAGACCAAATCAATCCACTACATCTAGAAACGGGGTCCTCTCAGGTCAGGTTTGAAAACAATAGTTTATCAGTCTAGAGAAACAAAAAAGTAGCAGCACTTGCATCTTATGTACAGTAGAAAAACTTTTCCCATCCTGTCAGATCTTGTAAATTCATGAATATAGCATACATATGCACAAGTACCTAAACATTACATTACATAAACCCAGCATATTTCTAATAAGATGCTAGATGAAATTATTTAAAAGAAAACAAAACAAAAGGTTACAAAAGTTATGTTTATATCTTGCTTTGCTTCCAGTGTGATAGGATCACCTGAATAGGGAAGTTCTTTCCAAAATTTAATTGAGCTGTATTATGTTATGATCATATCATCATATACTTGATCTGTTCTCAAACATTTTCATATACCTTTGCACACATGTAAAAGCACCTGCTGATTTTTTTCCTTTAAACAGACTGGGGAATACATCCGATTTTAGGAAATAGATCGGTGATGTAAAAAAGACATTATTAAAACTTATCCAAAGTTTTTTAACAGGCAATTCTTTGCCATAGTATAAGAGAATTAATGGAAGTAAGAGAATTGGACTAAGCACCCATTTTTAGGAAAAGGTTAGTTTCAAAGTGACATGAAAGTGACATCAGTGGTTTTCAGTATTAATGAAATGTTAAAAATGTTATTCATGCCCTCACAAAGATGATACATTTTAACTGAAGATCAGTTACATTCATCACTCTTATAGTTGAATCATTCCACAGTATTTTCTGAAAAGAGGCAAAAATATTTTTCCCATAAAATAAAAAAAAATCGTTTCCTCTAACTAGCAGAACTTTGTACAAAATTGCTCTCTCTGAGAGTGAAACCTAACCCCGATCTTTGTTTATAGAGCTGCATGGTTTCAGAAGCAGCACCACCTATTGGGTGACAAATGTAGGTTAGTGACTACTTTGTCACCACAGACCTATTGTGAGACTGGTTTTGTACACAGGGAGGTGAAGCTCCCAAGTTCCTCACACTGAAATATACACAGCCAACCGGTATCTTCTAGTGATCTATTTGATAAGAGCTTATAAATTCAAAACGATCATTCAAAAGGATACAAACCCTACCACATATGCTGCTAGTGTTTATTTGATGAAGTACTGAAGAGAGCACTTCTAACAGCATTAAGTGGCTCACGCTGGTTATAGTAACCATCTCATCAAGTAACAGGGAACTGCATGGTTTTTAGGATGCCCTCCAGTTGCACAGGTCTGCTTGAGCTGAAAATGAATTTGGTTATGTAAGCAGTCCTACTAACATCTATATATGAATCCATATTCTGTACGCGGGGTCCCACGTGAATGAACGACTCGAATGTTGCAAGGTTTAGGGCAACCACTGACGCTACCCGTTCAGGGAGAACGAGTCCTTTTTTGAAGTGAAATTTCGCACCATCCCCTTCTCTTCGGAACAGTTCATGCGAGACCCTAAAGTGGCACTCACGTCCCACGTCCTCAGGGAAGCTCGGTGTCAGCATTGCCGGGCATGGATTTTCTCTCTCCCCCTGTCACGGGCGCACCCGCGGTGCAGGGAGCGCAGCGGGGCCGCAGCCCAGGGACAGCAGAGGCAAGGCGGGCTGGGAGCCCCGCTCGGAGCCAGCGCCGGAGGTGGCGGGGGCACCGCGCATCCCCGGCCCGCGGCGGAGGAACAAGGGGCAGGAGAAATGCTCCCACCCGTGGTGCTGACAGCGTGTTTTCGCGGTGTGGAACAGGAATGGACTCCGCCTGCCTATCTAAGTAAAAGGGATCAGAGAAACCAAAACCCACCGGAGCCCGGGGAGAAAAGTCGTTCCGAAGCCCAAAGATGAATTCATGCAGAGATCACTCACCCACTCTGAGGATACAGATGAGCTGGATGCAGGCAACCAAGCGCCCGAGAATGAGCATGTCCAAATCGTCCCTCGCCGCCTTCCGACTGCCTGCCTGCCTGTCCGGCTGTCTCAGCCTCCTCCTGCCTGCCCGCCGGCCTCCGCGGGCTGCTGCACCTCTCCCCCGCGGGGATACGGCTCCGCGCCGCGACCGCGCCCGGCGGCCGCCCCCACGCCTCGGGCGGGCGGGCGGGATCGGCGGCGCTGGGAGCTGGCGGGGCCGCGGCTCCGCTCAGCGCATGGCGGGGGCCGCGGGCGGCTGCGGGGAGCGCGGGTGTGCGGTGTGCCCGGGCGGGTGCGTGTGCGGCCGTGCGCTCGGTGTGTCTGTCGCGAGTGTTTGTGTGTCGTGTGCGCGCCGTGTATGATCGTGAGCGCGGGGGGGCGGGGACCGCGCTGCTGGGCGGGAGCGCACGTGTGCGCGCGTGTGAGGGTGTGCGCGTGTGGGAATATGTGTACCTGTGAGAGTGTGTGTGTGTGTGTGCGAGTGTGTGCGAGTGTGTGTGTACCCGTGTGTGTGTGTGTACCTTTTAGAGTGTGTGAGAGTGTGTGTGCACCTGTGAGAGTGTGTGCGGCGAGTGTGTGTGTGTGTGTGTGTACCTGTGAGTGTGTGTGTGTGTGTATACGAGTGTGTGTGTATGTGTGTGTGTGTGTTTGGGTGTGCGCGCTTGTGAGTGGCTGCGTGCGGGTGCGTGTTGCGGGGGTGTTGTGCGCGCACCCGCGGCTGGGAGGAACAGAACCCCCCGCCCCTCCTAAAAGGCAGGAGGGAGGGAACGGCGGCGGGGGGACCCGGAGGGGTTCACGCCGCCCCGGGCAGAGCGTCGCCCCGGGCTCGAAGACTGGGACGTAGCTCGGGCATTGGCGGGGGGAGAGCGGCCCCGCGCGGGAGCAGCCCCCAGACCCCGCCACCCTCCCCTTGCCGTGGGAGGAAAAGTTTATTTCGAGGCGGAGACAGGGAGGTGGCTCTGGGGTTCTAGAGGTCTCCGAGGTCAGCGAGGTGCGCGGGCTATCAGTGCAGCCGGGAGCACGCAGAGCCCAGCGGCGGGGGAAGGAGCCCGTCTGGAAGCGATGGCCCGGGCCGCGGCCCCGCCGTGGGTCGGGGCGCGGTTGCGGGCGCCGTGGGCAGCCGTGGGAACGGGCGCGGGGCTGCGGCGGCGCCGGGAGCGGAGCCGCCTCTAAGGAGGTGCCGTTCGCCGGCTGCTCCCTGCCCCGGGAACTGGAGGGGTTGCGTGTTCCCTGGGAACTGGAGTGGCAGCGGGGGAAGGGGCTGGAGCCGCGGAATATCATTATCCGACGGAGAAGTGGGTCAGGGCGCAGGCACTGGCACCGTTTTTGCGGGAAGTCAAAACAAGACCAGAAAAAAAGAAAGCAAAACCCACTCAAACCAGAAGTGAAAAATGAAGGCAAAAAAGCCAGGTCCCGCTCGTTGGGAAGTGCGGGCCGCACACCGAGCCGGGGGGATGCAGAGCAGCGTTTGGTGCGGAGCCCCGGCTGAGCCCCCCTCGCCCTGCACGCACCCGAGCCGGCGGGGTGGGCACCCTGCCCTCTGGGTGGGCACCCTGCCCTCTGGGTGTGCCTGCCTTCCCACGGCCTCCCGCGCCGAGCTCAGCCCTCGTGGGAAAAGATAAGTGGGGGCTGGAAACACCCCTGACAAACACAAGAGATTTTGGGAGCGGTAGATGGTACACACGGTCCTCGGCTCCATCCCAGGCTCGCCGAAGGGCAGCCCAGGAGCCGTGTGAATGGTCCCTGTGTTTGTGATACTGTTTGCATCCGAGTGAAACGCTCTATTCTGCACGGATGTGAGGCGACTTTTAATGGTGGGCAACTTAAGTGTAAAAACACTTAGTGCTTTATAGGTACCGTGCTCTGCCGACCCTCTCAGTCCTCAGGCACAGGAGCTGCATCCGCCAGCTTCTCCTTCAAAGAAAACAAATAAACCATCCTGTGTGTTTCTCATTTCAATTTCCACCTGCTCCACCTGGCTTTTTGGGATGTTAGGAACGAGCTTGACATTAAGCAAAGTTGAAATTTGAGAGTGAACAAAAGAGCAGAAAGTGCCGAGATGCTCAAGCTGTCAATTGTATTTAGAAAGCAGACTGCAGATGTGTCTTCTCATGCAAGGTCAGCATCTTTCAGGGTACTACAGTGTAAATACAATAGGAGTTGGTTCATTAGGAGAAAACTTGAGTGACA